>NW_025814823.1:40928269-41538461 GCF_022079265.1 Lynx rufus
AATATTCTTCCCACAGCACACCAATTCAATTATTTCATAATTCTGTTTGTCTCCTCTTATATTTGTCTAGCTTATAAATTTTACTCTTCAAGTATTCTCCTTAAAAAAATGGCAGAATGCAGTAGAAATTTTACTACTTTTGCTATACAAAATAGTAGTTGAGTGTTTCTCAAAATACTGTTCCACAGGGTTATGTTCCACAAGTGATATTTAGATATGTTTATGGGACATCAGTTCTGTTATAAAATATATACGAGAGGTACTGTGTTAACAGTTTTCTAGAAAACAGAACTTATAAAATGTTATTAATTACCGATGGAGTAGCTAAGTAGTCAATATCATAGAAACAGAAGGCAGAATAGTGGTTGCCAAGAGAAGAGAAAATGAGAGTTGTCATTTCATGGGTGCAGAGTTTCAGTTTGCAGGATGAAAAAGTTCTGGAGATCTGCGTCACAACAATGTAAATATACTTAACACTACTGAACTGTACTCTTAAAAATGGTAAATTTTATATTAAATTTCTGTACCACAATAAAAAATTGTTAATATTCTATTGTTGTATCTTACAAATCTCTATATATGGCTTGAATCGATGCCCAAACCAATTTGATCATACCTATTTTTTAGTTTTGTTTGGTTTTGTTTTGTTTTTGAGGTACATATATTAACATCTTAGAGAAATATATATGCAGTATATTTTGATGAGCTACTGGAGCTTTGTTATTGAAGATTAAGATTATAAGACTTTAGATTTATCCTTGTGAGAGCCAAATTTCTATTTTTCTAACCTATCACTTCCTCATGGAAAGATGATTTTTAGCTTAATTATTTACCTAAGAACCCATTTAGGTTGGTGCTATCTGGAAGATATGAGAACTTGTCTACTATATCTTCATCCAAATATTTAATAATATATGCTTTATAGGATCTAGATAAAAACAGAATTCTGTGCATCTTGCTTAAGACTTCCTCCTTGACTGCTTTTGTTTGATAAAATAACATTATGTTATTTTCCTTATTCAAAAAGATACTTAAGTCCACTTTCATTCAGATAATATTAGTCCATATATAGTATCAGGTCATGAAAATGACTATGTCAGTGACACCTGGGTGGTTCAGTCGGTTAAGCATCTGGCTTCAGCTCAGAGCATAATCTCACAGTTGGTGAGTTCAAGCCCCCCATTGGGCTCTGTGCTGACAGCTCAGAGCCTGGAGCCTGCTTTGGATTCTGTATCTCCCTCTCTCTCTGCCCCTCCCCTGCTCACACTCTTGTCTGTCTCTCAAAAATAAATAAACATTAAAAAATTTTTTAAAAATGTGACTATGTCAAATAGAACGTTAAAATCACAGCATGCCATATCCAAGCTACCTTTTGCTCTATTGGCCAATTATAAAATATTTATAATTCACTTTGTCGATATTTTCCTAATAATCTCAGTTCAAGCCTAAATATGTCCATGGGGCACCTGGGTAGCTCAGTTGTTTAAATGTCCTACTTAGGCTCAGGTCATGATCTCACCATTCCTGAATTTGAGGCCCACATCGGGCTCTGGGCTGACAGCACAGAGCCTGCTTCAGACCCTATGTCTCTGTCTCTGTCTCTGTCTCTGTCTCTCTCTCTCTCTCTCTGCCCCTTCCTGGTTCTCTCTCTCTCAAAAATAAATAAACATTATTTAAAAAAAAAAATCCTAATTATGTCCAAATCTTTGTGAATTCTTTAAAAATGAAGAAACAATTCAATAATTTTATCATAATGTTTATAAATAAAACCTCAATTTCTTGGGGAGGAAAATTATAAAAAACAAAAATAAATACAAATGAATGGAAAATAAATACATATATCTAATTGAATATCACAAAATAAGATTGACATATTCAGTAAATTTAATTACGTACAAAGCCACAGCATTACTATGGAAGGTAGAGAAAATTTTTTTATCATTTTGTCAATGTAAGCTGGGGGTCCATTATTAACCCCTGAAACAGAAGCAGATTTAAATTTATTACCTTATTACAAACCTCCCTATGTTTCATGCATTACCTGTCCCCAAATGTAATTTAAATATTATGCCAACACAATAAGATTAAAAACATTACACAGAACCAATTTATTCAGAAAATATTTTGAAGTTTTACTTTTAATGTAAATACTTTACCATTTATTTCACCTGCGTGAACATTGAGTTCACATTGTCTCTGTAGACCTAAACCAACCTGTATTTAAATAGACTTATGAATGCTAGGAAATACATCAATTCATGATCTTTCAAAGGCATTAAAATCTATAAAAGGGTCTCATTTATGTATAAAATCCTATCCTTTATTTTTTGTTTTTTTATGTATTGTGATAAAAAGTTAAATTCCATTTTGGTCTTTTTTTTTTTCCTCTAAGAGCAGAGAGTTGTTAAAAAGTCTATTAGAATCCATTACAATAGTGTTTATTTACTTGTACAGTTTTCTCTCCATAGTTTCTCCTTAGAATATACCCAGCTTCTATAATTCTGATTTGGTTATTTCTGGTTTTTAGTGAAGGGCACAATGCTCTATTTATAGGGAAGATTGTATTTGTATCTGTCCTAATGAAAAATGTTATTTTCCTCATTATATTAGTTTCCAATTGGAATAGGGAAAATTACAAACTTATCTGGGCTGATTCCTGATTATGACTCCTGCTGGTCTTTAAGTGTTGTGTTTCTTCTTACCAACCTCAACAAACAGAACAATCACAATAAGTAAATAAGACTGTATCTGCAATCTTGTGGTCCATTCAATTTATGAGACATAGAAACATCAATATTTGAAAAGTGAAGAGAAATGTCATTTTGCAAATGTCCATTTAAAAATAGGCCCAGCTCATGTAGGCAAGTGAATGTGGAAGTCTGTTATAAAACAGCAAACCAATGTTTCTCTCTCCTCTCATAAAAGTTTGAAATGGAATACTATAAAAAGTACAATTATATAATGTTTTCTGTAAATATTAATTATATATTCAGAGTCATGCAATGTGGTAGGAAATAATGAATTTAAAACATCTTAATTAATCATTTTGACATGTAAGGGACAAGATTTTCAGCTGTTGTGCTTTGCTGATAGAAATGATATTGTCTCCCTCTTACTGTTCACCTGTAATGACAGAGATTTCATAAACGAAATACCTCCCACTTCCACCCACCAAAGCTTGACACCATTCCCCAATTTTTCTTAGTTACTTTTATTAAATAAGGCTGGAGTTCCTTTCTGTTTTTGCTCCATGTGTTTGAAGTATTGCTGACCTTCACTTTATAGATTGTAAGAAGCAACTGCATTAAGATACCTATAAAAATCAATCCGTCAATCTGAATGATTATTCTGCTTTTAGAACTCTGCTTAAAATATAATTTAAAAAACCCTGCTGTACCAGTCATTATCAGGAATTATCATTATGTAAAAGACACAGTTAAGCACTTTTTGTTACCAATGAGCATGTCCCAAAACATAACACAGAAAATTATTGATTCATTTTTTGAGATCTTTGCAAAAAAACCAAAAAAACAAAAAAACCCAACATCTAGTTTTTCCTTCACCCAACACCTAAATTCAAATTAATAATTATAGCAAGATAGAGTTAAGGTGATTAACTGTTTAACTGAATAAAGTAAAATCAGAGTTAAATGAGAATTAAATCCAGGTAGATTCTATTATATATACACTATTAATAATTGAGCATAGAACAGGGCAATGTTTAGGATTGTTATGGTTATTTACTGCGGTGAAACAAATCAACTAATCTTCATTGGCTTAAAAAATACTTATTTTTCTCATGAATCTGCAATTTGGATAGGACTCATCTGTGTCAGTTAAAACAGCTCAACTGGGGCTAAAGAATGCACTTCCAAGATGGTTCACTCACATGGGTAGCAAGTTGTTGGATGGTTGTTTCTTTTCACATGGGCTTGTCTATGGGGTCACTTGTTCTTCCTCATTGCTGGGGTTCAGGAGCAAGAATCCTAAGGGACAGAACATGGACGATGTCAGTTCCTTAAGGTCTGAACTCATAATCTGGCCTAAAGTCACAAATGCTTTATTCTATTGGCCAAGCAGTTACCAAGACCAGATACAAGGGGAGGGAACATAAATCTCATTCTGGCTGAATGGGTATGGGGGAAAAAATGGGGCCATGCTAAAACTTTCCTTTTAATTTCATTATCAACACTCTGGACAGCCACGTTTAAATTCTAGTATAGTGGTGTTAATCGTTTCTCAGCTGATGGGGTTTTGGGAGTGATGGTGGGGGTTCAGAGCTGATGGCCAAGAAATTTTTCAGGAATTCTTGAAGATGTCTTTGGTGCAAAAAGGCAATTTTATTAATGCTCAGGGACAGGACCCATGGGCAGAGAGAGCTGCCCTGGGTTTGTGACAAGTAACACATTATATACCTTCAGGTTAGGAGGAGGTTAGGGATAGATTAAGTCCCCAAGGTATTTTGGAAGCAAGCTCTCTAGGATCTTGAGGGGCTAGCTGCTGTTAGGAAAATGTCATTTATTACTGTTTAGTAAAACCTCAGTCATGAGACCCTTAAGATGTATATCAGGGGGCCATAAACTTGGAGTATGATTGCCAGCATATACCTTGGGGGAGTTAAGATAAAGCAAGTTTTCAAAAAATTTTACATGTTAAAGTAGACTTACAGGATCCTGAAGGGTCAGGATAATGTTAAGTCAAGATTCCCTTTTGCCCCTAGCAAAGTGTCAACATTGAGGCAGCTGGACTCCTTAGGAGGCCTATTTCAAGGACTTGTCAGTGGGCTGTAGACATTAAGGAAATTTAATTTTTCATTTGCCTTAGTTTTCTACATCACCATGGCAAGCACTTAAACCCCTTTCCTTTGTTCTTGGATAGCCAGGAGTGTCAGAGGAGTATCACACTTATCCCACCCTGGGGGTGGGGAGATGCTGTTAGCCTGTACTTTGCCCTCTGCTTGCCCAACACTCCCTCATCATCAACAAATGTAAAATATATTGCTGAGACATTCTCTAATCCAATAGGGATAGATTTCCCCAATAATTAGGTTGCTAACACTTGGTTTTATTTATTTGGCCGGCTCTGTGGATGAATACTGACCCAAAATAAGTTCATCAGATTCTCTCCTCTTGGAGTTTGAAATTGGGTCTGAGATATAGTCAATCATCTTTGAAAGTGGATTGAAAGTTTATATAAACTCAGGAATTTTGCAGAGACTATTTCAGGCTATGTGCACACAGAGGAAGTGAAATCAACTTAAAGAGAAAGAAAGCTGAGAATCCAATAGGATGTAAGAAAGAAAGAGTAAATGAGAAACAGAAGCTGTCTAGATACTTGATTACTGACTTTCCAGATTCTCTTCCCTCGGTCATTTATGCATTAATTCATATTTACTTAATGTGTCTATTGAGCCTGGTCTTGAGGATATCACGATAAACAAAAAAGACAGTGGCCGTGCCTCCAGGGAATCTGCCTATGAGGAAGACAGTAAACAAACAACAAGATGCATATATAAGGAAACAGGATACTTGCAGATCAGTACAAGCCTTTGGGTAGAAGGTAGGTTTTTCTTAGGTAGTGTGCTCAGGAATGGTCATTAATTTCATGGTTAGCAACATACTCTGCATGGATGTCCTGTTCGCTAAATAATTGTGATTTTTATTATAAGTTCTAGATAAAATTGGCCATAATTCTGTGCAATGCAGATCCGAAGTAATTACTTATTCAGTTATAATTTTCAAACAAAGAACTGATAAGATTGTAATGGGGCTTTAATCCCAAAGATCTTTTACTATGTATGTTATAGGAATGTAATTTTTCCTTTTCTCTTTCTTTTCATTAACAAAATGTTGTCAAAGCAAAAAAAAATCAGTTTTTAAGAGCTAAGGCTTGTGGTTCAAAGGCCTTCTGTGTTTGCTAATTGGCTTTACCCAAAAGTAAAGCAACCTTTCTCGTAACTTGGTGACAGAATATAGTTTCACAATTTGGAGAAAGGTGCCTGAAATCCAGCTCCTACTCTCCTACAGATACTGCAAGAAAAAGGTGCTGTCTTCCTTGATGATTACATTTCAAAGC
The DNA here is from genome assembly GCF_022079265.1 of Lynx rufus. NCBI lineage: Eukaryota > Metazoa > Chordata > Mammalia > Carnivora > Felidae > Lynx > Lynx rufus. The sequence continues at coordinate 40,934,345 of NW_025814823.1, forward strand.
TGTGCCTCCCAGGTCCCTGAGAAAAACATTTCTGCCTGGTAAAACTGGCAAGAAGCTTTTAAAAAGATTTACATCTCAAAGGAAAGAGAAAAAATTTGCAGTTACAAGTTTTCTGAAGTAAATGATGCTTAAAGCAAAGGGAGGTCAGAGGCCTTTGTGTTTAGGGGTAGATTCTGTAAAGGTGAAGGATTGGAGAAAGGTCAGAGGTTTACTGGCAGAAAGAAGCTTATCTAAAGTTTGATCAAGCTGAAGGAAATGTTAAGGCCATTTTGGTCAATACTTTATCATAAAATGATAATGGGGCTTCATGAATGGGATAGATAGATAAATAGATAATAGTATGGATATTTATTATACATACTATACACATGTAATATATTTTAAAATTTTTTTTTTCAACGTTTATTTATTTTTGGGACAGAGAGAGACAGAGCATGAACGGGGGAGGGGCAGAGAGAGAGGGAGACACAGAATCGGAAACAGGCTCCAGGCTCTGAGCCATCAGCCCAGAGCCTGACGCGGGGCTCGAACTCCCGGACGGCGAGATCGTGACCTGGCTGAAGTCGGACGCTTAACCGACTGCGCCACCCAGGCGCCCCAATATATTTTTATACATAGAACAAATAGTATGTAGAATGTAGTATCACCTATGTAATCTAATACATACATGAGCATAGTTGACTGTATATACTTATATATATAATAATATTAAAATGGGCTTTTATTCCAAAGAGCCCTTAATGTGTATAACATAGCAATATAATTTTTAACACGTGTATATACATATTCATAATACTAATCAAAGCTTCACTTTTGAAGTGTTCACACCCTTTACCAGCTATTGTTTTAAGTATTTTAAAGAGCTTAATTATTTTAATACCCTAACATCACAAAATAAATATTATTACATTCATTTTAAAAAGAAAAAACTGAGGTGTCTGGCTGGTTCAGTAGGTGGAGCATGGGACTCTTGATCTTGGGGTTGTGAGTTCAAGCTCTGCATTGGGTATAGAGATTACTTAAAAAAATAAATAAAATCTTTAAATAAATAAATGAATAAATAAATAATAAATACATAGAAAAAAATTGTGGAATAGAGTCGTTAATGTAAGATCTGTGGATAGGTAACAAAAATGATAAAAACAGATTTTTGTTAACAGAATTATTTTACTCTGAAGTGGGTGAACATAAACAGGTATCACAACAAATGAATTTTACTCATATTAAATATAGGACTAGAAGAACAACTTCAGATAATTGAAAATAAAAATCTAAGAATTGCACTTATTTGAAAAAATAATTTAAATATAGCTAATAGAGCTTTATTACAGTACGTTTGCTGACTAAATCCTAAATTTGTGTGTGATAGTGATGAGGAGTCCATGCTTGTCTGTGAGAAAATCATCTGTGTTGACAGAAAAATAAATTACAAAAAAAATTTCATTCATAAAAGTGCTTCAATAAAAACAGTAAAAATAAAATCTATTAAAAAAACATCATCTATTAAGCTGTTCCAGTTGTAAACTAATAAGTGGCAAATACCTTAAAACTTGAAAGGATTATCACGCAGTTATGAGTTAGATGTTTTTGCTTTTATTTCATTAAAGGCAGCACTTTACCCCATTAGAGAATCACTGATGGCAGTGTTCATACAATATGCTCTTCGTGTTAAACAAAGAAAAGAAAAGAACAACTAGATATAATTTAACATAGTCATATGGTTTTGAAATATAATTAGAAATAGTATAGATTAATACAATTTAAAGAAATCAGTTCTTTACAGAACCACTGATGTGACTAATTTACTTAACCCAAAAGGTTGCCGTTTGCTGCATCTCTTGAAAACATCATTAAAATATACTACATTGAATCAGTAAGGAAGTATTTTCATCCTTATAATTCACAGTGAATATATTCTATATTGTAGTCACACTAACTGCTTCATATACAAAATTTTACTTAATCCTTACAACAACTTTCAATGATTTCTGTGAAGTTTTGGGGTGATGATGGGGGGGGGTTGGAGCTGACGGCCAAGAAAGAATTCTTGAAGATGTCTTGGGTGCAAAAAGGCGATTTTATTAAAGCACGGGGACAGGGCCCGTGGGCAGAAAGAGCTGCACTGAGGTTGTGACGGGTAACTTATTATATACCTTCAGGTTGGGAGAGGGTCAGAGATAGAGTAAGTCTCTAAGAAATTTTGAAAGCAAGGTTTCCAGGACCTTGAGGGGCTAGCTGTTGCTAGGGAAATGCCATTTATTAGCATTTAATAAAACTCCAGTCATAAGACCCTTCAGATGTATATCGCGGAGCCATAAGCTTGGAGTCTGATTGCCAGCATATATCTTGGGGCAGTTGAGATAAAGGAAGTAGACTTACAGGATAACGTTGGGATAATGTTAAGCTGAGATTCTCTTTTGCCCTAGCAAAGTGTCATCATCCAGGCAGCTAAGGTCCTAGAGGGAGGTCACATTGCCTGTTTCAAGGACTCGTCAATGGGCTGTAGGCAGTAAGAGAATATAATTTGTCATTTGCCTCATTTGCCTACATCACCGTGGCAAGCACTTAAACCCCTTTTCTTTGTTTTTGGGTAGCCAGGAGTGTCCGAGGAATATCACACATATTCCATCTGGGTGTGGGGGTGTGCCAGCCTGCCCTCAGTTTGCCCCATGCTTCCTCATCAATTTCTATATAAGGAACCAGTTCCCTGAAAATGGTTAAATAACTATCCCAGAGTAATATTAGTAGTAAGTGGTAAGCTAGAGTTTAAAAGAAGGTCTAATTTTATTTTCTTTATCTTATTTTCTTTATTATTTTTTTTTGAGTTTATTATTGATTTTGAGAGAGACAGAGAGAGTGTTAGCAGGGGAGGGGCAGGTGGAGGAAAGACAGAATCCCAAGCAGGCTCCATCGAACTCACAAACCATGAGATCATGACCTCATGTGCCCAGATCAACAGTCAGATGCTCAACCGACTGAGCCACCTAGGTGCCTCCAAAAGAAGGTCTTATTTTAAAACACATATTGTGTTTGGTATAAGAAAGCACATTGTGGAATAGTGATTGTTTATTAATACAAATGACGATTGCTAGAACTGCTTATTAAAACAAGTAGAGTTAATGTGGATAAAGCAGATTAAGATATTTTTATTACCTATGTTTGTTGAATACCTGATTATTCACCATGACCTTTTGATGTTGTAGTCCTTTCAATACTGTTGTATATGTATCAACTAGATTAATTACTACCTATGTGAAAATATTGTGTCTCAACTATTGTTGTATAACAAATCACACCAAAATTTAGTGTCTCAAATTATGATTTTATTTTGCCCCAGGCTTCCATAATGACTCAACTGGGCAATGGTAACTTGAAGTATTTTACACAGTTGCACTCAGATGTTGATTGGGACTGCAGGCATACAAAAATGGCTCACTCACTTGTCTGGGGATTAATAGTGACTGTCTGCTGAGAGCTCATTTGGGGCTGTTGATGTGAGTGCCAAAATATGGCCTTCCCAGCCTGACAATCTCAAGGTGGCCAGACTTCTTACACAATGGCTGCTGCCTCCAGAGTAAGCATCCTAAGGGACATGTTCAGAAGTCACAGATTGTAACTTCTGCTGCTTTCTACTAGGTACAAGGAAGTCACTAAATTCAAAAAGAAGGGGTAGTACAGACTTCATTTCTTAATGAATGTTATATCAAGGAATTTACAAATATGTTTTAGCACTTCCACTATTATGTTGGAGATATGCAGATAACATGAAATGGGTATTTCCAAATACAATGGGAAAGATCTATAGCTAAAGCATATAATTTATTTTATAACATATAAATGATTTTTCTTATATTTTATTTTGCTTATTTTCCTGTTTGAATGTAAGATATGCTTATTTGCCAACATTTGAAAAATATTTGGAAGAATAATGAGTCTTTAAAGGATCTAAAGTTTGTCCTTGCTTCGGCAGCACATATAGTAAAGGTATCTAAAGTCTCCGATCCAAAATAGCTATGTTCTTTTGTGTTTCTTTCTAATTCTAATACGAAAAAAAGTCTTACTGAGAATAAATTATATAAAATATCATTTAATATGTTTCTCATTTTATGAGTATGCTGCTCAGTTTTTTTTTTTCTTTTATTCTCAGTGGCCCCCAGGTATCCAGAGTATGCTGGGCCTCATCTGCACCCCAAGTCAGGCTGCATGGAAACCAGTTCCTCAGGAATCCCCTCAGAAAGTGGGAGCATTGAATACATGCTCTGCTCATGTCTTTCTCCCTCATGGGAGGGCTTGTGGTGGGCTGTATCAGTGTCTGTGTGCAGCATTATGGTGCCCACCTCTTTTTTGTTCTCACTGGTCTCCATGTATCTAGGGAATTCCTGATCTCCTGGTACTTTTGATGAGGGAGCATAAGGCAAGCTAACAACACCCCTCTCCCCCCCCAACACACACACACACACACACACACACACACACACACACACACCAGGTGGGATATGTGACATTTCTAGGTGCTCCTGGCTGCCCAAGAACAAAGGAAAGGGGAATAACCAATGGCTAACCAATGGAGATCATAGTCATGTAGGATGTGAGTCTCTATCAGTTTACAAATGTCTTAATAAATTACAGGAAAAAAGTAATCTTATCAATAGCCTAACCTCCAGAAACCCATAGACTCAATTTCCTGGAGCCCTAACATCACCTTCCCCTCCATGGTGATGTGGGAAACAAAGGCAAGACAAAAATATATATAAAATCAAAAATTTTTTTATAACCTGTGGCCCATCGGCAAATATTTGAGACAGGCAGAGTACAACAATCCTTCAGTAAACTGCCAACTGTCTTGTCTTAATGCCTTACTAGAGAGAAAACAACCTTAGTCTCATAAGAGCAAGGCTTCTGGTATCTTATGAGTCCTCTTTAGCATATGAAAGTCCTTTTGGAAACTTTCCTTTTGCCTTTATCTCCTCCAACTCCACAGTATATAATCAGTCACCCATCACACCCCCAGTGCAGCTCTTTCTGCTTATGGGCCCTGTCCCCATGCTTTAATAGAATCACCGAAGACATCTTTGCACCAAGACATATTAAGAATTCTTTCTTGGCCATCAGCGCCAGACCCCTTGTCTCACTCCAAAACCACATCACTGTGAGCCATGAGACAGAGCTAGTGCTTCAGATAGCCCCCTAAAAATGTCAGAACATTGGATATACAGCCCAAACTTCTCTTTTCCTCCCCAGGAAGAAGACAGAGTTGTTTTTCTCTTCATCACATGGCACTGTGCCAGAGGGAGGGACTATGGTGAGAGTGTGCCACAGATTTTCCTGCCAGATTCAGTATAACTGGTTTCAAATTCATCCCAGATGCAAGAACCTTTTAACTCTATTCTAGATTTCTCACAAAAGAAATAGGTCTCTCTATTATTGAATTGGTATCTCCATGGTAGGGAAGAGGGTTTGTGACTTCTTTTTCCACCATCTTGCTGATGTCACTCTCTCATTCTTCAGACTTTAAATTAATCATTCAAAAGATTTTACTGATGATTTTTTGAATTTTTATTCATTTTTAACATGACTGATCTGTGTTATTTGAGGTGTTTAGATTATATTGGATATGTTTATCACAAACTTATTCACTCAATATCTCTTCTTAATTGATCTATAGTTCTTTATTTAATGTAATTCTTGAAAGTGATATGAACCATTATTGTGTTTTCAAGTCTGTTGCATCAGTTGATCTTTTCTTATGCTAGTACCTCTAGCATCTTGTAGTGGTATAATACATCTAATATTAGGTAGAGGTAGTGCTAATCTCTTGTCTTATTTATTTTCCATTACATTTTCTTTTTTTATCTGCCTTTCTACATGAACTGACCTGCGATAACCAAATATTCAACTGTTTTCTCTTTACATTTTTCACAAAATCTCAGTGCTACTAATTCACAAACACAAATGCTTCTCAGATTAGTATAGCTTTATCTTATCTGAGTTTGAAGTTATCTGTGGGAATCAGCCAAGAACACCTCTTACTTCTTTCCCAGTCAGATTATCTCTATTGAAGCAGAAAGTTTCCATTCATGGAAGGTATTTCTTTATCCAGATTCCTTAGTATTTTATTTAGGAGACTATTCCTCTGAAGTTTTAGTATATGATAGATTTTGTGTGTGTGTGTGTGCTTGAATTCTAGTGATATATTTCCTTTTTCTCTTTATGTCTGTGTGTATATACATATACGTGAAGTGTTGAGGATTTTTTTAAAAACTTTGTTTGAGTAAGTATAAAAATGATTAGAAGTTGAAGCATAGAGCAGTTGAAAAATAAATGCAAATAAGATATGATCTCTTCTCTCAGAGGACTCATTCTCTACTGACAGTCCTGACGGTGCAAGGAAACAAAGTATTATTGGCAGATAGAACTGAATATACAAAGTTTATATAAATGGCTAATGTTAGATAGTCATTTTGGTATTTTGGAATAAGTCGGTTGTACCGCTGACCCAGTAATGTTGCAATTAGAACACACCACAAATTATGAAGCCAGAAAAGCTGAGTACAAGAGTAAGATGTCTAGAGATCCTAGGGTGGTGACGACTGATGAAAATCCCTGAATATAGTGACATGACTGCTATATTTAAGGTAGTTTTGCAATGACACAAAAATGAAAGAACATTTTTGTAAAGAATAGAATTTAGAAAACAAAATGGAAAATTAAAAATTCACTCTTCCCGGGCTAAAGGAGTTATAAATAAGAGCAGTTTTGTTATCACTTTTTAAAAGATCTTTTACTGTTGTAACACAGTGTTTAAAAAACAATTTAACTTGTAAGTTTTGTGACTTAATTACCCTTGCCTTAAAAAATATCCTGGAAATTATCCTGGCACACAGTAATTACATACAAGCAAGATAAATCAGCTAGAAATCAGATGGCCATCTCTAAGTGCAATGATTATAGAAAGATTATTATTCTGATGTAGGAAAATTAAAATATCATATTTAGGGAAGACAAGCAAATGGGAAAGCTTTATTTTGAGTATAATTTGAAATGGTGAGTCAAAAATATTTTTTTATTTAAAACATTTTTTTAATGCTTATTTATTTTTGAGAGAGAGACAGAGTGTGAGTGGGAGAGGAGCAGAGAGAGGGAGACACAAACTCCAAAGCAGGCTCCAGATTCCCAGCTGTGAGCACAGAGCCTGAGGCAGGGATCGATCTCAAGAACTATGAGATCATGACCTGAGCTGAAGTCTGAGGCTTAACCAAGTGAGCCACCCAGGCACCCCAATGAGCCAAAAAAATATTTTTAATGGTGCCTATAATTTAATTGAGTGCTATCTAAGTACGGTTAAGTGGATATTGTTATATGTGTAAGCTATCTGAGGACTCTGTATAGAGTTGTCATGGGCAAAAATACAGTGGTGACTTATTATTTCATATGCTTTCTAAGCATATAAAGCCAAGATATTCTAGTAGGGAAGAGAATAATGTTTAAAGCTAAAATATATAGGTTTGACATATAGCCTCTAATACTGTCTACCTACATGACTTAGTTCCCTCTTCTATAAAATAAGGGAAATAGGCACCTAATATATACAGTTATCTTGAGTGTTAAGCCTTATAAATGAAATGCTATTAATATTAACTACAATTAATGTTAAAACTCGGCAATCTCCTTCTAATCAAGCTTTTAATTACTTAGTTTCTTTTATTTTTTCATTTTAGTTTACTTTAAGAGTTGTGGGCACTATCTAAATGGAGTCCAGAATTCATGGACCATAGGACACTTGGTGACTCACCTATTTTGGAGAACTCCAAAGACAACCTTTAGTTTCCATTGCCAAACGCAAAGTATGAAAATCATTTGATATACACACATGTGTCTGTGTTCAAATTGATTATTTAAATGGGTTTATACTAATTTTTATGATACAAATGTATATAAATGCATACACAAAAGATGTTTTTAGAACAAACAAGGTACTAGATAGAGCTTTAGTTTGGTGAGTCAACTTATTGGGGAAATTTTTATATGTGCCACGTGGTCAAAATGGAGAGAGAAATCTTGCTAACAGTAAATAATTCAAACTCCAAACTTATATAATATGGAATAAAAATCAGGAGTTTTCTTTAGCTAGCTCTGTTATTTTTCTTATAGAAAACCATCAGAGAGTCTATGGATTTTTCAAATTTTTAGACCAAAAGTTACCACCTGAGTAATCTAAACCAATGCTGTTCTCATAGAACAAAAATTAATTAATTAATTAATTAATTAAAAAAAAAAAAGCCTGGCTGATAAAAGCAAATTAAATAAGGGCCTAACATGTCCCTGGCCCTAGACATAAAATTGCTGAAATCCCATTCCTATAAGTTCAAGACCAAGAACTTTGTAAAATTCATTAACTGCACCCTTCACCACATGCATTAGTTGACTTCTTGATTCTTAATTTGATATGACTATTATTTAACTAGAACCCATCTTGTTAAACATATTATATATTTAAAAATTGGAACAAACTTTACTTACTGCTGTTCAATTTACAACCATGTGTCAGGCCATAACTTTGGTAAGATGTTTCAAACAATAATTTAAAAAAAAATTTTTTTTAACGTTTATTTATTTTTGAGACAGAGAGAGACAGAGTATGAATGGGGGAGGGTCAGAGAGAGGGAGACACAGAATCCTAAACAGGCTCCAGGCTCCTAGCTGTCAGCACAGAGCCCGACACGGGGCTCGAACCCATGGACCGCGAGATCGTGACGTGAGCCGAAGTCGGCCGCTCAACCGACTGAGCCACCCAGGCATCCCCCCAAATAATAATTTTTTTACATGCAAACCAAATAAAATTTGGTTGAGGTAATTTACCTTAAGTAAAACTTAAAAAAATTATATTAAGCAAGGACAAAGTTCAGGGATTAACAAATATTCTACTGCCTAGTAATAAAAGAAGTATTTCACCTCCTCTCACTAAAATGGAAGAACAAAACAGGGCATACAAAATGTCTATAACAAACATAGTAGTAGAATAATTGCTGCATTTAAGGTCAGTGCATTCTACAACCAAATATTGAAATTCAGTAAACATCATTGTTGAATGAAAAAAATGGTGCTTTTCTCTTCACCTGCTTTATCTATTTTATTTTCTTGATTGTTTCCAACAGCTTTTGCACTGCATGAACTATTGTAATGTCACCAACCACACATTTTTGATTTTCTTTAGGCTGTCATTTCATTGGAATGTTTCCTCAAATAGGAGAATGACCCCTACAATGATAATTTACATTGACATGTTGCTATTCATTCTGCAAAAGGTGGCACAGTGCTAGTGAATTGTGGGTCCTCAGTTAGTGTTTGTATTACTTAAATAGATGGGGACTAATATTAAGTTATATTCATATAGTAATAATGACATGCACAAGCCAGATATAACCATGCATATTATGTACTATATGATGAACTGCATCTCATTAATTCCAAGATAGATTTTTTTCACACATCTTAAAACCTTAACTTTAAATCTCACACTTGATATGATTAGGAGGTATTGGGTAGTATTTTAATTGACATATTTTTGATTGGAAGCTTTTTAACATGATATAAAATAAGGGTGCATTTTACAATTCATGCCATCTTTCATTTCTGGCAGGTTCTCCTTTATTAGATAATAAAACATTGTTTATATTTCAGATGTGTGTTTACTTTATAGTGGCAGTAATAAACAGGAATATGGGTGCCTCATGAGAGCAAAGCCAGCTAGACTCCCTCTGTCTGAGTGCACAAAGAGAGTGACAGGTGGTTGCTGGGACCATATTGTGCCTGCAAGGTCCACGTTGATATCAATCATGGAATGTTTCATAGAATATGGAGGAAGGAACTCTGGCTGCCAGTGACTCTAATCTTTGTCATTTTTTACTGTCCTAGATGAAATTCTGTTCTTTTTCAGAATTGTCCTGAAATGAAAGATCAAAGTGAACAAAGATCTCTGTTAATTGGGTAAATATTTTAAAGGTAATAATTATAATCATGAGATGATAATGATTATGAAATCTATTTCTTCATCAATCTATGTAACATGTGATTAATGGAAAGAAGACACTATGCCTCTTTGCTTATGAAGGTGTCTTGATCTATCTAAGTAAAGAAATCTTTCCCTATGCAGAGAATATTAGGAAGGAAGCTGTCATCTCCTTCCTCTCTTATCTTCACCTCTATAAAGGAATGAAAGGTCTAGAGTCTGATTCCACTGATTTATTAGAGGATCCGCATTTTTAGACATCAATTAGCATTAAAACACAACACTTGTTTCCTCTCCTTCATTCTTTTTGCTCTTTTCGCTTCATGGATTAATAAAAATCAGCATCTTTCCTTTACAAGACAGAGTCATACCTCTCTGTTCATTCTTCTCTCAAAAGAGAATAGGCACAGACTGTTTCCCCAGTCATAATCTAGGTAAGCAAGGTCAGACAGGAGCTAAGTATTTGGGATCAATCATTTATCTCCATCTGTACCAAACCTGAGTGAGAGAGTCAAGTATCTCCATCAGGCCAAACCTCAGTGAGAGAGTCAAGCCCACAGCCTCATTCTAGGTCCATGTGAACAGGCTTGGAATTTGTTCTGAAGACCCAGTTATCTTGCTCTGTTTTTCTGTATACACATCAGAGATTGCAGATCCCATGCCTGAGATTTGCATGGCATCATGAAAATACATTTTTAGCCTTGGTCCTAAATCATATTCTCCACTATAGTTGGCTACTTATAGTTTTCTGTGTACTCAGAAGTGAAAGAAAAGTGAAGGGGTGAGCACACCACAAAAATATTAGCAGATGTCCTTACAAAGTACTTATTATTCATTCCTGCATTATAATAAGCCCCTTAGACACACTGTCTTATGTAATCCACCCAGCATTACTATAAATTAGCCTCTATGTTTACCCTCACTTATGGGAGAAGATCACGGAGCTTCAACATGGCTAAGTAATTCACTAAGATCTGACAGGTGGCAAATGACACAGTCAGACTTCAAACCACCATCGTTCTGATTTTAGAGCTTAAGTTCTCACACTGTATTGAACCCAGGCCAGTGCTTTTGGCTCAGTGACTCCAAGAAAGCAGCTGCTAAGTGAAGAGTGTAGAAGTTTCTCACTATGATTCAAAAGACACAACTGCTGTTCCTGCTGTTGTTTCCTTGCTTTGCGTGTGGTGCCCCAGACATCAGCACAGATCTGAAAAAGTTGGCTTTTGATTATGACCATCATCTCCATGGGTGGATTGTAGGTAGGCAGTGAGGTGGTCTATAACAAACATGACAAGGGGCACAGTTGTATTTCCAGATGGGTCAGGAGGCATCACAGGCACAAAGAAGCCTCCACTAAAAGAGATGGATAGCAGATTGCTTCCTTACATCCCAGACAGCAGGGCTCCTCCTGTCTTAACGTTAGGACCTGGCAACCCAGACTGGTTTCCCTGGATACAGGAGCTTCCCTGCTTCGAGGGTCTGAATCATCAAGTGTGTCTGAATCTTTTCAGACAAACTCAAAAGGACAAATGCTTTCCTGAAAAATACAAGAGGTCTTATTTTTTTAAGAAGGGGAGCACAAATATATTGGTTTTTAAAACATTATAAATTTTGTCTGGTTTTAGTGATTTTATGATGATCTTAAACTTGATCTTTGGAAGATTATAGTAGAAGTACGTGTCATAGTAACACTCCTTGTGGCTATTAAAAAGGGGTATTTGAAACAGATCTTATTTCACAAATTATTTTCCAATATTACTTACTATATATCAAACGTCAACTAAAAATATCAATACTTTCTATTTTTGTTTCTCTTTCAATGAATGAATGCAAATATGGAATTCAGAGTATTACAGTTGTTATTTTCAGGGTATCAAAATGGCAATCATGTCCTTTCATTCTATCACTCACAGCACCTAAAACAGTGTCTTGCATAGACGTATATATGCATTTATATGTGCATATAATTTTTTTGTGTATACATTTTTCAGTATTCCTTGAGATGAAGTTGTCTTCCGTACTTCTAAGAAAGCAATGTAAAGAGTGGACTGGATATCTTTTTTACTATTCTAACTAAAGTATACCTCCTCGGTAATTCTATTGTCTTTGGTTAATAGCGACTGGTATATATATCAAAAGTATTTCTAATTTTAGAAACATAGGTCGTTTATTACGACTACATTAAGTTGGGAATTCCTAGCAGGATTGGTTCAACGTGGGGAAATAATAGAGAAACTGTAAGGGCCAGAAAAATGATCATGGCCATAAATCTGGCCCCCAAGGGAAGAGATTGAAACAGCAGAGCAGTGTATAAAATGTCATGGAAGCAGAAGGTTGGTCTGGTTTGCTGCAGTGAGTTTTTAGGGAATCTGATTTGGGAAGAGGCTAGGGGAAGGGGTAATATCAACAGAAACTTCCAGGAAAAGGCAATATTTAGGTGGTTGATAACAGTGTGTTTCTTGCTAGTTCTTTGTTAGGAACAGTTCGACAGACTACAACTTGGTGAGAAGAGTACTTTGGAGCCAACATCCACTATGTGGGAAAAGGGGGTGAAATAGAGCAGTTTACGTTACTATGATTCCAGGCACTAGTTTGGCTCCGGAAGTGTCTGAGACTCAGTGAGAGAAATGGAAGACAATTTAAAAAATTGTAGGAATTGATGTTAGGATAGTTCAACTGGGTGAACACCAAAGACACTTATTCCCAATTCAGACACACTCAAATATAGGGTATATGTGATCCTTCCTCTGTGAGTGGACCTTGAAAATGTCACATAAGCTAGTTGAACATCTGAGGTATAATGTGGAGATGTTTCAAAATCTAAATGATCCCTGTCATATAAAATGACCAGTCTACTTGACATAGAGAATGTAAAAATTAGGGAAAGTATGTGTCTAATGTGGAAAAAAAAAGTACCTAGAGAACCACCTCACATATCCCAATATCTCCTGCTTTGCCTCTGCCTTTTGACTAGATCTAGATCTAGATATATGTCCTTGTATTTACAAGTAAAGCTTAATATTCTGCAAAGATGTCTGATTTCTGAGAGTTTGACCTGACAATTCAATGTTTTCTATTAGCTCAATATAACTACCATACTGTGAATCATTCATATCCTCACACTATTCAATAGTCTTTATACATATATTACATTCTTATTTGGAAAGTGAATATAAAAATCTGATTTTAATATAGGACAGAGTGAAATATAAGTCTAAATTCTGTGATTTTGTATTGTCCAGTTTCAATACTATTTAATCTTGGGTAAAGTTCGATAAAATCATTTTGTAAAAATGTGATTCCTCTAAAACCATTCCCAAACCCCAAACATCATGTATATACAAATATATGTATAATATTTGACCAATTTTGACCTATAAAAATATAATTTATAGGTGTGTATGCATTTATATCCATATGAACTTTTTAAATGAAAATAACCTTTCAAGAAAGGGAACACAAATTATATAAAAAAATTTGTTAGTGTCCATTTTAAAATGTAGCAACCAACATATTTCTCATATACTTCGGTAAATAAACAATGACTGAGAATATTAAAGATTATTACGCACCATGAATGTCAAATTCTATGATAAGCTCTATAGTAAATATCAGTCATATGTTTCAAAAATGCTGATCAAAATCTCATGATCATTTTATAATTTATATTTGTGTGAAGGCAGCTTCTGTTCGAATTTCTGCCTCCGCTAGGAAACATAAAATGAAAGATAAAATGTGTAGTTATGCTCAAGTTTTCTTCCAAATGACAGCAGCTGCTTTTGAAGTGTACTCTTGTCAGGAAGAAAACCCTGAGTTACATTGTTTGGGACACTTAAATCTAAATTGGGACTATGCTGGAAAGGAAAATTAAATTTCAATTATTTATGAGTGAACCTGCATAGATAGCCTTGATAAACAAAAGCATGCCCTGAAAATGTTCAGTGTAAGCTCCTTAAATATCCATGCAAAATTCTTAGCAGATGTTTTCATGAATCTCTTTTTTCTGTGGTAGATTTTACTTCCTTCATTATCTGACACTTTTACAGAACTTTCTCATAAAACTTAAAAAGAAATTAGGACTTGAAGGTGTTCACTTAAAAACAACATATCTGTGCATCTTCAAAATCCATAAACATACAGTTTGCAACTGTTATGGATATATTTAACAAATTTCAGCAATGTATTGTGATTTTTCCTAATAGATAAGCTCTAAAGGAGAAATTATAATCATAGTCCCAAAAGAGGAAAAATTGCAAATAGAATTTATTGAAATTCTTGCTACAAATTCATTCCCTCTCATCATTATCATTTGTGAATATATTTATTAGCATATGAATGCTGATGTAAGTTTCACATTTAGTATGTGGATTCATGAGAAACAGGTGTCCATGGTGATGATGATGATGATGATGATGATAATGAAGATTATGATGACAATGTAAAAGTAAATTTTGCCTTACATTATTCTTGTTACTTTGGAAAAAATAAAGGTATAAAGTAAATTAAAGGAAAGGTAGAGGTATTGTGTAAATTCATTGTTGTCACCTGTGACCATAACATTTTAAGATTGGAAATTTTAAATTCTTAGAATTCAGGTTTGTCACATGTTGATGAAATAACTCATACAGCCTAGAGCAGTTAAGTGACATGCTTATGTTCATACACATACTTGTTAATGCTTACATGTCACTTAGAGTAGCATTCAGTGCAGACATAGATTTAATGGCTTCATAAAGCATAGGATGTTAATTGAGGTCCTGATATCTCAAAGTCATTGAGAACATTAAATACATTTATAGCATTCTACTCTTTCTTTCTAGTGCCTGTTGACAACTTAATAGAACTGAAAAAGAGCATATTCAGGTGGCCACTGGGCCCTCATTTATTGCTAAGGGCCTAGGAGTGAATGAAATATATGTTGGTCATTAATAATGTGGGCTCTGGAATCAGACTGCTTGTCTTCCAATCTCAGCTTTCCTACTTTCTAGTATGAGAGTATATATGTGGTTACAATCTTGGATGCCAGAGCTGGACTGCCTGGATGTGAATACCAGCTTCCCAATTTATTATCTATGTAGCCTTAAGCAAGTTACAGAATTCTCTGTACTTTAGTTTTCTCCTCTGACAAAACAGAAAATGTAGTAGTACCCATGTACACGTTAGTGGTACATGTACATAGGCATGTAGTACATGTAAGGCACTTAATACAGTGTCTGACAGATATGAAATGCTCATTAAATATTAGCTATTGCTATTTCATTTAGTAAAAAGAAGTAAGTGCCTATCACATGTCAAGAAACCTGTATATAATTAAGATACATTAGTAAAGCAAATATTCCTGCTTCCCCGCTAAACTCTATTAGAATAAATAGAAATGACACTAAAAGCATAATTTAAAAGCAAATAAGTAAGTTAGAATGTAAGTTAGAGCTATAGGGGAAAAGCATAGAGAAGACTGAGGGTGTTGAGAGGGCCAGGGATGGTACAGGTTGCAATTTAAAATTTATTTTTAAGTTTCTTTATTTTGAGAAAAAGAAAAAGAGAGAGAGGCAGGGAGGGGCAGAGAGAGAAGGAAGAGAGACAAAAAATCCCAAGCAGGCTCCACACTGTCAGCCCAGAGCTTGAGGTGGGGCTTGAATCCCCTAACTGTGAGATCATGACCTGAGCCAAAATCAAGAGTCTGGATGTTTAACTGGCTGAGTCACCCAGGCACCCTTGGTTTGCAATTTTAAATATGCTAGTCAAAGGAGGGTTAGTGACATGGCAGTTTGTGTGTAAAAACCCAAATGTGTGCCATGCAGATATCCAGGGGAAAAGGATTTGAGGTAGAACACTCAATCTGTGGGAAAGCTTTGTGGCAGAAGATGCCTGCTATATTCAGGTCCTGGAAAGAAGGCTTGTATGAATGAATTAGAGAGAGAAGGATAGGAACGACCTTGGATTTAAAAATGTAACTGAGGGAGATCACGTGGGGCCTTATAGATTCCTGTAGGTTTTGCTTTTGTGAAATGGGAATCACTGAATAGTTTTGAGCAGAGTAGTGAGATGATGTGAATTACATTTTAAATGAACCTTCTGACTGCTGTATTAAGAAGAGATTCCCGGACGTTAAGATAGAAGTAGGAAGGAAGATCTGTTAGGAGACGATTGCAGTAAATCAGGCTAGAGATGCACGTTGCACTAACCAGGGACGTGTTGGAATAGGGGAGTTGGAAAGAACTAATGATTCTGGGTGTATTTTGAAGATAGAGACCACAGGTTCTCTAAAAGATTTAATATAGGGAAATAAAGAATGTCAAGAATGGTTCTGTGATTTTCCTTTTTCTTTTTACTCTAGCAAGCTGTAGTGGCACAGTCGTCATTGGTTGAGAAAGGACACACTGTGAGGAGAGTAGGTTGGGGGGGGGAGCAAAAATGCAATTTTAAACTGTTTGAAACAACTAAAATCTCTATTATGCATACATCCAAGTGGAAATGTCAAGCAGGCAGCATAATATACCTATGAATATGGAGTTCAGTAGAATGTTCTGAACTAGAAGTGTTAGCAGGTAATAAAAGGTAGGTGTGTAGACAAGATTGGAAAATATTACAGCTACTGAAAAGAAGTCTGAGCCCCGGGACACTTTAAACTGAGGAGATTAGGGAGAAAAGAAAGAACCATCAGGAAAGATTAAGAATGAATGGTCAATAAGCAGGAGGGAAACTGAGTGTTTGGTGTCATAAAAGCAGAGGGACGAAAGTGCACTGAGGAGGAAAAAGGGGTTAACTGTGTAAAATCCTGCTGATTAAAGCTGAGCATTGATTGAGTTGAGCACTAGAAATTGAAAATATGTTTACCAATATGGTAGACATAAGGTGACTTTAACAAACACATCAAGTGGACTGTTTTTAAAAAGATTACAGACAGTGAATAAAGACAACTCCTTTGAGATGCTTTGTTAGAAAGGAGAGTGAAGAAGTGGGGTCGTAGCTGATGGAGGAAGAATGGTAAAAAAAAAAGTAGCTGATGGAGGAAGAATGGTAACAAAAAGTAGCTGATCGAGGAAGAACTGTAAAAGAAATGGGGAAAATAATAGGCTATTTTTATGCTGAGGGGAATGATAGAGTATGGAAGGCATGATGTAGAAAAGAGAGGGAAGAATTATTCACAGAATTCACAGATAATCATTAGATAGGTGGGAGGAGATAGCATCTTGTGTATAAATGGAAAATCGGCTTAAGGAAAAGATGGAAAGAGAGATCTTATGGATGAAGATTTCAGGTGAGTGAATACAATGTTGGTAATTTCTAGAATTTTTCTTCAAATTACCTCAATGTTCTCAATTAATTGGTCAATAATACCATCATCAGAGAATGCAGATCAGGTGAGGAAGTATTGGAGGTTTCAGGAGATAGGAAAGCATGTAAAATAGTCATCTGGAGATGTGAGGAATAAAGGCTGTAGAACATGACTGCCTGACAGCAGCAAAGCCCTGTTCCTCATTCAGCTGAATGAGTGCAGTGCAAAGAGGGTAGCAAGTTGCAACTGACTAGTGCTGTGATTTTACAACAGAGAGATGGGCAAGGGAAGTTAAAGTTTTCAGGCAGAGTGATTACAGTGATTGGCCACGAAATATAAAGTGTGCAAGAGCGGGATCTGGACTTGAAGAGGTTTAGAGGATGAAAACATAGTAGGATCGTGGTAGTTGGAATGGAAAGATTGCTGGGTTCAGGGTAGCTGAAGATTATAGCTAAAATGATAAATAAACTTAAAAAAAAGGCAGGGGGGTGCCTGCATGTTTCAGTTGTTAAGCTTTCAACTCTTGCTTTTGGCTCACATCATGATCTCATGGTTCCTGAGACTGAGCCCCCTGTTGGGCTCTGCGCTGACAGCAAGGAGCCTGCTCAGCTCTTCCTCTTCCCTTCTTGCTCTCTCTCTCTTAAAATAAAAAAATAAGTAAACTTAAAAATAAAAATTAAAAAATTAAATGATAAAATATAACTGGTCATAGAATGGAACACATTGACATTATAGTGTATGTATGGAATTATTGGTAATAGCAAGATCTTGGTAGTGACCGTGGGAGTGAGAGGCTGAGTTATGGTGGAAAACAAGATCATAGGAGAAAACAGTTTCAAGGAGCTAAAAGAACAGGGAATTAGAATAATAATTTATATTTATTTGAAAACACCATGACTTTAAAAAGTAGAATTGAAGAAAGCCAGGAACTAAATTCTTAGCAGTATTATTCTTTACCAGCTCACAGTTTTTCTATGAAAATTTAAATCTGAAAAAGGTGACCATAATTTCTGATTTATTCCTATTCCCTCACACTAGTAATCTGATTTGAATAAAATAAAACTAAGACTGTGTATACTGAATATACACTACGGATATTTTGTTGTTAATTAATTAATGGATATACTGGGGAAATTGTGAGCAGAGCAAAAAATCTCCTGAGGTCTGTGCTTGCTGGAAAATAACTCTAAAAAACATATTTTCATTTAAAGTTAAATTTATGATTATTAGCAATATTCTGTTCTTTGAAGTAATAAAATTTTCTAAGAGAAGAATAATCTCATTCTATTTAAATGGACAATTGATGAATAAAAGTAACTCAAATAAGGCTTGATACCTTTAGTTAAAATTCATTTCAAGCTACACTAAAGAATCGCATCATATACTGAAGCCACATATGAATGTACTGTAGCATAAATGGCCTCATTTTGTATAAAATTTGTAAGAGATTCACACTGATTTGAGTATAGAACGAACTGAATTCTCCCTGGATATTTCAGCATCAGATAATCATGATACTCTGCAGCATAAATTTCAAACACCTAGTGCATTTGGCACTTATGCATTGCATTTTCGAGACAAAAATATTTGTACCTCATGAAGTGGCAGTCTTGACAGAAATGCTCGGAATATGTATTTTTTTTTATATATGTTTGAATTCTGTTAATGCTAGTACACTCTTTTAACCAAAAGCAGCTTAAAAGCCACTGTCCTTAATTGAGTGCTTAATAAATATAACATATAAAATTAATTTTATAGTTTTATCAGCATCATGAACAACAGAAAATTTCAACACTCTAAACAAGATGCATAGATTTTAATGAAATATCATCCTTTACTGTTGATTCCTGCCTCTTTTCCTGAGACCTAACATAGGATTGAACCTGTAGTGGCTGAACATTGAAACAAGAGGGATCGTTCTCATTCATTAATCCTGACGGGCTTTCTCTAAGACCTAGATTTACCAGAAGCTTTAAAATGACCTGTAAGGCCTTGAAAGCTCTGTACCCCTATTACCTCTGATTTCAAGTACATCTCTGTTTCTCTCCCTCTGTCCCAGTGCACAGTCATCCCTTGTCTTTTATGATACCAAAACCTCAGTTTCCCTCCTGCTTTATTGACCACTCATTCTCAATTAAGAAATCCCTTGAACACACCATGATCTTCAAAATATTTGTTTGCATGTGAACTCTTGAATGAGATAATTGGCCACAATTACAAAATCTCTCTCCGACATTTCTTAATCTCTTACCTTGCTCTCTTTTTTGACTTAGTGCCTATATCACTAGCAGTTTACTACAAACCTAATCCCTCTTATTTATTTTCTTTCTCCTCCACTGAGAAGTCAGTTCCATAAAACAATAAAGCGTTTGCCTTTATGAACATTAATTACCCAGATATTACAACAGTATCTATCACATAATAATGGTAAAAAATGTTAAGTTGTTGGATAAAATTCTGAAATCACTCTGAAGCTGAGTTTTCAGCATCATTCTTTTAAAAGATTTTTAAAGTTACTTAATACTATCTCTTTTTTTAATCTTAATTCCAATATAATTAAAATATAGTGTTATATTAGTTTCAGGTTTACCATATAGTGATGCAGCAATTCTATACATTACTCAGTGCTCATCTTGAAAAGTATACTCTTAATCCCCATCACCTGTTTTACCCATCTCCTCACCCACCTCCTCTCTGGTAACCATCAGTTTGTTCTCTGTAGTTAAGAGTCTGTTTCTTGGTTTCTTTCTTTTTTTCTTTGTTAATTTGTTTTGTTTCTTAAATTCCACATGTGAGGAAAATCATATGATATTTGTCTTTCTCTAACTTACTTCATATATATGTATGTGTGTGTGTGTGTGTATATATATATATATATATATAGACAGACACTTGGGCTGGTTCCATAATTTGGCTATTGTAAATAATGCTTCAGTGAACATAGGGGTGCATGTGTCCCTTCAAATTAGTGTTTTTGTATTCTTTGGGTAAATACCTGGTAGTGAAATTACCAAATCATGGAGCAGTTTTATTTTTAACTTTTAGAGAAAACTACATAGTGTTTTTCACAGTGGTTGCACCAGTTTGCACCAGTTTGTACTCCCACCTGCAGTGCATGAGAATTCTCCACATCCTCACCAACACATATTGTTTCTTGTGGTTTTGGTTTTAGCCATTCTGAGAGGTATGAGATGATATGGTTTTGATTTGCATTTCCCTAATGATGAGTGGATGTTGAGCATCTTTTCATGTGTCTTTTGGTCATCTGCAGTTCTTCTTTGGAGAAATGTCTATTCATGTCTTCTGCCCACTTTTTAATTGGATTATTTGGTTTTGAGTGTTGTATAAGTTTTTTATATACCTTGGACACTAACACTTTATTGGATATATCATTTGAAAATCTCTTCTCCCATTCAGTAGGTTGTCTTTTAGTTTTGTTGATTGTTTCTTTTGCTGTACAGAAGCTTTTTATTTTGATGTAGTCCCAATAGTTTATTTTTGCTTTTGTTTCCCTTGCCTCAGGGGACATTATCTAGAAAAATGTTGCTATGGCCCATGTTAGAGAAATTATTGCTTTGCCCTCCTCTAGGATTTTTATAGCTTCAGGCCTCTTTCTTTCTTTCTTTCTTTCTTTCTTTCTTTCTTTCTTATCTCATATTTAGGTCCTTAACCCATTTCGAGTTAATTTTTGGGTATGGTATAAGAAAATGGTTCAGTTTCATTCTTTTGCATGTAGCTGTATAGTTTTTTCAACACCATTTGTTGAAGAGACTTTTTCCCATTGCATATTCTTGCCTCCTTCGTCAAAGATTAATTGACCGTATATATAATTGTGAGTTTATCTCTGGGTTTTCTATTCTGTTCCATCAATCTGTGTCTGTCTTTTTGTGCCTGTATCGTACTGTTTTGATTATTGTAGCTTTGTAGTATATCTTGAAATCTGGGATTGCGATACCTTCAGTTCTGTTCTTCTTTTTCAAGATTGCCTTGGATACTTAAGGTCTTTTGTGGTTCCATACAGTTTTTAGGATTATTTGTTTTGGTTCTGTGAAAATGCTATTGGTGTTTTGATAGAGACTGTATTAAATCTGTAGATTGCTTTATGTAGTATGGACATTTTCACAATTTTTTTCTTCTTTGAATCCATGAGCATAAAATATCTTTCCATTTCTTTGAGTTGCCTTCAATTTTTTTCGTCAATGTTTTATAGTTTTCAGAGCACAGGTCTTTCACATCTTTGGTTAAGTTCATTCCTAGGTATTTTATTATTTTTGGTGCAATTGTAAATAGGATTATTTTCTTAATCTCTTTCTCCAACTTTGTTATTCATGTATAGAAATGCAATGGATTTCTGTATGTTGACTATGTATCCTGCAAAATTACTGAATTATAGTAGTTTTCTGGTGGTCTCTTTAGAGTTTTCTATATATTAGTCCCTGTCATCTGCAAATAGTGAAACCTTACCTCTTTCTTACCAGTTTGGATATCTGTCATTTTTTTGTGTCTGATTGCTGTGGCTAGGAGTTCCAGTACTATATTGAAAAAAGTAGTGAAGGTAGATATCCTTGTCTTATCCCTTACAAGGACTGATGTTAGCTGCAGGTTTTTCATATATGGCCTTTATTATGTTGAAATATGTTCTCTCTAAATCTCCTTTGTGGAAGGTTTTTGTCATGAATGGATGTTGTACTATGTCAAGTGCTTTTTCTGAATCTATTGAAATGATCATATGTTTTTTTCTTTCTCTCGTCATGTACCACATGATTGATTTGTGAATATTGAGCCACACTTGTATCCCAGGAATAAATCTCACTTGATGGTGGTGAATATTTTTTTAATGCATTGTTGGTTTGTTTTGCTGAGGATTTTTGCATCTATGTTCATCAGAGATACTGATCTGTAGTTTTCTTTTTTTGTAATGTCTTTATCTAGTTTTGGTATCTGTGTAATGCTCACCTCATAAAATGAATTTGAAGTTTTTTCTTCCTCATCTATTTTTTGGAATAGTTTGAGAAGAATAAGTATTAACTATTCTTGAAATTCACCAGTGAATTCACCAAGAATTCACTGGTAGAATTCACCAGTGAAGCCACCTGGTCCTGGATTTTTGGTTGCTGATTTTTTTTTTTTTTTTAATTACTGATTCAATTTAATTACCAGAATTTGGTCTGTTCAAATTTTCTATTTCTTCCAGATTCAGTCTTGGGGAGTTATATATTTCTAGTAATTTATCCATTTCTTAGACATTGTCCAAATTTCTGGCATATAATTTTTCATAATATTTTTACAATCCTTTGTATTTCTGTGTTCTGTGGTGTTAGTTTTTATTTTTCCTCTTTCAATTTTGATTTTGATTATTTGAGTCTTTTCTCTGTCTCTCTCTTTTATGAGTCTGGCTCAAGAGTTGTCAATTTTGTTGATCTTTCAAAGAACCCACTCCTGGTTTCATTAATCTGTCTTATTGTTTTTTTATTTTGTTTATTTCTGCTCCAATCTTTATTATTTCCTTCCTTCTGTTGGTTTTGGGTTTTGTTTTTTGTTCTTCTTCTAGCTCCATTAGGTGTAAGGTTAGGTTGTTTATTTGATATTTTTCTTGTTCTTGAGGCAGGACGTATTGCTATAAACTTCCTCTTAGAAGAATTCTTGCTGCATCCCACAGTTTTGGACCATTGTGTTTCCATTTTCATTTATCTCTATTTTTTTAATTTCCTCTTTGATATCTTGGTTGACCCATTTATTGCTTAATAGCATGTTATTTAACCTCCATATATATGTGCTCTTTCCAGACTTTTTCCTGTGGTTGATTTCTAGTTTCATAGCATTGTGATCAGAAAAGATGCATGGTATGACTTAAGTCATTTCAAATTTGTTGAGATTTGTTTTGTGGCCTAATATGTGATCTATTCTGGAGAATGTTCCATGTGCACTGTTTTAGGATGGAATGTTCTGAATATATAGATCCATCTGGTAATATGTGTCATTCAAAGGCACTATTTCTTTGTAGATTTTATGTTTGAATGATCTATCCATTGATGTAAATAGGGTGTTGATGTCCCGTACTCTTATTGTACTACTATCAATTACTTCCTTTATGTTTGTTATTGGCTGTTTTATGTACTTGAGTGCTCCCATATTTGGTTTATAAATATTTATAATTATTATATATTTTGTTGGATTATTTTTTTGTTTTTTGGTTTTTTTTTTTTTTTTTACCTATTACATCACCCTTTGTCTTGATTGGAGCTTTTAGTCCATTTATATTTAAAGTAATCATTATAGTATATACTTACTGCCATTTTGTCACTTATTTTTTGGTTGTTTTTGTTTCTTTCTTCTCTTGCTCTCGTCTCTCATGATTTGTTGGCTTTTTTCAGTGATATACTTTGATTCCTTTCTCTTTAGTTTTTGCATATCTATCACTGGTTTTTGATTTGTGGTTACCACTGGGTTTGAATAAATATCTTATGCATATAAGTAGTCTACATTAAGCTGATAATCATTTAAATTTGAACCCATTCTTTACTCCTCTCTTCCAATATTTTAGGTGTATGGTATTGCATTTTGTGTCCTTTTATTTTGTGAATCCCTTGACTGATTTTTATAGATATACTTATTTTTACTGCCTTTCTGTCCCTACTTTTCTTTCTTCTACTTATAGTCTTTTCTTTCCACTCAAAAGTCATCTTTAACATTTCTTGTAGGGATGTTTTAATTGTCTCCAGCTTTTAAAAGTAGTGGCCTTATAAAAAAGAGGTCCTGTAGTGCCCCGTAGTACAATGTCCCTTGTTCACCAGCACCTGGTACTTCAGAGGTGTCTCCTACGTGTGGTGTGTGCACCTGGCTGAGCTACTTTTGCCTTTAGTCTCATCATCTGCAATGACTATCTTTGCTTTTTGTGGACAGCATTTGTTACCTGTGTTGGTAGTGAGCCAGCCTGGGGCTGCTTGGGTTTGAGTTGAGTCAGACCTGCATTTGCCAAAGATGAAGTAGCATGGAACTGCAAGACAATGTGGGGACAGGCCCCTCAGTACCAGCAAGGTTGTGCCAGCAGGAGGGGACCTGCAGCCACTGGGGACCCAGGCAGGCTGGGTTGGAGGAGGCAGAGCCACAGAGTCATGAGGGGGCAGGACATATGGTGTTAACAAGATTTGTGCTACTCTGCTGTGGGAGGAGAACTAGAGCTGAGGGCCTGCCAGAGGGGGCATGTGCACAGGAAAGCACGTTGGTGGGGCACACTATTAGCAAGTTAGGTAGCAAGTGTTGGAGCCATGCTGATTCCTACATGTGTCTCTGTGTTTATGCTGGGGGGTGGGGGAGGGAAATGGTACCTGTCAGCTTTGTTCCTGGAGAAACCTCTCAATAATCCCTGCCCCTCCAGCACAAGTTCTGAGATTAATAAACAAATCTGCCTTCCATATGTCCCAAGCATTTTTCAGACTGCTACTCCTATGCTGTATCTTTGTGGGGCCATTTGTTGTGGTGTCTCTTTAAGGGCAGGGACTCAGTTTCTTCTAGACCTCCTGAGTCTCCCCAGAGCCTATCGATTTTTAAAGTTCTAGGTTTTAAGCCCTGCTGATTTTAAGAACTTGTGAAATTCAGCCCCTCTTTTTCAGGGCCAGATGTTATGGGGATTTGTCTCCCTTATCAGGATCTCTGGTATGAGAGTCTATGTCTCCCCTCTCTGTACCCATGGCATCCCTTTTCTCCTGTAGACAGTCCATTTAGCTCCATTATCTCTGCTCTTCCATGTGGCCTCTTCTTTACATTTAGCTGTGAAAAATTCTTTCTGCCAGTCTTTTTGTTTGCTGTATCATTTACACTGAGGTGGCTGTTAATTAGCCGTATCCATGGAAGGAGGTGAGCTTGAGGTGCTCCAACTCCACCAACTTCCCTCGAGGAAGTCTAATTTAATCCTCTCTTTAAACCTTTAAAAAAAGTACCTAAATCCAGGGAATTAAAGAAATTCCTGATGTAAACCAGAAAGTTAACAGCACAGCAAATACTGTATAACAGCTCCCATTCCCTTCAGGCAAAACTGCTTTCAAGCCCTCTCCTGCTTCATTGTTCAAGTTTGGTAGGCTTAAACCAATCAATGTAATCCATTCTCCTAGACACAGCTGTTGTTTTGGGAAAAGATGTGGGCCAATCAAGATGAATTTTAGAATGGCTTCTGGGTAAAAGTATTCTCTTTCACTGTATATTTATTAAGCACCTTGTAGATTTGATTGCTATTGGTCACTGTCCTACAACCCTGAGACTAAAGGCTCTGGCATCTCAGATGACACAGCACAGAAACAAAACTACTGAGTTCTTTGAGATAACAATAAGCTGACAGATCACCAAACCTTGAATTCTGCCCTACATCTGGATTTCCATTTATATGACCTACTAAGTTTTATTTTTATTAAGCAGGAAAAAAAAAGAGTTTTTTCCTATACTCTTGGCAATTTTTTTGTCTTCTCTTCTCCGATTCAGACTGGAAGAGGCCGAAACCTACTGTTATCCCCATCACTTGCCTGCTGATGGCTTACCTACAGTAGTCCAGACTGGGGAAGGGGACTTACTCTTAGTTCAGGGTATGCATGTGTGTGTGCATGTACGTGCGTGCGTGTGTGTGTGTGTGTGTGTGTGTGTATGTGTATGTGCATGTGTGTGTTTATACACATGCTTCGGTTTATTTCTTTGACTTGGACATATTAATTATTGATGTAGAGTTCTTACATTACCTAAGAGTAACCAGAGAACTCATAAGACCTCTCTAGATTAGCAACCAGGGGCATTAGCAGGCATTGAAATCAGAGGCCCAGAAATATGAAAGTGCTAAGAGATCCAGCAATCAAAGACTCAAATATGTAAGCAATAGTCCCACTAAATATATTTAAGGTAACAGTAAATACAATTGCTGTGTGAATGTTCAGTGTATCTTTATTTAAATATATAAATATTTATTTTTTTCCTAGAAAAAAGGAAAAACAAACTAAATTTGGTCCACAAAATAATTTCATAAATACAATATTTTCTTTAATTTTTTTTTCCCCTTCAGATGCCCAGCCCCTTCAGCAGCAAGCTTTACAAAACAATTGTCATCTGAAAGTCTAGGAGTATTCAATAAGAAACCGTTTAACCTTTCTTTAAAACATACAAGGGGCATCTGGGTGGCTCAGTCGGTTAAGTGTCTGACATCGGGTTAGGTCCTGATCTCGCAGCTCATGACTTTGAGCCCTGCATTGGGTCTTTGCTGACAGCTTGAAGCCTGAAACCTGCTTCGGATTCTGTGTCTACCACTGTGTCCTCTTCTGACTGTGCTCTCTCTCTCTCTCTCTCTGTCTCTCTCACAAATAAGTAAACATTAAAAAAAATTTAAAACAATCTTTTCTAAATGTTTTTACTAAATAAGTTTCTCCCCCCGTCCATCTTTGAGGATGTGAGTAAATCTTCAGTAAAACAGGATTTGAAAATTTTACACTTTACTTCAATATTCACTGCACATCACTGACTGTTTTCATATTACTCAGTGTTTGGTTACAGGATCCATTCTCTGAACTCAGATGATGTTTACAGACTTATTGGTTGTGGAAATCAGAAGGATATCTTTTTTGATTTATTGTTGTTCTTATTTAGCGATTTGCTCTGGTGTCTCCTATTCTTTTGGAGTCATGAGTATTTAGTAACAACAACAAAAAAACCTTTGACTTGTATCTCTGCTCCCATGTAATCTTCCCTGTTAGTCTAACCCGAGGGATGCAGTTTGAAGAGTGTATTTACTTCCTCCCCTTACCCCTGACTATGTTACTTTAAAGCAAGACTACTTTAGCAGAATATATCGTTGTATACCTCCAAGCTTTCTTAAGGAGCTATAGAGTAAAGACTATTTTTTGTCCTGGAAATGTCTGAATTCAGAAACGTGTAGAAAATTCATGACAACTCCAAATTGTTTTAATATATATACCATGTCTTTAGGATCAGTACAGATATAAATTTCTATAATCTTCATATATAATGCTTAATATCATTAAGAAATAAGTGTGTAGGCAATGATGCAGTTTTAACTGATGTCCATGTAGTTTGGTACCCTCTGATTCATTTTCAGTTTCCTTATAAATTCGCTCATTTCTTATTTTTATTCATTTTTTTGCTGATTTTTCTTGTTTCATATTATAATTATTATTTAATAATTTTATATTTTCAGAAGAGTTGTAAAAATTGTTCAATGACTTCCTACCTGCCCTTTACTCAGTTTCCTCTAAGGTTGACATCTTGTATAACACTTAATCACAACTTGAAAGTTAACACTGATACAATATGGGAACTAAACAACAGTTTTCACTCAGATTTTACCAGTTTTCTTTTTCCATTAATTTCCTTGTTTTTTTTTTTTCTGTCCCAGCATTTACTATGTGATACCATGTTGCATTTTTTCTCAGTGTTCTCCATTTACGAGTTCTCCGTACTTAATTATTTTTCATAAGCTCCACACTTTCACAGACTAGTTGTCAGGTATTTTGTTGCATGTCTTTCTGTTTGGGTTTGTCTGCTGTTTTCTAATGAATCACTGGATTTATGGATTTGTGTGGAGAACATCGCAGAAGTGACTTGCCCTTCTCATCACATTGTCTCCACTCCTCTTTGTAACCTTAGATTCCCTCTGCTTTGCTGTCACAACCCTGTTTCTGAACTTGCAATTATTATGAGAGTACAAAATATTCCAACTTAAATGGGCTTATTTTCTATGAATGAGGTTTGTATCTATAATTAATATATTCTCCTATTTAGCATCACAAGGCTTACTTGGCCAGCATGTTTGAAGACAGTTCATAATAAAACAAATACTTCGAACAGTATTTTGTAAGGATTCTTGTTAGTTAGTGATGTAAGATATCTAAGGTATCTAAGACCTAGTTTCCCCTTTTCCCATTATAGAAAACGGTGCAGGTTTTATGTAAAAATCTCAAAAAAGAACTGTGTTTAATTATGAGCCCAAATGATTGACATAAATTGGTAAATTCCCTTGACAACCTAGACAACTCTTAGTTAATATAAAAGTTTTATAATAAAAAATGGACTCCATGCCATGTATTTTAATAATTACTTCTCAAAAATTTAGAGCTAAATAAGAAAATCTATTATCAAGGGGATAAAATGCAAAAGAGCTATGATTCCAGCTTTAAAAGATTCCTCTAAAAGTTATTTTGAATATTATGCTATATTCAGGTTGATTGAAAGCTAAGAACTACTTCTCATTAAGTCAAATTAGATATAATGGGGAACTACTTATACATCTATTACTTACACCTTTTCTTTCTTCCTTTTTTTTTTCTTTTGAGTTCTCATACACTTCTTTTTTTACTTGTAAGTAGGGAGTTTTGAAAATGTATTACATTATGGTAATATAGCATACATTCTCCTCCTCTAGTTAAATGATGAAATTTTAATTATGTAAACCTTTGTAATATGTGAGATGAGTTATTTTAATAAATAAGTACAGAACAAAAATACCAAGGTAGTTTAATTAAAATCTGGATACAATTCTTTAGCTTGTGGGTAAAAACAATTATGAGTTCTTAAGATAAACCAATATTACTCTTTTAAAAAGATGATCATATATACAGTATTATTTTCTGAAATACAATTTTATTTTATAATTCATATATTTAACATAAATATTATACTTCAATTTATTTAATCTTGTTAGAGGTCTTATTTTAGATATTTTGCTAATAGTTTTCTTTCAAAACGTGAAAGAAATAAACTCATTCAATTGATTTCTCAGATTGAGATATCTTTGTTCACATGCCATTTTAACTCTTTTCTAATAAATAACTTGAAGCCTTCAAATTTTTGTGATGATGGTGATTGTAATTCTTCTAAATAGCAGTTAATTCTTGCCTATTAACTATTTTTTTCTCTGGAGATTAGGTTTCTTTTTATGATGGCAAAATCCCCCAACATCCACTATTATGGAAGTTACAATAGAAGCAAACTGTGGGAGAAGGGGGAAAGGAGGTATGTAGAAGGAAGAGAAAGGGAAAAGCTATGTTTTAGAAAAATAAGGAAAACCATGCAATTTGGTTATAGTATGAATCTCAATCCATAATACATAAAATACACCTTTTTATTTATATTATACCAGTATAGATTTCCAACCAGTTAGTTGTTACACAGGGCAAGACAGAAATATCTAAACCTAAGTGGACAGACTCTATAAAGCAAATAATATTAACAACAGTGAATTTGTTACCTATGTTTCTAATTTTAGAAAGAAAGGCTATTAATTTTTATTGATATATAATTGACATATAGCATTATATTGGTTTCAGGTGTATAACATAATAATTTGCTATATGTATATGTTGCAAAATGATCACCACAATAAGTCACATAGTTACACAGTTTTTTCTTGTGATGGGAACTTTTAACATCTGCTCTTTTATCAATATTAAAATATAGACTATAATATTGTTAATTATAAACACCATGCTGCACATTACATCCCCAGGACTTATTTATTTTATAACTGGAAGTCTGTATCTTTTAATTACCTTTGTGCATTTTGCTATTAGAATAGAATAGAACAGGAAAGCTGTTCTTATTATTGTTTAGTAATTGTGTTGTGATGGTTGTTGCTAATTATGTATATTATATATTTATATATATTATGTATTATACATTGCTGATTATACATCTTATATAGTGCTGATTATATATCATATATATTTATATATCTGATATGTCATATCTTTCCTTATTTATCTATATTCAGTTCTTTATCATGCTCTAAATTTTAGAGTCAACACTAAATAAAAATTGGCAGTTATCTTGTCAACATGGTCAATGAAGATGCATAATTTATGTTCATGGGAATATCTTATCTATTACAAGTTGAATGGTTGCCAAATGCTTCTAAATTATTACAATTTACTATAACCCCTTACTTCACTTTCCTCAGTAGAATATCCATCAATAATAGGATCAGTAGAAAGTGAATACTTACTGATCCCAGATATTTTTTAGGTCAGAGAACATGGAAATAAAAAAAAATTGAATGGCTTTTTTAATTATTAAGAATACAACTGGCTACATATGTTTTAAGCAAGGATGTCGTTATTCCATTTATTCAGAACACTTGTAATAGTTCGTTGAAGAGTTAAAAAGAAAAAAAACAAAAACAAAAACGAAATGGAACGTTAAGAGAAGTATCCCTTTGTTCCTGTATAGAGCCAATTTATTCCAGACATAAACACAATAAACTCAAAGGCATGTACATGTGGTTTTTCCACATCCTATAGCATATTTGTTAACCATATGTAAAAAATTGCCATTAACCCACCTGCCATGGTAAGAAATTTATGTTCTTTTTCTTTTTCTTTTTCAAGTAAAATGGCAAATCACTATCACTGAAATAGTAGTACTTTTATCAACCTAAAAATTGTCACCATTTTTTTAGTCCATAGGATCAATTTATTTGCATATACTCAACATTTACTGAATTTAGATTCTTAGACTAGAAGATTCAATAATGAAAGTGAATACAATTTCCTGACAAAAATACCTCAATGTTCTTAAGTGCTTAATATATTCTATTTTTCTGTCTTTGTGGATAAAGTTCTCTGATCAATTGCTGAATTCCTGTTTTGCTTTCTCTTACAGATAGAGCATAACTATTATCTGAAAGCAATTTTCTGTTACTGCTTAATTTTACATCTGAGCTCAATATAGAATTCTATTCTATCAAGTTTTTACTACAATAGATTTATTTTTATTGATCAATGACTTTAAGAGAAATAAACTTGCCTCCTTACTAATAAAAAGAATAGCAGAACAATAAACCAGTAGAACTATATAAAGAATTCAATCAGATGCTACATTTATGAAACTACAATGACAGCTCCCTTTGCTGTAGCCAAGTACTTATAACACAAATTATGTAAGATATAAAATGTCAGGCTCTTGACTTTGCCATTGTTATTTTCTCTGAGTATGATTAATAGGTGATATTTTTGGCAAATGTAATCCGTACATATCATGGGTGTTTCAATTCTGTTTACTTTGTCAGTCTTAGTGAGAAATTAGTAATTTGTGTTTATAATCATTGAGTGTTTAAATAATTTAGCACAATGAAAGATAATGTATATGCTTTAAATTAAATTCAGTGAAGGCTCTTCTACAGTCACATTGGAAAAATTAAATGCTTCTTTCAGTCTCAATCGAACCTGATACTTCCAAAACTAGGAAACGTCCTTACAGCTGAAGGTAATGATTCTCTAGGTTTAATGGAGAAAATGAAATTGCCCTCTTATATATTGACTTTAGGAAGCCTCTTACTCTTACGAGCACTGTAAAAAAAAAAAAAAAATCTCAAATCATTTTAGGAGATTTGAATCATGAAAAATAGCAATCTTTGAAAAGCTTTCTTCCTATATTTATTTCTTCAATCCATTCTTCCTCTACTGTTGCCCTTGCTACTTCTCCCACACTGCTCTAAAGTAAATGCCCTCTTCAGACAAATGATTCTTCTCTTTCTTTTGGCCAATGTTACTGCTAATAATAAGCACAAGTGCTTTTCATCTTCAAAGTGCTTTACAAGTATAAATCAACATTTTCAGCAACTAAGGGAGGAAAATTAACATTATCTCCATTATAGAGACAGGAAAACTAAAGAACAACAACAAAAAAGTTGAGTGCTGATGCCAAAGTGTAAGGCACAGAAATATATTAGAAAGGCAGTGTTTTATCAAGTTACTCAAGAGTATTCAATTTCCTAAAACATCAAAATGTCTGAGTAGCCATTCTGGCAAGGTCACATAGAATACTCTTCTGTGTCCTTGCAGGGATATATATCATTTATTACTATCTGGAAATTATGGAATGCATGCTTTTATGGGTACCTTTACATGTACACTTCCAGAACACCTCCTCTGATTAGCCCTGAATATATATTTAATCTGTATGTTTGGGCATGTATGTGCCTTGTGACAAAGTAATGGGTACCCATATGCATTGTGTGCTACATCACGTATATTTTCTGGTTCTCATATTTTTCTCTGGACCTATATCTCTTCTTTTAGACTCATTCACTTCTTGATGGAAGACTGGCTTCCACCGTTTTACTTCAGTGTGTGCCACATGGAACTACAGGCATTGAGCATAGGCACTGAGTATAGTAGATGACGGCTGGGCATGCTACTAGTCCACTAGGTTTGAATAACTCACAGGCCACTGGATTTTAATAACTCAACATTGAATGCAATGAAAAACAGGCTATCAACAAAGGTCCAGGAATTTTTGCGTACTGGTAACTTTGCTGCCACTTCTGTTCCTCAAGTACAAATTCAAAGGAGATAGACTAGCACTTTATTGCCTCAGTGTAGGAGACAATGACGTGGTATTTACTTATGAGTAAGTTTTATTCTACAAATAAAATGCAAACCTTTGATGTATCTCGCAGCTCAACACAAATACTACCTGATCAGAAAGATTTTCATCTTCCATTGCTCTGCAATTCTAGAAATTCCTTGGAGTATTACCTAGTAAAGCAAGTTAGGATGTTGTTCCAAAAAAAACAAAAACAAAAACAAAAATCTGCTTTAGACTTTATTCTCTCTCTTGGGAGGAATTCTGTTTCAAAGCAAAGAGACCTGAATGTGAACTCTTTGGATGTGCTACTTTTATCTCTTTTTAATTTGCCTTCAGCTAACATGTCTTATTTGGAGTTTATCCATTTCTAAGAGTCTAGAATATTCATAAATTATCTAGTCCAAGGGTTGGCAAGCTACTAGCTGAGGGCCAAATCTGGCCCACAGACTGGTTTTGTACAGACTATGAGCTAAATATAAATTTATATTTTTAGAAGGTTGTGGAAAAGAACAAGAATATGTGACAGTGACTACATATGGCCTGTAAAGCCTAAAATGTTTACTATATTGCCCCTTAAAGTTTTTCAACTTCTGCCAATTAAATCATTCCATCAGCATCTTATTCCATGACACAGCTTTTTGTGGGGGGGTGTTAATATTTTTGCCAGCTTTATGGAGGTATAACTGAGAGGTAAAAATTGTGTACATTTAAAGTGTGAAATATGATGTTTTGATGTAGGCATGCATTGCAGAAAGGTGACCACAGACAAATGAATTAACACATCCATCACCTGACATATTTGCCTGATTTTTTCTTTTGTAGTGAGAACACTTGAGATCTATTCTCCTAGCAAATTTCAAATGCATTTTAATTAACTTTAATTACCATGGCTGTACATTAGGGCTTCAGAACTTCTTAATCTTAGAACTGAATGTTTTTATCCTTTGATGAGCATCTCCCCTTTTTTCCCAACCCCGTCTCATGACCACCATTCTATTCTATGTCACTATGAATTCCCCTTTTTTAAGAGTCTGCATATGAGGGAGATCATGTAATATTTGTCTTTCTGTGTCTGGATTATTTCACTTAGTATAATGTTCTCTGGGTTCATCTATGTTGTTGCAAATAATAAGATTTTCTCTCTTTTTAAGGGTGAGTAGCATTTCATTGTATATATCTCAACCACATTTTCTTTATACACTCTTCAGTTGTTTTCATATCTCAGCTATGGAGAATGATGCTACAACAAACTTGTCAGTGTAGATATCTCTTCAAGGCAGTGATTTTATATTCTTTGGCTATGTACTCAGAAGTGGGGTTTCTGAGTCATATGGTGATTTCATTTTCAGTTTTTTTGAGGAACTTCCATTCTATTTTATATGATGATGTACCAATATACATTCCTGCTAAAGTGCACAAGGGATCCTTTTTCTCCACATCCATGTCAGCAGTTATTATCTTTGACTCTTTGATAAAAGCCATGCTAACAGTATAAGGTTAATATCTCATTGTAGTTTTGATTAGCATTTCTCTGATGATTAGGAATGTTGAGCATCTTTTTATATACCTGCTGGATATCTGTACATCTTCTTTGGAAAATGTCTTTTCAGATCCTTTGTCCATTTTTAATTGGGTTATTTATTATTATTATTATTATTGCCATATGTTCTTATATTAGTTTCTTATATATTTTTAATATTCACATCTGTTTTATGGTTTACAGAATTTTGTTTCCATTTCATGGGTTGCCTTTTCATTTTTTTTAATGTTTCCATTGCTATGCAGAAATGTTTTAGTTTTACATAATTTCACCTATCTACTTTGCTTTTATGTCCTGTGCTTTTTAATGTCAAAAAGATCCAACTTTATCCTTTTACATGTAGATAACCAGTTTCACCAACACAGTTTATTGAAGGGACTTTCCTTTTCCCATTGTGTATTTTTGGTGCCTTTGTTGAAAATTCTTGACTGTATATATGTAAATTTTTTTTTTTTTGGGGGGGGCTCTCTATTCTGTTCCATTGATCTATGTGTCTGCTTTTATGCCACTATCATACTATTTTAATTACTATAGCTTTATAATATATTTTGAAATCAGGAAGTGTAGTGCTTCCAGCTTGATTTTAGGACTTTTTTTTTTTTTTTTTGCTCTTTCTGTGAAAATAACATCAGAATTGTGATAGCAATTGCATTGAATCTGTAGGTCATTTGGGTAAAATGGGCATTTCAACAAAATTAATTCTCCTGATCAGTGAACATGGGATATCTTTTCATTTATTTGTATCTTGTTCAATTTCTTTAGTCAATGTTTTGTAGTTTTCCATGTCCAGATCAACCAAAAAACAGTAAGGATAAACTGAAAAACAATGAAGTTGGTTAACTGCAGGTGCTGAGTAATGGAGTGAAAGAGATATAAAGGAAATGACATTTCTCTGAGAATACCATTTTATACAGTGTTAACTTTGGGAAACAGGTCAATGTTCTAGACATTCAAAAAATATATTACATTACAAGATATGGAAAGGGGAAAACAAAAACATAATTATGAAGAAAACTTGAAACAAATGATTCTACTTTCTAAAAATGAACAGTGAGTTTCCAGTGATGAAAATAAGAATAGGGAAGAAAAAGAAAAAAGAACTAATTAAAGTAATTTATAAGTATGGTGATAGACTATGTTCCTTTAGTTTTGAGTAAGATGAAATACTTGAAGACTGCAAATAAATGCTCAACTCTTTTAGTAGTTCCCCTACGAACATTTAGTTTTACAGATGAAGTTATGTTCAAATTATTTTATATATATTATATTGAAATTATTTTAGATATATTATAAGATTGAGCAAATAAATAAATTGCTAATATTGTTGGGAGCCAGGGCTATCAGTTTGGAGGAAGAGAGTTACAGATATTTGATAGAGGAAGATTTAGAAAAAAACTGAATTAGAATTAGAGATATTGATGTGAACTTGAGATTTCTGAAATATGTATTTGTGAAAGTATACATACATTAACATTTAGGCAATTTTCATTATTCTTGGTAGTTATGTTCTATAAAGTTGATGTAAACACTGAATTAACAAATTTCCTTTGAGAAAACTTGGTTATGTTTCTCTGAACTTCTAGTCATGCTGCCATCATCAGATCAATATATAACCTTGTTTTGTGTGTATTTCTATTCAAAGACATCTTATTTAATATGTCAACTAATTAACATTGAACCATGTCCAACAGCATGCTGAACAAAGCCTGTCTAACACACATATTCTCTGTAAGGCACATCACAGCTTCTTGCGCTTAGAAACACTAGACAGATTTCAGCTCTGCCCCTGGGGGTCTTTTAAACAGTGAACTCACAAGCGCAGATCACAAAAATGCAGAAAAGTGGCACTATGTAGACCACCAAAAGATACTTGCTTACAATATGAGAGCTGAAATAAGGAAGCAGAGTTATATCTTGTTTGACCTCAGCTGATATATCAGGGTTCTCCAGAGAAATAGAACCAACAGGTAGGAAGGAGGAGGGGACAGAGGGAGGGAGGGAGAAAGTAAGGGAGAGAGAGAGATTGATTTATTATAAGACGACTTGACTAAGTCATGGGATGCCCAGATACTTGGTTAAGACTATTTCCGTGTGTGTCTGTGTTTCCAGATGCAGGTGTTTCCAGATGCAGTTGGCATTTGAATTCAAAGCTTGGGTAAAGATCACCCTCCATAATAGAGTTTGCATTATCCAATCCACTCAAGTCCTGTTAGAACAAAAAGGCAGAGGAAGGGAGAAATTCAGCCTCTCAACCTTACTGCTTGAGCTGAATATAGGTCTCCAGACCTCAGAATGGATTTTACACCTTTGGTCCTTTGGTTCTCAGACCTTCAGATTTTGACTAAAACACATACCATTGTTCCTCCTGGCTCTTGGCCCTTTAAACTTGGACCACACCATCCACTTTCTTTGGTCTATAGCTTACAGACTACAGACTGTGGGACCTCTCAGTATACATAATCACACGAATAAATTCCTCATCATAAATCCCAATCTCTCTCAGTGGATAAATAATAGATATTCCATGTGTGTGTAAATATGTATATGTATATTCTATTTCTCTGGTGAACCTGACCCTGACTCTGACTATTGCAACTAGTTTCAATGAGTGCAAATAAATACTTCTTGAGAGAGTGAGAGGGATGTCCTGATATGTAAGGAAAATAGAAAGCTTGGCTTTCCATTGAGAAATTTCCAATATACATTAGCTTTTAGAGTTGGGAAATCTTCCAGTACAAAAAAAAATCTATATTCTTGGCATTTGTCACTCATTTAACCTATAAAGGACTATTTTGGCACATATTTCTTTTAATATTCTGGGAAAACTGATGCATGATAGTATGGCTTTC
Source organism: Lynx rufus (assembly GCF_022079265.1). Lineage (NCBI taxonomy): Eukaryota > Metazoa > Chordata > Mammalia > Carnivora > Felidae > Lynx > Lynx rufus. The sequence goes on from NW_025814823.1 coordinate 40,971,376, forward strand.
ATGTTCTTACTGTGTAATAAGTAAAGAGTAATTTAAAATTTTTTAGCCATGAGATAGCATGATTGATTTTGTGTTTTAAAAGGATCTATGCACTACCAGGAAATATGTTGGACTGGGGACAAAAGTATCTGAAAGTAGTATTTCCCATGCTAAATTAAGGAGAATCTAGACCGAGAAAGAATCAACATGCTTAAAGAGGATGTAACATGTCTAAGGATTTTTAAGGCACTAGATTTATCAAACTTCTAACAACAACTGGATAAAGGATATTAATGAAAGGAAGATGAGAAAGGTTGGTTTTTATTGTAAATAAGGTAAATGACAAAACTCACCAAAATAAGATAAGGAGAAAAGATATTTGTTTTAATTTTAAACATATTCATTTCAGACACAGGCATGCATATAATGCAGTATATATATATATATATATATATATATATATAATGCTAGTTTAAATGTCTATATGAAATCTGTTGTGAAATGTATATTTGGAAGTCATCATTTTAAAGAGAGTGAATGAAGTGATGTTAGAAAATGTGATCGTGTAAGTAAAATATGTAAAATGATAAATGAAGACTAAGATTGAAACTCAGGAGAAAGTACAATATCCAAGATATAGGCCAAGATTAGAAACATTCAAAGGACATCAAAAAAGTAATCAAAGTGTTTGGAGAACTAGGAAATTCTTTCTTTTCTTTTCTTTTTTTTTCACTCAAATCAAGAAATTGCTGTTTGAGAAATGAATTTGCAAAAACGTCAGGTGCCATTTTTGAAAGAGATATAGCAACCCCTCAGAGTCAATTTGATATTGCAATTAGCAGTGTAGATGTGGATGAAGAACATCAAGGGTACAAACATTAGGTTATAAAATAAGTCATGGAGATGTAATATACATCAAGGTGACTATAGCTAATAATGCTGTATTGCATATCTGAAGGTTGCTAAGAGTGGATCTTAGAATTTCTTATCACAGGAAAAAAAATTTGTAACTACATAAGGTGATGGATGTTAACTAGACTTGTTCTGGTGATCATTTTGCAATATATACAAATATCAAATTATTATGTTCTATACCTGAAACTAATATGGTGTTATATGTCAATTATGACTTGAATGAAAAAATAAAAATAAAAGGCTGAGAAAAAGTGAAGTCTAGATGCCTATGTGGCATCCCTATATATTGCTATTCGGTCATTTTGTGACCTTGAGCAATTCACCTGCCCACTCTGGTCATCAAGTTTCTTACATTTATTTATCTATCTATCTATCTATCTATCTATTTTTGAGAGACAGAGGGAACAAGTGAGCAAGGGACAGAGAGAGAGAGAGAGAGAGAAGAGAGAATTCCACAAGGGGAGAGAGAGAGAGAGAGAGAGAGAGAGAGAAGTGAGGCTCACCCAAAGCAGGGCTCATGTTTTACCTGAAGCAAGAATCCTGTTCACCTGATGCAGGGTTTGTGCTCACCCGATGTGGGACTCAAACTCACAAACTGTGAGGTCATGGCTTGAGCTGAAGTCAGATGCTTAACGACTGAGCCAGCCAGGTGCCAAGTTTCTTACTTTTATTTATTTATTTTTTATTTATTTTTTTTATTTTTTATTTTTATTATTTTTTTATTTTTTTAACGTTTATTTATTTTTGAGACAGGGATAGACAGAACATGAACAGGGGAGGGTCAGAGAGAGGGAGACACAGAATCTGAAGCAGGCTCCAGGCTCCGAGCTGTCAGCACAGAGTCCGACGCGGGGCTAGAACTCACGAACTATGAGATCATGAGCTGAGCTGAAGTCGGCCGCTTAACCGACTGAGCCACCCAGGTGCCCCAACTTTTAAATTGAGATATAATGGAAAATACTTCTTCAGTTTGCAGTGAGAATTGGTATGGCCAATATATGTCAAATGCTGAGATCAGTACCCAGCATATAGTAATATAAACTATTTTTTGAGAGTGGATGAAGAAAGCAAAGAGGAAGTAGGAAGTTTGCTAATGAGGGTAGTTTATAGGCCTGAGAGAGATCAATGTAAGAGATATGAAAAGTCTTAAAAATTAATCTTCCCACATCCAACATATATTTCATCGTGTTAAGGTGAAAACAAAATGTGAAATGGTGAAAAAGAGAATGTATTCTCAGTAAACATATATTTTATAGGGTTTCTCAATTTGCTATCCACAATTGGGATTCAGGATCTTTGACCCCATATAATTGAATGCAAAAAAAAAAAAAAATCTGTGGCATATGGTATCATATGAAAATTTTCAGAATCTGAAAGGAGTCAGTGACCCCCAAAACTTAATATACTCAGAATTAAATTTCATGTAAGTAAACATTTGTATCAGAGCATGGTAGGTGATATAAAAATAATGTAAGACAATGATACAGAGAGGGCTGACTACCACCTCACTTCTGTGAGTCTTAAGAGGAGTCCACAGTGGAAATCATACTGGCACTGAAATCTGTAGGAGTTCCCCCATGCAATACTATTTGCAAAAACAAACAAATAAACAATGACAAAAAACACTCAAGAGGAAAAAGGAAAATATGTGTAAAGACATTTCATTTGGGGAAGTTCAGCTGGTTTGCTAGGATTGGAACATAATGCACAGAGAAGGGTATTTGAGAAAAGAGTCTGGACTGTAGATTGGTTTTGGACATGCTGTGGACTGGTTTCTGCTAGATCTCTTGGAGATCTTTAGATCTCCTGTATTCTGAGCAGTTGAAGCAATTGGCCTATGATCCATTTGCTGGTGGGAGTGGTGATCCATTCACCCCTGGGGTAGGAACAAAAGCAAGTGACCTGTTCTACTATTCTAGGCAATTAGCCTTCCAGGTAAATAAACTAAAGATGTTTACAAGGAGGAAAATGACTTATCCATTGAATGTATTTATTTATTTTTTTAATATTTATTTTATGTATTTTAAGAGAGAGAGAGAGCACAATCAGGGGAGGGGCAGAGATGGAGAGAGAGAGAGAGAGAGAGAGAGAGAGAGAATCCCAAGCATCAGCACAGAGCCTACCATGAGGCTTGAACTCACAATCCATGAGATCATGACCTAAGCTGAAATCAAGAGTCAGATGCTTAACCAACTGAGCCATCCAGGCTTGAAGGACAATCCCTGTTGAATGTCTTTAGATAAGGGTTATTTATAGTAAATGAACTATAGTCTATAAGGCATGCCTTCCTGATGAGTGTCACATAAATTATCAGCCTCTTAGATGTTTTGTAATTTCTTTTTTTTCTTTTTTTTTTTTTAATTTTTTTTTATTTTTTTTCAACGTTTTTTATTTATTTTTGGGACAGAGAGAGACAGAGCATGAACGGGGGAGGGGCAGAGAGAGAGGGAGACACAGAATTGGAAACAGGCTCCAGGCTCTGAGCCATCAGCCCAGAGCCTGACGCTGGGCTCGAACTCACGGACCGCGAGATCGTGACCTGGCTGAAGTCGGACGCTTAACCGACTGCGCCACCCAGGCGCCCATGTTTTGTAATTTAAATGTTTTCTTCTCTATGTGAGATAACACCAGGAACCTCCCTTAAAGACTTCATCCCCTTTTCTGTGCCAGAGGGTGCATGCCTTGTAGATATCTATGATAGCCCAGAGTTCTCCCTACTTGGTCAAAGGCTCTTGATGTATCCTTAAAACCAGGTAAGATCTTTGATTACTATGCATCTAATTGGACAATCTGATTCCTTGTGTCATTCATACTTATTGTAAGTACCTCCCCACCCCAAGCATAGCACCCTCAACTTCAGGTAGGACAAACATTAGTATATATTTTCTGCTCCAGAGATCCTTGTGTGATTATCTGTACAGGGGTTTTTGATTGAAATTGCATCCTCACTTGACTTCATCCCTTTCCCTTTTCTGCTTCCTCCACTCCCTCATCAGTTTCTTTGTGTAGTACTTCCTTAAGAAATTACTTGCAGGAGTACCTGGGTGGCTCAGTCACTTAAGCGACCAACTCTTGGTTTCAGCTCAGGTCATGATCTCAAGGTTTGGGAGTTCAAACCCTACAATGGGCTCTGTACTCCCAGTGACAAGTCTGCTTGGGATTCTCTCTTTTTACCTCTCCCTCTGCCCCTCCTGCATTCTCTCTCTTTCAAAATAAATAAACCTAAAAAATAAGTACTTGCATTTGAATCTTTGTCTCTGCATCTGTTTTTGAAAATTTGAACTTTTGTAGGCTATATATAATGAGATGTTTGGACTTTAATGTGACTGTAATACATACAAAAATGGAAACCAGTGAAGGGTTTGGAATAGAAAAATCATTCCAAAAAATATGAGAAAAAGTTGAGGGAAGTGAGCTGTGATACTTATCATCAAAGAAGATGTTACTGCTTTTCATTTTATTAATGACTTCTCTCCTTTGTTTTTTTATCAGTTCTTCACTTTACTCATTGCAACGTTCCTGAAGTTCAATGATACAAATACTGAAGTTGAAGGACAGTTCAGTTTTTTAAATCTGTTGAAAACAAACAAATACAGTATGCTATAATCAGTAAACATTTTTCTGGGTAACATTCTACAAATACCAGCATATAAAATTTTTATATCCTGTGAAGTACCAGTTGTAAAAAGCAATTTTGCTAGGGAAAATGTGAAGAGTATAGAACCAATAAAGTGCAATAAGGATTGTTACAACACTGGTTCATTGCTCCAAATACTTGAGAGACCTCTCAGGATTGAGTCAGAATAACTTCTCAAGTTGAGCTGACCCAATATACATTATCCCTGATTAGGTGACAGCATGGATGTGAAGAAGGAAAGAAATAGGAGGGATAGAAACAAACAAAAATATCCTAGAATTAGTTTTGTATTAAGAAATTTTCAAAGTCTGATATTTGTTTACAATCAGTGAAATGAGAATAAAAATCTATTTCATTCCAAATTGTAAAGACTGATGAACTCTCTCCTATATAGTAGGTCCATAAAAAGATTTTAAGTCTTAGATAATAAATGCTTGGCTAGAATCCTCTAGGAAAAGGAAAACAAATTATTATGTATTAGCTGTTTAATACAATGAGTTAAAGCAATTAACTCTTATGTATCACTGATAAGAGCTAACACAGGGAAATTTAATTAAATGTTAACAGAAGACTTTGAGTAAGAAAACATATGAAAATATATACCCATCAAGAATAATAAAAGTAAAATTTTAGAAAAAATATTGGAATAAAATGGGACTTACTATTTATGTAAAGGCAATATAGCTTGTTGAAGAGCAAGAAATATAAATTTGTTCTGCTTGGGTTCAATTCTTCATTCTGATATTTATTAACAGTATGATTTTGGGTGAGGCACTGAGCTATATGTCATTTTTCCATTCTCTAAAATTAGAGAAATACCTACCTCACTGACTTGTTGAAGAATATATATATATATATATATATAGCACTTAGAATATTACACTTAGAATCATTTAAAATGTGGGGGTTATTCAGTAAATACTCTGTTATTATTATGATCTTTAATTAATATTTTTGCCTTAATAACTGAGGAATAAACATACAAAACAGCAATTGTAAATGTTAAATTTTAAAAAATGTTTAACACATAGGCAAAATATGCTAATATTTAGCTTAGGACACTCAAAATGGCAGACTTTTAATGTCAACTTCTTATTAAGCAAAAATAAATGAACTTGTAAATATCCAGATTTTCTTCATTGGATTTGTTCTCTTTTTTTCCACTGGCATTTTTATTTTTGGTTTCTTAAAATTTTTTAAATGTTTATTTATTTTTGAGAGAAAGGTATAAAGAGAGGGGCACAGAGAAGGGGACAGAGGATGCGAAGTGGGCTTTGCGCTGACAGCAGAGAGCCTGATGCAGAGCTTGAACTCACAAACTGAACCATGAGATCCTGACCTGAGCTAAAGTTAGATGCTTAACTGACTTAGCCACCCAGGCACCCCTCTACCGGTATTTTAAAATGCTTATGTAGGAATATTCTTTCAAAATATTTTTATGGGATAACATTTCCACCTAAGCAAATGAATTTAACATGTATGAGAAATATAAAACTTACAGCATTTGATGTCAATTAATACATCAGTTAAACTACTAATTATTAAACTTTGATGATGCCTCTGACACTGTAGTGCTCAGAGGTAATACAGAAATGAATATGACAAACTTCCTGCTGTGGTACAAGCTCACCATCTATTAGAAGAGAGAGGTACTTCCCAGTTCCTACATATTCTGATAGGGTTAGAGTAGTGTTTTGTCCAGGGAAACAGAGAGATGAGGCTCTTCACCTTGCCAGTGGAACCCAGCATGGCTCTGAGAACTGAACACTATTAAATGGAATTTGAATTAAAGACTTCATACTGATTGTTTTCTGTCTACTGTAAAATTAAACTATGTAATATTTAAGATCTTCATAAACAACACCCATCATGTATGTCTTAGCTGTCCTTATTTAGAAGCACCAAGATATTTTTGAACCAAATATAAAATTTCTGACAGCAAATTGGCCTTGATTTAATGCCAGAATTCATTCTACAGAATTCATTACCTATGAAAATGAAAGATGAAGTACTGTACCAGTATACCAGATGTAAACTTGTGAAGAGTACCCAACTTCTCTGAGTTTCCATATTTGTGAAATAAGGATAGTTAAATAAACTCAACTGCTAAGATTCTAGCACAAGCTGCAATTCCTGGACATAGTGAGCATTCAATATGTGGTGGCTAGAATCTGTGTTGTTATATTCTTATTATTGTTAGGAACACAATAAATTTAAATTAATGCTGATAACTATCCAAAAAGATAACTTTCTTCCTTATCATTCTATTCTCTTCTAAAATTAATGACAACATAAAAAACTCAATGTCCTTAAGAACAGCTTCATATTACAGAAATGACCAATAGAGTAAAAATTTTCTGGGTGGGCCAGAAACTTCAAAAATATGATTTTTTTGCTTTTAGGTATGCTCATGAATTACTTGGAGAATATTGGGAATGTTATTTGCAGTCAACTAAAATGAATAAATGCATATATATATATATATATACATATATATATATACATACATATATATATGCATTTATAAATCTACACTCTTTACATAAAATTCCATGAAGCCAAGGTTAAGAAGCATAAACACATAAACACACATGTGAACATATGTATGTATGTATATATTCATGGATGCATATATCTTCAGTTTATACTACCTAAAACTAAAGCATTCGATATCGTATCATAATTGTTGATCTACACTTTATCTGTTTTGCTTCAGTACTTAAAATTAGATGCATCTTTGTATGGTTTCCTTAGCATGGGAAACACTATAAAACCACTTTTGCACTTTTTGAAATGCCATACTTTTTGATTAATCTCTGAAAAAATCTGGAGCATAAACACTTCTTCTCTGAACTCACATATTTGGACTGACTGCATTTCTTTTCTTTTTTTAAAATTTAATTGCTGGAGGGGGTAGGGGCAGAGGGACAGGGAGAGAAAGAATCCCCAACAAGCTCCACGCTATCAGCGCAGAGCCCAACACAGAGCTCAGTCTCACGAACCATGAGATCATGACCTGAGCTAAAATCAAGAGTAGGAAGCTTAACCAACTGAACGACCCAGGCATCCCTGGACTGAATGCTTTTCTTTTGTTAGGAAGCAACAAGGAATATATCATTGGTAATTTATTATTTTAAAATCTAGCATTATAAAGTAATTAAAACATTGCAGTTACATCTTCTTAATGCGATGGATATTAAACAGGGACAATATCCATGAAAAGAGAATAGTAAAGTGGCTGTCAGCATTGATGCTGGTCTCTGAGCAATGGCTCTTCTAGTGTGCCAAGAGAAAATTTAAGAGCAATCAAAACGTCACCTTGACTCAGATACAGTGGAAGTGTCACTTGGTTTAGCAAACAGAAATAGCCAAAAATTGGCAGCAAAGTCTAATTCTTTTTTTTTTTTATTTTTTTTTTAACGTTTATTTATTTTTTTGAGACAGAGAGAGACAGAGCATGAACGGGGGAGGGGCAGAGAGAGAGGGAGACACACAATCCATAACAGGCTCCAGGCTCTGAGCTGTCAGCACAGAGCCTGACGCGGGGCTCGAACCCACGAACCGTGAGATCATGACCTGAGCCGAAGTTGGACGCTCAACCGACTGAGCCACCCAGGCGCCCCAGCAAAGTCTAATTCTTAAACTCAGAATTTTACTTTCTTGGTGTCAACCCTCTTTGTGATGCTTAATGAAGACTAGTCTCCTGTCTCTATCTAAACCACCTCATTTAGCTTTTATTTTCTACTGAAGCATAAATTTGATTTTGACTGATTTAACTGAGTAGCAACTGTCTTCCTCATGATCCTGGTACTTTGATGATGAAGAGAGGCATCCAGGGCTATACTGCAAATTGTCTAATTAGAAATTTTAGTATCATCAGAGTATACCCCTTTTGTACATCAGATAGGGCAATCTAAGCTAATTTCTGTATGAGGTTTCAATAAATATAAAAAAATTTGCATTTTCAAAATGTACATTTTATCAGTAAAGAAAGTGTATTTAGTGGAAATAAAAAAAAAGTTTAGAGGGGAAAACAGCTGTATTTAGTGATATGTGGGGTGAGTGGGAGTCTTCATACAGTTTCTTTGCTTGTTTTTAATCTGTCTTCTTACCCACCAGATATATAAGGAAAATGAAAAAGACAAAACTAAACCAAACATTAACATAAACACAAACATACACATATATACATACACACACATACACATAATTTTTAAAAATAAGAAATGATTCAAGTCCACTAGTAACACAAATTCAAACTAGACCAGGCACATATTTTCCATATAAGGTTGATAAAAAACACAAAAGATGAAGAGATGGCTTATTTCATTGTCCGTTAAATATTTGAGTACATGCTATGTAGCCCCACTTGAAATTTTAGAGGTGCATCTCTTATCATGATAAAGTACTTGCTTTTGTAGAATTTGTACTTTAGTGAAAGGATACAGAAAACAAGTACCTAAATAAACAATAAAAATGCATTCAGAAATATCAGAATTATATGAACAAAAATTAAATAGAGTGTATAATAGAGAACGACTAAGTTGGGAGGAGCTACTTTGGATTGAGTTCTCAGTGAAAGCTTCTTTGAGGAGACAACATTTTGGGGGTTGTGAAGGGCAAGAAACCAGCCTTGAGGAAAGAATTTTTTGTGTTTTTTTTTTTGTTTGTTTGTTTGTTTTTTTTTTTGCAAGCACAGAAAATAGTTGTTGCTGTTGTTTTCCAAAGCTAGAATTATACCACAGGATCTAAGTGTCAACTTGAGCATCCCCAGAAATACAGCCAGCAGGGCTGGAGCTCAGTATGGAAAAGGAGATGAGAAAGAGAGCAATTAAGCAGGACCTGTTAGCTTTTACTTAAATGTGATGGAGAGTTTTCAAAATGAAAGTGTTATTTGAAAATGAAATGTTATAATAAAATGTTATATATATTTATATAATGTTTTATTATTTATTTTTAAGAGAGAATGAGACAGAGTGTGAGCAGAGGAGGGGCAGAGAGAGAGGGAGACACAGAATCTGAAGCAGGCTCCAGGCTCTGAGCTGTCAGCGTGATCATGACCTGAGCTGAAGTTGGATGCCTAACCAACTGAGCCACCCAGGCGCCCCCATACATGTATATTTTCAGAGCAGAGTAAAAAACCAGTGATCAGTGGTCCTGACTTACTTAGGGTGGCAGTAATTGTGATGGAGAAAAGGTCATTGGTTTGGGTGAAGGCAAAGACAGCAGGAACTGGTGAAATATTCAATGTTTGGGATGAGAGAATAAGAGCAAGGAATTGTGGAGATGTTACATTTTTGGTATAAGCATGGGGCGCCTGGGTGGCTTGGTCGGTTAAGCCTCCGACTTCGGCTCAGGTCATGATCTCACGGTCCGTGGGTTTGAGCCCCGTGTCGGGCTCTGTGCCAACAGCTCAAAGCCTGGAGCCTGTTTCCGATTCTGTGTCTCCCTCTCTCTGTGACCCTCCCCCGTTCATGCTCTGTCTCTCTCTGTCTCAAAAATAAACGTTAAAAAAATTTTTTTTTTTTTTTGGTATAAGCCAATTGTATACGGAATGCTACAAACTCAGGTTGGGAAGATTCAGAGATTGACGATTTAGAGGTCAAACAAGGAATGACGGCAAATAAAGGAGACACAAAATATTGGGTAATGTGTTAGAAGCATTCCAGAATTGTGTGTGGTCATACAAAACAAGACAAAGTGTTTCAAAATGGAAGACATGATCAATTAGTTACATGCCACTCAGAGGTCAAGGAAGATAAGAACAGAAAGGTAATCTTTGTATTTACTGACTTTAAAAGAAGTTTCTATTCCTTTTTTGAAGTAGAATCAAAGTCTGATAAGACTTTTTTAGAATAGAAGGAAAGATATAATAAAGAGTAAGCGATATTTTATCTTAGTCTCACTCTGACAGAAAGAGACAGAGACAGAGAGACAGTAAACAAATGAGTTAACAGCTAAAGTGTGTTTATGGGGCAGGTGGGTGGCTCAGTTGGTTAAGCATCCAGCTTCTGCTCAGGTCGTGATCTCTGTCTCTCTCTCTCAAAAATAAACACTGAAAATATTTTTTAATTAAATAAATAAAAATAGCCAAAGTGTGTTTAAGGTCAAGGAGTTATTTCTCATTAAAATGAAAACATTCGGGAATGACTGTATTCTGAGGGGAATTATAAATAATCAGAAACTGAAGATGAAAAACAATGAAAAAGAAAATTTGACAACTCTGATGATAGAATAAATTTGTATAATTTTTGTCAAATGCAATTAGTTTAAGTTTTAAGTTCTTAGAAGTTTTATTTACTTTGAAAAGTTAATCTCACTTCTGGGAATCTATCCCAGAAACTTACCTAAAAGAATACTATTCACTGCATTATTTAAAATCTCAAAATATGGAGAATGCAAAAATGTCCTACAAAATAGCTCATCCCTACAATGGTATATTATACAATTATTGTAAAAATGTATTTTTGAATAATATTCAATAAAGGAAAATATATGAAATACTGTTATATGATAAAGAAGTATTAAAAATTATATTGAAAATTATAATAATTATATATTCAAGTGTTCGTTTGAATACATTTTGATATATATATATACATATACATATTCATATGTATAAGTATGTTTTTTATACATGTGAATTTTCAAATATGCATTCAGTTTACGTATCTGATTGCTAAAATAATTTGTATTTTCTCTAACTTTTCCATATATTCCAAAATGTTTTCACAGAAACAGGCATGCACATTTTTATAATGAGAAAAATATGCATTTAAAATAGTTTCTAAAAGTGTTATTTTGAGAGCAGAATGTAAGTCAGCAACCACTAGAACATTCCATGGGAATGAACAGGATAGCACTCAACATGGAGGGCACCTTTTGCTCCCCTTAAAGCTAGAAACCTCCATCAGTAACCTTTAGTTGTCCTGGAGTGGACATTTCCTAAAGGGGGAAAAATATATAAAGTATTTTGTAGGATCAGGGATGGGAAAAAATTGCTTCTTGAACACTTGCTGTATCTACATAGTTTCAGCTGTAAAAAAATCACTATAGAGTAAATATTAAATCACAAAAATATAATTCTCTTCAGGCATTAGTAAAGCTAGAAATTTTATATAATTTAGGATTAAAATTTTAAGTAAAGTTTTAGAACAAGTGTTGAAGAATTAATTACGTTTTAAAATGCCTTAAGTTGAAAGAAGTTACTAGTTAATTTCATACTGATACAAGTAGACTATAGACACAGAATGAAGAGTAAAAAAAAAAAATTAGAAACTGACATAGGTCTATGGTTTTAACTGGAATCCCTAGGGGTGCCTGGGTGGCTTATTCAGTTGAGAGTCTGACTTCAGCTCAGGTCATCATCTCTCAGCTTGTTGGTTCGAGTCCCGCGTGGGGCTTTGTGCTGACAGCTCAGAGCCTGGAGCCTGCTTCAGATTCTGTGTCTCTGTCTCTCTCTGTCCCTCCCCTGCTTGTGCTCTGTCTCTCTCTGTCTCTCAAAAACAAATAAACATTAAAACTGGGATCCCGTGAAAGCAAAAATTCTGGTCTAATCATGAGAAAAACATCACAGAAATCCTCACTGAGGAACATTATACAAAGCATCTGACTAGTACTCTTCAAAACAGTCAAGTCCATCCCAAACAAGGCAAGTCTGAGTAAACTGTCACAGCCAAAAGGAGCCTAAGAATGATTCAGGAAGGTAAATGTAATGTGGTATTGTGCATAAGATCCTGGAACGGAAAATATTACATAAAAGCTAAGTAACTAAATAAATTATGGACTTCAGTTAATCCTAAGGTTTCAGTATTGACTTCATTAATTTTAAAAAAGTATATCATAATGTAAGATGTTGGAAATAGGAGAAATTCGGTGCTAAGCGTATGGGAACTCTCTGTACTATTTGTGATTTATCTGTAAATTTAACACTGTTCAAAAAAAAAAAAAAGACTGGGATCATCATAATACCATAGAAACACATTTAAGTACCAGGGATAAGCAAATAGAATATCATAAAATTGCTATTTAAGGTTTTCTAAAAGACTTACAAGGGGAAGGTGTAGTTTGAATGAGAGCTCCCTTAAAAATGGAGACATCTATTTGAGGATGGTGAGAAGAGAACACATAATTTATCTTCCCTTTGAAAAGCCATTGAAATGAGAATATAGAATTAGAGATGCAAATATATTCACAAAAATACTGATGACCATAGTGTGTGTATGGGGGGGGGTCAGATTCTCTGAACTATTTTAGTGAAATTCTCAAAGACTGAAAGCAGTTGGAATGATACTGATATTCCACACAAATACCTTAGAACTAAGATGCCCACAGCTGAGAAACACAGAATTTTTCAGAGTGAACTGTGGTTCATGGCAGAGGCCATACTGATGAGTTACTGAGGTCAGAGAAAGTAGTGTCAAATTACACACAATTTTGTCTTCAAAATGGCCATATTCTTTGGCCATCCTCACAGTACTTTTGTCCTCCTTGCTTGTCCAGTGGCCTATTTCCCCAATCTGAAAACAAATTAAAGACCTTTTATATATTCTCTTTAGAGAAAGGTTATGACTGACCGAACAGGAATTGGCATTACCCAATTCTAGACTAAAAGACAAAAGTTCAAATTAGGATGCAAATCTGTAAGCTGTGAGAAAAGAAAAAAAATCACAAGGGGGAAAATGTATTTCAGGTACTAAGTGACATATCTAGAATCTGCATAATCTAAGGAAGTAAAAGGATAACAAAGCAAATAAGTGTGTTGCAATTTACTAACCCCTCTTCCATCTTGCTAATCATTTCTCCATTTCTATATGAAACATTCTAGTTTTAGTGACACAGGTTGTAGAATATTTCTCTTCATCTATATTCAGATATGCCTTTTGATTCTTCTAGGACTAGTATTTAATACCTAGGCAATTATACAATCTGGCCATCTGTGTTCAACTCTTGAAATGATAGAAATTTAATTAATTATTAATTATTAACATCAAATATTGAAATGGTATACATTACAAGTATAGAAGGTACCTAATATGTCATTAATATTAATTATGTAAAATTAATACTGTATTGATGAGGGGCTCCTGGGTGGCTCAGTCAGTTAAGCATCTGACTCCTCACTTTGGCTCAGGTCATGACATCCCAGTTCTTGAGTTCGAGCCCCATGTCAGGTTCTGCATTGACAGTGTGGAGTCTGTCTGGGATTCTCTCTCTCCCTCTCTCTCTACCCCTCCCCCACTCTAAAATAAATAAATAAATAAATAAATAAATAAATAAACAAACTTTCAAAAAAGGAATATTAAAAAAAATAATATATTAAGTAGTATTTTGAGGTGGCTGGTGAAAGACGGGGTGAAGAGAAAAATTACGGGGGCATTAAATCTTCCCTTCAGGTATCAAGGTATACTGTGTAATGTTTATAGTTAAGGAAACAGAAAGCAAATACGTATTATTTAAAATTAAAAATTAATTTTCAATGAGTGATTAAAAATCACTCACTGTGATGGCGCTTCTGGCTGACTTACTCAATAGAGCTTAAGACTCTTAATCTCAGGGTCATGAGTTCAGGCCCCATGTTGGGGATAGAATATATTAAAAAAAATTTTTTTTAAAAAAACAAAAATAAAAGGAACACTGATATTTAGCATCAGTTCTCATGAATGATGCCTATTTCAGAAAAATGAGATTGTCAATGAATAATCTCTGAAAATTTACCATGGGGACATGTGGCTAAAACCCTCTGGTGATGATTTAAATAAATATTACATTACACAGACATATTATAGACTATATTTTAATTTTTACTGATATCAAATATAGAACATTTAAATTCAAACAATTTTGCTGCTTTGGGTAATGACCTCAGACGCTAATCTATGATGTCTTAGCTACTTCTGTCCAAATGACTCAAATATCACAGGAAAGGATCGTTATTAGTTTACAGTGGCTCATGAAGGTATTATTGTTGTACCTTACTGTATGTATGCAACCACTTGACCATATATATTTATATATACAATAACCAAAATAATTAATAAAATATAATATATACATTACATGTAATATAAAATATGTTATATAAAATATATGTGAAATATGCACATAAAAAGATGTTCCCTCCATAGTACATGCCCTATAGCTTAATTAGATTTGGCTTTCTTTTTCTTCTCACTATAAATCTTTATTTTAATTTTTTTTTAACTTACATCTAAATTAGCATATAGTGTAACAATGATTTCAGGAGTAGATTCCTTAGTGCCCCTTACCCATTTAGCCCATTCCCCCTCCCACAACCCCTCCAGCAACCCTCAGTTTGTTCTCCATACTTATGAGTCTCTTCTGTTTTGTTGCCCTCCCTGTTTTTATATTATTTTTGTCTCCTTTCCCTTATGTTCATCTGTTTTGTCTCTTAAAGTCCTCATATGAGTGAAGTCATATGATTTTTGTCTTTCTCTGATTGACTAATTTCATATAGCATAATACCTTCCAGTTCCATCCACGTAGTTGCAAATGGAAAGATTTCATTCTTTTTGATTGCTGAGTAATACTCCATTGTATATATATACACCACATCTTCTTTGTCCATTCATCCATTGAGGGACATTTGGGCTCTTTCCATACTTTGGCTACTGTTGATAGTGTTGCTATAAACATGGGGGTGCATGTGTCCCTTCGAAACAGCACACCTGTATCCCGTGGATAACTGCCTAGTAGTGCAATTGCTGGGTCATAGGGTAGTTCTATTTTTAGTTTTTACAGGAACCTCCATACTGTTTTCCAGAGTGGCTGCACCAGCTTGCATTGCCACCAGCAATGCAAAAGAGATCCTCTTTGTCCTCATCCTCGCCAACATCTGTTGTTGCCTGACTTGTTACTGTTAGCCATTCTGACAAGTGTAAGGTGGTATCTCATTGTGGTTTTGATTTGTATTTCCCTAATGATCAGTGATGTGGAGCATTTTTTCATGTGTTGGTTGGCCATCTGGATGTCTTCTTTGGTGAAGTATCTATTCATGTCTTTTGACCATTTCTTCACTGGATTATTTATTTTTTGGGTGTTGAGTTTGATAAGTTCTTTATAGATTTTGTATACTAGCCCTTTATCTGATATGTCATTTATGAATATCTTCTCCCATTCCTTTGGTTGCCTTTTAGTTTTGCTGGTTTCCTTTGCTGTGCAGAAGCTTTTTATTTTGATGAGGTCCCAGTAGTTCATTTTTGCTCTTGTTTCCCTGCCTCTGGGGACATGTTGAGTAAGAAGTTGCTGCAGCTAAGGTCAAAGAGGATTTTACCTGCTTTCTCCTCAAGGATTTTGATGGCTTCCTTTCTTACATTGAGGTCTTTCATCCATTTTGTTTATTTTTGTGTATGGTGTAAGCAAGTGGTCCAGGTTCATTCTTCTGCATGTCGCTGTCCAGTTTTCCCAGCACCACTTGCTGAAGAGACTGTCTTTATTCCATTGGATGTTCTTTCCTGCTTTGTCAAAGATTAGTTGGCCATATGTTTGTGGGTCCATTTCTGGGTTCTCTATTCTGTTCCATTGATCTGAGTGTCTGTTCTTGTGTCAGTACCACACTGTCTTGATGATTACAGCTTTGTAGTATAGCTTGAAGTCTGGGATTGTGATGCCTCCTGCTTTGGTTTTCTTTTTCAAGATTGCTTTCACTCTTTGGGGTCTTTTCTGGTTCCATACAAATTTTAGGATCATTTGTTCTAGCTCTGTGAAGAATGCTGGTGTTATTTTGATAGGGGTTGCATTGAATATGTAGATTGCTTTGGGAAGTATTGACATTTTAACAATATTTGTTCTTCCTATCCAGGAGCATGGAATCTTTTTCCATTTTTTTGTGTCTTCTTCCATTTCTTTCATAAGCTTTCTATAGTTTTCAGTGTATAGGTTTTTCACCTCTTTGGTTAGATTTATTCCTAGGTATTTTATGGGTTTTGGTGCAACTGTAAATGGGATCAATTTCTTAATTTCTCTTTCAGTCACTTCATTGTTGGTGTATAGGAATGCAACCAATTTCTGTGTGTTGATATTATACCCAACAACTTTGCTGAATTCATGGATCAGTTCTAGCAGTTTTTTGGTGGAATCTTTTGGGTTTTCCATATAGAGCATCATGTCTTCTGTGACGAGTGAAAGTTTGACCTCCTCTTGGCCGACTTGGATGCCTTTTATTTCTTTGTGTTGTCTGATTGCAGAGGCTAAGACTTCCAATACTATGTTGAAAAGCAGTGGTGAGAGTGGACATCCCTGTCTTGTTCCTTACTTTAGGGGGAAAGCTCAGTTTTTCCCCATTGAGGATGATATTAGCATTGGGTCGTTCATATATGGCTTTTATGATCTGGAGGTATGATCCTTCTATCCCTACTTACTTGAGGGTTTTTATCAAGAAAGGATGCTCTATTTTGTCAGATGCTTTTCCTACATCTATTGAGAGATCGTATGGTTCTTGTCCTTTCTTTTATTGATGTGATGAATCACGTTAATTGTTTTACGGATATTAAACCAGCCCTGCATCCCAGATATAAATCCCACTTGGTCGTGGTGAATAATTTTTTTCATGTATTGTTGGATCTGGTTGGCTAATATCTTGTTGAGTATTTTTGCATCCATGTTCATCAGGGCATTTGGTCTATAGTTCTCATTTTTAGTGGGGTCTCTGTCTGGTAATGCTGGCTTCATAGAAAGAGTTTGGAAGTTTTCCTCCCATTTCTATTTTTTGGAACAGTTTCAAGAGAATAGGTGTTAACTCTTCATTAAATGTTTGATAGAATTCCCCTGGAAAGACATCTGGCCCTGGACTCTTGTTTTTTGGCAGATTTTTGACTACTAGTTTGGTTCCATACCGGTTATAGGTCTGTTCAAATTTTCTATTTCTTCCTGTTTCAGTTTTGGTAGTGTATATGTTTCTGGGAATTTGTCCGTTTCTTCCAGATTGCTCATTTTATTGGCATAAAATTGCTCATAATATTCTCTTATTATTGTGTTTATTTCTGGTGTGTTGGTTGTGATCTCTCCTCTTTCATGCTTGATTTTATGTATTTGGGTCCTTTCCTTTTTCTTTTTGATCAAACTGGCTAGTGGTTTGTCAATTTTGTTAATTCTTTCAAAGAACCAGCTTCTGGTTTCACTGATCTGTTCTACTGTGGTTTTGTTTTTGTTTTCGTTTTTTTGGTTTCGATAGCATTAATTTCTGCTCTAATCTTTATTATTTCCTGTCTTCTGCTGGTTTTGGGTTTGATTTGCTGTTCTTTTCCCAGCTCCTTAAGGTGTAAGGTTAGGTTGTGTATCTGAGATCTTTCTTCCTTCTTTAGGAAGGCCTGGATTGCTATATACTTTCCTTTATGACCGCCTTTGCTGTGTCCCAGAGGTTTTGGGTTGTGGTGTTACCTTTTCACTGACTTCCATATACTTTTTAAATTTTGTCTTTAACTTCTTGGTTAGCCCATTCATTCCTTAGTAGGATGTTCTTCAGTCTCCAAGTATTTGTTACCTTTCCAATTTTTTTCTTGTGGCTGATTTCTAGTTTCATAGCATTGTAGTCTGAAAATATGCATGCTATGATCTCGATCTTTTTGTACTTACTTAGGGCTGATTTGTGTCCCAGTATGTGGGAGAACGTGGAGAATGTTCCATCTGCACTGGAGAAGAATGTATACTCTGCTGCTTTAGGATGAAATGTTCTGAATATATCTGTTAAGTCCATCTGGTCCAGTGTGTCATTCAAAGCCATTGTTTCCTTGTTGATTTTTTGAGTAGATGATCTGTCCATTGCTGTGAGTAGGGTTTGAAGTCTCCTACTATTATGGTAATACTATCGATGAGTTTCTTTATGTTTATGATTAATTGATTTATATATTTGGGTGTTCCACATTTGGTGCATAAATGTTTACAATTGTTAGGTCTTCTTGGTGGATAAACCCCTTGATTATGATATAATGCCCTTCTGCATCTCTTGATACAGTCTTTATTTTAAAGTCTAGATTGTCTGATATAAGTATGGCTACTCTGGCTTTCTTTTGTTGACCGTTAGCATGATAGAATGTTCTCCATCCCCTTATTTTCAATCTGAAGGTGTCTTTAGGTCTTAAGTGGGTCTCTCGTAAACAGCATATAGATGGATCTTGTTTTCTTATCCATTCTGTTACCCTATGTCTTTTGATTGGAGCATTGAGTCCATTGACGTGTAGAGTGAGTACTGAAAGATATGAATTTATTGCCATTATAATGCTTGTAGAGTTGGACTTTCTGGTGGTGTTCTCTGGTCCTTTCTAATCTTTGTTGCTTTTGATATATATATATATATATTTTTTTTTTCCCTCTTTTCTCCCCTCAGAGATTCCCCCTTAAAATTTCTTGTAGGGCTGGTTTAGTGGTCACAAACTCCTTTAATTTCTGATTCAGCACATTGAATATATCCTGTCACTCCTTTGTGGCCTGCCAAGTTTCTGTGAATATGTCTGCTGCAAACCTGATCTGTCTTCCTGTGTAGGTTAGGGATTTTTTTTCCCTTGCTGCTTTCATGATGCTCTCTTTGCCTGAGTATTTTGTGAATTTCACTATGATATGCCTTGTTGATGGTCGGTTTTTGTTGAATCTAATGGGACGCCGCTGTGCTTCCTGGATTTTGATGTCTGTGTCTTTCCCCAGGTTTGGAAAGTTTTCTGCTATGATTTGCTCACATAACCCTTCTACCCCTATTTCTCTCTCTTCCTCCTCTGGGACCCCTATGATTCTGATGTTGTTCCTTTTTCATGAGTCACTGATTTCTCTAATTCTTACATCGTGCTCTTTTGTCTTAATTTCCCTTTTTTTCTGCTTCATTATTCTCTATAAGTTTGTCCTGTATATCGCTGATTCTCTGTTCTGCCTCATCCATCCTTGCTGCTGCTGCATCCATCTGTGATTGCAGCTCAGTTATAGCATTTTTTTATTTCATTCTGGCTATTGTTTACTTCTTTTATCTCTGCATAAAGGGATTCTAATCTATTTTCGATTCCAGCTTGTATTCTTATTATTGTGATTCTAAATTTGGTTCACAGATCTTGCTTGTATCTGTGTTGGTTAAATCCCTGGCTCTTGTTTCTTCATGCTCTTTCTTTTGGGGTGAATTCCTTTGTTTTGTCATTTTGGAGGGAGAAAAGGAATTAATGAGGTAGAAAAATAAAAATTAAGAAAAAAAATTTAAATATTAAAAAAATTAAACACACACACACACACAAATAAAAATGATGCTAGATCCTAGGTGTGTTTTAGTCTGGGTGTTGAAAGTGGTTTGACAGATTAGAGAAAAAAGGGGGGAGGGGAAGGAAATCGTTTGAGAATTTGAAAAAATGAATACACTGATATAGATTAAATTGGGATGACAGGAGTAAAATAGAATTTGAAAAAATTTACACAAAAGTAAAGAATATAGTAGAAAAAAATCAAAGAAAAATATTTTTAATAAAAATTAAAAATAAAAAGGATTTTTTTTCTTTCTGTATTCAAGAAAAAGAAAAGAAACGATAAAGAGAAAAAAAAAATTCTTGAAAATTTGAAAAAGTGAATACACTGTAGTAGACTAAAATAAAATGATGGAAATAAAATAGAATTTGAAGAAATTTACATAAAAGCAAAAAATATAGTAAAAAAATTAAAGAAAATATTTTTAATAAAAACTGAAAATAAAAATGAATTTTTTCTCTTTCTGCATTCAGGAAAAAAAAAAGAAGTGAAAAAGAGAAAAAGAAATTGAATAGATGGAACTGCTAACAGATTTAAATATGACTGGAATTACTTCGTTTTCCCCTAGAAGTCAGACTACGAAGCACTTTATAGCCCATAAACTAAGCAGGCGGTGAGACTTGTGTCCTTGAAGAGGGAGGTTGGTCCAGTTGGGTGGGGCTTAGTGTAATGGCTCCATTCTCCACTAGATGGCGCTGCTAGCCTACTGAGGTGGGTTGTCCTGGTGCTTTTAGGTGCGTATGCACATGCGCGGGAGTGTTGAAATAGCCTCACCTAGGTACCCAGTGTCTCGCATGGAACTTTTCTCTCATATCAGCAGTCATGTACCCATCCTCTGTCTTCAGCTTTCGTCCACTCCCCGGTTTTTCACTGTGCGTGACCAGGCCCCAGGCAGTACGTGTCTCCCAAGTTTTGTCTCAGATGCGGCTGTTTTCCCTGGCTCCTTACTTGGAAGGACTGCGGCTTTGACCTGTTCCGCCCCTCTGCGGGAGGGTCTCACCCAGCAATGGCCGAATGAGCAATGTCTGAATGTCGGCTGCACCCGGAACGCTTGCTGGACCCTGCTGCTGCCGGCGCCCCGAGACTGCGGCCAGGTGCCAGCCCATCCCAGAAAATGTTTTCGAGAAAGTGTAGCAGCAGCGTTTCAGGGATTATGGAAAATCACAACACACATCTGGCACCAGGCTTCACCCTTAACGACCTTGCCCCAGCACCAGCGAATGTGGTCATTTTCTGCAGTCTGCTGGGACCAGGTGGCTTCAACAGTCTCTACCAAATGTCCTTCCAGCAGTGGAACTGCTTTTCCCCGTGTGGCCTGAGAACCTCCCGGACCCCACTCTGTTACTGGAGATTCGTCCTTCCCACCGGAGCACCGCCAGGTATGGAGCTGCGGAGTTGCAGCCTTTGCACTCCCCTTGTTTACAGTCTTAATGGAATTTAAACCCTCTCCTTTCTCCTTTCCTCTTTCTCCCTTTTTAGTTCAGTCCCTGCAGCTGTTTCCAATTTTCCACTTTCTCTCCAGCTGCTTTGGTGGGGGGTGCTTTTCCCCTATTCTCCCCACCATCTCCGTCCCGTCTCCTCCCGCAAAAGTACCTCTCTGCCCTCCACAGCTTCTCTCCCCAAGTTCACCTCTCCGTGCTGCGTACCTGCTGAATTCTGTGGTTCAGGTTGTGCAGATTGTTGTGTTAATCCTCCAATCAGTTTTCTAGGTGTGCAGGGTGGTTTCGTGTTGGTTTGTCTGTTTTTTATGAATGTGAGACACACAAAAAACTTCCATGCTGTTCCACCATCTTTCCTCTCCCAGATTCATTTGGTTTTCTAATAAGAAAGCTTTGGATGAAATAGACTCTGATTATCTAAGAAACCATATTCTAGTATTTGCGGGCATAATTACTCTGTGATCATAATATTTAGAGCTATTGTTCTGAATCAACTTAGAGTAACAGGATAATCTTGCTACACCATTCTTTGAAGAATTTATGTATCTATGAAATGTTCTTTTCCAAAACATCTAAACTGAACTTTAAAAACACGTACTGATTTTACAAGGTAGGTCTGTACACTCAACTTTCTGTATCCTACTCTTAAAAAACACCAACTTATAACTGTGTTCAAAACATGGAATTCATAACTGTCACGTTGAAGTAGTTAAATGAACTTCTATTTTTGCTCTCTGAAATTCAAAAGTGATTGTGTTATTTTTCCTCTGACTCTAATTGTGCATCTAGCTCTCACTTGCAAAGCTGTTGTCTTATAAGGTTATGATAGAAAAATATTTTTCTCTGGACTCATCACGTTTTCACAGAAGCACATAAACTGATAACCAGAGTAACACCTTCTTTAATTATGTCTCCAAACACTTCATTACAAAGAAACACTCATCTTTATGTATAAAACAAAGATAGGCTCTACAAAGAAAAAAAAAATAAAGATTTGAAAACTTAAAAAGAAATAGTGTCTTTAAAAAATTTTTTTTTGTTTGTGTCTTTACATCCTTGTTATCAATTCTAGTATACAGGTTTGACATTAAAGTATCTATGTAGCACAGATCCATTTTGGTCTAGTTAGTTAGCATCATCTTAGTGAAACTGTTGGTAAGCTAAATTTAGCAAAATTTATTTTGATATGGGAACTAATAATGCCATGTATGCACCAAGAGAATGTGAAGAGAGTTATTACTCACATAATGAAACTCTCTGGACAGCACAGGGGAAGCCCTAAAGCAGGTCTGAAAATGGCAAAGAAAGCAGAGGAAGAAGACTGATGTGACTATTGTGAAGGCCCTTCCTGTATGGAAAGAGGGAGGGGGATGAAATTTCATGGTTTGAACCTTTTGGAACAGAAGAGGCTGCATTCCAGCTTTCTTGTCAGCTTGCCTGGATTTGGGGCAGAAGGGAAAGAGGAAGCCTCAAGCCTTTATCAGCCATCAAAAAATGGAGATAGACTCTATTATAGCAGGAGATGAGAAATGTGCACATTTCTTATAGTTTGGAGACAGTGACTCTATCTTAGTAGCAATTATGACACCAATCTAACTTTTATTATTTTAAATACATAGTTAAGTATACTGAAGAGCAGGAATTCACCTATCCTATTCACCACAATTAATTTGTTTTTATCAATTTTTTTTGTTTTCATGCTAAAATGCCTTGCTATGCCAGGAAAGAATTCCACATATAGATACGTCTATGGCTATATCTAGGTAGCATTTCACTCTTTACCTCTGTAAAGAAATAATTTTTTTTAATATATGAAATTTATTGTCAAATTAGTTTCCATACAACACCCTGTGCTCCTCTCAAAAGATGCCCTCTTCAATGCCCATCTCCTACCTTCCTCTCCCTCCCACCCCCCATCAACCCCCAGTTTGTTCTCAGTTTTTAAGTGTCTCTTATGCTTTGGCTCTCTCCCACTCTAACCTCTTTTTTTTTCCTTCCCCTCCCCCATGGGTTTCTGTTAAGTTTCTTAGGATCCACATAAGAGTGAAACCATATGGTATCTGTCTTTCTCTGTATGGCTTATTTCACTTAGAATCACACTCTCCAGTTCCATCCACGTTGCTACAAAGGGCCTATTTCATTCTTTCTCATTGCCATGTAGTACTCCATTGTGTATATAAACCACAATTTCTTTATCCATTCATCAGTTGATGGACATTTAGGCTTTTTCCACAATTTGGCTATTGTTCAGAGTGCTGCTATAAATATTGGGGTACATGTGTCCCTATGCATCAGTACTCCTGTATCCCTTGGGTAAATTCCTAGCAGTGCTACTGCTGGGTCATAAGGTAGGTCTATTTTTAATTTTTTGAGGAACCTCCACACTGTTTTCCAGAGTGGCTGCACCAATTTGCATTCCCACCAACAGTGCAAGAGGGTTCCCGTTTCTCCACATCCTCTCCAGCATCTATAGTCTCCTGATTTGTTCATTTTGGCCACTCTGACTGGCGTGAGGTGGTATCTGAGTGTGGTTTTGATTTCTATTTCCCTGATGAGGAGCGATGTTGAGCATCTTTTCATGTGCCTATTGGCCATCTGGATGTCTTCTTTAGAGAAGTGTCTATTCGTGTTTCTGCCCATTTCTTCACTGGATTATTTGTTTTTCGGGTGTGGAGTTTGGTGAGCTCTTTATAGATTTTGGATACTAGCCCTTTGTCTGATATGTCATTTGCAAATATCTTTTCCCATTCCGTTGGTTGCCTTTTAGTTTTGTTGGTTGTTTCCTTTGCTGTGCAGAAGCTTTTTATCTTCATAAGGTCCCAGTACATTTTTGCTTTTAATTCCCTTGCCTCTGGGGATGTGTCAAGTAAGAAATTGCTGTGGCTGAGGTCAGAGAGGTCTTTTCCTGCTTTCTCCTCTAGGGTTTTGATGGTTTCCTGTCTCACATTCAGGTCCTTTATCCATTTTGAGTTTATTTTTGAATGGTGTAAGAAAGTGGCCTAGTTTCATTCTTCTTCATGTTGCTGTCCAATTATCCCAGCGCCATTTGTTAAAGAGACTGTCTTTTTCCATTGGATATTCTTTCCTGCTTTGTCAAAGATGAGTTGGCCATACTTTTGTGGGCCTAGTTCTGGGGTTTCTATTCTATTCCATTGGTCTATGTGTCTGTTTTTGTGCCAATACCATGCTGTCTTGATGATTACAGCTCTGTAGTAGAGGCTAAAGTCTGGGATTGTGATGCCTCCTGCTTTGGTCTTCTTCTTCAAAATCACTTTGGCTATTCGGGGCCTTTTGTGGTTCCATATGAATTTTAGGATTGCTTGTTGTAGCTTCGAGAAGAATGCTGGTGCAATTTTGATTGGGATTGCATTGAATGTGTAGATAGCTTTGGGTAGTATTGACATTTTAACAATATTTATTCTTCCAATGCATGAGCATGGAATGTTTTTCCATTTCTTTATATCTTCTTCAATTTCCTTCATAAACTTTCTATAGTTTTCAGCATACAGATCTTGTATATCTTTGGTTAGATTTATCCCTAGGTATCTTATGCTTCTTGGTGCAATTGTGAATGGGATCAGTTTCTTTATTTGTCTTTCTGTTGCTTCATTATTAGTGTATAAGAATGCAACTGATTTCTGTACATTGATTTTGTATCCTGCAACTTTGCTGAATTCATGTATCAGCTCTAGCAGACTTTTGGTGGAGTCTATCGGATTTTCCATGTATAATATCATGTCATCTGCAAAAAGCGAAAGCTTGACTTCATCTTTGCCAATTTTGATGCCTTTGATTTCCTTTTGTTGTCTGATTGCTGATGCTAGAACTACCAACACTATGTTAAACAACAGTGGTGAGAGTGGGCATCCCTGTTGTGTTCCTGATCTCAGGGAAAACGCTCTTAGTTTTTCCCCATTGAGGATGATGTTAGCTGTGGGCTTTTCATAAATGGCTTTATGATCTTTAAGTATGTTCCTTCTATCCCGACTTTCACGAGGGTTTTTATTAAGAAAGGTTGCTGAATTTTGTCAAAGGCCTTTTCTGCATCTATTGACAGGATCATATGGTTCTTATCTTTTCTTGTATTAATGTGATGTATCACGTTGATTGATTTGCGAATGTTGAAGCAGCCCTGCATCCCAGGAATGAATCCCACTTGATCATGGTGAATAATTCTTTTTATATGCTGTTGAATTCGATTTGCTAGTATCTTATTGAGAATTTTTGCATCCATGTTCATCAGGGATATTGGCCTGTAGTTCTCTTTTTTTACTGGGTCTCTGTCTGGTTTAGGAATCAAAGTAATACTGGCTTCATAGAATGAGTCTGGAAGTTGTCCTTCTCTTTCCATTTTTTGGAATAGCTTGAGAAGGATAGGTATTATGTCTGCTTTAAATGTCTAGAAGAATTCCCCAGGGAAGCCATCTGGTCCTGGACTCTTATTTGTTGGGAGATTTTTGATAACTGATTCAATTTTGTAAAGAAATAATTTTACCAAATGTGGGATCAGGCTTCAGAACATGAGATGTGGTAAGCCCTAGAAAATAGTCTTTACCCAAAATCGTACTCCCTATTGAGATACTGCTGTACCAAAAATTCCCACATTAGATGTTCATGTGATGGATGAATAAATTATTGGTCTATCACAATATCATATTGGAAAATGAGTATTCACTCTTACAAGCAATCACATCCACCAATGGCGACTATCTTTACATATTATTTTGTTGGTATTTCAATTCATTATTGAATTATGGATATTTTAATTTATCTACTATATACAGGGAAGATTTCTAATGGATTTATTATGGTTTCAATAAACAGCTAAACCAATAAGACTGACTATCCTTCTTTTATTTTACTGTTGCCAGGTTTAACACAGATAACACATCGTATCACTGCAACTCAATGTATAGTTATTAGTGTTTTTCTTCCTTCAGTGTAGCTGGGACCAATCAATAGTGACCAATCAGATTTTGAGATAAAAGGTAAGGTGGGGGAAAAATAGTAACTTGCCAAAGAACAATGAATCAATATCTGTATACTTCCCAGTTTATTTTGACTATAAATCTGTTTATTCAAGCACAGACAGTTCAATGGAAAAAACAATTTTTTCCCTCAAACAACACTTTAAAAGTCCTGTGTACACTGAGTAGAAAACAATATGATTTTTTAAAGGAAATTTTGGCCAAATATTAGGCCCTAAATTATTTGATTATTTTTAAATAGAGCACTAAAGGAAAGGTTCAGAATTTCAAGTGATAAGCTGCTGTCAAAAAGGTTTATCAACAAGCCCTTCTTAATTTTCTATTCAAGGTAACATTGAGATAATCAGATCCTGTTTTTTCTAATTTCTTAGACCCTTGTTGATGATTTCTCACCTTTTGAAATGCTTGAGAAGCTCAAGCAGAACTGAAGATAGATGTTCAAAATAAATGGATCTCACAAGGTTTCCAAAAACTAGGTTTGTCCACTGTCAGGACCAGGAATGTGAACTTGTTGCTACGTAATCCTTTTGAAATGACTTTCCTTTGTCTTTTGTTCCCAAGATGATTAATAACGAGGTTATATGTTTCAATTTGTATTTCTTAATTGGGATGTCAAAAACGATATTCTCTGATCTATAATATACTATATCTCACAGTATATTAAAAATATGAAAATTGGTGCTATATTCCTATTCAATTGTTAACATATATATGTTAAGTGGATAAATATTGACATTAGACCTCACTTTAATGTGATCTCTTTGTTAGGGCTCAAAATTCCATGTCTCCAAATGAGAAAAATACCCTGCTTAACCTGCTAAGGCAAGGTCATTTCAGAGTCCAGCAAGAAAAGTTGTTAGTAAATAATTATTTATATGTCTTCTAGTTGATATATTTAAGTCTGTGAATATTTATTAGTGAATAATACATTTTTACATTACACTTTCTTAAAAATATGTAAAACAGATTATTTAGATACATTCTTGCTTCAGTGATTTCTTGATTCATACACTTTTTATTTGAGATGTGCAGTTAGCACTTGATTATCAGAAATTATTTAACCTATTTGTTTTTTAACATACATTAAACAATATTTTAATGGTTTAAAAATTAAACAATTTAAATGTAGAAACTCTACATTTCTAAATATACAAGTGAATAACAAATGGTTGGTTATCTATCCATTTGTTACGGTCTGTCTTAAGGCTATATATACGGATGAATTCATTTAATCTTCACAACCATCCTATTATGTGGAGATTTTTATTACCTCCTTTCAAAACTTGTAGGCAGGGAAGTTAAGATCGATTTTCATACCTGAAATGAAGCAAAGTGCAAAACCTATAATGTTGAGTTCATTGGATGTAGATGATACAACAATGTTAATGAACAGATAGCCATCCCCAACTAGAAACTGGTATCCTTTTTATGTGCTGGTGAAGCATTTTATCGGTTACTGCTATACTTTGGGTCTTAGAATATAGGCTGAGAAAGGCTGTAGTACTAAAATCTATGATAGGAAAAAAAAATTTGGAATGTGTACGTAGATTCATCAACACATTCAACAAGTCCTTTAAGAGACATTTGCTCTCAGACTAGAAGGAATCAATTTGAAATAATTGGGAAATTATTGGGAATAATTGGGAAATAATGTTTCCCAAAATAGTCATCTCTGCCTATATCCTGCCATCTTAAATTGACGGAGAGTCTCCAAATTTACAGCTTTGGGGGTATGAAAAATACAAATTTTGCAAACCAAAACAAAGGTAATAAATGCTGCAGCAAAAGATTAAATCTTAGTTTTAGCATTTTGTTAATAAATATGTAACATTAAAAAATCTTTGCCAAGCAAAATGTAGATTAAGAGCATTGCCTTTTGACAAAAGGTTATTGTTTTAAAATACTTCAAAGCAGTGTCCATTAAGCTAACCTAAGATTAATGAAAGAGAAGAATATATAAAATAATTTTAAAAAATAAGAAAATACAAGCAGAAACAAAACAAACCCTCAGGCTTAAAAGCTATGTCTAAAATCTCATTGTCTGTGGTTATGAAGTATTGGAAGGAACTATAATGCAGAACGAACAAATGGCTAGCAAACAATCAAACAAAAACAAAACTAGCTAGACACTTCCTGTGACTCTTGAACACATAAAGCATTATTTGGACCCATGAATTTTCACTAGTAGAAATGGACTGTGAAAGTTATGTGTTCCCCAAAAAAGATACGTCTCAGTTGTATTTCTGAAGGATAACAAATAGGAGAGATCATCTCAGAAAGTAGAACTAAAAAACAAATCCACTGTTATACCAGTGAGTCTTCATAATTCTTGTCAATCATAATTTCATATATACTCCTTGATGTTTCTTAAACTCTTCATTCTGAACGGATGACTTTATTGCAGTTATCAGGTTGCATCTCCATCATTATGTATTGGTGATATTTGGGGAGATAGATGCCTTTTGGCTATGGTGCATCAATACATGGAACCATTTCTGGACTTGATAGAGTCTAGGATCCCTGAAGATAATGGAACTCAAACAAAAGCTCTATAAGACTTTGTTTACTTTGGAGGTGAATGGAAAGGAATGTATTTCCTGAAACTTGTGTGTGTAAAATAAAATATGTGTGTGTATCTTGGGTAGACAAAGGAACAGAACCCTACAGACATTTAATTGTCTATCCACTAAATGTTCTCATTCTTCTTTATCAGTAAAATTCCAATTTTGCTCAGGGTAACACTGAGCCCAGCTTAAGGAAATAGGTCATAAATTGGTATAACCCAATCATGTAACCCCAATTAGCAGGATCCTCTCTGTTGCTTTTGCTAAGGATGGCACTATATCCAGTTCTGGCCTGTGAGATCTAAGTGGAAAGGTGGTGGGGTGGGGTGGAGGTGGGGTGGGGTGGAGCTGGCAGTGTTCCTAGGAAAATTTAACATTTCTGATTAAGGGGAACAGGAGATTTCTTCAATTTTGCAGTCTTCTTTGAGTGTTGTGCTAATGGCAAAATCTTTCTTAAGTGAATGTTAACTTATAGAATATACTGTAAGTTAAACATATACCAATAGATTTGAGACCTAACTACAGCCAGAATGACTCCAGAGCCCATTTTTTTTCAATCCACTATATTCATTTGCACCCTGGCAGAGATAATTCTTAACAAGAATATAGATGCCATAGAGCATTCATTTCCTAAGGTAATAGCTTTGAAAGGATATGCAATGTCCCTTTTGCCTATTTTTAAAAATACATGTTTTAAATATATGTTCTTAACAATCTACCCATTTAAATAATAAATAATCTCTGAAGACTGCTATTGATCACATGAAATTGAAGATTTCCTCATGTTTTGGATTATTTATGTGGATACAGTAAGAGATGTTAATTAACCAAAGAAATCCCCTTGACCACATTGTATTGAGCAGCTCCTGATGTCAGAAAATTAATGTCCATCTAGAAATATCATTCTGAATGCATGATTGGAGTTTTTGTTTGTTTTAATTTTTTTAATGCTTATTTGTTTTTGAGAGAGACAGCATGTGAGGGAGGGAGGGGAAGGGGAAGAGAGATACCCAGAATCTGGAGTGGGCACCAGGTTCTGAGCTGTCTGCACAGAGCCTGATGAGGGGCTGGAGAACCCTCCAACCGTGAGATCACGACCTGAGATGAAATTGGACATTTAACTGACTGAGCCACCCAGGTGCCCCTGATTGGACTTTTTAAAGCCTCACTTACTTACTCTTTTATCCTGTTAATAGGAACTCAACCCCCTCCATGAGGTTTCATCTGTAGTGTCTATAGATTTTGATCAAGTCTTGTTTTTCTAAGATCACCAAAATTGTGAAGTTTGCTGACTCTCCAGGAACTAATCATTATCTCTGAGGCTGCAGTCCTCTCATTCATAGAATATGACTGGTGAACTGTCCCTTACTGTCGGTCAGAACCTGGCTGAGGTTATTAGCCAGGGTCCTCAGTTTCCCGTGAAGTGTTCCTTTAACATGGCTAGATTAGGATTCTCATAGTGTGGCCATCTCAGGGAAGTTAGACTTTGTGTATAGAAGCTAGCTTCCCCCAAAGTGCAAAAGTGTAAGCTGTTAGGCTTTCTTAAGGTTTAAACCAGTCTCACTGGTAAAAGCAAGTCACAGGCAAGTCCCCTATTCAAAAGAAGACTGCACAAGAATGTGAATATCAGCAAGTATGGCTCATGGCAGTCCACCAAAGTATTTTGTTTTTGTATTATAAAATCTTAATGCCAAACAGCCAACAAATAGATGTTCAAATGATAACTGAGTCAATAACAACAGAATCGGTAATTAAACTCCAGAGTTATAAAACCTATTGAAGTAGTTCCTATATAAGTATAGCCATGTATTAGAGATGACCATCCAAAATAAATGATTAATATATTGAACTGCCTATCAGAAATTTTGTCAATTTTAACAATATATCGTTCATAATATATATGATTGATATCTGAAGTTACAGATTGAGAAGAACATCCATTTTGATAATAGCATAATTGGAATATCAAACAGTTACTGTAGTGCTTCAGATTTTAGTCTACAGCTTTCTGTGCAGGAAGCTACAAAGTTTGATCAATTATGGCATGTTTAATGCATAAACAGGAAACAAATTCATTTTTAAATGGAAGATATGTGAATGACTTACTAAATTTAGGTAAAAATATAAGGTTATAAACCACTTGGAATTCATAAATGATTCCCTGAATGCCTAATAAGTTGAGAGTGATCTTGGTCAACTGATCACAGCTTATAAGTTTCCATCACATTATTAGCTCCATGAATTCAGGCACCTAGTGGTTTCATCACTAAATCCTCAGTGCCCCACACATAGCCAGTCTTCAAAGTCATTTGTTTGTTGAGTAAATGAATGTATAGCTAATGAAAAATCAGCTCTGTTTATTTTTTGAAAGGTAAATTATTTCTGTGTGTGCATGTTTGTGTTTCACTCTGTGAATATTAAAGATTCACCTTTTGCAAGCAGTAAGGATGGAGGTGGGAAAAATTGGAATTAAAAACACCAGAATATGAAAAAATTTGAGAATATATGCCTATTTTAAAAGCAAGAAATTCAAATTATATATTTATATTATGCAAATAAAATAAATACCAAGAAGTATCCTTATAAGATATGCATAAGTTTTTGAATTAATCAAAAACAAGCATGATTAAATAAAATAAAAAATAAAGAAAATACTAGTATGAGACCATTTCTATATACTGTTTCCTAAAAACCTAGAAATAATTAATTTGGACATACTTATATTAACATAAAATTCATTAAAGCAGTCAAGTTTCTGAAAAACATCTTCATACAAATTCAAAACATGTGTTTCCACATTCTGCCACAATTTCATTTTGACCTATTGTTCCCCAACATTTTCAAGGAACTCATTAACATTTCTCATTCTATACCTTGGAAAACATTTACTTACATCTCATATACAAGAGCAATCTCCTTGAAATAACCTCTTGGAAACCTCCAATAAAAGGAATTATAACTTCATGATTATTCTATCAAAGACTAAAAAGGTTAACTTCCTATATTAACTATCTTTGATGGTATATAGAGAAATTCAAGACAATCAATGATTCTTTGAATCTGTTTTTCTTTCCATAGAAAAACAACACATTTCTCAGCAAATGCCTTAATAAAATTTACGTAAAGAAAAATGAGAATATAACGTGAAACTCTCTGTTGAAATTTAATGCACATTAGAATCAGGAACAAGCCACAAATATTTCTCTTAAGTAAGGTACTAAAAACAGAACTTCAGTTTTCTCCTGAATCTTAAAAGTTCTAGTTATTTACTGTTTATTTTACTTGAATGAAAAAGGGAAAGAGCCATCACTCTGTATTTAGTAAGTGTTTAATAAACGAACATAATACAGTCATTTTGGAATTTTATGCAAAATGCATCATCTTTTTTGCTTTTTCACTTGTTTAAAAAATAAAAATTATCTTTGATTTTTTTTTATCTGTAGCAAAAATTTCCTTAAAATTCTTACTATCTATCTGTAATGAATGAATTTTTTAAACAGGGAAAATAATGTAGGAGATGTGCCATTTACCATACTAAATAACATGTTAACATATATTAATTAGTTATATAAAAATACACTTTAGAAATAAGATCATCTTTACATGAAGAAAATTGTTTTTCATTGTTTTATTCAATAAGCTCTAGTTACTTAGCCCAGTGTTCAAGGACTATCAGGGTAGAATGGAAGGCTAAAGTAAGAACCTTGACTTTCATAAGGCAAACAAGTTATTTTTGGAACATGGGATACATTCAAAAGAGTTTAAATAACAATGAGAAATCATTATTATTGTATAAAATAATACAGTTTTTTTGTCTCCATAACTACATATTAGTGACTTAGCAGTAGGAAGAACATGCTTAGTGATTTAGATATATAAGATGAAATTAATATATTTTTAACTATGCATGTCTAATCACAGTTTGGTTGATAATTTTGCATTTTCAAGATGGTATTGTTTCTTGTTTCTATCTTCATGTCTTGCCAAGCAAGGTAAATGCTATTTGGAACAAGCAAAAAATAATTAATATTAAAAAAAGAGTTATAATCCCCGAAGTACAGTATATTTCATCTCGAATGTCTTTTGCCATTTCTGTTTCATCTTTTTTCCATTAGGAGTCAAACCTATTTTACAGTTTAAATTTGCCTTTTCTAAAATATCTTACAAATATGAATACATTAATTCCAGAAAATATACCAGTCTATTTTTAATAGTTTTTCCTCTGAGATGAATATAAGAAAAGTACTTCTGAGATTTTTCTCAATAAAAAAATTAATGATATAATTTGAATTTCATTAAAGTATTGATTTATTTTAGATATATTTGCATGAGCATATTTTTAAAATTTAAGAATAGAAAGATATGTTCAATAATGTCACATACATTTCATAAATACATTTTTAGTAGCTGCATGACATTCTTTTCATTTTTTTAAACAAACTTAACTTTTAGGTACACATTAGGCTTTCAACAAATTTGGGGTGTTGAATATGATGCTTAAAATAAAGATATTATGTAGATCTTTCCTTTTGCAGAATTAATCATGTTAGAGCATAAACCACTTAATTTCTAGTTCTCAAATCACACTCTGATTGCTCTCATCAATTCATTTGACATATTATTGTCACATGGACAGATTAAGTGAAATGTTTCCACAAAAATTTGTAGGTGATATTTCCTGAGAGCATTGTACCCTTTTCTTTCATTGAATACTATTTATGGAGTGCCTATCATGAACTGTCCTATAATAGTCAAAAACTTAAATGGAATGTTGAAAAAGTCAGACTTTTAGAACTCAGTGTCCAGAAATAGCATACCCAAAAGCAATATACCTATTTTTATGTTTTGTAACAAAGTCTTGGCTCACCTGGTTTGCCTTCTCAGAGTACAAAATAGTATACAAGTCTTTCAGTCTCTCAGAGTCCACCAACATGTGTGTAGACATCTAGATGATTTCTGCTCATTATTAATATAATGTATTTTTAAAGACTATACCTACTCTCAAAAGTGGAAAGGAATACATTATACTACAATTATATTTTGCAAATTAAGGATATGAAGTGGTACTAAAATGAATGTCTAGTCCATATCACTAAGTATCAAGAAGAATACATGATTTCAACCAGATTCCCTCTTTGTCCCATCTTTCTGATGTCCCACACTGTTCTAATTGTGCTACCTATTTCTTGCTTCAAGAATTTATTTCTAAGCTCATGGTTTCTCTTTCTGCCATCGCTGAAAATAAAGTATTTATGTACGGAATTATTAAAATTCATTCCCATAATAAGCTTGCCAGTCCTCCTTCCTTTCATCCATTCATTTGTTCATTAGTTTCTTCCTTCCTTCCTTCCTTCCTTCCTTCCTTCCTTCCTTCCTTCTTTCTCTCTCTCTCTCTCTCTCTCTCTCTCTCCTTCCTCTCCCCCTCTCTCTCTCTCTCTCTCTCTCTCTCTCTCTGTCTGTCTTTTTTTGGTGTAAATTGGTAGCTGTCTGCTTTAACCCTCACATGCTATCAAGGTCCATTGACCTCAATCAAAATTTTTTAGTTTATTTTTGAGAAGTTAAAACTTCTTGTAAATATCTATTTTTATGGCTTTCATTCATCTATTATTGTCTTCTAAATAACAAAAGAAAATTTACTTTTTTTTTTAATAGAATAAAACATTTTATCTTGCAATGATGTTAGTAGTCAATTGGATGTTTTATAACTTAAAATACATAGTGCAGGGGCACCTGTGTGGCTCAGTCAGTTGAACATCTGACTCTTGATTTTGGCACAGGTCATGATCCCAGGGTCATGGGAAGCCCTGCATCAGGCTCTGTGCTCAGTGGCGACTGCTTAAAATTCTCCTTCCCTTTCCCTCTTCTCCTCCCCCACATGAACACATGCTTTCTCTCTCTCTAAAAATAAAATAAAATAATGCCTTAAAAAATACATAGTGGAATCACTGACTTATTTTCTCATATTTTTGAAATATCTTGCTATTTTATCACCCCAGTAATTACTTATTACTTATCAATATTGTCATCTATGCTAAAAATTCTAAATAATAATACAAGAAGAAATATTGGAGTTTCCTAGAAGGATGATGACAAAGGGAAATAAATCATCATTTCATCATTCTTAAAATTACATCCTGTTTTAACATTTCCAACAATATTTTGGCTACTCTAAGTAGATACTTTTCTTACAGAAATTTTAGAACTAATTTGTTAATTTATTTTAAAAACTTGCAATTTTTATATGGATTGAGATGAGTCTGTTCAGTATAGTTGCAAAGATATCTTAGAACACAAACTTGCCTGCTTTGCTATCTACGACCCTGTCATCTGTCATTGGATATTCCATACGCTGAACTCCAGAGACAGGTTGGCACTAATATATTAGCAACACTTCCTGCACAATTTCAGGACAACAGGCAGGTCCTTAATGGTTGTGGTGAGGCAGAGTAATAATAGGAAATCAAGGCTTGCAGTGGTACTGTTAAATTTTGGGGTGATTTTATAATATTTTGTTGTTGGAGGAATGACTATGAGAAGCTAGAATGCCAAACTGGCAAACTTTGCCTAATTTGATGTTAAGTGATTATACATCAGAAGTTTGGCTTTGTTATCTTAATAAATGTGATTATATATTACTAGTACAGTATTAGAATGAATTTAATAAGATGGATTTCCTAAGCCAGACACTACATAAGACTAATATGTCATGAGACTGTATCCAAGCAATTGGGAACTCAACAATGCCTGAAGGGAGGCAAGTTGTATGTGCATGTCTGACTGTCTGTCTGTGTACGTGTGTTTGAAATTCTGGGAGAAATGCTGTTCTCTGAAGTTTCCCCACATATTTCTTAGAATGCAACTTTTATTATATAACTAATGTTCACATTCAGTAAAAGGAAGTATACATCTTTACATAAACCTATTTTTAGCCTGCTTTCAATAATTGACTTTGGAGTTATAAAGCAAAAATTATAATTACAAGTACAAATTTGGAGGAGAAATGACAAGTCTTTGGGCCTGAAGTACTTAGGACATGTTTCTCTTCTCTTACCCATGCCTTTTACCAAGATAGAAAAATGAATGGCTAACTATATTAGTTATTTTATTGCTGAGTAACAAATAATCACAAGTTCAACGTCTTAAAATAACTCTCAATTTCTGTAGGTCTGGTGTCTGGGTACAGATTAATGGGTCTTTTACTTAAGTTCTTCCTAGGATGAAATGAAAGTTTCAGCTGGGGTGGAGTCTCATCTGGGGCTTGAGTCTTCTTCAAAGCTCATTGGTTATTGGCAGAGTTCAGTTCTTTATGGTTGTAGTACTGGGACCCTCAGGTCTTGGCCAGGTGGCCTTTCCCACATCCTAGCAATTTGTTTCTGTAAAGCCAATGAGGGATTGTCTCAGCTTATTTGAGTCTCTCTCACTTCTGTCTCTAACCTAGGTCCTTTTGTAAATCACTTACCTTTTTAGGTTGGACCCAACCTGAGTAAACTTTCTTTGGTTTACTTAATTCAACTGATTACAAACCTTAAATATATCTGTAAAATCCCTTCACCTCTGCCACATGAGGTAACCTAATCATAGAGGCGATATTCCATCTTATTCACAGACCCTAACCACACTCCAGGGGAAAAAATTATTTAGGGCATGTCCATCAGGGAGGAGAAATCTCAGGGGTTATTTTAAGATTCTGCCTACCACATCACTAAGCTAACCTTACAAAACTATCTGAGGCCCCACACACTTAGCAACATGGTAATAGTCTATTTGGGAAGTGAAAGGTTATTACAGCAAAATTCCTTGGAGATTGTCCTGACTGTTACAGAGATATAACCCAAATAAGCTGGAACTAATCCTGTGTGCACATGCGTATCCACGCATAAGCATTGCCTGAGCAAATGGTTGAGGATGTTTTTCTCAATGAATGGTCAATGAAACAATGAAGTAACTGTTACTAAAAAGATATGGTGATGTGATGTGTTCCACTTGATGATCTCTCAAGACAGAATGAGAAGGAGTAAACTGAGTTTGAGAAAAGCCTTAGAAATGGAGATTAGATCTTGTCATATACATGATCTGTGGTTGAGGTGTGTGCCTGGACACATGTTCCCAGATACCTGGAACTGAGTGACTCTACTACTGCTGTGCATTGAGTGCATGGACCCTTTTCAAAGCAATCTTTGGGAATGATAGCCTAATAGCTGGTGTCAGATGTTAGTCTAAATAGACCAATTATATGTGAAAATGTCAGGCATCTCCTGGAAAATAAGATGGATTCTTATTTCCATGGATTCTTCCTTCAAATGTTAGTATCTCAAACTGGGAGATGAAAAACTGATTCCAGAGAGAGGAGTTAAGATGGTGGAGCAGCATGGAGACCATGAGCTTGTCTCGTCTCTAAAATACAGCTTGATCAGCACCAAACCATTTTGAACACCTAGGAAATTGATCTGAGGATTAGCACAACAGTCTGCAGAACTTGAGCCATAGAAATTGGCAGGTATGTGGTGCGGAGAGGTGAACTAGGAGAGAGAAAAGCCACGGAGGGTAGGGAGCTGTTTTTGCAGAGAGAGGACAGAGAGAGGGAAAGGGGGAGAGTGCAGCACATTGGGATCATGCAAGAAAAGTACTCCCCTGAATGAAGCTAAAGAGAAAGATAGAGGAAGAATGCAAACACTCACAGGGGACTGATAAAGAAATATGTTCCCCAAAACCATTGATGGGAAGAAAGGAGGTTTCAATACCACCAGGATTCTATAAACAGTGGAGCACAGAGTCTGAAGTTCTGAAGCTCAATGCCTGGCAGTGTTCTGGTGAGGAAGTAGAGTGAATGCCCTGAAGCAGGCAGTGAGTTCTGAGAAGACAGTGTGCCACAAAGGGAGAAGCAGTTCCACTGCTTGTAGTGCATTTGGTAGAGGCCATACAGCCTCCCCAGAGGCAAAGATCTCAGCATAACCCATAGAGCGGCCATCATGCTGGGACTGGAACAAAGAAGCCAGAGTGCAGTGAAATCTGGCATCAACTGTGTGTTGTGATTTGCCGTAATCTCTGAACCTCTGCCACTGCATGATTACATGAATGTTTTCTGGGGCAGGCTGGCACCCAGCCATTGCTCAGCAAGACCCTCCCCCAGAGAATTGGTGTGGATCCAAGCCGTGGGGGTCTCTGAAGTGTGAGGTTTGAAAACACAAACCCATCTGAGATAAAACTCTGGAGGGAGGTGTCATCTGGCAAGCAGACAGCTTGGATGTGGTAGAGGCAGGGAGTGGATGGAGGCTTGAGACAAAGTAGGGGTGCTTGATCATGAGTAAGGGAAAGTGTGAAATTCCTGTTCCAGACACTAGGAAGCTGGGTGAAGCCATTTCCACCTCGCCTGCACCTGTGCATGCACTCCACACTGATCCACCCCACTAAACTAAGAAGCACCACCTAGTGGAGAGCAGAGCCATTACACCAAACCCAGCCCAACTATGCCCTCCAAGCACACCCCCTAGGAGACCAGCACAAGTCATTCTACCTGCTTAGTGTACAGTCTATAGAGGGCTTCATAGTTTTAGTTCTAGAGGAAATTGGATATAACCTCATGTGGGTTTCATTCTGTCTGCTGGTTCATTTATTCGTTTTCTTTCCTTCTGTTTTTGCTTAAATTATTTTCTTTTTTCTTTCTTTACTTTTTCTTTCTTGGATACAGAAAGAGAAATTTTTATTTTTCTTTTATTGTTTAACTTTATTTTTTATTTTTAAAAATATATTATTCTATTTCAATTTGTTTATTTCATTGTAATTTATTGTATTATATAATTTTTTAATTGTTAATTTTTTCTTACCTTTTTATTTTTTCTTTTCTTTTCCTTTTTACTCTATGTTATCAAGTTTCTTTCAACAATAAGACCAAAACACACCTAGAATCTAGCTTCATTTATTTGATTTTTTGTTTTGTTTTAATTTTTTTAATTTTAATTTCTTATTTTATTAATTTTTTCTTCCTCCAAAATGACAAAACAAAGGAATTCACCCAAAAGAAAGAATGGGAAGAAATGACAGCCAGAAGCTTAATTAACACATATATAAGCAGGATGTCTGAACTAGAATTTAGAACCACGACAATAATACTAGCTGGGGTTGGAAAAAAAACATAGAGTCACTTTCTGCAGAGATAAAAGAAGTAAAATCTAGTCAGAATGAAATTAAAAATGCAATCTAGAGATGCAATCTAGAATGGATGCCATGACGGCAAGGATAGATGAAGCAGAGCAGTGCATCAGCGATATAGAAAATAAAATAAAATAAAACAATAGAAAATAAAATTATAGAATAATGAAGCAGAAAAAAAAGGGAACCAAAGGCAAAAGAGCATGATACAAGACTTAGAGGACTCAGTGACTTATTAAAAAGGAATAACATCCAAAACATAGGAATCCCAGAAGATGATGAGAGAAGAAAAGAGGCAGAAGGTTTATGTGAGCAAATTATAGCAGAAAACTTCCTAATCTGGGGAATGACACAGAAATCAAAATCCAAGAAGCATGGAGTACTTCGATTAGATTAGTTTAGATTAGATTAGATTAGATTAGATTAGATTAGATGGTCAACACAAACCAACTGTCACCAGGCATATCATAGACAAATTCACAAAATACACAGACAATGAAAGAGTTATGAAAGCAGCAAGGGAAAGTCCTTAATATATAAGGGAAGAAAGATCGGGTTCACAGCAGACCTATCCACAGAAACTTGGCAGGCCAGAAAGGAGTGGCAGGATATATTCAACATGCTGAATCAGAAAAACATGCAGCCAAGTATTCCTTATCCAGCAAGGCTATCATTCAAAATAGAGGGAGAGATAAAGAGTTTCCCAGACAAACAAAAACTAAAGGAGTTTGTGACCACTAAACCAGCCCTGCTGGTTTTAAGGGGGGTTCTCCGAGTGGAGAAAAGACAAAACAAAGTAAAAAAGACCAAAAGTAACAAAGACTACAAAGGACCAGAGAACATCACCAGAAACATCAACTCTACAGACAACACAATGGCATTAAATTCATATCTTTCAGTACTCACTCTAAATGTCAGTGGAATAAATGCTCCGATCAAAAGACATAGGGTATCAGAATGGATACGAAAACAAGACCCATCTATATGTTGCTTATAAGAGACTCATTTTAGACCTAAATACACCTTCAGATTGAAAGTAAGAGGATGGAGAGACATCTATCATGCTAATGGTCATTAAAAGAAAGCTGGAGTAGCCATACTTTTATCAGGCAAACTAGATTTTAAAATAAAGACTGTAATGAGATGAAGAAAGACAATATAGCATAATTAAGGTGTTTATCCACCAAGAAGATCTAACAACTGTAAATATTTATGACCCCAATGTGAAACACCCAAATATTTAAATCGATTAATCACAAAGATAAAGAAACTCATTGACAATAATATCATAGTAGTAAGGGACTTCAACACCCCACTTACAGCAATGGACAGATAATCTAGGCAGAAAATCAATAAGGAAACAATGGCTTTGAATGACACACTGGACCAGATGGGCTTAACAGATATATTCAGAATGTTTCATCCTAAAGCAGCAGAATACACATTCTTCTTGAGTGCATATGGAACATTCTCCAGAATAGATCACATAATGGGACACAAATCAGCCCTCAACAAGCTCAAAAATACCAAGATCATACTGTGCATATTTTCAGACCACAATGCTATGAAATTCTAAATCAACCACAAGAGAATATTTGGAAAGACAACAAATACTTGGAGACTAAAGAATATCCTACTAAAGAATGAAATGACTAACCAAGAAATTAAAGAGGAAATTAAAAAGTACATGGAAGCAAATTAAAATGATAAAATGGCAGCCCCAAACCTCCTGGTTGTACCAAAGGCAGTCATAAGAGGGAAGTATATAGCAATTCAGGCCTTCCTAATGAAGGAAGAAAGGTCTCGAATACACAACCAAACTTACACCTAAAAGATCTGGGAAAAGAACACCAAAAAAGGCCCCAAACCAGCAGAAGACAGGAAATAATAGAGATTAGAGCAGAACTCAATGTTATCTAAAACAAAGAAACAACAACAACAACAAAACAGGAACTGATTCTTTGAATCAATGAAAGAATCAATGAAACCAGGAACTGATTCTTTGAAAGAATTAACAAAATTGATAACCCCCTAGCCAGTGTGATCAAAAAGAAAAAGGACTCAAATAAATAAAATCCTGAAAGAGGAGCGATCACAACCAACACTGCAGACATACAAACAATAATACAAGAATTTTACAAGCAATTAAATACCAACAAATTGGGCAATCTGGAAGAAATGGACAAATTCTAGAAACATATGGACTGCCAAACTGAAACAGGAAGAAATTGAAAATTTGAATAGGTCCATAACCAGTAAAGAAATTGAATCAGTAATCAAAAATCTCCAAACAAACAAGAGTCCAGGTCTGGATGGTTTTCCAGGAGATGCTATGAAACATTTAAAGAATAGTTAACACCTATTCTTGTGAAGCTGTTGCAAAAGAATAGAAATGGAAGTAAAACTTTCAAACTCATTCTACAAGGCCAGCATTACCTTGATTCCAAAACCAAAGACCCCACTAAAAAAGGAGAACTACAGACCAATTTCCCTGATGAACATGGATGCAAAAATTCTCAACAAGATACTAGCAAGCCTGGCATGACAAAGATGTCCACTCTCACCAGTGTCATTCAACATAAGGTTGGTAGTCCTAGCCTCAGCAATCCGACAACACACACATACACACACACACACACACACACACACACACACACACATAAAAGGCATCCAAATCATCAAGAAGGAAGTCAAACTTTCAGTCTTCACAGACAACATGATACTCTATGTGGAAAACCCAAAAAACTCCACCAAAAAACTGCTAGAATTGATACATGAATTCAGCACATATGCAGGACATAAAATCAATGTACAGAAATTGGTTGCAATTCTATACACCAATAATGCATCATCAGAGAAATCAAGGAATTGATCCCATTTACAACTGCACCAAAATCCATCAAATACCTAGGAATAAACCTAACCAAAGAGGTGAAATATCTACACAACAAAAACTATAGAAAGCTTATGAAAGAAATTGAAGACACAAAGAAAAAAATGGAAAAACATACCATGCTTTTGTATTGGAAGAGAAAATACTGTTAAAATGTTGATACTACCCAAAATAATCTATATATTCAGTGCATCCCTATCAAAATAACACCAGCATTCTTCACAGAGCTAGAAAAAACAAACCTAAAATTTGTATGGAACCAGAAAAGACTCCAAATATCCAAAGAAATCCTGAAAAAGAGAACCAAAGCTGGAGGCATCACAATTCTGACTTCTGGCTGTATTTCAAAGGAGTAATCATCAAGAGAGTATGGTACTGGCACAAAAACAGACACATAGATCAATGGAACAGAATAGAGAGCCCAGAAATGGACCCACAAATGTATGGCTAACTAATCTTTGAAAAAGCAAGAAAGATATCCAATGGAAAAGAGACAGTCTCTTCAGCAAATTGTGTTGGGAAAACTGGACAGCAATGTGCCGAAGGATGAACCTGCACCGCTTTCTTACACCATACACAAAAATGAAGTGGATGAAAGACCAAAATGTAAGACAGGAAGCCAATAAAATTCTAGAGGAGAAAAGAGGCAACAGCCTCTTTTACCTCAGCTGAAGCAACTTCTTACTTGACATGTCTCCAGACCCAAAGAAAAGAAAAGCAAAAATGAACTTTGGGACCGCCTCAAGAAAAAAATCTTCAGCACAGCAAAGGAAAGAATCAGCAAAACTAAAAGGTAACCAAAGGAATGGGAGAAGTAATTTGCAAATGACATATCAGGTAAAGGGTAAGTATCCAAAATCTATAAAGAACTT
The DNA here is from genome assembly GCF_022079265.1 of Lynx rufus. Lineage (NCBI taxonomy): Eukaryota > Metazoa > Chordata > Mammalia > Carnivora > Felidae > Lynx > Lynx rufus. The sequence goes on from NW_025814823.1 coordinate 41,014,046, forward strand.
ATCAAACCCAACACCTAAAAAACAAATAACCCAGTGAAGAAATGGGTAAAAGACATGAATAGACACTTCTCCAAAGACATCCAGATGGCCAACCAACACATGAAAAAATGCTCCACATCACTGATCATCAGGGAAATACAAATCAAAAGCAGAATGAGATACCGCCTCACACCTGTCATAATGGCTAACATTATCAATTCAGGCAAAAACAGATGTTGGCGAGGACACAGAAAAAGAGGATCTCTTTTGCACTGCTGGTGGGAATGCAAACTGGCTCAGCTACTCTGGAAAACAATATGGAGGTTCCTCAAAAAATTAAAAATAGAACTACCCTCTGACCCAGCAATTGCACTACTAGGTATTTATCCAGAAGATACAGGAGTGCTGACATGAAGGGGCACTTGCACTCCAAAGTTTATGACAGCACTATCAACAATAGCCAAAGTATGGAAAGAGCTGAAATGTCCCTCGACGGATGAATGGATAAAGAAGAAGTGGTGTCTGTACACACACATGCACACGCACATGCACATGCACAATGGAATATTACTTGGCAATCAAAAAGAATGAAATCTTGCCATTTGCAACAACTTGGGTGGACCTAGAGTATATTATGCTAAGCAAAATAAGTGAGTCAGGGAAAGACAGATATCATATGACTTCACTCATATGTGGAATTTAATATACAAAACAGATGAACATAAAGGAAGTGAAGGAAGAATAATATAAAAACAGAGAGGTAGATAAACCATAAGAGACTCTTAAATACAGAGAACAAACTGAGGGTTACTGTCAGAGTATTGGGCAAAAGGCATTAAGGAGGACACTGTTAGGATGAGCACTGAATGTTATATGTAAGTGATGAATCACCAAATTCTGTTCCTAAAATCATTATTACACTACATGTTAAGTAACTTGGATTTAAATTTTAAAAAGTATACATCAAAATATGATATTAAAATACATATATACATATATGTATATATATGTTTATGTGTGTATATGTATATATATATATATATATATATATTCTGTTTATTAAAGATTTCCTTTATTTATCTCAGCAATATAGTTTTTGGAATTCAAGGTGGAAGGCGGAGGAGGGAACAGTAAATATCCTCCAAACTGAGAAGGCATTTTGAAACTGAAAAACAAAGCAAGTCACTACATATCATTTATAGAGTTTTAGTTAGGATAACTTACTGACAGAGTAGATCAGGCAGAAAACTATCCAGGTACTTTGCCCCTATTCTCTGCAAAGTCTGGACCTTAATCCACATATTCTATACTGAATTGTGGTAAGGTCAAAGGGTAGATACCTAAAGTGGTGCCATCTGTATATCAGAGGGGAGATTAGAACAAGCCTTCCCACATTCTAGTCAAGACATACATTAACCTCTAAGGGGTTCAGAACACTTACTTACTTATTTATTTATTTATTTATTTATTTATTTATTTATTTATTGTGAAATTTATTGTCAAATTGGTTTCCATACAACACCCACTGCTCATCCCAACAGATGCCCTCCTCAATGCTCATCACCCACTTTCCCCTCCCTCCCACCCCCCGTCAACCCTCAGTTTATTCTCAGTTTTTAAGAGTCTATTATGGTTTGGCTCCCTCTATTATTTTCATTTAAATTTCAAAGTATTTTTTGATAAATTATAGACTTTAAAATTGCTTTTTCATATTACAGGTCTTTTATCCTGCCACCTTGATAAATTAACTTACCAATTCTAATAGGCTTTTTTTGTAGATTCTAATGGATTTTATACACAATCATGTTGTCTGTGAATAAAGACAGTTTTATTTTTTCCTATAAATCTAGATGACTTTGGTGCTTATTCTTGTCCTATTTCATAACATAGAATCTCTAGTACAATGTGCAAGAAAATAATGAGGGTGCATATCATTGCTTTATTCCTGATCTTAGAAGAGATTAAGTCTTTTACCACTGAGTAAGATGTTAACAGTATATTTTACACAGATACATTTATCAGTTTGGAAAAGTTCCAGTCTATTCATAGTGTGCTCAGAGTTTATCAACAATCAATGTTGAATTTGTGAAACACTATTTTAGTGTATATTGAGATGATCAGATTTTTTTCTCTTTCATCAAATATGGTATATTACATTGATTTATTAAAGTTAAACAAACTTTACATTTCTTGATTAAACCTTATTTAGTAATATGTGTTACTTTTTTCTTTAACATATTGCTAGATATAATATGGTAACAAATTCCTAAGAGCTTTGGCATCTATGTTTATGAGGACTATTGGACTTAGTTTTCTTTTCTTAAAACATCTTTATTGAAATAGTGCAGGCCTCATACAATGATTTGAGAATTATTCCCTTCCCTTTAATTTTCTGGAAGGCTTTAGGTAGAATTGCTTTTATTATTTTTCAGTGTTTGGTAGAGTTAACGATTGGATCCATATGAGGCTGAAATTTTCTTTGTGGAGAAGGTTTTAACTAAAAACTCAATTTCTTTAATAGATAATATGGATTTTTGTGTTATCTACTTTTTCTGGAGAGCCCTTCATAGTTTGCAAATTTTAAGAAATTTGTCCATTTCTACTAAGTTCTTGAATAAAGTGATTTCTAATATTCTCTGCTTTTTATTATTATTTAATTTTTTTTCTATGTTTATTTTTGAGAGACAGAGAGAGATAGAGCTTGAGTAGGGAAGGGGCAGAGAGGCAGAGAGACAGCTGCCAGCTGTCAGCACAGAGCCCCACATGGGGCTTAAACCTATGAACCGTGATATCATGACCTGAGCCAAAGTCAGACACTTACCCGACTGAGCCACCAGGCACTCCCTCTGATTATTATTCTAGTATCTGAGAAATATGTAGTGATGCCACTTCTCTCATCCCTGATACTGGTATATTTACTTATACTGAGTTACAGGCACAGAGTCTAAACTTTAGATAGTTGATTGTGTACTTACATGTTACTCCAGCAGTTTATTTTTTGGGTGTGAACATGACCCAAAAAAAGCTTATTAAAACTCTAGCTTTTATGTATTCTGATACCTAAAAATGAAAAATAGAATTAATTTAAAAAGTAATACTAAAGGGTGCTCTTTTCCATTCTTCACAGATAATAGGCTAGTAAAGGGTTGGCATGGAGGCCAGGACATCTTAAGATTTCTTTCAGAACTCAGATGGACACTCTCAATATGTTAACGGAAGGTGTTGTCTAGCTTGGTTGACAACATAATTCACCCCAATAACTATGTTTCTGTATACAAAAGTTTTATGCATAGTAATTTTGGGGGCTATACTTTATAAAAATATTGTCCTCTCATAAGCCCCTATCAACTGTGATTGCTAGGAAAATTAACAGAGGCAGCAGCAGTCAGTCCTATAGTAACAACTTACCATTTAGAGCACAGTATAAATAAGAGATGAAAATCCACACAAAAATCTCACTTGTTAATCATTTAGAAATGTTTATCATTTTAAGGTTCTTATATTTACAGTATAACTGACCTAAAAAGTAAGAGGGTGATAAGTCAATGTTACAGAGTGAACTGTTCTTAATGAGATTCATGTAAGAAAAAGTAAGAAAGGGGTCAAGGACTGTGCAAAACAATGCATTTGGCACAGACTGAACCTGAATATAACCACCCTCCCTAATTAGGCTGTCAGTCCCTTCCATGGTGTTCTGCTGCCTTGAATTTGGACTTGCCAATGTTCTTTTTTGATGAGAAATTTCAGACAATTTGTTTGTATCTAGGTTCCAACTCTTTATTCCTGCTGACAATCAGAACTCTTTAAGGGAAACCTAGAAATGCCAAATGGCCACAGGACTGGCTGCACTGAACCTCACCGTCTGATGAGATTACTCTCCATTTGGAGCTGGGTCATTAGAAACAGCCTTGAGGAACCAGATAGAGACAAATGGTCCTCATTAAAAATTATCAACTCTGAGTGAAAATACTAGTAGTTTGTATTGAATTCATCACATTAGCTGCAACCTATTTTTTTTTTTAACTTCAGTAAAGACATTGGTATTTCCTAAGGCAGAAACTTGCTGAATGGAAAGATGGTCGTGAACCTCATTTAGTCTTTGATTCTCTTCAAGGAAGGTATAAGAAACATCCAGTTTTGTTTTATTTTGTTTTGTTTTGCCTTCTAAAAAAAATCTCTTGTGGAGGCTGCTTCAGTGAATTCCGAAGCCACTGTCAGCTCTTTTTAGACTGATTTCCTAAGCCTAATGATTGATATCTTTTGATTTGACTCTGATTTGGTCAGGGTCTTCCTGGCAGGCAACTTCTTACTTGTGAAAACTGATACAATATACATTTTGTTTGGAGAAGGTAATTTCCAGCTGTTTGCTCATTGTTTAATGAGAGGACTCATGAGGGTCACCCTTCTGTATTACAGCAGGGAGGTGCCACATGTACAAACTAATCAGGAGAATTGTTTCTAATCTGAGGGTTCGAGAGGCTTGATTGTTCACTCTGTATGAGAAAGCGATAGCTGTAACAGATTTGTGATGGGTAACCATTTTCTCATTTATATAGAGAAAGAAGAATTGATTGGGAAGTACCTTATAACATCCCTTAAAGTAATTTTTTTAGGTAAGATAAATGTAATGTAAGTTTTATTTTGCTGATGAGGATAGTGATATCAGATAACAGTTTATGTTGCCAGTTGAACAAATATTTGGTTACAGTGTGTAAATAGAGGGGTTTGGGGGGCTACTTTAACAGACGTAAAATGAATACTGTTTTTTCCCCTGGAAGCTAAAACAGAAATATGTGGGATAAAACTTGTAGGTACTAATTTCTTCATACATTAGACATTTGTTTTCATAGGTTTAGAAAATTTAAGCCATTTTATGGCAGTATTTGGTTTGATTACCTTGAGAATCCTGCTTTTTGCTTTTTAACTAGAAAAGACCATATCATTATGGAATCCATTCTCTCATTTGAAAGGTGAGAAAGATCTATTCACTTAGTATAAAATAACTAAATTTTATCACATTTTGAATGAGAGTGTAGGCGTGTATTTGGTATACCTTTCTTAGCATAACTGTGTAAATTGTTTAGTTCAGATAATATAATTACCCTAAATTATGTTAAAATTAATACATAATGTTGTAATATCATCAGTATAATATCATCAAGAAGAGCTCTAGTTAAAGGAGTCTGACTCAGAGTTTATATAGTCACTACATGATACTGACTACTTATTATTGCAGTTCAAAGGCATATGATATTCTTTTGAGAAAAATGTAACTTACCATTTTATCATTCAGGAAATATTGACTGAGTGTCTACTACTGAGGACATACTGTTACAACTTCTGAGAATACAGAACTAAAGTGGATAAAGTTCTGTGCTCATGTAGTTTACTTTTTAGCATGGGAGAGTTATGCATAACAATTACAAAGAAAACTATTTTCATTGACTATGAAGGACAACTCTAAGATTGTACCAAGATCTTCAAACCCTGGTGCTTAAACGATTTTGTGTTTTCTATTTGAGAGTATATAGGACCTGCCTCTGTGATTACATAACGTAGGATTGTTACTCACTTGCCAGGAGATACTCTCTATCCATTTTAGTAAGCCACCATATTGTGAGCTACCTGTAGAGAAGGCCACATGACCAGGAACTAAAGGTAGCCTTTGCCCAACAGCTAACAAGAAGCTGGGTCCTCAGTCCAATAGTCTTCAAGGAAGTGAATTCTTCCAATAACTACATAAACTTGGCGATGGATCCTCTCCTGGTCAGTCCTCAAATGAGAGAAAGCCCTCAACTGCAGACTTGCAGAATATCCAGCTATGCCATGTCCAAGACTTATGATCAATAAAAATTTTAAGATAATAAATATGCATTATTTGCCACTAAATTTGAGAGATAATTGGTTCAGGAGTGATAAGTTAAACATTATCTCTTTTCAAATAAAGTGTACATCGTATCATTTTATATATTAAACCATTTATTTGTCTTTTGATAAACATTATCTGCAGTGTCAGATACTATACTAGTGATTGATATATTAAATTATCATCAAAGAATGACATTTCTTTTACTATGAATTACTATTCAGTTACTACTATTTAATTACTATGAATTGAAATCTAAACAGCTATTTTGAAAAATGAATTACAAATGAAATGTAATTATGTAAAGCTTTAAGTTAAATTCAATAGTGTTAGATATTTAGCAAATTAAATCAAATTATGTTAATCAAATTAGATATTTATTCACAAAATAAAGTTCTTTGATACTTCTCAAATATGTTCTAATAATTGTAACATATACTGAGCTCAGCACAGTAACTTATAAAATGTAGAACTTACGGTTCTCTTCCACATTTCTCTGTTAAGATAAATAAACTTTTTTTTAATGTTTATTTATTTTTGAGAGAGAGGGGGAGAGAGAGAGTCAGAGTATGAGTGGAGGAGGGGCAGAGAAAGGAGGAGACAGAATCTGAAGCAGGCTCCAAGCACTGAGCTGTCAGCACAGAGCTCAAAGTAAGGCTCGACCTCAGGAACAATGAGATCGTGACCTAAGTTGAAGTCAGATGCTTAACTGACTCAGCCACCCAGGTGCCTCATCTCATAAGATAAATAACATTTGAAACTGCATTCTCTGATAGCCTTTGGAATTTCTGTGGTAAAATTTACATTTTTTTTACACTTATTCTTACCAACTTATATTTTACTAAGAAAGGGTCATAATTACAACTTAAGATTGTTGACACCCCTTGTCTATTTGATGTTTTAATTCAGTGTTATTCAGTTGGTTTACCATTTACAATAGACCCTCAAAGGCTATAGTTAAATGCCTTGTCTCTACCCTTCACTGATAAAATAGTGAGTTAATTACTTAATACTAGAGAATTGACCCTCCAGGATCTTGATAATCAACACAAATAAAAGAAAAAAATTGGTAAATTAAATTTAATATAAACATACTATTTTAAAAATATCTTTAAAATATTTAAATAAATTCCTCTGTTAAAGTTTAAAAAATTAACTCTGTTCAAAACAAAAACAGGGGCGCCTGGGTGGCGCAGTCGGTTAAGCGTCCGACTTCAGCCAGGTCACGATCTCGCGGTCCGTGAGTTCGAGCCCCGCGTCGGGCTCTGGGCTGATGGCTCAGAGCCTGGATCCTGTTTCCGATTCTGTGTCTCCCTCTCTCTCTGCCCCTCCCCCGTTCATGCTCTGTCTCTCTCTGTCCCAAAAGTAAATAAATGTTGAAAAAAAAAAAAATCCTTAAAAAAAAAAAAAAAAACAAAAAAAAAAAAAAAAAACAAAAACAAACTATGTTCTCTTCATTCCTCCATCCCGATGTTAAAGAAATAGTCCTATCCCACTGAATCTCATTCAGGCTGAGAGAGTGAGAGCGAGAGTGAGAGAGAGAAAAGAATGCCTTCTTGCCTAAAAAGTCAATAAGGAACATATAATTGATAATATTAAAACTCAGCAGTTTTTTTAAGTAGCTAATTAACAGTTATTAGAGGAGCTAAATTACCAGTTATTAGGGACACATAGTGAAGTATGGAATCCATTTTTTCTTATTGTCAGTTATAAGTATACGTAATTTAAAAGGAAGAAGAATAATTAAAAGAGATAATGTTCTATATGATGACATTAAGCCTTACCACTCTACGTGTGACTAGCAGACTAGTCATAGGGGAATTGCTTGAAAGCTTTTTTAAAACTACAGAGTCATAGGCCCCAGCTCACATTTTAAAAATTACAATCTGGTTTTTAACAACATCTCCAAGGAACTAGTATATAAATTATAGTTTTAGGAACACTGACATAAATTAATAACTACCAAGAGATATGGCAATAAGAAAGATATTTCTTACCTTTCATAAGTGTCACTTGTACTATCACTGAAAAATGTTTTTTGTCCTTAAGACCCATATCTGTATCTACATCTATGTATTTATATGGCAGGGAGAGGAGACAGGAATGGAATGGAGTGTGCCTGAAATGAGATGAGCTTAGCATAGTTATGCAGAAGAAAAAAGGTAGGCCTCTTAGCCAGGATCATAGTCTTAAAGACAACCCAGTGGGTTTGGGAACTGGTACATTCATGAATCAATGAAGTGGCTTCAATTCTTTTGATTCTGGTAATTTCAGATGCTATATTCAGGCACATAAAATTAGTCAAAGTTTAAGGCAGAATGGTAAATGGTGAGTACTAATAAGGACAGGGATAAATTATAATAGAAGACTTTCAGAACGGCAGTGCAAGTAGATACATAGAACTGCTCTCTGGTAAAACAATCATAATTAGAGAAGATAATATTTTTTTAAAATGCAGTCATTCAAAGGCTTTTGAAATTGTCATAAGGGCATACAGAAAAGAAAGAAATATTTATTCAAGAAAATCTGCTAAAACTTCATAAGAATGGAGAGAATCTGTAACATTTCAAACAAGATCCACTGTTTCTGTCCTCCTCTTAACTCAGCATGATGCAAACTCTAGGCAGGTGCATCAAGAATACAGGATGTTCCCCTTGTTCCCAGTCAAGGCCCATGGCTTCTTCCTTGTAATGGAAAAGCGGCCAGCAGTTTCCATCACTATAACTACAGTGGCAGAAACTAAATTCCTGGTGAGTATAGCCAGGTCAGGGATTGTCTTCTGCACAGTCCCACTCATATTGCAGAGGCTCTATGTCAGGTTCAGAACACTTAGAACACGGAGGCCCTGATTGCATTTGTGCAAACTTGTTCAAAGTGCAGAGGTCCAACATTGGAAACTGCAAACCAAAAAATGTGGGACATTATTGGGGTGCCTGGGTGGCACAGTCAGTTAAGCATCCAATTCTTGATTTCGGTTCAGATCATGATCTCATGATTTGTGAGTTTGAGCCCTGCATCATGCTGTGCACTGCTGTGCACTGATGGTGCAGAGCGAGCTTGAAATTCTGTCTCTCCTTCCTGCCCCTCCCCCACTTGTGCACACTCATGTTCTCTCTCTCCCTCTCAAAATAAATAAACTCAAAACAATTTTTTTTAATGTGGGACATCATAAAGCTCACCAACATATGTATAATGGGAGAACTGGAAGGAGAAGAGAGAGAGAAATGAGCAGAAAATAATATTAGAAAAATGAATACCTGAAAACTTACCAAATTTGATTCAAAACATGAATCTACACAACAAAAAATATTAATATAAACTCCAGGTAGGAGAAACATGAAGAGACCCACATCCAGATACATCATACTCAAAATGCTAAAGGCCAAAGTTTTTGTCTCTTACAAAGGAACATTCAATAAGATTTAACAGTTGACTACTCATCAGTAGTCATGGAGGCAAGAAATCAATAGGATGACACGTTCACAATGCTGAGGGAAAAAGAAAAAAAAATCAAACAAGAATGCTATATCCAGAACAACTTCATAAAATGAAGGTAAAATAAAGCCAATCCTATATAAACACAGAGAGAATGTGCTGCTAGTGAACCTGCCTTAGAAGAAATACCAAAGGAAATTCTTTAGGCTGAAACAAGTGACCGCATACAGTAATTTGAATTCACAGGAAAAAGCCAAAAGCACCAGTGTAGGTAATTGTGTGGTTATAAATTAGTGTTTAGATGAGTATTTATTTTCTTTGCTTCCTTTAAGTAATTTAAAAATCAATTGAATTTTTTAAAGTATATAATTGTGTTACTAAGCCTCTAACATATAAAAATGTAATATATTTGCTAACAACAGCCCAGAGGATGTGGGCAGGAGAAAGGCTGTGAGGAAGTGACATCAGATGGTAACTTGAATCCACAGGAACAAATAAAGAGGACCTGAAACAGTAAATAAAAAGATTATAACAAACATTATAAATATATACTTGCTCTTCTTTCTACCCCCAATTGCTTTAAAAGGCATACAATTATATAAGGTAAAATTGTAACACTGTATCGTTTGATTTATATAAAGACGTGTAAGAAAAATATCACAAAAAGCAGAAATGGAATAGAGCTATGTAGGAATAATGTTTATATATCTTACTCAAATCAAATTAATACAAATTAGAAATGGATTCTGACCACTTAAGATGTATATGGGAAACCCTAGGGCAACTACTGAACAAATGATTTTAAAAAAATACTGAAAAAAATCATTAAAGGAATTAAATGTTACACTAGAAAATATTTACTTGCACTAAAGACTTAGTAAAACAGGAAAGGAGGAACAGGAAAGACATGACCATATAGAAAGCAAAGTGAAAAATAGCAGACATAAGTACATTCAAATATATCAGTAATACCATTAACTGAGAATGCGTTAAGATACAACCAAGGGCACAGGTTATTAGACTGGATTTAAAAAAAAAAAAGTATCCGGCTCTATGCAGTCTACCCCAATGATACCATCTAATATCATTTGTGTGGTCTAAGATACAGAAAGGATAAACTTAAGCCATTATGTAATCAATCAATTTGTTGGGGTAAAGAATGTGAACTAATCTTGAGAAAGCATTTCAAGCAGGAGCAAGAGTTGCATGCAACTAATGTCATTACCTCCTTTAATTTTAATGCCCTCCTTTCTGCAGTGCAAGTTTTATATTTTCTTGTGTGTACTATGGAAACATTGTTTTGAGAGCTTGTGAGAGAATGCAAAACATTGGCTCCCATTTTGAGAAATTCATTTTCATAAGATCTGACATGGGCCTCAGTAATTCAATTTTTATGACATATCATTTATGCATATTCTATTGGTCACTCAGACCATCCTGGTAAACTACATGAGGGGTCTACATAATGGTGTGAATAGTATCAGGAGGCAGTTGTAATTGGCAACAATCTTAGAAGTTACCTACCGTAATCTCTTTTCTTCCCACTTCAGTTGTTCCTTCTCTATCTTGCAAGACTATTGTTTTGTTTTGTTTTGTTTTGTTTTTTGTACTTTTCTTATCCCCCCTCAGCATAAAAGCAATTTCTAATATCATTCATTTCAGGGACAAACAAATCCTAACATCAAATACCCCTCAATAGAATACATTATTTCTCTACTGCCTGTTTTAACTACGTTGAATAACTAGTTGCAGTCACAAATCAGTTGACAACTTAGGTTGGCTTCATTTCTTTACATCCTGTTTTTTACCAACTCACTCAAATCAGTCATCCATCTTCATGTTTTTATGGAAACATGGATTTTGAAAACTTATCATTTTTATGATGCCAAGTTCAATAGATATTTTTTAAAATGTGGTCTTCATCTTACTATATTGTCAGCAGCATTCAAGGCAGGAGACCACTCTTTCCCTCTTTAAAAGGTCTTCTCTCTTGCCTCACATGATTTTCTTTCTAGTCTACAATTACTTCTTTCTGCCTCACTTGCTGACTGTAATGTGTATCCACAAACTCAACATTTTGGAGTTTTTCATAACTTGATTCTATTCAGATTTTTATCCTCTGTCTCTACAAATTCCTCCTAGGGAACTCCATCCATTTAAATGTATTTAAATACTATGCAGATACTATGCCGGTGATTCAAATTTTATATCTACCTCTTTGACCTCAATTCTAAGCTATGTTCTCAATGTATACAGTTTCCTTTTGACAACTCTATAGGAAGAGGCCAGTAGTATTTTCAATATTTTTGTAATCAGTATCTCTTTATTTTCTGTTGCTAACTTGTTCTTCTCTCAGACTTTCCTGCATTAGTAAATGATAGTAGGCTTTATTCAGTGGCCCAATCTGTGCATTAAATAACTGTTATTTAAGCCAGTCTGTCATCAAATCTTCATAACTCTAGATCTAAAATACATCTGAACTACATTCATTTATTTTAACTTCCAGTGACACCCCTTTAGTTCATATGATTATTACTATCAGAAGAGTATTTTATTATGTGATCTCCTTTATCTAGCAACCAGGGTAAGTTTAATTAATATATATATTATATTTAATATATATATTAACACACATATAGTAACATGGTAGCGTGATATATATATCATGTTACTTTCAGCTTAAAATCTTCAGTACATTCCCTTTGGTTTGTGTAAGAGTTACTATGTTAATTTTTCCTGTGGCTGAAAAGTTCATGCATTATCTGGCCTCTGTCCACTGTCTAATATCATCTACTTCTACTCTTTTTGGCTCATTACGATTTAGCCATACTGCTCTTATCTATCTCAGTTTCTTAAACACATCAAATCCCTTTCTCTTCGTGGTTTTCACATTGGTTATTTAAATCTGATGGGGCGCCTGGGTGGCTCAGTCGGTTAAGCGTCCGACTTCGGCTCAGGTCACGATCTCGCGGTCCGTGAGTTCGAGCCCCGCGTCCGGCTCTGGGCTGATGGCTCAGAGCCTGGAGCCTGCTTCCGGTTCTGTGTTTCCCTCTCTCTCTGCCCCTCCCCCGTTCATGCTGTGTCTCTCTCTGTCTCAAAAATAAATAATAAACGTTAAAAAAAAATTTAAATCTGCATGAAGAGCTTTCAATGTTAGACTCTTAGGGTAAGAGAAAGAGAATCAATAAGATAATTAGTAAAACTATTATAATTATAACACATACTTCTTAAATAGTTCAGTTCCTATGAAAGAAGTATTAAAATTCTCAGCCTATGTGGGCAAAGGGAGACTTTCCCTGCCTGGTTAAAGTAATGGAAAATTTCTTGATCTAGTATATTTAAAATAGAACTACATATAGAGGATAGGGGGATAAATAGGAAATTCAAAACACTAGAGAGTAGGAGGGATGGTTGGAGATAACAAGGAATTGGAATAAGTCCCATATGCCTTCTGAGTCTTTCTTCTGGACCCACAGATTCTCTTCCTTTATTTTTTCTTTGTGTCTAGATCATTCTTTTATCCTACTGTTTGACTTTGTTTCTTTGTGTTCATGATGAAAGAAAGCTGCCTCACATTGTACAAATCCTTAGATCAAGTAATTGTGAAAGATTAAGTTGATTTCTAATTCTCACACACTTGGAGGATGGAATAACTGAGAACCACAGTAAGGATCAACAGTAAGGATCAATCAGCTCCGATGGGTAGAATTACATATAAAAACAGCATTGGAGCCAAAGTTCTCCTTCCAGGGGGAGTCCTTATTGAAGGAGTGCCATGTGTTGGTCAAATATATCAAAAAAGAACTTCTTATAAACTTCTCCAAATATGGTTGAAATATACTTTCTAGCTTTATATACCACCACTTCCTTCCTAGCTCTACAATTATGTAATCAAGTTTCTCCTGCAGAAGACCACTTATTGGTAAATAGTATACTTGAAAAATTTTGCATCTAAGACTGTCAGTGTTAAGCTACTTAAGGACACCTGGGCTTTAAATGGAAGGGTATTTTGTACAAAAAAACTGATATGCAGAGCATAATTCTGCATTAATAAAAGCTCTGCTCCAACATCTATGACGTGTTTCTTCATTTGTAGGCTTGTTGTATATTAAGTTCTCAAGAGACTTGCTTCACATTTTCCCTGTGATTATTGTTCTTGTTGAGTATCTTATACCTGCCAAAAATCCAATCCTGTTTCTAATTTACAAAATAGTTTTGAAAATTTTCTCATGCTTTCTAAATTTATCTCTGTTTTAGGGACTTTCCTGTGTCTTTGCATGGACAGTTCACAGACTTGCCTGGCCATATGATAAAGATAAGACCCTCAACATACTCTGTACAAGGCAGATAGGCATACCTTGTACTCTGTACTTTAATTCATTCTGACATCTCTGCTTGGACTTTACTACCCTTTTTATACCTATCAAAAAACCTTCTTTAAAACTCAAATTAAAAGTTACCACCTCAGCAACATCTTTTGAAAACTTGATAGTAAAAATAATTGCTACCTTTCTGTAATCTCACATTTTTTATATTAAACTTATATCAGAGGTTTTCTTCACAGATAGTCTGGGATTTTGGATAAATGTGTACTAGTCTTGTCTCTTCCACATGACTATTTCCTTGTGAGCAGGATTTTTTTTCTTTTTTTTTGTAACCACCTTTTCTTGTAACTACCTAACATAATATAGTATCTATCACAAGGCAGGCATTTAGCCAATATTTGGGAGTGAATTAGTTACTTCAGGTTTCATTTTTCTTACTTTAATTTGAAGCATAAAAATAAAGGAGCTGTGTTAAAAAACTGCAGTCATGTAGATTTGGAAACAGTAATAAAGAACCTTATTAGTATGAGAGAACAATTTTACATATTGAAAAATTGGAATATTCTTAGAGAAAACACTTGAACTTCATTTTTTTTAAGTAAGGTGACCACATACTAAAAATTATAGTGTACTTCATTTACTAGATACTTGACAAAGGGTAGCCAAGTAATAGCTTTGCACATACCAAGAAATCATAGGTTACACTATAAAAACCAGTGTAACCAGTGGCTTTAGGAGAACAAATTGTGAAAAAAATTCTAAGTTTTATCAATGACAGAATGACAGGTTTTGTGGATAGGAGGAAGCACGAAATGTGATATATTTTGACTTCAATAAAGCTTTTGATTTTTTTTCTCTATGATATATGTATTTTGAAGGTAGAAAATGTGGCTTCAGTAATTATCCTATCATGATGGAAGATTGCAGGAATGACAGATAGTCTTTCTTAGTCCAATTCTGAATTAAGTGAGTAATGTCTAGTACCCATCAGATTGTGACCTCAGGCTAATGACCTCAGGTCAGCACCTCAGTATTCTATAATCACTAGATGTTCTAAATATGTGTGCACAACAGTAATAAGAATAAGTTTTAAAACTATAATTTATGGAACAGTATGCACAGCCAATATACCTACATTATCTCATTTCTCTTACACAGTAACCTTGAAAGATTGGTATTATTATCTCAATAGTTGTAAGAGAAAACCCTGACGTTTTTCTGGTTTCCCAAAACAAGGCTCTGATTCAAATTCCAGTCTGTCTGATTCAGAAACCAATGATTTTAGCCAGTATGCCTTTATCATCTTGTAAAAGCAAATGAAATCATATAAGAGAGTGTTTTTCATTTTTGTTTCATTTGTAGCATCAGCTTCTCATAATTCTAAATGCTTGTCAATGCTATTGTTCTTTTATTTGTATTAGTTTTCTCATTACTTTAAGAAAAGGGATGGACATAGGGACAAAGCACATATCTTGCATGAATCTCTCCCACATACTTCCTTGAATAAAGCACATCAATTGGGATAGTTAAAAAAAAATCTTGGAATGAATGACTTTTGTGGTGGATCTGTATTGTATCAATTTAAGTTTAAATTTTGTTTGCCGGAATGTCTTTCTTTGTGGAGTCCAGGGAAGGGTTGGAAGACAGAGGTGAAGTGGCAGCTATATTCTTGTTCTACTCTTCAGGTTTGAGCAGAGCTTGAGGTGCTGTTCTCCCTCAGGGTGTGGGTTACTTACCTCCTTTCTCACTTTGTTAGGCGGGGCAGGAGCAGGACTTGAAGCAACAACCTCAGCCCCTGCCATTCTACTGGACCAGGTATGCACCTAGCTCCATGAGGAAAGCAGCCAGGTTCTCCTAAAAGACATTTGCAATCATCTAGGCTGGGAGCTTGGAGTTAACGAGAAACCAACAAAGATTCCATTCATCCTCCAAGAACCAATTTATCCTTCCCTTCCCAACCACCTATCTGCTTACTTCAAGCCTCCAAGAACACAAAAGAAATGATCACAGATTGTTAAACCAGTTCCCCAATTGTCCAAAGCAAATTTGTATAGTAAGTGCCTTGTTATATATAACTTTCATGGGTCCACTTCTCTGATTGAACCATGACTGATACTGCATCTTTAACAAAATTCGGTGATAGGAAATTCTCACAAATTCCATGACATGATCAGGAGTAGCCAGCTTCCCGACTGTGGGATTGACACATGAGAGGCTGATATATGGCCTCAGCTGCCAATGTAAAATGTTTAAAAACTAGAATACCTGATAATAGATGTAGGAAAAATGTTAGAGTAAGAAAAATGCCAATTTTGCAACCCTTAATGAAATCATTGATTCCAGTAAGGATAATCGGTAAATAAAAATTATTATTTTTTTTTTTAAAAAGTGGCTCAGTCAGGTGAGCCTCTGACTCTTGATTTCAGCTCAGGTCATGATCCCAGGGGTCGAGCCCCATGTTGGATTCCATGCCCAGCATGGAGCCTGCCTAAGATTCTCTCTCTCTCTCTCTCTCTCTCTCTCTCTCTCTCTCTCTCTCTCTCAATCTCTGTACCCCTCTCTCCCACTTACTCTCTATCCTCTCAAGTAAAATACAAAAAAATGAAATGAAATATTAAGGGGAGAAGTATGGTAAGGAAAATGGGAGCTCACTGTCTTCACCTAAACCTGCAGATTACTCTTCAGTCATTGGGAGGGGAAGTCAGATATATATGCTCCCCAATATGAGGTAATGTGACGTTCACACTAGCCATGATCTATTCTTGCACACAATGTTAAACCTGGATCAATCAAATAAAACCTTTAAACAAAAATCTAGCTTACAAGAAATATGGGAAATGGAAGAATATGTAAAATAGCATCATGAGGGGAAAAAAATCCACAATGCAAGACATTATCTGGGATAATTGACACAATTTCCTCAACAAGTCAATGTCACAGAGAAAAAAACACTTAAGGAATATAATAATCAAAAGTATTGTATGCACCTCATTTGGAACCTGATTTGAATAAACACATATAAAAGAATACCAGATTCGAGACTACTAGGGAAATTTTAATATGTAATGGATAGGGAGAGATTATTGTTAATTTTTAGCTATAATTTTATCACTATGGTTACGCAAAGAACTCTTTAAAAAATGCATAATGAGGTATGTAAAGTGGAAAACATGAGGTCTAGGATTAGGATTTTTTTTAATGTTTATTTATTTTTGAGAGAGAGAGTGAGAGCAGGGGAGGGGTAGAGAGAGAGAGAGACACCAGAATTTGAAGCAGGCTCCAGGCTCCAGGCTCTGGGCTGTCAGCACAGAGCCTGACATGGGGCTTGAATCCATGAACTGTGAGATTATGACCTGAGCAGAAGTTGAACACTTAACCGACTGAGCCACCCAGGCACCTCTAGGATTAGGATTTTCTTAAGGTACCTGGTCAACAACAATAGCAAAAGCTAGATGAAGTAGGTTTAAAACTTGAGAGTTATTGAATCTGGATTATAGATATGGAGATTCATTACCCCATTCTCTTTACTTTTGTTCTACATATAAAAATGTTTATAATAAAAATTTAAAAACATCAAAAATGCTGTATATTAGCTTCAACCCCCAAAATGAAGAGAAAGTAGGGGGTTATCCTGATTTAATTTAATTAATAGAATTTATCAGGGTTAGAAGAAGGATAAGAAGAGGATGGATAAGCCTCAAATAAGCATGGGTTGGATTGTAGACTATAAAAAATAATTTAGATTTCCATTTATTCAAAAAGTAAGGGAACAAAGGTTTTTTTTAGGTATAACTGCAGGAATTTGGAAAATTATTTTAGTCGATAAAATAGAATTTTAATTCACATTCTTTTAAATTCTCTGTACTAAGGGTAATAATGTTCAAATGCATTTAAAGTATATTTACATTCCTAAGCTACAAGTATTGCAAGTAAAGAATTTACAAAATTAATATATACACAAATATACATGTGAATATATGTAATATACATATACATAATGCACATATGTTATATAATATACATATATACATTATATATACATAATACGCGTATGTATACTATATACGACCTACACATATATACATTATATGTATGTGTGTATATATGTAAGTGATAATATACACAAAAATGTATACACACACATATATATGGAATATTACCCAATTAAATAACAAGATAATTTTCTTATCTCTATAATATACTGAGATATACAAGTAAGCCTCAGTTCTTCTACCAACTGATTGAAGGGCTAAACTATACTTGCAAAAAATCTGAGGTTTATGCAAAAGAGGAACTGTGTTTTTTGTGTTGTTGTTTGTTTGCTAATTTAGTATGGCACTCTCTGTGGTTACTCTTCTAGATACATAATTCTGCTAGGTTTTTTGATGAATACAACAATTTTTAATATATGTTGGTATAAGAAACAGAAACAAGATGTGAAGAAAAAAAAAGATGTGAATTGTGCAGCTCTGAGTAGATCACTGCTGCAAGCCTGTGTCATACCCATGACATGAAGAGAGATCATAAAAGAGTGGAACAGAAGTTAATCAAGCCAGGGGCACCTGGGTGGCTCAGCCAGTTAAGCGTCCGACTTCAGTTCAGGTCATGATCTCACTGCTTGTGGGTTCAAGCCCCACGTCAGGCTCTGTGCTGACAGCTTGGAACCTGGAGCCTGCTTCTGATTCTGTGTCTCCTTCTCTCTCTCTGCTCACGCTCTGTCTCTCTCTGTCCCTCAAAAATAAATAAATGTAAAAAAAAAATTTGAGAAGTGAATCAAGCCAAGTGTTTTCAAAATATCTTTGAAAATACTTCCTGGAGGGGGAAAAATTGTACAACAAATGTTTTACATCTGTGCCCCAGCTATTCAGAATCTATCAACAGTATTATAAGCACTTATTAGATTTGATATAGTGTAAGGAAACAGTCATGCTTCATATTTTAATCTAGAGTTGCTTTGATGATGATAAAACCCTCCATATACAAAATTAGTATATCTGCTTGTAGTAGGCAGCGTACAAAATGGTCCCCAATGAATAGTGGCTGCTGCTGTACATGCCCTAGTATAGTCCTCGCCTGTTCATGTGGTCTGGACCTATTAACTCATTTCTAATAAATAGAATATGACAAAAGTGATGTGATGTCACTTCTGAGATAAGGTTACTAAAGGACTGTGGGCTTCAGTCTTGGGTGCTCTCTTTTGCTTTCTTGTTTGCTATCTCTAAATGAAACAAGCTATCAAGTGGTGAGTGCCCCATGGAGGACATGCAAATGGGGGACATTTTGGGCAATAATCACAGAAGAACTAGGACCTTCGGTGTACAAACCCATGAGTTCCTGAATACTGTCAATAGCCATGTGAATTAGCTTACAATTTAATCTTCTCCATTTGAACCTTTAAATAAAACCACAGTCTCACCTGACACCTTGATTGCCGCCTTGTGAGAGACCTTAAGCCAGTCATAGAGCTAAGCGAGACCCAGGTTCATAACTACAAAATGTGTGATATTATAAATAATTGTTTTTCTACTCTATTAAATTTGGCGTAATTTGTGAAACAGCTTTATATTAGTAATACATCGTTGTTCCTAAATACACATTGACCAGTGTAGAGAAGTTATTACATTTTAATTGGCAACCATTAATTTTCAGTCCTCTAATTTATATTCCAATCTCAAGGTTGGAGGGAACCTAGAATGTCATGCAGCCAACTTATTTCCAAGTTACCTGACATAAAATTCTTGAAGCTTTAAAACATATTTGCACATGGCAAAAATCATCTAGCTTTTCACAACACTTGTTTCCCTTTTGTCCTAGGGACACAGCTCCAGCTGGACTCTTATTTTCTACACTTCATTTTCGTTAGGTATGTTCTCATTGCCGTATAGTTGAATTCTGACATTTGATTGATTGTTGTGAGAGTGAGTTTTGCTCTTTCCAAGTAAACACACGAACACTAAATTTCACTTACACATGATGGCTTTTCAATTATTTAAAATACTTAGGGGCGCCTGGGTGGCTCAGTTGGTTAAGTGTCTGTCTTCGGCTCAGGTCATGATCTCACAGTTCGTGAGTTTGAGCCCCGCATCAGGTTCTGTGCTGACAGCTCAGAGCCTGAAGCCTGCTTCAGATTCTGTGTCTCCCTCTCTTTCTGTCCCTTCCCTGCTCGCACTGTCTCTCAAAAAAATGAATAAATGTTAAAAAAAATTTTTTTAAATACTTAAACATCCATGAACTTTTTTTTTTTTTGGTGCAATACTCTTGAATTATGTAGGTTTCCTCACATGGATTTTATTTTTGCAATTTTAAATTATTATTATATGCGCATATTCCAATATTAAAATATAATGTCCGTAAATATTTGAAAGAAGAAAAAACAATTCATATTCACTGTGTTGTCTTACCTATACACATGAGAGGAATTTCCACTTCCCTTATTCACATAATTACACAGATATTGATCTTGATTATAGTTGTATTTAGGGTTTTTGTTGTTTTTTCAATGAAACATGGTAAACTTCTAAAAAAAAAAAGGTGAATAAACAACTTGTCTTTTTTAAATATATTATCATTTTCTCTCTATTCTGAATTTTACCAATTAGATGTTCGTATTGAAGTGAAATTCTTTGTTTATTCTCTTAAAATGTATTTTCTTTGATGCAATTCATTGTCATAGGCCTTCTTGAATAGCAATAGTTTTATTCAATCAATTAATCCCTACCCATTTTCTGTCATACAATAAGAAAAGCAGTTTTCCAACATCATCATCAAAATCATGATCATGCTGTTTAATAAGACAGGACTAAGGGCAGATATCTGAGACTTGCCAGTAGAGAAAACAGTATAGTTTGACGATAATTTTTGAGAAACACTAGGGAATAAAATTCCAAAATTAACAGTGCAAAAAATGATAATATTATCAAAATGCAAGTCAACATAAATTAACAAAAAAAATACCTGACTTTCAACGTGAATCAGAATTATTACTAGTTTAATTAGAAAAGTATTTCCTCTTTATAACATGAATCTGATTTTCTATCATGAATTCCAGTTTGAAAGACAAAACAATCCCCCTGAAGTCTGCAGCACTTAAATAATTTAAATTAACTTTAAATTGTGCTTTACTTTAAAAGCCCAGAATCACAACCACAACCTTACTGGAAAGCTTATAAAATTTTGAAATGCTCCAATAATTTTAATTCTTATAGAAGCTTGGTACCTTCCAAATTAAAGTGCTAATAAAAAAATTAGCACTGAAATTTAAATCTCCATGAGCAATGCAGAATGATTTAAAATTATTGAACCCTTTCAATTTTTTATGAGCTTTCTATGTGGAAGTGAATCAGGCAGCTTCTTTAGTTGCAAAGTATTCACTTAAAAACATACAAACAACATTGTCAGAATGGAGCAATTTCCTGGAGCAAATATCTGTTCGGCTTGTCAAATATGATATGAAGAAAAACCAACAATAAACATTTAAAGATATTATTTATAATATATATATATATATATATATATATATATATATATATATATTATTGGCCCCTTCAGAGTCCAGTTACTCCCATCCAACTAATTATCTGAAGTTCCTCTGATAATCCAGTGCTATACTTCAGAGAGAGAAAGATGGGAAACAAGAATCAAAGGCTTGCAGGGGCACCTGGGTGGCTCAGTTGGTTAAGTGTCAGACTTCATCTCAGGTCGCAATCTTGTGGTTTGTGAGTTCAAGCCCTGCGTCGGGCTTTGTGCTGAGGGCTCAGAGCCTGGAGCCTGCTTCAGGTTCTGTGTCTCCCTCTCTCTACCCCTCCCCAGCTTGCACTCTGACTCTCTGACTTTCTCAAAAATAAATAAGCATTAAAAAAATTAAAAAAAAAAATCAAAGGCTTCCAGGAAATATATAAACTTTTGGGACATGGAAATCACTACCCTAAAACTTATTGTTTTGCCATCCATCTTGCCTGAGTCTGTGGCCCATTGGACATGCATTAAAAACCTCGAACACAACCTACGTTGAGCATATTTTGTAATGAGGGAATCTACCTAGTTTCTTCTCACTGTTAGGAAATGAGTGTCCTGTTGTCTGTGAGTGTATTGTCATTAGCACAGCTAGAACATTCTGGTTGCAGTTGTGGAGGTAGTTCTTTTGAGATGGTCTGTTTTCCCTTCTTACAAGTTCAAAGGGTGTGTCTCTTTCATGAAGTCATAAAACACACCAGATAGTTAATCTCATGTATATAGGAATACACATCCTTTTCGTTTCTATTGGCAAATTGGACTCATCTTTTCTACTCCCAAGCATAGTAAAAAGCAGTGAGAGTGAAGGATAAAAGACAGCAAACAAACAAACCAGAAGTCTTCTCAGATTTATAACTACTCTTAAATGTGGACTTGTATTCCTTGTAGGAATTCCATTGTCTTGCTTCAACCCCTTGACATCTTTTCCTATAGAAATAATAAGGAATAGTTTTTAAAACTTCAGTACCTGAGACTTCTTATAATTATGCCTTGTAAAGTTTTAACTAAAACACTTTTTTTGGTAGTAAAAAGGCTCATGACATTCAAAGTCTGTGGTTTATTTTATATATTTCCTTATGTACATTTGATTAAAACAATACATTTGTTTCCTAGATGCATAGTTTTGTTTTTTTTTAAAGGTAAGCTTCAGGCTTTATTCTCTAGGAAAGAATAATTTGTCATGTTTACACCAGTACTTGAAATTTCAATGTTCCAAAAATATCTACTTAATTAAGAAGTACTGTGCTTTCCAGATAGTTCCGTTACCTACCATTCCATTTACATTTGTTAATGGTATATGATGTAGGGGAGGGGAAGGAAATGTGTTGGCCAGTGGAAAGATTTTCAGAACTCCTGTCTGTACCTTCTCTGGTCTTATATTTTGGTGTTTTTTGGCTGTTAATCATGGTGTAACTGCTGCCATGGATGACAGCTGGCAATGATTTAACCACATCCAAACCACCAATCTGCACTCTCCCCTCTTTCTGGTTTCTAGGAAAAATAAAGTATTCCTTTCTTTTTAAAGGAGTTTTTACAAAAATATTTGCCAGGATAATAGTAGCAGAAGTTACTTTATATTAATTTCCTCTTTTTTACCACAATTCACATTTCCAAATGCAGAAAGAATGGAAGGTTTGTGGGGAATAGCTACACCCAGAAATCCAGAAGTTTTTATGAATCTAGTGCATTCCCAAATTGTATTCTCATGGTGAATCACTCTTTCTTAACTCAACGTTATTTGCTGACTCTCCTCTTGAGTCTCCCTTAAGAAACCAGACATTTTAAATAGAGATATAATTTACACACAAGAAAAGTCATAGACACTTTCATTTCTATGAGTTTCTATAATTATATATACCTATTTAACTGCTACCCATGTGATGGAGAACATTTTCTTCACCACAGAGATCCCCAGACAGTCATTAGATTTCATATAAATGAAATCATACAGTATGCATTCTTTGTGTCTGTCTTTTTTTGTTCACCATAATAATGGTGCCTACCTATGTAGGGGAGGAAAAAAATTCCTTCTTTCCTCCAAGGTTCTCCCATCTGGGTTAGGAATTAAATTGACATGAGACAGATAAATACTAGGAAAAAAAATGAAACTGGGACCCCAGAAATGACCAACGCAGGCAGTTTTATACATTTATTCATGAGACAGCAAATTTGTCAGGAATTGACAGGATGAAGAAAACATGTTTGAGAGTATTAGCTAATAAAGTGTTCTGAGTGGAATTTGGATTGAGATATTAAGGTAGTAAAAAAGTAACAATGTTTTGTTTGTATAGCTTTCTCTGCTTTCAAGTTGCTATCTCAGATGATAAGGATGTTTTTTACTTCTCAGTACAGGGAGCATACTTTTCATATTTCCTGCTATGAAGGGACATAAGGGAGTCTGAGTGTCCTTGCATCAGCTGTTTTCCAAGTGACTTCAATTCAAAATAATCAATATACCATTGTAGAACATTTTTGGGTGGCCTGCCTTGGGCTCCTATGCCTGTAAATCTACTCTGCTAAAGAATTTGGTAATATATGCATATCTCAGTGTCAACCACATACTAAATGTTTAAGAACTATTATTTATGTAACATTTTGTTAAATCTGGATTCATTCTGTTTCAATTTTAACAGAAGCTAAAACCAAAAAGTAGCAGTGATTTCATATTTGAAATAAAAGTGCTAGGCCAGATGTAAAATCAAGAAAGAAAGTGAAAATAGCATTTTTGTGAACCTTGACTTCATATTTCGTTGCAGAAAATTAAAAAGTAGAGAATAAAAAATTGACAGTAAATTTCTGTAGGAGCAATGTACACATAGAAGAAGAAAAGGAAGAAAAGAAGGAAATGAAATGAAGGAAGAAAAAATACAGAAGAGCAGAGAGCATTGTGTGAGGCAGAGTTTTGTTGTGACGGCATGCAGAAAGCTGCCTTTGGGGAGTGTACTTGCTCTGAGCAGTGATCAGAAGGACATGCTTATTGCAAACTAGGTCGGGATGTCCAAGGTAGGCAAAGTGAAGTGGGGGGAAGTGTTCCAGGAGTCTACAGGGACATCTATGAATTTTAAACATTTTTTTGTGGACAGAACGAACCAACACCTGATTATGGTGTGTCTTACAAGAACTTTTCTCTCTTTCTCTCTCTTCCCTATTTTGATCCCTGAGGTCATGGGGAACAGATCTAGGTGGAGGAATAGGAAATCTACTAATCAAAACTTTCCAACTCACAGTATCCAGGTTAAGGGATAAAGAATAACCTTTGACTTCAAACAAAGTTTGAAGTTCAATCAATGCAATGGATGAATTAATTTTTAAATATTAATTTCTAAAATTGAATACTTGCTTATTATTTATTTAATTATTATTTGATTACTTTTTGGTTATTATTGAGAGAAAGAGAGACAGAGAAAGAGAGGGACCAGGGGAGGGGCAGAGAGAGAGGGAGACGCAGAATCTGAAGCAGGCTCCAGGCTCTGAGCTGTCAGCACAGAGCCTGACATGGGGCTCAAACTCACAAACTGTGAGATCATGACCTGAGCCTAAGTCAGACGCTTAACCGACTGAGCCACCCAGGCACCCCTATTTGATTATTTTTAACCAAATATGAGAGGACATTTCATGTCTGAAACTAAAAGGATAACTAATGTATCCTACTTTAAATTTTATACAGGACCAGAGAAAAAATGAGTTTCATAGATTAAGTTGAAACCAGTATTGAGAGAGAGAGGAATTCTTACACTACTATTTGGATCTATTTGTTCACCCCTGTTTTCATCTAGCTATTTCTACACATCATTCAAAACACTGATCATATGTGAATTCTTTAGCCAAATTCCTCAGGCTCATCTAATCTAGAATATGTGACCTTTCAGGGAACCCACAGCACCCACAGTGACAAATTCTATCCAGACACTGTCACTCTAAATTACTTACTTTTTTGTTATAGACATTGAAAACTTAAGGAGAGAAAATCTGCTTTAAATTCTGCATGCCCAAGTCCTAGAATGTTGTCTAGCCCTGAGAATATACTTGATTAGTGTTAGTCTCTTGAATAAACAAATTAAGTGAATGTATATATGTGGCACCTAATGAAGTTGTGTACATGCTTAATGTAAAGCGCTAATAATAGCTTATCTTATATTTGCAAAACACAGGTGAAATAAAAAGTTCTCGCATTGGATTTTGTTTTAGAGTAGTCATAATTAAATTATGTATTGTTTTAATATAATATTTTCTATTCAATCTCATTACTTTATTAATAACATTTTATAAGTAGTAATAATAATAATATATGGATATTTAAATTGTATGCTTTAAAGAAAAAGTTCTGCACAAAGTTCCTTTGAAGCCAAATTTAATTCTTCATTACTTGTAATTTTTTTCCAGAGCAGAACATATGACAGTTAAGCTATGATTTCCAAGTAATTCTGAATTTCAGTTAGATAACAACTAAAACCACCAGGCATTTAAAGATAAACATGGAATATTGAAAGGATGTGCCTTAAGGACATACCTTATCTAATTGATCTTAATGAGGTCTTGTTAGAACAACACAAGCTTCAAATCAAATTTCAGGCTTTGACTTGATCTTGGCTTTTCTTAAAGGGGTACACATGCATGCATGCATGCTTGTGTTTGTGTGTGTATCTGTGTGTGTGTGTGTAACCTTGGTAAAAAGTTCCTCAACTTTAAGGTGATTTCTGAAAACTGTTACAGCCCCATGTTCTCTCACCTACTGCTTCTATCAACTATGTTTCCCCTCTCTGCTGTGGAGCTTCCTCTCTGCTCATCCCCCATGATCGAACTGTTATTTCTCTTTGAAATCTCCTCCTATGCGTTGGCTTCTTCTCTGTAGTCTTAGTAGTCCCTTATTTCCTTCACCCATGACTACCTATGGGTGAAATAAAATTTCAAGAATGTTTTAGTATTTTGTATTATTTTATTAAAGGGCATCAATATTAAAACCCCCACCCTGCACCATTCTTTTGAACTAATCCTCTCATTAAAATTATCTTAAGATATATTAAAAAATAAAGGTTTCCCCAATCATGTGCTTGGAAACCAATCTATTGAGAATGGGGTGGGGCTTGGCAATCACCAATTTCTAACAGTTTTATGCATGATTATCTTGATTGGTCAAGGTTAGAAATTATTTCATTAGATTACACTTAAAATAGCATGTATTGAAATGTCTTGCTATCACATTTAAATATATAACTAATTAGCATTATTGAGTAGTTCTCCATTTGTCTCAGTACATGAGGGCTAACCCTCTGTTGGCAAAATAGATTCCTCTGCAGATTAAACATTATAACAGGGCAAATCAATGTCAAAAAATAAAAGAATGAACAATTCATGGACCATATAATACCTACTGTACTCTAAAGGCTTTAATATGTCATAAATCTTAAAGTAAATGTTCATTGAGAGAATATTTTCAATTTATATATTTAAATGAAATTTTAAAGAGTTTCCATTACTAGAAATGTTCTTACCTCATATTTCATAATACCATAGACAAGACTATTCTAAATCCAACTAACAAAGCCTAAGCCAGTTAAAAATATCCATAAAACTTAACAGGAATTGGGTAATGTATTTATAGTTAATGAAGCACAAAAGGACTTAATTGAGTCTGAAAATTCTTGTATTTCATGAGTGGTTTATGGAAGTTGAGATATGAGCTGAGTGTGCATGTAAAAAAAAAGTACAGTAAAATTTTAATTGGCACATCTCCACTGAAGCAAAAATTTGCCAATTAAGTGATATGCTGATTATAGTGATAGAAATTTGATTTTACACTATATTCTTATCAACACTGGAAAAAATATTTTTTGGGTTACTATAAACACAGGGAAATTAGGTGACTGCTTGGGAGGCAAAGGTGGAAAAATATTGGTCAGCTTCATATACCATGAATATATTTTATTCAGTAAGTACAAAAACCTTTCAAAAACATCTTAAAGGCATTCCTAGGATTTGAAAACCTTTTTCTGCTTTTAGGTTATTTTCTGGTAAAGTGTAAATGAATCAGGGAAAGGAAATATCTGTAGCCATTTATCAGTAATTATTTTGCAAGGTTGACATTGAAACTATTTAACAAAAAGGGCCACCAGTCCAGGCTAAAGCTGAGTATCAAAAGCTGTATCTTTTTGTACTACCTGACATCAGCTCTCACAAAGACATATAGTGGAAATGAGACATGAGTTAAACACAGTGGATTCAGAGATGCTTAAAGTAGAAAAGAGGCATGCATGTGTTCAAAGACATTTAAAAATGTTATTATTTTAATATAGAAACAAAGCTTTACATGTAAAATTACTGTTACGGTTTCCTAAAGAATTTGCAAATGCTTTTCCACGTATCAAATCTAAAACAGGAATTGAGTCTGAAAATTCCAATTTAAAACTTTTGCCAAAGTTCCTTAGAATAAGTTGATATAAAATATTAGATATTTCTGAATTCCTGAAAATGAAATGTGTAAAATTGATAAAAAGTGCTAATATAGAACATAGAAAAAAGTGTAACCCCCTAAAAACAATTACAAAATGATCTCTGGGCATTTCAGATCAGTAAATTTTATTTAATGATACACAGATATTTGAGTTATATCTGCATAAATTAGTAGGATTGAACTAGTGAAAGGGCTTAATAAAAATTTGGTGTTTACTGCTTTGTTCAAAATACATCAGAGGGGGGTCTGGGTGGCTCAGTCAATTAAGCATCTTAATCTTGATCTCGGCCGAGGTCATGATCTCACAGTTCATGAGTTCGAGCCCCACATCAGCTCAGCACTGACAGGTTGCTTGGAATTCTGTGTCCCCCACCCATGGCGTGTTCTCTCTTTCTCTTTCAAAATAAACAATTAAACTTAAAAAAATGCACCAGAAATTTACTGAAATTCAGTATATGTGAGACACTACTAGGAACTGTGATGGCAAAGGCAAATATGATATATTAATAATTTCTATCCATAAGAAGTTGATAACTTATTAAGGAAAGCAAGGGATTTGCAGATTATTAGATTCTGAAGCCTAATATGATGATGACATTTAAGATAACAAAAAATAAATCATAATAAAAATGTAAAGATGGGTGTTAGACTTTAGATTGAGAGAACTCAGGAAACACATTACACATAGTGTTTAAGAAGTCAGACTGCCATCAAATTGGAGGGTGGGGCTGACCTCTATCAGGGATAGTCGCACAGTTGCCTTAGAGAACCACAGAAAAGTTTTTATTTTTCTTTTTTTTTTTTGAGATAGAGAAAGCAAAAATATGAGCAGGGAAGGGACAGAAGGAGACGGAGAGAGAGAATCTTAAGCAGGCTTAACGCTCAGCATGGAGCCCCACATGGGGCATGATCTCACCACCATGAGATCATGACCTGAGCCAAAATCAACAGTCTGACATTTAACTGACTGAGCCACCCAGGAGCCCCCCAAAATTTTGATTTATAATAAAAGTAGAAGGAAAATGGACTCATATCAAAGAAAAAATGTTATTATATAATATCAACATATTTATCTTTATGTTAAGGCAGTCATGAAAAATAATTTATATTTTTTCATGGAGGGAGGGTCTTACAAAGACAAAAGTGCCTGGATCCCATGAAAGCCATAATGTGGCCCTGCTGGCAAGATTCTTGTCCTAGATCCAACTTTTACTAGTTGTAGAATGTTAGCCTCTCCACACTTCAGCCTTTTTACTAATAAAATAGTGAAAATAATGGTACCCACCTTATAAGTGTATTATGATGAGGAAATGAATGACTAAAGTCCTAGAACAGTATCTGGAACGTAGCAAGTACAATATAAATGTTAGATAGAGTAATGCCATTTTAATCAACTCCGAAGATTGAATGAAACTGATAGGATAGAAGTCATTAATAGTTGGGAGACTAGTAATTTTGACAGGTGAGCAATGGTATTAGTTGTATATAGAGGGACAATGAGATAAATCTGGCATTTGAATATGTAGGAATCTAGACTCATGTTTGGAAAGCTGACTGTACTGTAGACATTATAGAGTATGGCAATACAGAGCCTCTGGATCATGTGAAAAGCTAATTAGCTGGAGTATGCATGAAGATTTGAAATGTTGAAAGGCCAGATTCAAGGGGAAAAGGAGAATAATACAACTGAATAGGAATAATGGAGGAACAGCAGAGAAAGATTAAATCTGAGAAACTGCTTGAAAGATTGACCTTGATGCTAAAAAGAAGAATCAAGTTGAATTTTTTATAGTAACGACTACTTTCTGAAGGAAATTTAACTTGCTTCCTAATTAAATAAAAGTTGGAGCTTACCAAGACACATTTGAAGATTTTTTTTTTCTAAACTAGGAACCTGTATTTGTCAACTTTATAACTTAATTGGGCTGTGAGGCTGACAAATTGATTTTTCTTGCTCCTAATTTATTTAACTCAGTTTTCACAATTAGGCAAGCAATTAATCAATGGTGGAGTCATTAAGATTCATTGCATTGAAACGGTGCCCTGACAATCATTCTAAATAAGAACTATGCGATTTATTAGAAGGCAGATGTCTTAGAAGATCCTAACCATACTATACTTAAGATACTTATACTATAAGTGTGATATTGGATATTATAACTTCACCTAAAATTGTGAGAAGAAATTGAACTGAAGACTTTAAGTTTTGTTTTGGTTTGTCTTGTAGTCTTACCTAGAAATAAATAATATTTACCAATGAGTTATTAAGTCAACACATGAAACAGAATGTTGATACATAGTGATAGTATAAAAAATAGTTGTCTGATCCATTAATACTTTATTTATTTCCTACAATATGAAAGAATACAGTTTCTAGCCAGTTAATATGTAAGTTTAGGGTATTAAGCTTCTAGATATGAGAAATATGAACCCCTTTTTATGGCATATTATATACAAACTGTATTTTACATTGGAAAAGTCATTGAACTGAGATCCATAAATTGAATTCCAGCGAATTCTGCTGTATAGATGCTATGTGTAGTTGAGGAAAACTTCATCACGCTATAGTTTATTACCTATGACTAATGTTAATTTAAAATAAGATAATGTAACATGAAAACACTGTAAATTATTAACTAATATAAAATTCAAAAAGTTTGTTAAAATAATTTAGCCTTTTTTAGTATTATTTTGCACCAGTAACGGTTCTAGACAAAAATACATTTTGTGTACCTGTAACAGTTTTGACCATCATTTGTAGTAATACAACTTAGATAATAAATAGACGACATAGGTAGATAGGTGATAGATTAGATAGATTATGCCCCAAATTTTGAGATAATGTCTTATTTTCTTTAGTTTCCAATGAATGGATTCTTCCTATCTGTGTTTCAGTTAACATACCCTAAAGCCTAAAAAACTTAATCATCTTTATTCTAAGAGTTGCTCTGTTTGAGTGCCTCGAGTCTCTATAGGTCCATTTCTGTTTTGTTGTCAAGCTGGATCTCTTTTATTGCCACTGCCCATTTTCCTGGATCATTCGCTTTCATTTACTTTGGAGGCACTCCTAAGTCTTCTGTAGTTTTCTGTGAATCTTCAGACATTGTACTTATACTGCTTATCTGAAGATATCCCCTAACAGCTACAATTCATTACTATTAAATCTGAACCTGCCTTGTCAATATGTCCACGGGTTACAAAGAGCTTGCTCATAAAACTTATTCAAAAATTCTGACATATAAATACTTCTCAAAGACTTGTAATTGGATCACACTTATAACTAAATAGAAGTTGAACCTAAAGCTTTTCCCTCCCTGTGCTAGTATGATTATTAAACACATCCTCACTGCTGCAATCCAGAATAACTTTCTGTATCTTTCATTGTCAGCTTAGTGCTTTATTGTCTCTGCCCAAGTTGACCAGCAGGTTGAAACCCTGTACATGCTAACGATGCTGTAATGCCTCAGTGGCTTTTGTGCCTTTTCGTGCAGAAACTCAGAGATCTAGGGGCACCAGGGTGGCTCAGTCGGTTGAGTGTCCGACTTCGGCTCAGGTCATGATCTCAGAATTTGTGAGTTCGAACCCCTTATGGGGCTCTGTGCTGACAGCTCAGAGCCTGAAGCCTGCTTCAGATTCTGTGTCTCTCCATCTCTCGGCCTCTCCCCTGCTCATGCTCTGTTTCTCTCAATAATAAATAAACGTTAAAAAAAATTAAAAAAAAAAACAAACTCAGATCTACTGCTCTTCTAAACAGGGGCAGCAAGCACACTTATGGATGATATCAAGTCCCATTTGCTATTTCTTAAGTGCCAAGAAATACTACTCTCACTTATGAAAGCCACTATTCTTTCTGGCATAAATGGAATAACTTCCAGTTTCAGTTTTCCTCTCACTTTGAAATTCACCAATATCACCTGTGAAATGTTTTTCTTTTGTTCAGTTTTATTTTAATTATACGAATACTGTGCTCAGGTATTTTGATTCGTTTGGTCTGGGGTGAGTTATTTATATCTACAAATTTAAAAGCTAAATTATAGTCGAATCTGATGCACTTCAAGTGGTGGGGAACGATTTTCCTGGAGTTTCTATTCAATGAGAAAACGTTCACTGAATGAGACCCCTAATCTCTAGAGTTATTAAACAGTCATGCATTGTTGATTTTAGATTATCTTATTGGGGTCAAAGTGGACAGATAAGGATATGGCTTGGCAGGTGTATCGATATGTAGTGCTGTGTCTAAAGATCTCTCTACCTTAGGAACTGGAGGGCATGCAGATGCCAGTGGTATGTACTATGTTTAGAGTTGGCATCATAGTTCAACCCTAACTTAAATAACTCAATTTCAAGCATCCCCAAAGTTTACCCTTATGCTTTCTTAGGGAGCTACAAAGAATTTCCACTTCCTACTATGATGGACTAACAGGGACCAGATGTTGAGAGAAAATTCTTCATAAATCTCTCACATATTTCTATACATATAGGCAGTAAAAGGCCATGTGTTGCAGGGCTATCTTTTCAAGAATATTTGTATAAGCACATAACTCTGGAAAGACAGAGACACAGACTCCCTTTGAAACAAATTTATTTACATTTTCTGATAGTGAAGATGACATTCTTTTCCCGGAAGACATTCCAAAATGATAAAAATGAGACTCCTCTCTCTAGAGAGGTAGGATTCCATTGGAAGATGATAAAGGTAATGTCTGTATGGTGGGGAGGATGGGTGTGCTTTCAAGTAATTTCTAAGTAAATTTCTTAACCTTGGGGTTCCAGCATTTGTTTCTTATTGGCTGTGGTAATTGGGGTTCAGGAACCCTTACCAGAATGTTATTTTATCTGCTGCTTTTTTACTATTAGTAGTAAATGGTTTTTGTCACTGGCTCAGACATCTGATGTCTCCCTGACAGTGTCTGTGAAACTGTGGTAGGTTAACTTATTACTTTGCAAGAAAGATGAAATCCCACACTCTTTTCCAGTCCTTACTTGATAATTTAACATCAAATTTACCCTTCCATTTGAAACAAATAAATAAGCAAAAAGGGACCAATACATTTTCACAAAATGGAAAAAGTTGTGCCTAAGATAGTGGACATCAGGCAATGAAGTATACAGTGATATCTGAAAAAGGGAGAACAAATTAGGTAAGCCTTATAATTGCTTCATTTTATTGCTTTGTAATATTTCCAAGTCACGGTACAGGAAGCAGTAGCCAGACAGAACCTGTGTTGAGGAAACAAACCTGAGAAAATGGTCTCTAAGAACACCAAGGTAGCTAGAGTTCCTAGTACAGATTACTAAGGAGAAAGCTGAACAGAAAGTGAATTCCAGAAATGGGTAGAAGATTCTTCTCAAGTATTCAGCAGAGCACCAACCAGAACATGATGATGAGTAAACTACCTGAAGATAGAGGGTCAGGGTGGAAAAGGGATTTCATCTGAAAGGATTCAAGAAAAGTACCCAGTTCTCACACAGGGTCAGGGTGCTACCTGTTCTGACCAGACAGACTGGAAAAACTCATAATGTCTGAGAAACTCATATCAGAATCACGACATTCTTAATTAATACTGGGAAATAACTGGCCCTACATTAAGCCCTTCTGTGGATTTTCGTAATAATTTTGTTTTAAAAAAGAACAAAATGAAGCATACTCTTTCCAAGTAACTGCATCCTATAACAAAGATCATTGAATAGCTTCGTGAAAATAAACTTATTGAGTACACAGCAAAGTAAAATTCACAATGCCTGGCATCCAGTCAAATATTATTAGGCATAGAAAGCATATCCAAGAACACATAATGAAGAGAATAATCAATCAATTATAACCAACCCAGAAGGGACATAATTATTGGAATTAGCCCACAAGGATGTTAAAACATTTTAAAACTGTATTCTAGATGCTAAGAAAATAGAGGCATGAGAAATATAAAAAATGCCCAATCAAATGTTAAGGATTAAAACTATAATGTCTGAGATGAAAACATACCAGATAGGATGAACTGCAGATTAGACTTTGCAGAAGAAAAGACTAGTGAACTTGAAGTCATACCAATAGACCTATCCAAAATAAAATGGAGAGAAAGAAAAAAACAAATGAAGAATGAAAACCTGAAAAGAGCTGTAGAACAACTTTGAGAGGCTTCATGCACAGGTAACCAGAGTTACTAAAGGGAAGAGGGACAGAAAAAAAATCTAAGTAAAAAAGGATGAACATTTTCTGAATTTGATGCAAACTACAAACCTACATGTCTAAGAAACTCAATTAAACCTAAGCATAAGAGATTTTGAGGATATGGGAAGGCCATAATCTCTCAGAGTCTTTGTATGAGATAGGCTTTGGGGATATGCTGGCAATCTGGGCTATCTTTACTAAACTTTAACCATAACTTAGTCATAAGATTGACTGAACCATACACCAGAAAATGTGTGAAATTCTACAGGCATTATTTTGTTTAATTATGAAGGCAATGCTTTTAGATTCCTATAATACTTACTTTCCATTTCACTTATAAGGAAAGTAAGGTTGTAAAATTTAAGTAATTTGCCTAAGATTGTATTATCTCTTGTCTGAGACCAAACACTAATTGTGGTCTAAAGAAAACATCATAATATTGACAAGTTTTATATTTCCATTTCAGATTTTCTTAAAATAAAATTTAAAAAGTTGTATCTCATTAGTAAAAAGATAAATGGAAAGTGCTTTCAATAAGCAGATTAAGTAAACGAAATCATCATAATGAGGTGTTTGCAGTATGGAAAGTGATGATAGTGACATTGTCTTAACTTTGATTAGTGTTTTGAAATGGCATAATGTGCAAACTTCTTTCTAAGAAAGCTTCAGAGTTCAGACAATTAAAACTGAGAGAAGTCAATGGACTTACTCAGGGTTACCCAATCAATTTAGTTTGGGGGCTGATATTAGATCTCTAGTCTTCTGATTTGAAATGGGGACTAATCATTTTAAGAATATATTTAAAGATGACTCTGATAAAAAATGAGTAAAATTGGTGTTTCTTAAAGAATACACCATGACTGAAATAATAAAATTGAATTTAGGAGAATGTTAAAATGTAAAGATCACTTTCAAAGCTAGATTACAATTGTTGAAAGAGAATAGATGTGTCTGTGTGTCTAATTCTAAAATTAGAAAAAGAAAACAACTCAGAAGTAAGCATAAGTAATTTCCAATTCTTGCTGTTTTGTCTGTACACACAAAAAAATTTTAAAGACATTTTAGGGCAGTGAAATATAGAACTTATTTTAAATATTGTCCATTACATTAGAACTGGAAAAGAAATGTTTCAGTGAGCATGATGCTTGACTGTGAAATCTGCTAGGATGGACCTTCCAGAAATTATAGCCATACCGTGGCTTTGCCAATCACAATAAGGGAACACTGTGGAAACACAATGTGAGAGAATTGCTGACAGCAGAGTCAATAACCATAAGGGGACATGATTTAAACACCACATGGGAGAATAATTCATGGCAGTACCACAACAATATTAAAAATCCTTACAAATATCAACTGGTATCTATATGTGTCCAAGTAGCTAATTGCATTCTATTTGAGTAACTACTGCTGGCTGCATCATGACCACAGGAAAAGCTTGAGCTATCCAGGTCTGGTAAATATCAACACGACTATCAGAGTCTCCTTAGAGAATCACTTATTTTGTTTGAGTTTTCTACCAATTTCCCCAATAGGATTATATAAAAAGCTATGGTTGGGCTCATTATTACAGAAAAAATAGATATTATAAATGGGTGTGTGTGTATATATATATATATATATATATATATTATATCTATTATATATCTATTATTATATATATATAATCTATATATTATTATTTCTATTTAAATATATATATTATATATATATATATACATGTACCCGTACACATGTATATATAATATATATGGTGCATATTATCTATTAATCG
This sequence comes from Lynx rufus, assembly GCF_022079265.1. Lineage (NCBI taxonomy): Eukaryota > Metazoa > Chordata > Mammalia > Carnivora > Felidae > Lynx > Lynx rufus. The sequence goes on from NW_025814823.1 coordinate 41,049,557, forward strand.
TATTTTAAAATTTTGTCCCAGTACTATTATTAATACAATGCCCTCCTTCTCCTACGATTTATGTGTGAGTTTTGGGTGGTAACTTTAGCACAAAATGCCAGAAAAATGCAACGTGCATGTATATTTAAGGCATTAAACTTGAGTACAGTGAAATGAAATGTATAGCCACAGAATCTCCAGACGTATATGGTCTGGTTTCAAATCCTGTCTTTGGAACACATGAAGTGTTTTATTCATTAAACAAAATAATGCCAATTAAGTACCTAAAATATGTAAGCACATGATAAATGTTAGCTTTTATACCATTATCACTTTTACAACACAACAACTGGGTAACATAAGCTCAGGAAAAATTGTCATTCCATTGATATAGCAAACTAGCATACTACCTTGTGGCAAATTGGTATGTGGTACGGGTTGATAGAAACAGATGAGCATAATAAATAGTCACAGAATTTAATCATTTTACTTGTTGTCCTATGTTATATTGAAGAATGTTATTATTCTGGTCTTTCAAGAGAAATGATTGACCAAATTATTCTTAAGTATGTGAACTTTAAGATTGATTTGATGAGGAATGGTTATAATAACCAGTAGTCAGAACTTCAGGGGGTCACAGTGATATACCACTGCCTAAGACATAGATTTGTGGAGGTAAATACCACCACTCTGATAATGTGCCTACTTATTAAAAGGATAATTCTATGTATGATTATAAAAAGTTCCCAGAACTCAGTAGGATAAATGATAAGCCAATGGACCTAGAGCACATGCGTGAAGATCTACTAGAAAGTAGGTCCATTTGTTGCCGCAATAGTAGTGATGGTAGGCTACTTGTTTTGGTCTAAATATTGCTATATATGTGAGGATATTAAAGCAAAGATTTAGGAAAGTGTTGCGAAAGAAACACCCATCTGAAGCTCACTTTTCCTCTATCCTTAGTGAAAAGAGTAGCTAGAATCTGCAGATATTTTATCTGTCCAATCATTTTGATGCTGACAAAGGCTTCTAGGTTTTGAAATAATAAATGTGGGAAAGAAAAAGTTACACAAGTTGTTCATTACTGCTATCTGTAGTGAAGAGTCGGTAAGCCTCTTAGATGCTCGGTTTTCCACACCTGTGCAATGGAATGATCCCAAATTATTACTGATTTGCAGCAGCTGCTACAAATCACTACTGCCAGGAGACAAATTTGTTGTCGGGAAGGAAAGCTTTTGCCAAACTTCCTGTCTAAAAAAAATATATTAGGTGATTTTTACAGTTGCCTACGCTACTAAATTGAGACAGAAAAATCTGCTTTCTGATTTTCACTATTATAGTTTAGAATATTTTTAATCTTCAGGACTTCCATGAGTGAGTTGTATTCTATAGATTATTTGTCAACTTCAAAAATGTACAAGTTTTTGGATTGTACAACTCTGTTTGTAAGAGGTTTGTAATTGTTCGTAATAACATATATCCACAAGCTGATTTTTTTTTGTTTTTCTTTCTCCCTTCTCTTCCACAAGCATATATAATTTAGAGTTCAATTTAATATCAAATTTATTTATTTTTATTTCAAAACACGTTAAACGCATTAAAATCAGTGATTTACATGGATACATAATGAATAGAGTAGATCTCTAAACACTGAAGGACTCTTCAATATGGTAGAAAGAATACTTGATGTGCTAACGGAGCATGTGGGTTCAAGATTTGTTTCTGCTCTTTGATAGCATTTTCAAAACCAAATCCCTTAAAATCTGTTCTTCAAGTGTACTGTTAACAACTTCAGGAAAATAATACATGTCTTAACTACATTGAAAAACTATAGGTTCTGTGAAACAATAAAGTAACAGAAAAAAGATCATTATGTTTTTCATATGGCAGAATTCATAGAAATTTGGATAAATAACTTAGTTTTTTAAATTCATTATTTTTTAACTTTATTTGAGAGAGAGAGAGTGATAGAGCATGTGCATGCATGCAAGCATGCCTGGAGAGGGGCAGAGAGAGAGAGAGTCTTAAACAGGCTTCATGCTCAATGCAGTCTGACACGGGACTTGATCTCACGACTGTGAGATGATGAACTGAACCAAACTAAAGAGTTGGATGTTCAACCGACTGACTCACCCAGGTGCCCCTGACTTCATTTCCTTCTACTCTTCCCCTTAATGTCTGCAATCCAGCCCCTAGAGCCTTTTTGCTGTTCTTATAATACATTTGATTGGAACTCACCTATGGGTCTCAGCTCTTGCTATTTCCTCCGCCTGGGACATTTCCCCCTCAAATGTCTTTACAAATAACCTCTCACCTCCTTAAAATCTTTGCTCAAATGATACCTTTTCAGTTGAGCCAACCCAGCAATCTTTTAAGGTCTGCAATTTATCTAACACCCCTCGCATATATTTCATTTACTTTTATTTTTATTTTATTAAAGAGAACTTTTAATCCCAACATATAACATTTACATATTATATTTTTAATACATGTAGTTTATTGCCTGCCATGCATGTCAGGCAGTTTAATTAGGACATAGATCTTAGTCGGTTTTGTTCATTGAAGGAGTCCAAATGATTATTGATGCATTTAACAAATGAGGTGATTAAAAGACAATATTTTTATTTTTAGCATATTATTTTTGATTGATTGATGAATATTTTTCACAGCCATTTTTATTTAGTTTTGGAAAGGCACAAACACTATCTCAATAAGGTATAGATTTTTGTCTGTATAGATTGATGGTACTTGTAAGCAATGCAGATGTCTGGACCTCATTTAGTCCTATCAATTCTCTGAGAATTGAGCCTTGAAATCTACATTTTAACCAATTTTCCAGGTAATACATTTCACATCAAATTTTGAGACTCAAAGAATTAATGTGATAACTTTGATACAAATGTTTATGTCACAAAAAGTACGTTTTAAAATACAACCTGGGATGTGGCATAGTACATAGAATGTTCACCAAGAGACGTCATATTCTTGGCCATAAAATAAAATTCACATTTACAAAGAATGAAATCTTTTTTTTTAGGGATACATGCACTCCTATGTTTATAGCAGTATTATTTTCCATTTTTTTAATGTTTATTCATTTTCCATTTTTTTAATGTTTATTCATTTGAGAGAGAGACAGAGACAGAGACCAAGCGGGCAGAGGAGGCGCAGAGAGGGAGGGATCACAGAATCGGAAGCAGGCTCCAGGCTCTGAGCTGTCAGCACACAGCCAGATGTGGTGCTCAAACTCATGAACCACGAGATCATGCCCCGAGTCCCTAGAATGAAATCTTTAAAATGTAATCTGATCGTAACATGACAAAATGAGAAGTAAATAATAGAATATCTGGAAATCCTCACATTTTTAGAAATTAAAAAATACCTTTTAAATAACCCAAAGGCCAAAAAGAAATCACAAGAGTAATTAGAAAAATATTCCAGGGGCACCTGGGGGGCACAGGTTGTTAAGCGTCTGACTCTTGGTTTCCATTCAGGTCATGATCTCATGGTTTCATGAGTTCAAGCCCCGTGTTGTGTTCTGCACTGGCAGCATGGAGACCGCTTGGGATTCTCTGTCTCCCTTTCTATCTCTGCCCTTTCCCCACTCATGCTGTCTCTGTGTCTTCCAAAATTAATAAACTTTAAAAAAATTAAAAAATGGAAAACATTCCAAAGTGACAATGAAAGCATAACACATTAAAATTTGTGAGACATAGCTAAATCAATGTCAAGAAAAGAGGTATAGCCTCAAATGCCTATGTTAGAAGAGAAGAAAAGATTAAAGGTAATGATCTAAACCTAAGGAGCTATATTTTGTAAGTGCAATTGCCCTCTAAGTAAATGGCAGAAATGTTTAAATAAAGATAAAAGCTAAAACAAATGAAATAGAAAATTATGAACAGAGAAATTAACTGCCAAAATTGTTTCTTCATAAATATTACTGAGTTGATAAACTGCTTACAACACTGATAAAAAAATATTAGAGAAAATCCAAATTACCATTTAACAGAATTTGAAAAGATATCACCCAGATTGCAGGGATGTTAAAAAGATAATAAAGAATATGAATAGATTTATACTAATCTTTTTGACAACTTACATGAAAGGGACATTTAAAAAAAACTTGTCAAAGCAGACACAAAAACAAAAAGAATTTCTAAAAGCTAAAATCTATTAAGAAAATTTAATTTTTATTCCAAACCTATTTAAAAAAAGAACTTCACGCTCTGGTAGTTGAACTAGTCAATCGTTCAAATATTCAACGAAAAAATCAGTCTTCCACAAATTCCTTTAGAATGCAGAGAGGAAGGCATTTCATAGTATATCCACAATATCAAAACATGAGAAATTAATTACAGGAAATAGGAAATTACACACTAGTATTCTTATTTATTTATTTATTTATTTATTTATTTATTCATTTTTACACTAGTATTCTTAAACCTTAGCAAAGCTAAATCTGTAATATAAGAAGACTATAAATACAATATTATAAAGTGGAGTTTATCTTGGGAATGCTAGTTTGATTTAACATTAGAATAGCAATCAATTAATTAGCCACATTAACTGAATAAAGAAGAAAACTTATGTGATGAACTCTAGCTGCAAACAAAACTGGAAGCAGGGATAGTTGGTCGCTTTGTTGTTTTAGGAATTAGAACTATAAAATAACTCTTTGTTTACACATAAGAACATGAACCATGAATAATGGTTATTATGAACAAAGAAATATAATTGTAAGTTTGGGGTGGAAGATAGCATTACTTGGACCAATTGAGAAGTGAGTGATAAAACAAGTCATGTGTTTCTATACTGATGTATTTCTGAATACAATTGTGAGTTTTTCCACAAAGCTCACTGAAGTCAGGGAAAATACTATTTTTAAATTAACCTGGATTCAAATATTTACTAAAGGTATTTAAAAAATAAAACACAATTTTTATCTCAAAATTTTCCCTTCTCAAAATTTCTATCTCAAAATATCTGAAAGATATTTCTTCTTGCCTTTATCGCAAAAGCAATTGAACATGTCTCAGAGAACAATGAGCAAATTCACAATGTATATTTGTAAAACCACTTTTATTAAATTCAGGCACTTGATAGATTTTTAATTACATTTTAAAATGTTTTCATTTTAACCTTAAGGCAAAAAAAATAAATAAAAACAAAAAAGAAACAAAATTGCAAATGAATGTGTGTCTTAGAATTTGCTGGTATTTTTTTTTTTTTTGCAATTATTTCCAATCTACTTATTAAATCCCTGGAAACTGAAAAATGTCATGACTTATAAGAGAAGTAACATAAGAAATGACAATTTGTAGAAACAACTCAAAGATACTTAACAGATACAATTTTATATATCATCTTTTTGCCTTCAAGTATTGGCTTGCCATTTTTCCTTGCCCATATTCTCTCCTATGCTTACCCAAGATATATTTTTAAAAGTTCATTAATAAGCTGGAAATGATAACAAGTCTTAAATTTTAAAATCAATGATTCTGTGACAAAGTTATATCTTGGAAAAATATTACTTTATGTGGCTAAATGAAAGATCAGGAATTTTCAATTCTTAGTTGTGAAGAACAATATAGCGGGGGGGGGGTGTTTAAAACACACCGATAAGGTTTGAGTAAGTCTTCTTCTAGAATATATATCCTATTCTTTTAAGTAGGATTTTTAATATGTTTTATATATTTGGTTTTTGGTTTTATTTTATTTGAACAAAGGATGCTTGTTTTATCATGGGTAAATGACATAACCAATCTGCATCTTAGTTTCTATATCTGGAGAAAGGGATAATAGTATCATTGGGTTGTTGGAATAAAATGTGACTATGCATGTAAAATGTTAAGCGTATTAATACACAATAAATGTGAGCTCTCACTGTATTTTAAAACTTGAAAACCTCTGTTCTCTAGTATACTGCATGAAAAGCAATATTAAGGTCAAGAATCCAGAAAGGAGATAAAGTATCTCTCAATATTCTGGGCTTAAAGATACTTGTGTTCTGTTTGTTGAAAAAACACTTCAATTATCCTAAAAAAAAAAAAAAGTTAGTTTAATTAAAATGTATGTATTAAAAAAACTTTTTGACTTTCTCCCAGCTTGAGTATTATAAAAGAAATGAATTATAACACTCTTAAATGAAAAAAAGGTAAAAGATAACATTAGTTAACTTTACAAGGCAAAACCCGACAGGATAGGTTTTTATTCCTAATTCTTAGAGTCTGTATTACCAAGGAATATAGAGCACTTAATAAATCACGAGAAGTGTAAAATTAATGACTCAAAAAAAAAAAGGCTTAAATCCTCAACTCATTTAAAAAATCTGTCGTTAACATGAAAAATGCAAGTAAAGTGGATAGCCTGGAAGTGAAGAAGACCTTGTTGAATTACTTATTGACAAACAGAACATAACAAAGTACTTGGCTCATATTGAAATGAATGTAAACAAGCGCGATGCGTAACTCGCATTCCAGGGGAAATTAGAAAACCTGCTTACTCTGTTGAGTTGTATTTTAAAAGGCAAGGAAACTGGGATGATTTATTAAAGTGGAACTTGGTGAAGGAGACACTAGACAACGAAAGATTTGAAAAGTGGATATATGATAAAAATAAAAAGTGAGTGTGTTGGTGAGGGACTCATATGGTAATCTCAAATCTGTAGTTAGGTTTTTGATTAAAATGGCATAATGTAACAACCCAAAGGTAGCTTCTCCTCATTTTCCTCTAAAATAATAATATAAGATTAATACAAGACAAAAACACAGTTTCAAAAGCTAGGCCTGAGGAAAGACATGACAGCAGAGTATATGAAGCATTGAGATATATAAAATATGTAAGCTAAATTTCCAAAAATTTACCCAGGCTTCACTTCATACATGTTAAACAAGCCCACTGAAAAACAGGGAAACATTTATCTTCCATGCAATCTGCTCATTGACTTAAAGGCTTAAACTTATTACCTACAATTGCTGTCATCCAACAAGTAACAGTCAACAAACAATGCAAATAAATTCAACAAACAAATTAAAACCCAGACAGGAACCACTCAATTCCATAGATACTATACTACATTTGTAAAAAACTTATTTTCTCAACCTTTGTTTTTCTCTCTTTCATTGTATGACTCTAGTGGAGGAATATTATATTGTGGGTGCTCAGTTCTGCATACTAGGTAGGAATGAATCCTAAAATCATGGTATTACAATTGCTCTACTTCAGTGGTTCCAAAACCTGATTGCACATCAAGATCATCTTGTGAGCCTTAGGGGTGCCTGGGTAGCTCAGTCGGTTAAGTGTCTGACTCTTGATTTTGGATCAGGTCATGATCTCAGGGGTTGTGAGTTTGAGCTCCGCCATGGGCTCTGTGCTAATGCTTGGGATTCTCTCTCTCTCCATCTCTGCCCCCTCTGCTCACACTTACTCTCTCTCTCTTTCTTTCTCTCAAAGTAATTTTTTTTAAGATCACTTTGTGAGCTTTGATAGAAAAATTAGCTGCCTGGCTGATCAAATGCACAAATAAATCAGAATCTTTGGGGGTTAAATCTTGTATGTTTCCTTCCTTCCTTCCTTCCTTCCTTCCTTCCTTCCTTCCTTCCTTCCCTCCCTTTCTCCCTCTCTCTTTCTTTCTTTCTTTCTTTCTTTCTTTCTTTCTTTCTTTCTTTCTTTCTTCTTTCTCTTTCATTCTTTTTATTTCTTCTTTCCCTTTGTTCTTTCTTTCTTTCTTTCTTTCTTTCTTTCTTTCTTTCCCCCTTCCTTCCTTCCTTCCCTCCTTCCCTCCTTCCCTCCCTCTCTCCATCTTTCTTTCTTTCTTTCTTTCTTTCTTTCTTTCTTTCTTCTTTTCCTTTCTTTCTTCTTTCTTTCTTTCTTTTTTTTCCTTTCTCTTTCTTTCTTTCTTCCTTTCCTTTCCTCCTTCTTTCTTTCCTTCCTTCCTTCCCTCCTTCCCTCCTTCCCTCCCTCCATCTTTCTTTCTTTCTTTCTTTCTTTCTTTCTTTCTTTCTTTCTTCTTTTGCTTTCTTTCTTCTTCCTTCCTTCCCTCCCTCCTTTCTTCTTCTTTTCTTCTTGCTTAATGTACCAGGGATTCAGACATCCAAGAAAGTTTCAGAACTACATTCTATCCCTCCATTGCATAAATATTATGCATGAAATATTATGAAACGTTCTCAAAGACCTTGTTTTCGATAAACACGTGGTGATTTCTTTTGTATACTCCATTACTCCATAGCAAACATGATACTAATGTTAGAATAGACATTTAATTAGGTTCTAACAGGATACATGGAGGTCAGCAATGAGGAAGTCACAGCCAGCTACCTGGAAGGTCAGAGCTTGTCCTGGCAGCACTCCTCAAGAAGCTAGATCACAGCAGATAGTTCCAAGATGGCAGATGACACGATAGGAAACTTCTGACCAAATTAGAAAGAAAAAGGCATGAGACCCTGCTTCCATACCCCAAGTAATGAATATTCTGCCCCCTGGTTAGCAAATGCTGATAAAGGTACAAACCCAAACCCTAGGGATGCAGCTCACACTCTCTGTTCTCTCTCTCTCTCACACACACTTTTAGAGTGTACTTTTCACTTTAATAAACTTTCCTACTTTTGGGGTGTTGTGTTTGGTAAGTTCTTTATAGACTTTGGATTCTAACCCTTTATCTGATATGTCACTTGCAAATGTCTTCTCCCATTCCATTGGTTGACTTTTAATTTTGTTGATTGTTTCCTTTGCTGTGCAGAAGCTTTTTATCTTGATGAGGTCCCAATAGTTCATTTTTGCATTTATTTCCTTTGCCTTGGGAGAAGTGTCGAGTAAGAAGTTGCTGCGGCTGAGGTCAAAGAGGTTGTTGCCTGTTTTTGCCTGTAGGGTTTTGATGGTTTCCTTTCACACATTTAGGTATTTATCCATTTTGAGTTTATTTTTGTGTATGACATAAGAAAGTTTCATTCTTCTGCATGTTGCTGTCCAGTTCTTCCAGCACCATTTGCTAAAGATACTGTCTTTTTCCCATTGGATACTCTTTCCTGCTTTGTCAAAGATTAGTTGGTCATACATTTGTGGGTCTAATTCTGGGTTCTCTATTCTATTCCATTGGTCTATATGTCTGTTTTTGTGCCAATACCATACTGTCTTGATGATTACAGCTTTGTAGTACAGGCTAAAGTCCAGGATTGTGATACCTCCAGCTTTGGTTTTCTTTTAAACATTACTTTGGCTATTCAGGGTTTTTGTGGTTCCATACAAATTTTAGGATTGTTTGTTCTAGCTCTGAGAAGAATGCTGGTGCAATTTTGATTGGGATTGCATTGAATGTGTAGATTGCTTTTGGTAGTATTGACATTTTAACAATATTTCTTCTTCTAATCCATTAGGGTGGAATGTTTTTCCATTTCTTTGTGTCTTCTTCAATTTCTTTCATAAGTTTTCTATAGTTTTCAGCATACAGATCTTTTACCTCTGTGATTAGGTTTATTCCTAGGTATTTTATGGTTCTTGGTGCAATTGTAAATGGGATCGATTACTTGATTTCCCTTTCTGTTGCTTCATTATTGGTGCATAGAAATGCAACTGATTTCTGTACATTGATTTTATATCCTGCTACTTTGCTGATTTCATGTATCATTTCTAGTAGCTTTTTGGTGGAGTCTTTTCAGGTTTTCCATGCAAAGTATCATGTCATCTGCAAAAAGTGAAAGTTTGACTTCTTTGCCAATTTGGATGCCTTTTATTTCATTTTAATGTCTGATTGCTGAGGCTAGGACTTCCAACAGTATGTTAAACAACAGTGGTGAGAGTGGACATCCCTGATCTTAGGGGGAAAGCTCTCAGTTTTTCCCCATTGAAGATAATGTTAGCTGTGGGTGTTTCATATGTGACTTTTATGTTGTTAACGTATGTTCCTTCTATCCCAACTGTCTTGAGGGAAGAAATGGGCAGAAGACGTGAATAGACACTTTTCCAAAAAAAGACACCCAGATGGCCAACAGACACATGAAAAGATGCTCAACATCACTCATCATAAGGGAAATACAAATCAAAACCACAATGAGATACCACTTTACACTGGTCAGAGTGGCTAAAATTAACAACTCAGGAAACAACAAATGTTGGTGAGGAAGTGAAGAAACAGGAACCCTCTTACACTGTTGGTGGGAATGCAAACTGGTGCAGCTGCTCTGGAAAACAGTATGGAGGTTCCTCAAAAATTTAAAAATAGAATTACCCTAGGACCCAGCAATAGCACTACTAGGAATTTATCCAAGGGATACAGGATTGCTGATTCATAGGGGCACGTGTACTCCAATGTATAGCAGCACTTTGAACAATAGCCAAATTATGGAAAGAGCCTAAATGTCCATCAACTGATGAATGGATAAAGAAGATATGGTTTGGGGCGCCTGGGTGGCTTGGTCAGTTAAGCATCCGACTCCGGCTCAGGTCATGATCTCACGGTCCATGAGTTTGAGCCCCGCGTCGGGCTCTGTGCTGACAGCTCAGAGCCTGGAGCCTGTTTCAGATTCCGTGTCTCCCTCTCTCTCTGCCCCTCCCCTGTTCATGCTCTGTCTCTCTCTGTCTCAAAAATAAATAAATGTTAAAAAAATTAAAAAAAAAGAAGATATGGTTTATATATACAATGGAATACTACTTGGCAATGAGAAAAAATGAAATCTTGCCATTTTCAACAATGTGGATGGAACTGGAGCATGTTATGCTAAGTGAAATAAGTTAATCAGAGAACAGATATCATATGTTTTCATTCACATGTGGAATTTGAAAAACAATGGAAGGCCATGGGAGAAGAGAAAGGGAAAAACATAGTTTCAAACAGAGACGGAGGCAAACAACAAGAGACTCAAATACAGAGAACAAACTTAGGGTTGATGGGGGGGCAGGGGGAGGGGAAAAATGGTGACAGGCATTGAGGAGGGCACTTGTTGGGATGAGCACTGGGTATTGTATGTAAGTGATGAATCATGGAAATCTACTCCTGAAGCCAAGAGCACACTGTATACAGTATGTTAGCTAACTTGACAATAAATTATATTCAATCAATCAATCAATCAATCAATTAAACAATCAAACAAACTTTCCTGCTGTGTCACTTGTCTGCTGTGCTGTATGTCCTTGAATTCATTCTTGTGACAAGACCAAGAACCTTTGTAGACTCCTTTGGGTCTGGCTGGGTTGAGACTCCAGGGCCAGACACACCCCAGTAAACTCAACAACACTTATATTACTGATAGATAACTAAACACAACTAGTCAAAAAATTATTATATGTCCTGTTCTTCATCTTCTGGACATTTTTTCCCTTTTCTTTTCTTGCTATTTTGGGAAGTGTTACAAACCTTTCCCCATTTTCTTTATTGAGAGAAAAATGTTAAAAAAATCCTAGGTTTGTTTTTTTTTTCCTGTTTACTTATTTATTTTTTAATTTACCTCCAAGTTAGTTAGCATACAGTGCTATAATGATTTCAGGAGTAGATTCCTGTGATTCATCCCATATGTATAATACCCAGTGCTCATCTGAAGTGTCCTCCCTAATGCCCCTTACCCATTTAGCCCATCCCCCCACCCACAACTCCTCCAGCAACCCTCAGTTTGTTCTGTGTATTTAAGAGTCTCTTATGTTTTATCCCCTCCTTGTTTTTATATTGTTTTTGCTTCCCTTCCTTTATGTTCCTTAAATTCTTCATATGAGTGAAGTAATATAATATTTGTCGTTCTGTGACTGGCTAATTTCGCTTAGCATAATACTCTCTAGTTCCATCCATGTAGTTACAAATGGCAAGATTTCATTCTTTTTGAATTCTGAGTGTATATATATATATATATATATATATATATATATATATCACATCTTCTTTATCCACTCATCCTTCGATGGACATTTGGATCCTTCCATACTTTGGCTATTATTGATAGTGCTGCTGTGAACTTTGGGGTGCATGTGCCCTTTTGAAACAGCACACCTATATTCCTTGAATAAATACCTAGTAGTGCAATTGCTGGGTCGTAGGGTAGTTCTATTTTTAATTTTTTGAGGAACCTCCATACTGTTTTCCAGAGCAGCTGCACCAGTTTGTATTCCCACCAGCAGTGCAAAAGAGATCCTCTTTCTGCATATCCTCGCCAACATCTGTTGTTGCCTGAGTTGTTTATTTTAACCATTCTGACTGGTATGAGGTGGTGTCTCATTGTGGTTTTGATTTATATTTCCCTTATAATGAGTGATGTTGAGCATCTTTTCATGTGTCTGTTGACCATCTGGATGTCTTCTTTGGAGAAGTGTCTATTCATGTCTCTTGCCCATTTCTTCACTGGATTATTTGTTTTTTGGGTGTTGAATTTGATAACTTCTTTATAGATTTTGGATACTAACCCTTTATCCAATATGTCATTTGCAAATATCTTCTCCTATTCCATCGGATGCCTTTTAGTTTTGTTGATTGTTTCCTTTGCTGTGCAGAAGCTTTTTATTTTGATGAGGTCTCAATAGTTCATTTTTGCTTTTGTTTTCCTTGCCTCTGGAGATGTGTTGAGTAAGAAGTTGCTGCGGCCAATATCAAAGAGGTTCTTGTCTGCTTTTTCCTTGAGGATTTTGATGGCTTCCTGTCTTATGTTTGGGCCTTTCATCCATTTTGAGTTTATTTTTGTGTATGGTGTAAGAAAGTGGCCCAAGTTCATTTTTCTGCATGTTACTATCCCAGCATAATTGGCTGAAGAGACTGTCTTTATTCCATTGGATGTTCTTTCCTGCTTTGTCAAAGATTAGTTTGCCATATGTTTGTGGGTCTATTTCTGGGTTCTCTATTCTGTTTTTGTACCAATACCATACTGTCCTTATGATTACAGCTTTGTAATATAACTTGAAGTCCAGTATTATGATACCTCTGCTTTGGTTTTCTTTTTCAGGATTGCTTTGGCCATTCAGGGTCTTTTCCGGTTCCATACAATTTTTAGGATTATATGTTCTAGCTCTGTGAAGAATGCTGGTATTATTTTGATAGGAATTGCATTGAATGTGTAGATTGCTTTGGGTAGTATTGACAAGAGCTCTAGTCATTCTCTCTGAAAAGTCTATTATAAAGCTACCAACTCTTCTGGTCCAATTGGTTTCCTTGTCTCAAGTTTTTATATCCCCTATTTTATCTAAAACCTACAGAAAACAGTTACTAGATGATACTCCTATTATGTTACCTTGAATTTGTCACTCTGCTGTTTAAAATCTTTTAAAGCTCCTCATAATCTTCAGGACAAATTTCAACTTCTTTATTTCATAAGGCAGGAAACAAAATCCACTGCAAGCTTTCTTCTGTCTTAATCAACTCTAGAAATTGCAAAAGCAAGAGAGAATTATGGATAATAGGAGTGAACAAAAAAGCTCTGAGAAATATTTGGGGAACCTGAAAGCTAATGTGGGCTGCTGTAGGTCTCTATATAATTTGGCTGGGAGCTACAGCCTGGGACCAATCTTCAGTAGACATTTCAGAGGCAGCATAAGTGGGAGGGAAGCTTTTAAGATCTGCTGTTACCCCTGCCTCCCTGTGGAACAATTATAGCCCCTCTCTGCCTTATGGAGAGCCCAGTGCCAGTGAGGGTAGCTCAGGTAACAAAACAGCCCTAGTGAGGATTTGATTAAATCAGTGTGAGCAGATTGCTTGTTTTCTGGGGTTCTCTTCTCTAATCTCTCCTTCCCTTATTAATTTCTTTAACATTTATGCATTTTTGAGAGACAGGGAGAGAGTGGGGGAGGGGCAGAGAGAGAGAGAGAGAGAGAGAGAGAGAGGGAGACACAGAATCCTAAGCAGGCTCCAGGCTCTGAGCTGTCAACATAGAGCCCAATGTGGGTCTTGGACCCATGAACCATGAGATCATGACCTGAGACAAAGTTGGACCGACACTCAATTGACTGAGCCACCCAGATGCCCCATTAACCTCTCCCTCTTAATATCTGCTGCCTCCTTCAGTGGCTGATGGATTCCAAATTAAGGAAACTGGCTGTTCCTGTAGCTGACTGTTTCTAGTTGTATAAATCCCTGACTTAAACTGTCTGGTGGACTTATAGCCAGTGGAGGAGTCACAGTAGTTGAGTTCTTGAACACTTCTTCTCAATTCTCTTTAGAGACATATGAAGGGTATGGACACATTGGTCATCCCTGACACATTACCTTTAGGGCAATAAGAAATCAGAGGTCAAAAAAACTTGATGTTGAAAAAGTAAAACCAGTCTAAAAGAAAGAGAACACTGAACAAAGTATATCAACTTCAAAAGAACCATGAAAACAGATCAATAATATGCTTAAATAAATAGAGGAATATTTATAATATATGAACGGAAGTTATTTTTAAAAGTAGTAATGGCAAATATTTGGTATGAGGAATATAATTAAATAAATACCACAGTATATATGATAAATGGCAGAATGGATAAACTATGCAACAAATTAGTGATTTCAATCCAAGCCATATATCATATACTCCTGCTGGAAAAAAGAAAAAAAACATAAGTGAGTTGGAAAATTTACGATAAAATACTTTTTTTTCTCTCTGATCCCAAACAGAATACAAATTCTTTTTGAACACATGCAGAGCTTTAAAAAATTGAACTTTTATTAAACCACAAAAGTAGTCTCAATTAATTCCAACCACTGAGTGCCACTAGAACATTTTTCTTGCCAAAATGCAATAATCTTTGATATTATTAAATAAAATAGGCTAATATATTGCTTATATTTGGAATTAAATAACATATTACTAAATAAACCTTATGTTCTAAAGAAAATTCTAGAATAGGTTGCATGGCAGAATTAACAGGCAATGAAAACGTTACAATGAAAATTTTGCACAAAAATGAATACAGTTCATAGAAGGAATTTTTTTTCAGGAAACAAGAAAAATAATATGCAAACCGATTAAGCAAACCAGCTTAGCATTTAACCCCAAATTTGGAAAAAGCATAAACAAAAAGCACATGCAAAAATCAGTGAACTAGAGAATATGAGCAGCTCTAAAGGAAAAAAAAAAACATTTTAGGGGCTCCTGATGGCTTGATTGAGTGACCAACTCTTGATTTTGACTCTGGTCATGATCCAACATAGTGGATCAAACCCCAAAATGGACTGTACTGACAGCTCATAGCCTGCCTAAGATTCTCTCTCTCCTTCTCTCTTTGCCCCTTACCCTCTCATGATCTCTCTCTCTCGCCCTCTGTCTCAAAATAAATAAATAAACATTTTAAAATTTTTTAAAGTTTTTTTTTTTCTTTTTAACAGTAAGTGAAAGGCACTGACTTTTGGCAAGATGGATCAAAGCAAATGAGTGAAAAAATAAAAATGTACCAAACAAAAAATTAAAAAGTTTGAGTAAGTGCAGATAGAAGGAAAATGTAAAATTACTGTGCTTTAAGAACAGCTATGTAGATGAAACAAATTATTGTATAATGAACATGCTAAATTGGTCAAATAAAATGTATTAAATATGTATGAAAGAAATTTGAATAATTGTAAAAAATACCCTTGCAGGTTTTTATTATTAGGGTGTTCTAACAAATTTTTAATGAAGAGTCAATTGCCACCTTACTCAGTTTGTTCCAGAATAAAGGAAAAAGTGAAAAAAAAATCAACAGCCTCTTTGATTTATAAAATATTAAATCTTAAATTAATTATTAGTATATATTAAATGATAAGTCTTAATAAAGTAGCTTTTTTTTTACTTAAGAGACAAGGAGAGGTCAACCTCCCAAAAGTGTATCAATGTCATATTCTCCACACTAATATTGAAAGGTATAATCATATGATTACCTCAATTATCACACAAAAAAAGAATTTGGGAATTGCAGCACCCACTTATTTTTTAGAAAGTAATTTTATAGAAAAAATTTTAGAAAAGTATGAAAAGTAGGGCAAGCTCTTGACTTGTTTAAATTTATAGACCCCGAAACAACTGAGAACTTTGTCTTTAAGGTCTTTATTCCCAAGAATAAAACAAAGATCCTCTATCTACCCACTACTGTTAAACCTAAGAATAAAAGTCCTGACCAATGTTAAAGGAAAAGAAAAAAAGAAAAAAAATTGATATAAAGATTAAAAGAAGATAAAACTCATTATTTCCAAATGATCTGATCATATGCTTTGGAAAACTTTTAAAATCAACCTGTACACTGTAAAAACTAATAAGTCAGGTTAGGAAAGTTACTGTAATGAGATTTATTTATCAATCTTGTTAGTATCTTTCTGTATAAACAATAAAATAATAAATAATAGTAGAATATAATAAATTTTAGATGCCACTCAAATAGCAATTAAAATAGCAAATGTCTATAGAGTATATGGAAATAAACTTAACCCTAAAGATACAAATCTCTGGTACAGAATTTGAAAACTTTAATAAAGTTTTTTGGGAGACATTTCATACTCTTGGATGAGAAGACTTAATATTATGAAACATTATTATTCCCACTTAGTCCTCTGGCCCCTGATATTCCACATGTGTCATACAAGCAAAATACATTTACTCCATCTATATATCTTCAAATAGATCCCCATGACAGGATCATCTCAGTTCAAAATCTTTTCTTCTAAATCTAAATCTAATCATGTAAGATATCTAAACTAGCTTGGATGAGGCTCTTGTGTGTCATCCATTCTGGGCACAATACTTTTTAATCTGTTAACCATGAAATGAACACGGTTTCTGCCTCCAAAATTTGAACATACAATGGTGGACAGCTGTCAGATAACAGTAATAAATTCTGGTGTTAAAAAGTGGCAAAATGGAAGGTGAAAGATTTACCAGTCCAAAGCAGTTTCGAAATCCAGTTGAGTAAACTCCAGCTGGAGTTCCTTAATTAGGTTTCAAGATGTCCAAGAGGAAGGCCTTTCACTGCCCCACAGGCCTTCTAGGTGGACTTAGAATCAAATTGACATGAGACAGATCAATAGGAGAAAATCAAATTTAATAGGCATACGTTAAGGGAATCCACACAGACATGAAATTCTAAAGACAATGAGGCAACAAGAAGCTTGTAGGAGCTAAGGAGAGGGGTAGGGGCCTGAGGATACAAAGGGGAGAAAGGTCATTATTAAGAGGGTGAAAGGATATGTTTGGAAAAGCAAAAGTTGCCTTATTATGCAGATGTGTTTCTTATGTAAATGTGTGTGGGGGTGGGGGTCTCTGTTAATACTTCTCTCTGGTTTCAGGCTCTCCTTTTCAATATAAATTCAGGCAGTTATTGGGGAGGCAGAGTCTTTCCTACATCTGCTGGGTTTTGATTACTTTTATCTCAAAATAATCTTTATACCAAAGTGGCACATTTTGGAGAGCCTTATCCTGCACCCCTTCAGAGGGTTGGGAATAATCCTTCCCTGTGGCTCTTTGCCCCATCCGCTTGGCTTCTCTCTCTTCCTTTTGTACTTTTGGCTCCACCCTCAGCATCATCATTCCTTATTCATGAATAGTAACAACTGTTTGCAGCTGACTGTAGTAGCCCCCCCTTACCGATAGGAGATGTGTTTCAAGACCCCCAGTGGCTGCATGAAACTGTGGATAGCACTAAATCCTGTATTACTAGGTTTTTTCCTATACCTACATACTTGTGATAAAGTTTAATTTATAAATTAGACACAGTGAGAGATTAGTAGCAATAACTACTAAAACAGAACAATTATAATAATATATTGTGTAATAAAAATTGTGTGAAAGTGGTCCTTCTCTCTTTCCCAAAATATCTTTCTGGGCTATACTCAACTTCCTTGTGATGATGTGAGATGATAAAATGTGTGATGAAATGAGGGGGAATGACATAGGCATTGTTATATAGCCTTGTGCTATTATTGACCTTCTGACAATATGACCACAAGTATCCGAAACTGCAGAAAGTCAAACCACAGAAAGCAAAATTGAGGATGGGGGTTGGAGCTACCATAGTTTCATTATCATGCTTGCTGCCAGTAGATTTGGGGGATCAAATAACCTCCCTTTATCTTGTACTCTTTCTTTTAAATTTCAAGTGTCAGTGTTTCTACTGATAAGAGTTTCACAATTTTTTTTTTTTTTTAACTTCACCAAGTTTTAATCCATGGAACAAAACCCACACAAACAAATCTTTGGGGCATAATTCTTTCTTTATATTGACCTCCTGCTGAGATGGTTGAGGACCATAACCTTACTCATCTTAGAGGTTCTCTGGTTGGATTGAGGTCTGTGAAACACAACCTTAATCTCTTGAAAGAGCCTTTGTGTGACTGTACACACTGACATTATGATCTTTCTGACTTTATGGCAAAAGGTTGTACAGTTGACGCCTTCATATGCTTTTCTGTCATTTAAAGCAAGGACTTAATTTTAGCACTTTGCCATATGGATAGACTGAGAATTTCTAAATAATCACATGTTGATTGTCTTTTTGTTTAACAGTTCTTCCTTCTATTATCCCTATTTATTCTTATATTTTACTACGAGCAACAAAAGAAATCAGGCCATCCTTTTAACAGATTTCCTTGGGAATCTCCTCAGCTCAGTATTCAAATTCATCACTTACAAGTTCTGCTTCCCACATAAGCATAGTAGACAATTTTACTGAGATTTCTGTTACCACATAACAAGGTTACCCTGTGCTCTATTTTCCAGACCTTATTATTTTACTTACTTGTGAGCCTTTGTCAGCTATGCCCCTCCCCCCCCCAGATTTCTACCATCAGTCTATACCCAGTGATTTAGACTTTCTCTAAGGTGATTAATATTTATTCTTCATGTTCCTCATGCCCTTATGAAACTTCACTGGTAGCATATTTAAAATACATATCCCAATTAACAGTTTGTTCAAGGTAATCTAATCTAACGGTAGGATTTTCTTTTGCTTCTCAAAAATTTTTCAGCCTCCACTGATAGGCCAATTCCAAAAGCTTAGTTACCTGGGCAAAATCCCCCTTTTCATGTACTATAACAAAATCCTGAGAGAGATATTCCATCAGTCACAAAGTTCTGCCCAGGAAATAATGTAAAGGTGAGGGACATTTGAGGTTATCTTGGAATTCTGCCTCCTACTACTCCCAAAAAGATAAAAATGAAAACCCAATTTTCTACCACACTACTCCCAGCTCTGCACTCCAAAACCTTACTTCTTCTTATAAAGTATTTATATTGTTTTTTTATTGATTTATAGATGTTAAAATTTGATTTCTCATTTTTTTTTTAAACGTTTATTTATTTTTGGGACAAAGAGAGACAGAGCATGAACGGGGGAGGGGCAGAGAGAGAGGGAGACACAGAATCGGAAACAGGCTCCAGGCTCTGAGCCATCAGCCCAGAGCCTGACGCGGGGCTCGAACTCCCGGACCGCGAGATCGTGACCTGGCTGAAGTCGGACGCTTAACCGACTGCGCCACCCAGGCGCCCCTGATTTCTCATTTTACTAAAGGCAGTTTTAACTCTCATACTTTCCCATGTAATTTTACATATAAATATACTGTCTGTTGCAAATTTAAGAATTTTAATATAATTATATTAATATCTTCCTTACACCAGACTTAAGTGCTTTTCTATTTTCTTGCCTTTATTTTCCATTATTATATTTTAATTTTTTCCAAACATTTTCATGCATAAGATAGTCTGTTGAGTAACCATTTTATCTAGAAGTCTCCTGCTCCAATATGGCTGATTGATCTGTAGACTTCTGTTGACACAAAGACTACTTCCTTTCTCTATTTTCCTGAGTTACTTTTTCTTCCTAGATTACATGTTTTCACTTCTTTGTTTTGCTTGAGCACTTTCTAAGAAGGCACATAAATATAAAGGCAAATAAATATTCCTAGATTTCACATTTATGAAAATGCCTTAATTATATCCTCAAAATTCACTTACGGTTTTTCTAGGTGTAGAAATTTTGGATAAAAATGAACCTTCAGAATTGTGGAAGTTTTAGTTTGTCATCTTATAATATCTAGTGTTATTATTGCCCAGTCTGATGCCATTTGATCCTTATTTTATTGTACTTGACCTATGTGTTTCTCTCTGGAAGCTTTTGTGTCCATTCTTTATCTCTGTGGTGTGATATCTTTTGGTCTTTTTGTTATTGTTTATTGTGTTGGGCACTCTGTGGAACTGTTGGTCATCTCTGCTATAATACAAATGGAGAAAGTTTTTAGGTGGACTAGGTTTTTAGTATCAAATAGTTTACATTCAAAACGTCTTCATTGAGCACTCAGTACTGTAGTCAAGCACTAGATACTTATATGGAGGCAAATGAGTAGATTCATGAAATAAAAACCTAGAAATTAAAAATGCCTAGAATCTTCCAATTGTGAAGATATCATTTAAACATTCATTTATAGGAACAGGCCAGAATTGAAACAAAAAAGTCACACCTTAATCCATACTGCAAAGAAAAGTATTTTGCATTTAGTAAAGAAGAAATTAACAGGTCTTCTTGACGAATCCTTTTAGCTCCTGAGAAAGTTAAATGTGTGGAAAAATGGATGTAATTTATTAATACTGAAGAAATAGAATGAAGGGATAAGTGGGCTGATTTATTAGGAAAGATTAGGAAATCTAAATACACATAGCTTGACTAAGAAATAGCTAAGGAAATACTAATGAATGTGCTGAATTGCAGCTGAGCCGATTTAGGAACTGTAAGAAATAAGAGCAATTGCTTGGATGTGTTAAAAAGAATTATAATTAGTTTTAATGGAATTGAATAAAATATTAATTTAAGACTTAATTTGTGATACAGTGCATTTCAGGATTTGTGACCATTAAATAATTCTAAATGATGATTACTTCATTAATAAAGTGTTAGTATCCATCTCAATTCCTCAAGTTCTTTCAGGTAAACATGATAAAATGACTATCATGAGAGCACGCCTTTATTCCTTCTGACTTTCATCCAACAAAGAATTTACATGGAGAGGGGGTGGAGAGAGAGGGCAAGCAGAGTGGGAAGCGGAAGGTTGAGAATGGAGAGCTTACTTTGATTTACTCTACAAAGTATACCAGTCCTCTTTCTTTATTCAAGCACAACCTACATACACATTTATAGCCTCTTCTTAGTCAATTATAATGCCGTTTCTGGAAATCATTGTGGTAGCATAAATTTCTACCTCAAAAAATTAAATATAGTGGTTCTTAGCAAGCCCATAAAGTCACAGAAATAGCTTGAGCCAATACAACATAAAAATTATAAAATCCACGCAAAATGTGTCAGGTCCCAAAAGATAAAATAACGTTCACTTTCTTGTGTGAACCACTCACAGCACAAAGAATTCTTTATAAGAATTTATTTTATATTCTTTCTGTTTCGTGAAACAAATGCATATTAATTGAATAACCAGATACTTGTAAAGTAGATGGTGTCTGGCTCAATTCACACACTTGAGAATGAAATTGGGTCTCCCTTCAAGACACAGATGATTCATTGATTCAGAAAATATGTATTGAATGTTTGACTTTACGCCATGAACTCCTCTGGACCCTCTCATGAGGGAGACAGAAAATAATTCTGTGGGTAAGGGAAGAAAGTGGCTTGTAGCTGAAGGAAACGAAAGTATGTCAGGGGAGAAGGGGCTTTAGACTCTGAAGTTTAGAGGGCTTAAGAAAGGCCTCTGAATTTACAAGAAAGAAACTGAATCGTGACCTATTTGTCCTCAGTCTTTTTACCCAATCACCCAAAAACACATTCCAATGCAGTTTCCACAATTATACATCTGTCATCGTGTATTTTCTGATAGTGTTTAGTTTATAAAAAACTAACAGTGTAGTTACTAGTACCGTAGTAAATAGGTGATTCTTAATTAAAAATCCTGATTTAAGATCAAATACTAACTATATAAGATCTATTGTATCAGACCCAATTACAGGTGAGGAAACCTTGGTTTAAGAACTTGATTACTGCCATCTAACTGGTATGTGGTTTCAGCTCCAGTTTGAACCCTGGTCAGTCTGTCTGTGACGCCCATGTTCTAGCCATGGGAGTTCTTTTTTATCCTACTTTTCAGCATGAAATACGGCACTGGATTTTAGTTTGAACTTGGCCGTCATTTCTAGTGGATTTGGTATCCCTTGGGAGAAAACAAAATGTCCAAAGATATTCTAGGTAATGTTTAGGAAGACAGAGTTCGAGTTCAAAAGTGGCATTTTTTTAAGTGATGTTGAAACATCCCTACCAGTATTTGAGTTAAAGTCTGAAAATATATTACTATATGGGAAATTGAATTATAAAATTTATGTACATTTTGATTTTTTAAAATGACTCTCAGAGAAGAGAATGAGCTAGGGTCAGCTTATAAAAGACGTTAGATAACATATGGAAAGGGAGATTTACTGATAGAATTGAATGGCTTGGCAATATTTGTGCCTTGGGTTGAATCATGGGAAAACAAATCTTCATGAGTTCTGCACTGGATACCTGGAAGCCAAGGAATAGCATGAGAGCATTGTTTACTTGGAAGACAGGAAATCATAAAAGCCAAAGCAAGTATGTGCCCCAAAAGATGAAATAATCATTAGGGCACATTTTTATTATCTAGATATACTTGGGCCAAAGCATTTTACTTACTGCTTTTTGTGTAAGACTAAATCTATTGGAAAGTAACCTTCTAATCGTTCAGTTTTGTTCTAAAGCTAGAGATTAAAGATAGATGATAGTTAAATAGATATAACTACATATATAGTAACTATATGTCACATATATAATTGCTTTTCTGCTAATTAATTTTACTAATTACATATATGCAGCAAGTGATTACTAAATACAAATTTTAATTTACTCGAAATGAGTAAACCATTATTAGCATTTGTGTTAATTGACATTGTGTTAATTGGCATTATGTTAATTGGTATTCAATATAGCAATGTCAGTTTTAATAGCTTTATTAATTAGTATCTAAAAACATTTCTGATAATTTAAGGTGCACTTGTCAAAAACACTTGTTCTCTGCTTCTAGGAAATGGGTTGGCAAGTTATTTCTCAAGGAAAAATTGATTTTTTCAGAAGTGAAATGTTTGAATTTACATAAAAATATTCACCCTGTGAGTTGTCGCATAAAGCACTCCAGATCAATTGAGAGATCATGTATATGACAGAAAATATTGATGGTGAGGCACTGACCTGATCAGTACCAATATGTGGGGCTCACATACCCATACTTGGATGCAAAAGGAACATGTATTCCTCCAGAGCCCATTATACCTACACTGTACTGGGAGTTCTGCATCACTGTGTATACGGTCCAGTTTGTATGATGACATAAAGAATTGGGGAGGGACAGACCATGATATCTTGAAAAATTATAAAATATAAATAGTGTATAAATGGTGTATAAATACACAAAATTTGAGGAAATGCATTTCAGTGGTGTTTGTGTTAAAGTTCAGATTAATTTAAACAATCTTTAAAAAACTAATTCTTTTATCCTCTCAATAAATGAATTCATCCAAGAAGCCCTGTCTCCTTTAACTGTCCTGTGGAGGAAGGTAGGTTTCTGAGGTTTCTGTTTCTTCATACATAACACTGGTCACTGGTCACAGAGAAGCTATTCCTGGTTATTTTTCTGTTTTTTAACTCTTGCCATGCAAAAATACTTGTCCTGTCTGGAACCTCTTCAGGTGAAGACAGTTTTTTGCCCAACAACAGGAGAAAGATTGTGAGCCAAATCTCAAAGAACTGTTCTGGGTTCAAAAGTTGAGGAGAATGGTTTCATTCAGTTTAATAGCAAACCGGACATAAACAATACAGACACATGTCAATAAGAGTGAGTGGTTGTAGTGACACTATGCCTTCCAGATTTATCATGGTGACACCCAAGCTTTGGTGGTCAATGTGACCCATAGAGGTCTAGGAAGCCAACAGGTCTAAAGAGCAAAGAAACAACTCTTTATGTGTTAGTGTAAGAAAAGTAAAGTTTCAGCACCTAACACTCGGTTTACTGTCACGTTTTCTTGTTCTTTCATCCTCTCTTTCTTGCTGTGTCACCAAACTTGGAATGGTGTCCTTTTATCATTTTCTAAACTTTTTAGGATTATTTTTAAAACATATCTACAACCTTTTATTTTAAAAACCCTCTATCTGCGTGTGATTCACAGTATTGCATGCCATTTATTTTTGATAGTTTGAGGTTATCAAACTCCAAATCAAATCAATCTCTTAATTTAGTTCAGATTTTAGAATTTGTGTTACAGTCTTTTTTCTCCCTGGAGTCTCATGTTACTGATTCTTTCAGGAGCCTTGATTTCTTCAATACCAGTGACCTTATCACCACTTTAACCATCCAAATGCTGTAACTGATTTGAACTCATATAAATACTAAATATGATATGTGCCTTTTTAACCTTTTTAAACATAGTCTTCTCTTTTATCATGACATTTCTAGAATAATCCATTTTCCTCCAACCTATCAGTTTCCTTTTGTTTTGCTTCCTTTCCCATAAAGCCCATTATCCATCAGGACAAATAAATATATTAAATAAATTACTCTAAATAAAAGTACTAAAAATAGAATCAGCTAACATTAACTAAGTATGACATGTGCCAGCTATATTTATTGTCCCTTCCCTCTTGACTTACATTTGGCCAATGGAATGTAAAGCTGCCAAGAATGCCATGTCCTACTAAAAGCTTTTTAGAGGTATGACAAATTTCCTCTTGGGATCTAGACCTTCTGCTTTTTGCCAACATGTCTCACATAGCGGTCATTTCTTCAGTCTGGATTCTGGATGGAAAAACCATCTGAAAAAGACATGAAGCTAACCACAGCCTAGAATCAAGCCCAGTGGAGCCTGGCCAAGATGAACAGATCCAAGTGGAGCAGAGTCCTAAGCATCCTGCAAGTCCATTACAACCGTTTATTATTTTAGACCACTGATTTGGAGCTGATTGTAATTGCCAGATACTGTGTTTATCCACATTTCACAGATGAAGAAACTAACAATTAAGGAAGCTAAATAACTTATCAAATTTACAAAGCTATTAAATGCTAAGATTTAAATCCAGAACCTGGTTCCTTAGCTTCTTTGCTCTATTGTCCTCTGATGTATACAATCAACTGCCTGGTAGAGTCAGAAAGCTCCTGAAATTCTCCCATGTTCTGTGACTTTAGCACAGAGATCCACGTTTTTAGGCTGCTGAATATTTCAAGAAAAAAATTACCAAACTCCTTAGATAGGTTGCTTTATGTATTCATAGTTTCTAATTTATTTTATGCCTTCAATTTTGAAAATCTGAGTTTCTGTGTTTCTCATTAACTACCATTTCCCACTGAAATTTTCCCTAATTTCTAACAGATTCCTCAGTTTTCTTATCTCCCCAATATCTCAATATATACTTGCAATATTATTTATTTCATGTAATATTTCTTCATTATTTGGTACTACTAACCACTGCTCCCTTAGTAGAGTTCTATTTTCCTTTGACTTACATGAAAACATTCTAGTCTGATTCCCTTAGACGAATGTTCTGAAATGTTCAACTTCTCATCAAGTTTTTTCTTTTCCTATGAGTGTTCCTTTTGATTGAGTGCAGGAGAAGCTACACTAACAGAGAGACCGAAATACACTGGCTCAACAAGCTAGAAGTTAGTTTCGTCCTCATAGAATGGGTCCAGAGGTTGGTGGGGGTCTAGAGGGGATAGGCAGGTCTTCCCAAAGGATAGGCAACACCTCAGTTTCATTTTCCTATTTTACCGTATCCAATGGATGTTTGTTGTCTGAATTGCTCATCATTATTTATGCATGCCAGCCAGTGGGAAAGAATAAAGAGACAATGTAAAAGAGCAAGCTAATTTCTTTTCAGTGTACTAATGTGGAAATTACACATAACTTTTCTACTTACATTCCATTGGTCATAATTTTGTCACATGTCTATACTTAGCTGCAAAGGAGATAGAGCAATGTAGTTTTAAATATGAATAGATAACTGCCTTGTTGAAACTTATTGGAAAGGAGAATGCATATTGCAGGATAGTTGGCAATATGTACCAGAGCTGGTCTTAAAATTTCATATTTGTTCATTTATGACCTTACTTCACATATTTTTCTCTGTGACCTCATCTATATTTATGACTTATATAACTCACATAAGACAAGTAATATATCATTCTCCATTTCCAGTTCTAATCTCTCTTACTATTTCCATAAATTAATACATAGGAATTTGTTCCTTTCATCATGTTCAAAATTGAGTTGAGGAATGCTAAAAATAAGGTAAAATCATGGGAGACTTTTTAGCCTCTACACAAGTGATCTCCAAAACGTAAACTATTTTTAAAATGTACAATAACATCAACCATATTTAGGTTGGTGGGATTTTTTTTCTCCTAACCCTTTCAACACTTACTCCTCTCTCTTCTTACTTACATGGTTTCTGAGAAGTTGAATGTAATTCTCATCTTTGTTCTTTAGAGGTGAAGTGATTTTTTTCAGACTTCCTTCAAGATTAAAAAAAATTTTTTTTCCATAGTTTGTGTAGTTTTGTTGTTGTTTGTTTGTTTTTTGTTTTTGGCATTTATTCTGTTTAGTGTTTCTGAATTTCCTGGGTCTGTGGCTTAATGTCTCACTTAATTTGGGGAACTTCTCACTCAATTATTGTTTCAAATATTTCTTATTTCCCTTTATTTCTTTCATCTCCCTCTGGTATTCCTATTATGTGTACGTTGCATATTTTGTATTTTTCCCACAGTCCTTGGATATTCTGTTTTGGTTTCTTTTATCCAGTCTTTGTTCTCTTTGCTTTTTAGGTTTGCTGTTTTTTATTGAGATATTCTCAAGCTCAGTTGTTTGTTTTTTTCTCAGCCATGTCCAGTCTATTAATGAGGCAATCAAAGTCATTCTTCACTTCTGTGACAGTGCTTTTAATCCATACCATTCTTTTTGGTTCTTTCGTAGGGTTTCAATCTCTCTGATTATATTGCCCATCTGTTCTTGCATGCTGTCTACTTTATCTATTATAGCCTTAACATAGTAACCAGATATATTTTATACCATTTATTTATTTTTGAGAGAGACAGAGAGACAGAGTGTGAGTGGGGGAGGGGCAGAGAGAGAGAGAGGGAGACACAGAATTGAAGCAGGTTCCAGGCTCCGAGCCGTCAGCACAGAGTCTGACACGGGGCTTGAGCTCACTGACCACGAGATCATGACCTGAGCCGAAGTTGGACACTTAACTGACTGAGCCACCCAGGCACTCCATTAATCACATATGTTTTAAATTCCTGGTCTGATAATTCCAACATCTCTGTCCTGTCTTGTTCGGATACTTGCTCTGACTCTTGTAACTGTTTTGTGATGTTTTCATCCACTGGAGGTTCTGGCTTTCAGACCTGTCCACCTTGAACCTCCAACATTTCATCAATTACAGTTCAGGTTTTCTTATTGCTGGCCCTGGTTCCTGTAGTGATTTCTGCTTGAATTTCTGTTCTGGTAAGCCATTACTCCCCATATTTGCCTGTTGTTTCCCTAAACTTGGGGGCAGTGGTAGTTTTCCCTGTGTCTTCATCTCTCCTATGGATGCAAGAAGTGTTGTTAATTTTTTTCAGTCTGTTCAACTTTTGCTTGTTGTTCAGACATGGTGGCAACTTCCAAGTTCTTTACATGTGTAACCAAGAGCCAGAATATACTTAAAAGCTTTCAAAATTATTAATATGCTACATAACTTGCAATAAAAGTCTTGTTCTTCATTTTGTTAGCTATTTATCTTGCCATTTTGTTTGGTTGGACATTAGGCAAAATTTTATACATAAGTAATTTCTCAATTAAAAATAAATATAAACATTGAAAATCCCCCTCCCCAAGATATTGTTGATCATATTTTAGAAAAAAATTATACAAAAAAGGAAAAGAAGAAGAAAATATCATTCAAATTTTCAATTGCTGTGCTGGTTAACATTGAGTAGAACTGAACAAATCAAATGCTAAAATCTACCTGCTTTTGTGAAGAGAATCATCGACATCATTCAGCGATTAAATATTTGACCATTTAGACCTTACAATTATTTGTCATTTTCATTTTAGAAAGATATGTAACATATTAATGCAAAGATCGGACCTAAATAGGTATGGTAGAAAATATTGTTTACTTTGTCATGCTTGGGTGATTTTGCTTTTTATTTCTTCCTCCTTTAACTACAGGAAGACATATGGATTCAAGTGAAATAGTTTCTTAAACTCATAAATTGAGTTGGAAAATATTTAATTTATATTAAATAAATTTATGTTAAATTTAATAAATGCTTATTAAAACAACCATTGAGAGAGATAAATGAGAGCAGAGAAGAAAGGATGTGGATGTTTCTTTAAATCACATTTTATAATTTTTACCTACCATACATAATGTGCCACAATATCATATATATGATATGTGTATTAGTTTTTACTCACCACACATTTCAACTGTCAGGCCACTTATCATAAGGTTGAACTGAGTCAGAATTCCATGCTGAACCTTTATTAGTTTCCCCATGGCTTTCAAAGATCAAGAAAAATTTTAAATTTTACCTAAGGATTCAATATTAACCTTTATGCCACATAAAACTGCAGGCCTGTTGAGTATCTGTGGCTGACAGTCACAGAGGCTAATGATTGGTGAACTGATGCTTTGCAGGTACGGTTTCCTGGGAGTCATGGCATTCTCAGACTAACATTAAAAAGGTAAAATTGCATTTTGTTATGCCTAATGGAAAAAATAAAAAGGTCTTTGTACATTTTATGTTTGACCTTTTTCCATGGGGATTCACAAGTGTTCTACTCTGTATTGAGAGGGGGAAAAAAAAGATATGAGTACATTGATTTTCCAGAGGCTCTTTAGTATAGGATGTACTATTTTCTGTTTTGGGCATTTAAATTATATATTTTTTTAGTTTATAATACACTAAAATAATTCATCATTAATTGAAAATGAATTACTTAATAATATGCCCCATGACTATTACATCTGGATTTTATTCTGTATCATAAAAGGGATGTGAAGAATTATTTTATAGGTTAAAAGTTTCTCACAGTCTGTAAATATTTCTTTCTTACCCTGACATAATTTTGACCTTATATGAAATCCATTTTGGGGTCTCAGCATGACCAGATATCTATGGAAATTGAAGTACTATTTTTCCACTTTTTGATTTTCACTTTACTAATAGTGTCACTCTCATTGAAGCTATTGTCAATGGAGAAGCTAGCATTCTGTACATATTTTTCTGTATTATATTAAGGAAGGCTAAGTGATGAGGGAAAAATACATGGAATGAAACAAATTCTACTTCAATTTCCTGGAATACTGGAGAAAATAAAATAAAGCAAAATAAAATGTTTTAGCATTCCTTATGGAGCTGAGAATTTCCACATGAAACCTATTTTCAACATTTGACAAAGAGTGTCAGATTTTACAAAAGGAAAAAAAAAAGGTTGTGTATGGTACAGTTTGCCCACAGCCTATTAGGTATCTACTGAGCATTTGGATATATCCATTCAAAATGGTTCTTCCTATATATAAATCTAAAAAACTGTCAAGGATAATAGATACATGAACAGCTAATGACAAAATGCAAACTTCATTCTTTCCCTTGTTATTAAATGTGTCTGGGGTGTACACATGGAGAGGGTTGAGGTCAGAGAGCCCTGACTCCAAAGGTGTCTCAGTCACTAGGCTATGTGGCCTTCAATAGGTTTCTTATGATTTCTGAGGTTCAGAATTCTCATTGCTAAGATGGAGATAATATCTACCTTTTAAGGCTGCTGATTTAATAAACTAGCGTAAGTAAAGAAAGCTCTTAGAAAAGTAGTAGGCATTTGGTAAGCATTAAATCAGTGATGATTAATAATAACAATCATAAATGATTTCAGCAGAAGTTTGAGTCTCAATCAAAATTTCCTACAATGTTCCTAGAAATTGTACTGATACAAATGAAATGTGCAGTTAAAAAGAAAATAAAGATATTTGAGAATGTAAATCTTTTTTTTTTTTTTTTACGTTTATTTATTTTTGAGACAGAGAGAGACAGAGCATGAACGGGGGGAGGGGCAGAGAGAGAGGGAGACACAGAATCAGAAACAGGCTCCAGGCTCTGAGCCATCAGCCCAGAGCCTGATGCGGGGCTCGAACTCACGGACTGCGAGATCGTGACCTGGCTGAAGTCGGATGCTTAACCGACTGCGCCACCCAGGCGCCCCGAGAATGTAAATCTTGAAGACATACCTGTTCATTTAAAAAAAAAAAAAAACTTTCCTTAGGGGGCCTGGGTGGCTCAGTTGGTTAAGCATCTGACTTTTGGTTTTGGCTCAGGTCATGATCTCACAGCTCGTGAGTTTGAGCCCCTGCATCAGGTTCTGTGCTGACAGCGTGGAGCCTGCTTGGAATTCTCTCTCTCCCTCTCTCTCTGCCCCTCCCTTGCTCACACACTCTTTCTCTGTCTCTCTC
Source organism: Lynx rufus (assembly GCF_022079265.1). Lineage (NCBI taxonomy): Eukaryota > Metazoa > Chordata > Mammalia > Carnivora > Felidae > Lynx > Lynx rufus. Next base: position 41,079,935 of record NW_025814823.1, read on the forward strand.
TATTCTCAAAAATAAGTAAATAAACATTTAACATTTTTTTAAAAATTAAAAAAAGCCTTTCCTTTATTTGGTTATTTTACCTTAAGATTGTTGATATAAATATAACAACAAATTCAAAGCTTTTGGTCCCAAGGTTTCCTGATAGTAATTCATACTAGTTTTTACTAAAGGATTTTATCTAGATAACCATAAAAATTACTAGTTATGGGGTGTCTGGGTGACTCAGTTGAACATCCAGCTCTTGGTTTCAGCTCAGGTCATGATCTCACAGTTTTGTGGGTTCAAGCCCCGTGGCAGGCTCTGCACTGGCAGTGTGGAGCCTGCTTGGGATTCTCTCTCCCTCTCTCTTTGCCCCTTCCCTGCTTGCACTGCCTCTGTCTCTCTCAAATAAATAAATTTTAAAAATATATATTTAAAAAATGCTAGTTATAACTACTGTTTTGATTTTGTGTACAGTTAAAATTAGCCTATTTATTTTCTGTGCATAATGGTAATAAACATGATTAATTCCATTTTGTTATGTGAGACTACTTTCTTTGTATCCATTGCTATTTAATATTCCTTACAGCTTGAGGAAAGTGTTATTTCATTAGCATTTTACAGATGATAATGGTAATGCACAGATAGGCTAAGGAAGTTGAATAGCCATACAACCAGAAACTGACCAAGCTCGAATTTGAACCAAGGCTTTTGTCTCTGAAGCTTCTCCCTCACAAAATATCAACTGAAGGGCACAAATGAAATTAAAATGAGCCAATTGTACAATATTGTGGGTTTTTTTTAATTTTTTAAACTTTATTTTAGATTGAACAAAATGAAATGTTTCTAAAGAAACACAGTTTGTTCTATTTTAACTGTAATGTTTTTATGTGATATGGACTATAGTTTCTCAAAGTCCATTTTAGAAGTTTAAATAATATTTTCTTGAAAAAAGCTGAATTTGAAATAACTAGGTTTACATTATATCTAAATAATTAATTGTCCATTAGTCAATATACTCTAAAACATAAAATCTCTATTGTTATAATTTTGAAAATATGTTGGTATTTGAAACATATTTGAAAATATGGTGGTAGAACTTTTTACTTTATTTTTTTTGTTCACTTGCCAGATTTTCTTTATGAGATTAGAGAGTGTCATGAACCCTGAATATCATTTAGCCAAGATCTAACATCTAACCAACATCTCACACTTTGTTCAAATTAATTACATCAAACCTGCATTACCTTTAAATAATTTAATTACTCATTTGTCAATATTCCTATAATGCAATACCTCTATATATTTATATTGAAAATATGTGATGGAGCTTCATACATAAGGTACACTTCTTTATTTCTCACACCACCTATTTTAAAATTAGAGTATTTTTTGCTTACTTGACACTTATCAAACTGGAGCAAGTCGGGTACCATAGAAAGGCAGTTGGATGGGGTAATACCAGAGACTTTTTGCAAAGTAATTATCTCAAATCCTGATCTAAGTTCATGGCTCTACTAAGTCCCTTTTTTCTTGACCGTAAAGTATCACTGTTTTTTTTTCCCATTTTAATGCTTAACAATCTTCATTATAATTGCTTATTTATTACATGTCATGAGAATAGTCACTCATAACACTTATCTTATTTACACTATTATGTAACACCATCAAATATCCACGATCTATGTTTTTATACTGTTAAGTATAAATTCCCTTACTATTTATTTCACTATGTAATAAATATTTCTAAGTAACTGCTCATTAATTTGTTCCTTAATAAAACTTACTGAAAGCATAATATGTGTCAGACATAGTTAAAGGCTCTGGGAATATACAGAACAAAATTAAATAGTAGTTCTTCCTGAACATCCAGTGATGTATATAGCAGGAGCAGTGAAGATTAAGGTAAGAGGAAAAGTTTGGATATGCGTATATGGTCACTCTTTGATTGCGATGAAGCATTCGTGCGTGAATTCATATGACAGAACTTACTAAATCATACCCTTGAAAATGCTCATTATATACCTACTATGCAAATTGTCAGTCCTTCAAGTTAATGCAACTTGTTTAAGGCAAGTGAAGTTTAAGGCAACATAGAACATTTTATAGATAAAAATTACAAATTAACTACAGTTCAGGAAAGAGATTGTCAGAGGCAATCTCTGAGGATACTGGAAATTGAAATCTCTCTTGAAGAATGGGTTAGGTGAAGAATTATGAAGAGGCAAGAAGACCAGGGTATGAAAACATACGGAATTGTTCGCAATCCTTAGTGAACATGAAAACCACTTGGGAAGCTTGTTAACATTTCGTAGATCTGTGCTACACATTCAGACAATCCTATTTAAATGTGAGACAGGGCTATGGTATTGCATTAAAAACAAAACAAAAATATTTCAATCCCTGATTATCCTAATAGAGTTGATCCTTGGACCACAGCCTGTAATCGGGGAGGGATTCCCAAATCCTGCTTGGATTGAACTATGTATGTAATGATCAGAAATGATTCATTGTAACTTCTAAGGGTCTGCATGTATAAAACTTCAAGGAAAATGTAGCAATTGAAGTTTGATTTTGAATTTTAATGTTTTAGCACCGAACAGTATCCAATCTCAACATTTTCAACTATAATCCTAGATGATAGTGTCAAAAGCAATTATTCATTTTAATTTATCTATTATCAGTTAATGTTTTTATTATTTATTTACTTATTTTATTTTTTATTATCATTTTTTTTTTTGAGGGAGTAAGGGGGATGTGAGTGGGGAAGGCGAAAAGGGAGAGGGGGAGAGAGAGAATATTAAGCAGTCTCCATGCCCAGTATGCAGCCCGACTCAGGGCTCGATTTCACCACCTTGAGATCATGACCTGAGCCAAAGTCAAGAGTTGGATGCTTAACTGACTGAGCCACTCAGGCGTCCCCAGTTAATGTTTTTAAAAGTCTCTATTAAATACTTAACTTTGCTCTTTAAAAAGGTTATTTTTTTTCTAGAGAAGAGAAAATCTTCCACCTTTCTTTTGCTGTGAACAAGATGCAAATGCTTTTAAAACAGGTTTTCTAATCAGATTTTTGTAAAGAGATATCCTTCACTGCTCAACTTTACTGGGCAGTTGAAAGTCAATTTGTATTGTAATCCCTTCTAAATAAAAATAAAGTAGCAATCACATCTGGCTTAACAAAGTAAACAAATGAATTTCATTTTATGTTGGTTTGACTTTTTTTTTCTCAAAAGAATACTGATTTATGTGAATGTCAGGTTTGAATGCATATAACACAACTTTCTCAGATTGAATCCAATTGATTTTCTATAACAATGTCAAGCATTCAGTACATCATAGGAGCAGTAAGACTGTAATAAACAATCCTTTCAAAAAGAAAGTGATTCTTTTCTCCTTAAACACATAGGTAAATATTGTTTGTTCTTGCTCTTTCTATCTATAGAAGCTAAAGGGTTCTGCGTCTTCAGTGTTAGAATGCCCTTAATCCCTAACTCATCTCCCATGATTTGTTTTCCTTATGACCTTCTTTTCAGCATTGCCTCAGACAGTTGTTAGAAGTGATTTTAAGTGTGAAGTCAGGTTCACAGATCATTCTACTCCAGATCATCCTAACAGAGTTGATCCCCGTAGAAGTGTCATTCTACTTTGCAAGAGTAGATAGCTGTGCAGTACACTTTATACTTAGAAGTGGGGCCAGTGAGTGCTTTTAAGGAATACCATTTCTCCTGAAAAAGAAAGCTGACAAATTCCATACCTATGCCCCTTGAAATTCACTTCTCATGAATCTTGCTAAATTTCAAATATTACTTTTAATAACAATCTTTCTTTTATTGTTCATACTTGTCATTTGCGATTACTTATTTGAGTGAAATAGGTAATGCATTACGATTAACCTAGGTTTGTTTTATAAGAAGTCTGTACTAAATGTATTACTTTTTGTATTAATTTCTTATTTATTTTCCATCCTCTTTACATATAATTTGCCAGTATAAATTTAAGCGGTATGGCACCATTTGAATGGTTGTGAAAATACAACCTCATGTTAATGTTTTGGAAAATTAAAAAAATCACTAGATATTAAATACAAAAGCACAAGTAGTAGAAGGGAAGCAGATTTGGGTAAATAAAAGTGAAATACAGAAAGAAAGACAGTTCATATCCATATCCTAAGGATTAGAGTGATATGATAAATGTGTTATATATTGCTGTTACAAAATGATACGTCCTGCTACCAATAATAATTACTAACACTTTTGAGTGGTTACCGCGAGACATGAACTTTCTTACTGTTTTAAAATATTATGTATCTCACAAGAGTTCTGTCAAGAAATGCTGCTGTTATACCCGTTTTACTTGCCCCAAAAAATAGTCTGACTCTCAGGCCATAGCTGTGACCATGAAAATGCCATTGCTTCTCATCTACACAATTAGATGGCTATATATGAACAGCAAATTGGCAATGCTTGTTCTTTTACCTAGTTAATATATCTAACACATTATTTTGTTTCCCTTTCTTTGTTACCATTATTTTAGATACCCACATGGCAAAGCTATCTTGAAATCCCCCATCTCCTGTCTTTTAAATCCTTTTTATCACCCATTTAGTCTGCACATCACAATCATTGCTTATCACAGCCTCACTTCTGCTCACCAAACTTCCAAGGCAACCTGTTGATTTTAGGACACTATTTACATCTCTAAACTAAGTGTGCAGAATCCCCTAAATTCTGACTGCAACCCTACCCTACTGCATCCCCTCCCCACCATATTTCTGTGTATGACACTGAAGGCAAATCATTATTAATTGCATATATGGACTTTAGAAGGTAATTTTTCTCACAGAGTGGTCTGTCCATTATTTGCTGATCTTGCCTTCATCCACACTCTTCCTCCCACTTTAAATATTTCATGCCTTTCACTGAAATCTATCTTAGCACTATATTATATTATATTAGCATTATATATTATATTATAATAGCATTATATTATTCAATGGCAACATGAGGATTTAAAAATATATAATACTGACCAGAAGTTGTCTGCTTATCTAGGTCTGGCTTTTCTACTCAAATGTCTGCTCTGAATTGCAATTAACAGGTACCGTGTTAACTCATTTGGTGCTTGTTTCACAATGACGATATGTATTTCAAATTTTTGCACACTTACTAAGAGTTGAAACCTTTCACTCTCCTTTCAGAAATTACTTTACATATGAAAGTCTAGAGAAATTGTTCATATTTGGTAAACATTTGCCATCAATCTATTTTCTTAGAATGGATTGAGTATGAAATAGTAAAGAAATAAGAATAAGAATAAAATAATCAAAGTGTCAAATAATTAAGCTAAGCTGCTGTTTTTCTCAGAAGACAGAAAAAGTTACTACAAATCTAGTACAATACTTGTACATGATTTATTTCAAAGTTCGGGAGAAAACAGTGATACTAATGCCCTTGCATTAGTAAATGAACTGACTAGGAGGGAAATATCATTTGAACCTATTTTTACAAGTGTGCTTGTACTTATTTTTCTACATCACACTATCACTCCTTCAAGGCGAAAAACTATTTTTTTCATTCCACTGCTGCTATACTTGAAGAAATGAGTATGATTTTCTGTGTATGAAGTGTACTTGATAAAAGTCCTCCTTTCCTATATTTTCTTATACATGTCACTTAAATGTAATAAAAGATAGCATTACAGGACAAAAAAATGGGAAGGGTATTTTACAAATTAAATACATTTATAATACTTCAATAAGAAAACTGTGATTAATAATCACTGATTATAAGTTATATGTGATAAAATTAGCAAGAAGCTGTGTTTTATCTATTTATTTCTTTTCATGTATATAGGATGTTTGGGATATGAGCTTTGGAATGAGGGAACTAATGGTTTGGGATTTCTTTTACGAGTGTGTTTCAGATAGATCTCTTATTGCCTAAGAAAATAGCCATAAAAATCCAGGATATATTTTTTCTAATTTATTTACATGATTGAAGGGTCAATATGATATTGACATTTTAAAATATTTTGAAGATGTTTCCATAGTTAAAGTAAGATTTTACATGTTTCATGAATCTCTAAAAAATGTGTATTCTCTAATTGTTAGAGTCAGAATTCTAAATACTTTCATTAAATTGTTAATTATGTGGCTCAAATACACCATCATATTTTGACTATTTTTGCTTTTTGTTTTACAATTATTGAGCGATAGGTGCCCAAGGTGTTTACTTTGCCAATAAGGATACTTTTCCTATCCTCACAACTTTCCTGGATTCTTATGTTTTGGTAGAGATTCTTATAGAAGGCCATACAAACTTGATTCTGTTCTATTATCTACTGTTTCTTATCTAAAAAGTTTAGTCTATTGGCCTCTTGGCTGTAAGGTCCATAGTTTTAAATGCTGATGACTCACAGGGGCACCTGGGTCGCTCAGTTGGTTAATTGTCCAACTTTGGCTCAGGTCATAATCTCCTGGGGTTTTTGAGTTCGAGCCGCATGTTGGGCTCTGTGCTGACAGCTCAGAGTCTTAAGCCTGCCTCGGATTCTGTGTCTCCCCCTCTCTCTGCCCCTCCCCTGCTCATGCTCTGTCTCTCTCTCTCTCAATAATAAATAAACGTCAAAAAAAATTTAAATGCTGATGACTCACAGACTTTAATTTTGGCTTATGCCGTTCCTCTGTGTTTTAGGCTCATATATCCAATTGCCTTCATGACATTACAAATTAGAAGCCTCATATGTATCTCAGAATGAATATGTTAAAAATATACTTTTGATCCTCTCCTCTACCTAAATCTCAATCATTTTTAAGTACTATAAATGGCAGAATAAGAAAAAATATTTCATTGCCTTATTAAGATGATTGGAAAGCAGGTAATAAAAACTCAATATATCTTAAGCTGAAAAGTGGAAATGTTATAATGTGGCAACTCTTGTTATAAGGTTGTAAAATATTTGGTTAAACTGTTACCGGCTATATTTGGGCGGGCATAAAGAATGCCACCATTATCTGAAGCTGTGGCACCAAGAAAAATTATAGGAAACATTAAGTCTTTTGTAATTTATTGGCAGCTTTTTTCAGAGTTTTGCAAGAAAGAGATGGGTTCATACTGAGCTAACTAGCCTGAAAACAGGAAGGAAGCAAAGATGACCTTTATAAGGACTGTGCTCTGTGCCCATGTCCAATGATGTAAGCTACCTGGAAGCTCAGTTAACTTGGAACTTCCAGAGTTGACAAAGTCAGCTCCTTCTCCTTTCTCATAGGAAGCAGCATCAACTTTAAGTGGTGGCTTCAATGAGGCAGCTTTAGCAGGATATAAAATTACAGGTGTAAATTTTTTATAAACAAAACTTTATTACTTTGATAGACGTGTGTGTTCCCCAACTAAAGTAAACAGGCTAACGATAATATCTTTCTACTCATTGAGAAGAAAATGATCAAAGGCACAAAAGTCTAGTAGTAAAAGAAAACTGTACAAGTTTAAATTTTACATCTCAGTAAGATTGTTTTTGTAAGTACTTCTCCATAGAATTGAAGGAAGAAAAAGTGTCAGTAACTCCTTATTTTAAATCTTCCTTCAAAAAGTCTATTGCTAAAGAAATATTCATTCAAGGTCTGTATTAGCCTGTTTCTATTAAACCAATAAGGCAATCAATCATTAGTCACTGAAGCTGGATGTATTGCTATGGTATTAGACACCGTTATTACAAATGATGAAAAGACACATTTACAGGTTATTTTTAAATGAATATAGTACATGAAAAAAGGGGAAGAATGTTTTTGTATTCATTTTTTTAAATGTTTATTTATTTTTGAAAGACACAGTGACAGAGTGAGAGCAGGGGAGGGGCAGGGAGAGAGGGAGACACAGAATTTGATGCAGGCTCCAGACTCTGGGCTATCGGCACAGAGCCCAACATGGGGCTCGAACCCACAAACTGTGAGATCATGACCTGAGCCAAAGTCAAACGCTCAACCGACTGAGCCACCCAGATGCCCCAATTTTTCGTATTCATAAATAACAATTAAAAGCTGTTTTCAGTTGTTATCTTCATCAAGTTAAAAATGACTTCCTCGGGGCGCCTGGGTGGCACAGTCGGTTAGGCGTCCGACTTCAGCCAGGTCACTATCTCGCGGTCCGTGAGTTCGAGCCCCGCGTCAGGCTCTGGGCTAATGGCTCAAAGCCTGGAGCCTGTTCCGATTCTGTGTCTCCCTCTCTCTCTGCCCCTCCCCTGTTCATGCTCTGTCTCTCTCTGTCCCAAAAATAAATAAAAACGTTAAAAAAAAATTAAAAAAAAAATGACTTCCTCAAAAACAAACTTTACACAAACGCTGATTCGTAGCCACCTGGGGCTAAATGTGTTGGAGGAGGGAATGGAAAGGAACTTCTAATGGACAAGGAGTTTTGGGGAAATGAGGAAAATGTTCTGAAGTTAATTGTTGTGGTTGCCCAACTTTATAAACATGCTAAAAGCACTTCAGATTGTACACTTTATTTATTTATTTATTTTTTTAATTTTTTTTTTAACGTTTATTTATTTTTGGGACAGAGAGAGACAGAGCATGAACGGGGAGGGGCAGAGAGAGAGGGAGACACAGAATCTGAAACAGGCTCCAGGCTCTGAGCCATCAGCCCAGAGCCCGACGCGGGGCTCGAACTCACGGACCGCGAGATCGTGACCTGAGCTGAAGTCGGACGCTTAACCGACTGCGCCACCCAGGCGCCCCCAGATTGTACACTTTAAACAGACGAACTGTATGGTATGTGATTTGTATGGACAAACAAATGGTATGTGAATTGTATCTCAGTAAAACTGTAACAAATGGAACTGTAAATTGAGGAGCCAGCCTTCAGTCAGAGTGTAATATCTCAGCGTGCCATGCACTATCCATGAGCCAGCCTTCAGTCAGTGTAATATCTCTGGTCCATGCACTGTCCCTCTGTCATGCTGCCCTTCCTTTTACTACACATGCATGAGGTATAGCTAACTGTCAGCCTACAACAGGGGAATCCTGAGAGTTTGCTGAAGAATTCCCAATGCACAAGATATCCACAGGAAAATAATCTGCTGTAGAGTGGGGAGAGAAAGTAGACATCATTCCAGGGGAAACTGAGTGCACAGTAAGAGTAAACTTGAACTACTCAGAAATATTTATGGATTCATAGCTAAAATGTTCAGGGATGGAGTTCCTTTCCCAATAGAAAGGACTGAGGAATGGAGTCTTGCATATGACATCTTGATAGGATTTAGTTTGTTTTATTCAAATTAAGCATATTTTTTTTCTCTGCTATCTTAGGGTTGGCCATTTAGCACGAGACCTATTTTATCTGTAGCCCCAAGGATGTTTGCATTTCTCAGGAGAAAAAAATTAAAGAAAGTCATAAAATACTTGGCTTTATATTTGACTTCATGTTACAAAATAATTTAAAAAAGAAAAAAAAACACGCATTCCTGATTAATAGTGTAGTTAAATAAAGTGAAAGTAAGAGAAATATAATTCATAGAAATGATGGAACTTTTTGATATTAAAAAAATGGTTGCTAATAAAAATGGAAGTGCTTTAAGAAAGTAATAATGATTTGCTAGTGCATTTTTTCCTACCCTTTCCAATCCATATAAAGGGCTTTCTATTAAACTTTGGTACTTGAAAATAACTATTGGGCATAAATTTTATTAACTATGTGTAAAAAATCAGTATAGTTTCTAAGAATCTCAAAATTAAAAAAATAGTTTTTCTTAGGTACAAGTTATTTAGAGCTTAATGTAATATCAGCTACTTTAAAGCAATGTAGAATAAAGCATGCCACAGACGACAATTAGGAATCAGCAGGACTCAAGAGCTTTTATGCCATTTTGCGTTTTATGTGTTTACAAAGCTGCAACCTATTGGCATTTAATTCCATATTTACTGTCTCTGGTGTCTCATTGCACAGCAGGACATGGAATGAGCAATAAACATGTTATCATAAGTATTGTACTGAATGAAAATTTAATTAAATCACAACTTTTTAAAAAATGTATTTTCTGTGTCACCCTTCGGTTTGACATCTTCAACTCGTATATTCATTTTATCAATTTATCCACACTGAATTACAAAAACACGCTGAAATAATTTGATGTATATTAAAGTTTCAGGAGAATAAAAGATTCATTTTGAATATATTAGCATATAAGAGAGAGTTATTTAATCTTGATGACTTGAAAAATTATATAAATATATAATTTAATATGTTAATTGACTGGCCTACTTAGAAGCATAGTAAAGTTATATAACAAGAATTCAAAGAAATAGTATAAATGTGTTATTTTAATTTCATTCTATACAGGTATATTTTTAGTTCCTCTTTGAATGTACATGATCAAATTCTTTTATCTAGGGTCTTAAGCAATTAATTTTTCCTTTGGCAATCTATCACATAACATATATTTATCAATGAACAGTCTATTTAAGTAACTCATTTTTTTTTACAAGGGAATAAAATGAAGGGAGTTTTCACTTGGAATTGTATGAATGAAATAATATTATAAGATTATAATTATGTGGGGCACTAGGTGTCTCAGTTGGTTAAGCGTCCAACTCCTGATTTTTGCTCAGGTCATGATCTCGAGGTTGGTGAAATCCGACCCTGTATTGTCAGCATGGAGCCTTCTTGGGATTCTCTCTCTCCCTCTCTCTCTGCCCCTCCCCCACTCTTACTTTTTCTCTCTCTCTCTCTCTCTTTCTCTCTCCTTTTCTCTGTCACTCTCTCTCTTTCTCTGTATCTCTCTGTCTCTCTCTCAAAATGAATAAATATTTTTAAAAAATTATAATTATGTTAAGTGCATTGTTTCTTTATGTACAGATATAAGGGAAGGGGAGAACAGGTGAAGACAAAAATATATAAAATTTGCTAAATTCATATTGTTATAAAAACCTGATGCTTCGTTGTGCCCATTGTGTTAAAAATGATAGGAAAATGAGAAGAAAAATAGATTAGCTACAGAGGAAGGCTAGATGTTACTTAGAATTTTGCTAATGATAGTAATAATGAAAGGAATGATATGGCAAAGAGGTAGATTCAAATCTGAAGAATTTACATAAAAATAAGGAAAATATAAATTAATAATTGATCTGGTCAGGAGAAAGTTCAAATATTGAAAACACTAAGTAGATCAATCCAAGCAAGGGCTCAGTTTCAGGAAATCCAAGTAAAGGCCAGGAAAGGATACACAGATCAACTCAATCCACAGATCAACTCAATCCAGATCAGAGATAATTAATTATTTGAGATAAGGAGCTCCACCTAAATGTTGGGGTGTAGACAGTTTGGATAAGAAAATGGAAGCATAAATAACAAAAGCTTGATAATGAGCTAAAGTTTTAAGAAATCTTGACATATACCTTCTTCCCAATGTTAAAATTGGTTTCAAAATCAGATAGCACTGAGCATATAAGTGAATGTTTACAGTGAAATCCATAGGAAGAATGGAGGAAAACAATTTTTAAGAGAAGCAAGGGATTACCATTTATATGTCAAGGCTTTAATACATAATCTGTGATTGGCATTTGGAAATTATAGTTGAGCAGAATATGGACACATAGACTGGAGGCAGGAAAATTAGATTTTGTGTTCTTTGGCAATGTACAAAACACCTCCTGAGTGATGACCTAGAGAATGGACTTATGTTTTCCTTATACAATCTTTATTTTTTTTTTCTTTTTCAATATATGAAATTTATTGTCAAATTGGTTTCCATACAACACTCAGTGCTCATCCCAAAAGGTGCCCTCCTCAATACCCATCACCGACCCTCCTCTCCCTCCCACCCCCCATCAACCCTCAGTTTGTTCTCAGTTTTTAAAAGTCTCTTATGCTTTGGCTCTCTCCCACTCTAACCTCTTTTTTTTTTTTCCTTCCCCTCCCCCATGGGTTTCTGTTAAGTTTCTCAGGATCCACATAAGAGTGAAACCATATGGTATCTGTCTTTCTCTCTATGGCTTATTTCACTTAGCATCACACTCTCCAGTTCCATCCACATTGCTACAAAGGACCATATTTCATTCTTTCTCATTGCCACGTAGTACTCCATTGTGTATATAAACCACAATTTCTTTATCCATTCATCAGTTGATGGACATTTAGGCTCTTTCCATAATTTGGCTATTGTTGAGAGTGCTGCTATGAACATTGGGGTACAAGTGCCCCTATGCATCAGTACTCCTGTATCCCTTGGATAAGTTCCCAGTAGTGCTACTGCTGGGTCATAGGGTAGGTCTATTTTTAATTTTTTGAGGAACTTCCACACTGTTTTCCAGAGTGGCTGTACCAATTTGCATTCCCACCAACAGTGCAAGAGGGTTCCCGTTTCTCCACATCCTCTCCAGCATCTATAGTCTCCTGATTTGTTCATTTTGGCCACTCTGACTGGTGTGAGGTGATATCTGAGTGTGGTTTTGATTTCTATTTCCCTGATGAGGAACGACGTTGAGCATCTTTTCATGTGCCTGTTGGCCATCTGGATGTCTACTTTAGAGAAGTGTCTATTCATGTATTCTGCCCATTTCTTCACTGGGTTATTTGTTTTTCGGGTGTGGAGTTTGGTGAGCTCTTTATAGATTTTGGATACTAGCCTTTTGTCCAATATGTCATTTGCAAATATCTTTTCCCATTCAGTTGGTTGCCTTTTAGTTTTGTTGGTTGTTTCCTTCGCTGTGCAGACCTTTTTTATCTTCATGAGGTCCCAATAGTACATTTTTGCTTTTAATTCCCTTGCCTTTGGGGATGTGTCAAGTAAGAAATTGCTACGGCTGAGGTCAGAGAGGTCTTTTCCTGCTTTCTCCTCTAGGGTTTTGATGGTTTCCTGTCTCACATTCAGGTCCTTTATCCATTTTGAGTTTATTTTTGTGAATAGTGTGAGAAAGGGGTCTCTTTTCAACCTTCTGCATGTTGCTGTCCAGTTCTCCCAGCAGCATTTGTTAAAGAGGCTGTCTTTTTTCCATTGGATGTTCTTTCCTGCTTTGTCAAAGATGAGTTGGCTATACTTTTGTGGGCCTAGTTCTGGGGTTTCTATTCTATTCCATTGGTCTATGTGTCTGTTTTTGTGCCAATACCATGCTGTCTTGATGATGACAGCTTTGTAGTAGAAGCTAAAGTCTGGGATTGTGATGCCTCCTGCTTTGGTCTTCTTCTTCAAAATTACTTTGGCTATTCGCGGCCTTTTGTGGTTCCATATGAATTTTAGGATTGCTTGTTGTAGCTTCGAGAAGAATGCTGGTGCAATTTTGACTGAGATTGCATTGAATGTGTAGATAGCTTTGGGTAGTATTGACATTTTAACAATATTTATTCTTCCAATCCATGAGCACGGAATGTTTTTCCATTTCTTTATATCTTGTTCAATTTCCTTCATGAGGTTTCTATAGTTTTCAGCATAAAGATCTTGTACATCTTTGTTTAGTTTTATTCCTAGGTATTTTATGCTTCTTGGTGCAATTGTGAATGGGATCAGTTTCTTTATTTGTCTTTCTGTTGCTTCATTATTAGTGTATAAGAATGCAACTGATTTCTGTACATTGATTTTGTATCCTGCAACTTTGCTGAATTCATGTATCAGTTCTAGCAGACTTTGTTGGAGTCTGTCAGATTTTCCATGTATAATATCATGTCATCTGCAAAAAGTGAAAGTTTGATCATCTTTGCCAATTTTGATGCCTTTGATTTCCTTTTGCTGTCTGATTGCTGATGCTTGGACTTCCAACACTATGTTAAACAACAGTGGTGAGAGTGGACATCCCTGTCATGTTCCTGATCTCAGGGAAAACGCTCTCAGTTTTTCCCCATTGAGGATGATGTTAGCTGTGGGCTTTTCATAAATGGCTTTATGATCTTTTAGTATGTTCCTTCTGTCCCGACTTTCTCGAGGGTTTTTATTAAGAAAGTTGCTGAATTTTGTCAAATGCCTTTTCTGCATCTATTGACAGGATCATATGGTTCTTATCTTTTCTTGTATTAATGTGATGTATCACGTTGATTGATTTGCGAATGTTGAACCAGCCCTGCAGCCAGGAATGAATCCCACTTGATCATGGTGAATAATTCTTTTTATATGCTGTTGAATTCGATTTGCTAGTATCTTATTGAGAATTTTGCATCCATATTCATCAGGGATATTGGCCTGTAGTTCTTTTTTTTTACTGGGTCTCTGTCTGATTTAGGAATCAAAGTAATACTAGCTTCATAGAATGAGTCTGGAAGTTGTCCTTCTCTTTCCATTTTTTGGAATAGCTTGAGAAGGATAGGTATTATCTCTGCTTTAAATGTCTTTTAGAACTCCCCTGGGAAGCCATCTGGTCCTGGACTCTTATTTGTTGGGAGATTTTTGATGACTGATTCAATTTCTTCGCTGGTTATGGGTCTCTTCAAGTTTTCTATTTCCTCCTGATCGAGTTTTGGAAGTGTGTGGGTGTTTAGGAATTTGTCCATTTCTTCCAGGTTGTCCAGTTTGTTGGCATATAATTTTTCATAGTATTCCCTGACAATTGCTTGTATCTTTGAGGGATTGGTTGTAATAATTCCATTTTCATTCATCATTTTATCTATTTGGGTCATCTCTCTTTTCTTTTTGAGAAGACTGGCTAGAAGTTTATCAATTTTGTTCATTTTTTCAAAAAACCAACTCTTGGTTTCATTGATCTGCTCTACAGTTTTTTTTAGATTCTATATTGTTTATTTCTGCTCTGATCTTTATTATTTCTCTTCTTCTGCTGGGTTTACGCTGTCTTTGCTGTTCTGCTTCTATTTCCTTTAGGTGTGCTGTTAGATTTTGTATTTGGGATTTTTCTTGTTTCTTGAGATAGGCCTGGATTGCAATGTATTTTCCTCTCAGGACTGCCTTCGCTGCGTCCCAAAGCGTTTGGATTGTTGTATTTTCATTTTCGTTTGTTTCCATATATTTTTTGATTTCTTCTCTAATTGCCTGGTTGACCCACTCATTCTTTAGTAGGGTGTTCTTTAACCTCCATGCTTTTGGAGGTTTTCTAGACTTTTTCCTGTGGTTGATTTCAAGCTTCATAGCATTGTGGTCTGAAAGTATGCATGGTATGATTTCAATTCTTGTATACTTATGAAGCGCTGTTTTGTGACCCAGTATGTGATCTGTCTTGGAGAATGTTCCATGTGCACTCGAGAAGAAAGTATATTCTGTTCCTTTGGGATTCAGAGTTCTAAATATATCTGTCAAGTCCACTTGATCCAATGTATCATTCAGGGCCCTTGTTTCTTTATTGACCGTGTGTCTAGATGATCTATCCATTTCTGTAAGTGGAGTGTTAAAGTCCCCTGCAATTACCACATTCTTATCAATAAGGTTGCTTATGTTTGTGAGTAATTGTTTTATATATTTGGGGGCTCCGGTATTCGGTGCATAGACATTTATAATTGTTAGCTCTTCCTGATGGATAGACCCTGTAATTATTATATAATGTCCTTCTTCATCTCTTGTTACAGCCTTTAATTTAAAGTCTATTTTGTTTGATGTAAGTATGGCTACTCCAGCTTTCTTTTGACTTCCAGTAGCGTGATGAATAGTTCTCCATCCCCTCACTTTCAATCTAAAGGTGTCCTCAGGTCTAAAATGAGTCTCTTGTAGACAGCAAATAGATGGGTCTTGTTTTTTTATCCATTCTCATACCCTATGTCTTTTGGTTGGTGCATTTAGTCCATTACGTTCAGTGTTATTATAGAAAGATACGGGTTTAGAGTCATTTTGATGTCTGTGGGTTTCATGCTTGTAGCGATGTCTCTGGTACTTTGTCTCACAGGATCCCCCTTAGGATCTATTGTAGGGCTGGTTTAGTGGTGATGAATTCCTTCAGGTTTTGTTTGTTTGGGAAGACCTTTATCTCTCCTTCTATTCTAAATGAGAGACTTGCTGGATAAAGGATTCTCGGCTGCATATTTTTGCTGTTCATCACATTGAAGATCTCCTGCCATTCCTTTCTGGCCTGCCAAGTTTCATTAGAGAGATTGGTCACGAGTTATAGGTCTCCCTTTATATGTTAGAGCACATTTATCCCTAGCTGCTTTCAGAATTTTCTCTTTATCCTTATATTTTGCCAGTTTCACTATGATATGTCATGCAGAAGATTGATTTTAGTTACGTCTGAAAGGATTTCTCTGTGCATCTTGGATTTCAATGCCTTTTTCCTTCCCCAGATCAGGGAAGTTCTCAGCTATTATTTCTTCAAGTACCCCTTCAGCACCTTTCCCTCTCTCTTCCTCCTCTGGAATACCAATTATGTGTATATTATTTCTTTTTAGTGCATCACTTACTTCTCTAATTTTCCCCTCATACTCCTGGATTTTTTTTATCTCTCTTTTTCTCAGCTTCTTCTTTTTCCATAATTTTATCTTCTAGTTCACGTATTCTCTCCTCTGCCTCTTCAATCTGAGCCGTGGTGGTCTCCATTTATTTTGCAGCTCATTAAAAGCATTTTTTAGCTCTTCCTCATTGTTCCTTTATACTGTTTTCAAGCCCAGCGATTAATTTTATGATTATTATTCTAAGTTCACTTTCTGTTACATTGTTTAAATCATTTTTGATCAGTTCGTTAGTTGTTGTTATTTCCTGGACATTTTTCTGAGGGGAATTCTTCCGTTTCGTCATTTTGGATAGTCCCTGGAGTGGTGCGGGACTGCGGGGCACTTCCCCTGTGCTGTCTTGAATAACTCGAGTTGGTGCGCAGGGCTGCAGTCAGACCTGATGTCTGCCCCCAGCCCACCGCTGGGGCCACAGTCAGACTGGTGTGTGCCTTCTCTTCCCCTCTCCTAGGGGCAGGATTCACTGTGGGGTGGCGTGGCCCGTCTGGGCTACTTGCACATTCTAGGCTTGTGGTGCTGGTGATCTGGCGTATTAGCGGGGGTGGATCGGCAAGGTGCACAGGGGAGGGAGGGGCAGGCTCAGCTTGCTTTTCCTTCAGAGATTCGCTTGGGGAGGGGCCCTGTGGCACCGGGAGGGAGTGAGACTGGCCTGACGGATGCATCCCCAGAAGCACAGCGTTGGGTGTTCCCGAGGTGCAAGCAAGTTCCCTGGCAGGAACTGGTTCCCTTTGGGATTTTGGCTGGGGGATGGGCGAGGGAGATGGCGCTGGCCAGCGCCTTTGTTCCCTGCCAAGCTGAGCTCTGTCATCCAGGGCTCAACAACTCTCCCTCCCGTTGTCCTCCAGCCCTCCCGTTCTCTCAGCAGAGCTGTTAGCTTATAACCTTCCAGATGTCAAGTCCCGCTTGCTGTCAGAACACACTCTGTCCGGCACCTCCGCTGTTGCAAGCCAGACTCTGGGCTCTGCTTGGCTGGCGGGCTGCCCCTCCCCGCCCCCTCCCGCCAGTCCATGGAGCTCGCAGGCCTCTCCACCCTTCCTACCCTCTTTCGTGGGCCTCTCATATGGGCTTGGCTCCAGAGACTCCGTTCTGCTAGTCTTCTGGTGATTTTCTGGGTTATTAAGGCAGGTGTGGGTGGAATCTAAGTGACCTGCAGGACGCAGTGAGCTCAGCATCCTCCTACCCTGCCATCTGATTTGTCCTTGGGTGAAACATTTTTCCTCCTAGATTGCAGAGTAGAGAGGAAACTGGCTCTCACTTCATAGTTCACCTCTATTTCTTCTGATCAAAAGACATTTTGGTATGGGATATTATGCCAATTACACCCACATTAAAACTGGGTATATCCACGCCACGATGCCGGCGCGTTGCGTTCAGGCCCTGGTGGCTGCCCAGCCTCCACCCCCTGCCTGTCTGCAGCTGCCAGCCGGAAGCACCAAGACTGCTGTTTCCTCCTTATAGAATCTGTGCAATATGTAAGTCAAGTAATGTATCCAGGTACCTATCACAGTGGCGACAACATAGTAAACATTTAAAATGCAAGTTTCCTTTAGTTAACATTACTTTTACCTGTGTTTTTACATGCTATGTAAAATATTAAACAAATATACAAATATAAAGAATGATGGTACCAGATAAAATTTTTGTAAAATAATGAGGTATCTGAAATATTAAAAAAGTCTTTTAAAAATGTTTACAGTATTATCCTAAAGATATAAAATACAAATTAATATACTGAAGATATAAATATATATATTTACTTATCTTGTACTTTATATATATAAATATATATGTACTTATATTGTGTATATATATGTATATATACATATATCTCATATATATAAATAATCTTACAAAAATTCAAAAAAATAAATTTGAAGTATGTTCATGGAAATTAATATGAATGTTGTATAATCCTACCGGAACATGAGATGGTAGCATTATTTCATAGTGTAATATTGGTGTCTAAAATCTTGTTCTTTAGACCCGATGCTGGATTCAGACGCAGGTCTTTCATCCTTGAATGTGGAGGATTCTTTTGAGAATTTTGGTAGAATGTTACCAGGTGGCAAAAGTATCAGCTAATATAAGATTCTTCATAATTTCTTTTACAAGCAAAGAAGTTCCTGAAATAGCGTCAATTTGTTCTACAATTTATTTTATATCAGTAATAGCATGGCCTCTCTCCCTCTCTTTCGCTCTATTTCCCCTTATTCTCTGTCACTTCTCTCTCTTTCAGCGAGATAAAAACAAGATGATCTTCCTTGAAGTGTTGTATTGTCTTATCTTGTCATATTTTAAGGACTCTTAGAATTTTTCTTTTAATTCATGTGGATACCATATGAATAAGCATCATGTAGACAGAACTACCTATCTATCAGTTGGGAATGATGAGATGGAACTCTCAATAGAGCTGGAGCTAAAATTTTAAAGCTTCATATTATTTACAGAATGAAAAATTCCCTAATTACATTTTCACCTTTCAACTAGTTCATTTTACCATTGTTTTAAAAAAAATGTTTATTTATTTGAGAGAGAGAGAGAGAGAGAGAGAACAAGTGGGGGAGGGGCATAAAGAGAGAGGGAGAAGGAGACACGATCCGAAGCAGGCTCTGTACTGACAGGAGAGAGCCCCATTCGGGGCTCTAACCCACACACCATGAGATCATGACCTTGAGCCAAATTTGGACATTTAACCAAATGAGCCACCCAAGCGACCCTCTCTTTACCATTCTGATTATCAGTACGATACAGGGATTATCAGTACATACAGGAATAGCAAATTAAGAGTTAATATTAAAGAGTCATAAAAAAAAAAAGAGTCATGATCATGTAGAAAAATCTCAAATGCTTTCCATCTTACAAAGTGGTAATTTCCTCTTTGGAATTAAATATGCATTTGAACCCTCTTTCAGTCAGCTACTCTGTCGTGTATTTAAAGTTTCTTATAGTGAGTTGGTATATGTAAATCTTACACTTTTATTTTTTTTAATTTATTTTGTAATGTTTATTTTTGAGAGAGAGAGAGAAATGGCATGAGCAGGGGAAGGGCAGAGAGAGAGTGGGAGACACAGACCGAAGCAGGTTCCAGGCTCTGGGCTATCAACAGACACAGGGCTCGAACTCACAGACTGTGAGATCATGACCTGAGCCGCAGTCAGAAGCTCAACCCACTGAGCCACCCAGGCACTCCTATAAATCTTACACTTTTAAAGAACATTATTTTAAAAGAGAAAAGACCTAAATTTAATTTTATTGTAATACACAAGTTGATCTATGAAAAATCAAGATTTTTGACATTTCTCTCTACAATAGGTACTCTGAAAGAGACAAAAGAAATTACATAAGCATATAAAAACAGAGCCCACCATTGAAAATCTAGTGAATATCCAGGTGATTTCAGTTTCTTCAAACTCTTACCATTTAAGTATGTCTAATTTACAATATGTGATATATATCATGAAGGATAGTAATCCAAATAAAAGTTAAAGACATCAAGAAATCTTAAAAGACAATCTGAAATAAAAGGATGTTAACACTTAAAAAGCAAAGGTACTGACATTTAACACTGTAATTATTTCCTGTCTATACTTCAGTGGTAAGTGGATACTTGGAGCTTACAAAAGATAGACACATGCAGTATTGTATATCACATGTTCTCACTTTTAAAAGAAAACTTTGGAACTACTGAATAGAAATGAAAATAAGGTGAACATTAACTTTACTAGTCATCAGGCATCCTTCTTGAGAAGTCAGGATGCTCATATGTCACTGCTGCCTAAATTAAAGTCAAGTTGAATACACTTACTAAATAGGTTGGTTATACCATTTTAGCAATTTAAAACTCATGTGTCTTCCCAGCTTTCAATATTGGAAGCACTTAATATATTTTAGAATGCTTACTGTCAGCTCTTTATTGATCTAAAAGAAAGCTTCCATTAAATTATTTATTCTAGTTTATTAAGATAAAATTGAAAATAAAATGGGGATAAATTTAAGGTGTAAGCATGATGATCTGATATACATACACATTGTAAAAGGATTCCCATCTTTGAGTTAATGACGACATTCATCACTTCATCACTGTACATATTTACCTTTTTGTTTGTTTTTTGATAAAACCACAAGTTCTCCTCTCCTAGCAAATTTCAGTTATACAATACAGGATTATCAACTTTAGTTCCCATTTTATACATTATATCCTCACACTTTATCCTTCCTCCCTCCCTCTCTCCCTCCCCTCCTTTGTCTGTCTTTTTCTTTCTTTCTTTCTTTCTTTCTTTCTTTCTTTCTTTCTCTCTCTTTCTCTTTCTTTCTTTCTTTCTTTCTTTCTTTCTTTCTTTCTTTCTTTCTTTCTTTCTTTCTTTTCTTCTTTCCCTTCCCTTTCCCTTCCCCTTCCCTTCTCTTTCTTTCTCAAAAATAAATAAATAAACTTTAAAATGTGAGTTAGTGTAGTAGTCTCCTTTTTAAAACATTTCAGATTTGTACTATGACATTTTTACCTTAAATGTTTATGTTTTTTTTTTTACTTCCTATTTTTTATCAGAGAAACCATAGTCATTCTTATAACACCTTAGCATGAGTTTTGAACAAGGCTGAAGTATAACTACTTTCTAAAGACACAAAATGTCAAAGACAAACTCATTTATGCTTATTCTTCCATTTCTTTTAAAGAAGTGACTATGGGGCGCCTGGGTGGCTCAGTCCGTTGGGCGGCCGACTTCGGCTCTGGTCATGATCTCGCGGTCCGTGAGTTCGAGCCCCACGTCAGGCTCTGTGCTGAGAGCTCAGAGCCTGGAGCCTGTTTCAGATTCTGTGCCTCCCTCTCTCTCTGACCCTCCCCCATTCATGCTCTGTCTCTCTCTGTCTCAAAAATAAATAAACGTTAAAAAAATTTTTTTAAATAAAAAATAAAAAAATAAAGAAGTGACTATGTATGGGGCGCCTGGCTGGCTTGGTCGGTTAAGCGTCCGACTTCAGCTCAGGTCACGATCTCGCGGTCCGTGAGTTCGTGCCCCGCGTTGGGCTCTGGGCTGATGGCTCAGAGCCTGGAGCCTGCTTCTGATTCTGTGTCTCCCTCTCTCTCTGCCCCTCCGCCGTTCATGCTCTGTCTCTCTCTGTCCCAAAAATAAATAAACGTTAAAAAAAAAGTGACTATGTGTATATTACTTGTGATTTTATCCCTAATTTATTGTACTTTATACATTTTATCCTATGCTTCTGAGGAGTGTGGCATCTGCTTAAAATCATCTATTTTGTTAAGTACAACATACAATGTTAGAACTGACATGATTTTTTTAAGGGCTCTATAACTTGACATGTCATGGCATGTTGTTCAGATTGATACATGAGAGTTACATGGTTGAACTAATATTTTCCCCTGAAATCTTGTTTTTCCTGTACTATCCAAGCATGATTCCTTCAAAATTTTTTTCATATGACCACATCATCTTGATCACTCTATCCCTGACGCTTTTATGCACTAGCTGCATATAAATGTTGAACTCAGAATTGAAAATAATCTTTCAAATCAAGTTTACAGGGACAGATTGCAGTGGGGCACCAATCTACATGGCCACTTGAATTCTATCAACAATATCTCATATTAGTTTTTAGCAGCCATATCTCACTGCTAATATATTAACCTTGAAATATATGAAAATGTTTTGATATTTTTTTGTAAGCTTGTGGTAAGTCAAATCTCCACTCTTACTTGCATTGTCAATTATTTCTGACACAGATTTTTCAAATACTTCTTTAAAAAAATTCCATTTTTCTTCAAGGTTCAGATGGTCATTTTAGCAGGTCCATAGTTAATTAATTTTTAATCAATGTCAGGCACTTTCCAACTACACTGGCAATTTCCAAAATATAAAGCATACCAGAATTGTCAAAACAAACAAAAAAAAGTATCATTGATCCTTGATATAGGTTGAGAAGTTTTGTACACAATCTTTTCCCCATGTTTTAGGCAACACATCTCTCTGCTTTTGGATTATTTTCTAATTTTTTCTTCTGAGTCATCATCATGGCTAAGGTGAATGTTCCCCAGTCAATAAAATCCTGAAACATCTGTCTTTTACTTATTTCTG
This sequence comes from Lynx rufus, assembly GCF_022079265.1. Classification (NCBI taxonomy): domain Eukaryota; kingdom Metazoa; phylum Chordata; class Mammalia; order Carnivora; family Felidae; genus Lynx; species Lynx rufus. The sequence continues at coordinate 41,102,364 of NW_025814823.1, forward strand.
CCTTATTTAACAATATTTTGCCTAGGTCATTCTTTTGCACCTCATACATTAATTATCTACAAATGTTTCTATATTTTCAAATTTTTATTTAAGCAAACTTTATTATTTCAGCTAAAAGTGAAATACCTCTTTTATCTGAAATCTTGATATTTTTGCTCTACCTGCAATTTTCTGATATCACTAAGCCAAAAATAGGGGCATTTTCTCATTCTCAAGTGCTACTTTCTCACATTTCTAACACCTAATTCAACAATCTGTCCTCACTCTAAATTTATACCATTTCTTATCATTTATAAACTTCTAAGAGACACATCTCCCAACATTCTTCAAGGATTTCCATTTTCAATAAAAATTGCTCATGACCCTGACTTCTCTCTACACAGTACTCTGTCACTATTTCATAAAAATTGAATACACAGATGGGAGTCTGAAAGCAACCTTGGACATGGTAACCACTCAATTCTTAAGTTTACAACTGAAGAGGAGTGCGCCTAATCCCTGATTGGCCTCCGTTCTTTAATCTTTTGCTGCACCCACATTTTTTAGTCATGACTTTGTTCTCCAGTCTGATAACTAGTTTCTCTATCAGTTATCTCTTTTCTAAACATTCTTCCCAACTAATATGTACTCCGGATATATTAAATAAACTTTTCATCGATTAAATTTACTAATTTCAGCATTTTATTATACTTATTTTGCCAATTCAAAATTTCATATAAATTTAAGAATCTATTTTTTCTTCTACTTTTTTTAAGGTTACTAAGCATTGAAATAAAAGATCACCTTGCAATTATGGATTATATTAAAAACAAACACAAAAAATCCCTGTAATTCATTCTCAGTGCTTCTCCTAGGATCTGATTAATCACTTTATTCAAATCAAATTAATTTTATTCTTCTAATCAGAGAAAGAATTCCAAACATTTACTATCTTTCCAGAAAGGAGTGAGATGAGGTTTCCAGGTAAAATAAAGGGCTTCCAGCTAATTCTGAACCCAGATAAACAACAAATAATTTTTCTTAATATAAGTACATCCCATATATTTCCCAGGATATATATATATATATATATATGTGTGTGTGTATATATATATATATATATACACATATATACACATATATATATGTGTGTGTGTATAATTTTATATATAAAAACATAAAAATTATATATGTATATAAAATTGTGTATAACATATATATGTATATAAGTATAATTTATATATAAAATATATAAATATATATAACATATTGCACAGACATATATATATATATATATATTTGTTATTCATATGAACTTCAATTTAATATGGGTCTTCTATTTTATTTCCTATATTTTCAACCTTAGGGTGGGATAACTTAACTCTTGTCTTATCATCTCAGAAAATGAGCTCATTTTCTATTCTCTTATGAAGAACAAAATATCCCATTTTAGTATTTACTGTCCTTGGTTTTTTCTTGAAATATACTTTAGAAGGCATAGTTTTCTCTTTCTGCTAGGAATAACTACACCCTCTTCATATTTACATATTTTTAGATCTTTGCACAGCATTTGCTACTTAGCCTATTTTGAATTTCATTCACTGTCTGTATATATACATATTTATTCTGCTTATATAAGTACATACGTATATGTAATATGTTTATATATATACACACACCCACCCCCCCACACACACACACACAGAGTAATATTAAACAGAATAATGTTAAACTTTCTCACTAACTCACACTGAAAGTATGTACCTCTCTGTTACCCTTAACCATCTTTTTTTTTTTTTTTTAATCTTTATCCTTATTTTAGAGAGAAAGATAATGCACAAGCAGGGGAGAGGGTCAGAGGGATAGAGAGAGAATCTTAAGCAGGCTCCACACTCAGCAGGGAGCACAACATGGGGTTCCATGACTCTGGGATCATGACCTGAGTAGAAATCAAGAGTCAGATGCTCAACCAACTGAGCCACCCATTTGCCCCACTCTTACCATAGTTTAAAAAGAACACTTTTCCCTCACAGGTTTCACTACCTAACTATACATTCATCCCTTGTCATGTTGGATTTTTCTTCTTCTTAATTATGTGTCAAGTTTTTCTTTCACATTTCATCTTTGGATGTTGAAATTGAGTGGTCTCCTTCAAATTGTATTTAACTCCTCCTTCCATCAAGTATTATGTTGGTTACTCTTACCTTTCAAATGTTTCTCTTTGGTTTCTTCATTTCCTCTTTTTTTCCCTATTAGCCCCTAATCCTACATTTTCTATATTTCTTGGTGATATATTGCCACAATTTAGAAAAATATTTTACTTTTAAAGAAAAATATTTTAAATTCCTTAGTTTTCTGTCTTTGGGCTTCTCTTTTTTGTCCTCTCTAGTCTTTCCCATTGTAATCCATTCACTTCTAGGGTTTCATATTTTACTTCTTTGTGTATTGTTTACACAGTTCTGTGAGTGGTTGCTTAAAGACAGTGAATATATGGAAACCAATACGAGGTAGAATTGCTAGTGGCATTTGTGTTGAATAAATGTTGTCTGATCCATTTTGCACTATGAGCTGCGTAAAGTTGAACTGCACCATGGGTCCCCTTTTTCACAATGATTTTACTCAGCTATGCTTGATAAGCAACCAGGACCTTGGCATGTTGATAAGATATAGTGCTAATCCTCTAGAAAGCGTATATACCTCAGTACATTACAGCAGCCACAAGAATCACCACAAAGTCCCCTCTTCTCACCCTCTCTCCCACCATAACTGCAGTTATGCCACTGTTTTTTGCCCCAGAAGCACAATTAGGTGCAGAACTGTACCCAGGAAAACAACATAGGTAGTGGTCATTTGTAAAATTAATGAAGTATGGTTCCATTACATTATTCTTGAAAAATACTATGCTGATACACCAACTAGCCCCTGGTCAAAAAATGTCACAGGAAAGCTGAAAAACTTTTGTGAATGTCTCAGCTTTAGAAATATTTTAGAAAGACTAATATGACTATTTAAAGTTTTGAATGGTGAAGTTGTATGAATGGGTAGTTTTAAACTTTAAAAATAAAGATATATCAAAGGAGTTTAATAATTTAGTTAAAAGAATAAAAGATAATTTCTAGGTGTGATAGAAATTGGGTCAGAATTTTGAAGACAGAGGGACATCAATTCAATTGTTTGGGCATGAACAGAATTTTTATTTTTAAATTTAGTTTTGCCTGATAGAGTTTTAAGAATAAAAATATTTGTAAATTTAGTTAAATAAATACAGGAACAATAAAACTGTGATGATTTTCTTTTAAAACAGAGCAAAAAGTGGGGGGCTTGAGTGTTTCAGTCAGTTAAGTGTCCAACTCTTGATGTCAGCTCAGGTCTTGATCTCAGGGTTGTGAGTTCAAGCCCTGAACTGGGCTCCATGCTGGGTGTGGAGCCTACTTAAAATAAGTAAATGAATAAATAAATACATAAATAAATAAGAACAAAAATAGTTTAAATATACATCAGTTTGTTTTTGTTGGTAAAAATATTTGGTCTATTAAAATTCGGAAACAGTCATAATAAAATGTGAAGTTATGTGTTAGTAATCAATATAAATAAACAATAAAGTAAAATAATGCATTTGTAAAATATGTGTAAGAAGAATAAATATAGATAACCATTTCAGTAAATGCCTTTTATACCCAGATATGATAAATAAGATAAGCAGTCTATCATATGATGAATTAGGTAACATGAAATCTTTCAATATATGGTTCAAAGGAATAAAATTGTTGTTTTGACAATGAGAATATAATTTTCATAGGAAGTTAAACATTTTCTTCCCAAAACAACGAATAAATACATTGAAATTTATGCCATTCCATTTATTGAAGATGTTACCAGAAATGTACATAAGCTTTCAAGATGAGAAAATGCAAACTAAAATGAATACTGTGATAGAACAAGTGACCATGACACATGTTTAAGTGTTTTGTTTGTCAAAGTACAGTGTTTCAGTAGAAGCATAGAGGTTACTTGCAAAATCAGCTGCTTATTAAGTTACAAAAATGAATGTGATATTCTGTTGGTTAATGGTATATTTTAGGACTGTGAAGATCTTGAAATGATATCTAGACTCCCCCCCACCCCAACTCTGAGGGCCTGGTGTTTTGGGTGGTGGTCTAGCTGTTGAAAGAGAAAATAGATGTCTTAATATAGATATAATAAACAAAGTTTATAACTATTGTAGAATATTAGTTGTATCAATAATTGTATGTTTTCTATACATGATATGAGGGAGAGATAATAAAAGGGGTAGATTTAAAGACAGAATCTCATTAGCTTTCTTAATTTTAATAGGGTAAATTGCAGTGAAAACACAACAATCAAATGTAAATTTTTCAACCAGTCTCCTATAATTTATTGTGTTGTTTTGTTTTTCTCTTGTGTTTACTTGAACAATAATGTTTTCTTTTATTTTGTTTTTGTATTTGCTCTCTTTTGTATTCAGGAGAAAAAAACAATTTTTTGAACCAGTTTTACTTTTAATTCCAAAGAATTTCTGAAGTCTGGTCAAAGCATCAATATCCACATGATCTGCAATCATATTAATACAAATGCTAAATTTTAGAAAATTGTGACATTCTCCAAATTTACAAACATGGTGAGCTTTCCTTCCTTCTATCTTGCTTTCTTGCTTTCTTTCTTCTTTCCTTATATTTGTTTTTAGAGAGGGACAGTGCAAGTGGCAAGTGTCGGGGGGGAGGGGCAGAGGGAGAGAGAGAGAATCTTAATCAGGCTCCACCCTGAGCATGGTGTACCATGTCCCTGGGATCATGACCTGAGAGGAAATCAAGAGTCAGATGCTCAACTAACTGAGCCACCCTGGAGACCCTCCCTTAATTATTTAAAAATGTTATTTTTCTTTTAAAGTAGTCAATTATAAATATGAAGTCACTACTTTTCAAATTATTGTTTAGAATCAAATATATCCAACATGTAAATTAAATCATTTTAGTGGAAATGCTTGTTATTAGCTTAGATCAACTCAGAGTTTCAAAGATAATCTTATCTTTCTACACATGCTTATAAATTATTTTATGAAAACAGAAAAAGTAAATTTCAGCAGCTTACAAGAGAATGGAAAAGTTAAAAACAAATTTAGGATATATGGTTAGTGTTATGAGGAAAATATTTCTTGAGGAACATAACCAAGTAAAGAAATTCCAACTAATTTGATTACTCTTTACTTTCCTGGATTACATAGTTTGCTACATGATAGGAAGTTGAGTTGGAATAATTAGTGGGTTTGGAGATATAAATGCTATATAACATACAGTTTTATTTTCTTTTATGCCTTCTCAGCTCATTAGACCTTTTTTTGCTTCACCCCTATATAGTTTGGTAACTTACAACTCAAGTTTTATTAAAACTGTGGCCCATAGTAAGAAATGTATCGTATATCAAAATCCAGGAAATGTAAACACAAAATGAGTGAGTGGGGCACAAGGCATTTTTAGGGCAGTGAAACTATTCTGTATGGTAGTGTAATGGTGGATATATGACAGTTTACACTTTGTCAACATCCTCAGAATTGTGTGACATGAAGAATGAAACTTTGGACTTTAGTTAATAATAATGTATCAATATTGGCTTATTAATTTTAACAAGTGTAGTCGAGAAAGCCTGTCCCACTGAGGACCTTGGGCTGCAGGTCTGAGAGGAAAGACCACAGGAAATTACAGAACTAGGAAGTGGTTCTCAAAGTGCAGTCTTTTAAGTCTGTGTAGAGGAAGGCATCGCAGGGAGACGCCACATCAGGAGTATAGGCAGAGGCAGACAGACAGGCAGCAGACAGGAGGCAAGGTGGTGCAATGTGAGAAGAAAGGAAGCCTGAAAGGAATACCTGAGTAGTCCAAAAGATATGGCAAAACAGAAAGAGCTGAAGAAAAACTTTCCTCTGGAGTAGAGTTGCCATACTTAATATACAAAATGCCTAGTTCAATTTGAATTTCGGATTAACAGCTATACACACAAACACACACACACATGCCCTGTGTGTATATACTATACATATATACTATATGTGTATATAGGTATAAATGCATCACATACAATATTTGGGACATACTTATACTACAATTTAGTCATTATTTATCTGAAATTCAAATTTAACTGAACATCCGAAATTTATCTGACATCCCTACTCTGGAGGGATACCCATAATTTTTCTACTCACCTCTTTTTTTATTTTTTCCCTTGGGAAATGTCTTAGTTCCCCGAGGAAGCTCAGAGAGTATAATCATGTTTCCATGTTCTGGACACTGGAGGATGTAGAAAACTCCAACTACAAGGCAAGACTGCATCTACATTGTAGAAATTAGTGTCTGGCCAAGGTGTGGGGGCATCCAGCTTGCTTCACTGGCCTACCTCATTCTGATTTATGACTTCTATTTTGCTTAAGTGTAGATCAAGAGGAGAGGGTAGAAGACTTATTCTTACTTCCTCCCTTTTTAAAAAAGAACCACATGTATTTCTGTCTGTGTCAAGAGCAGGAGCCACTTTAAAAATGTTTTCCTATGTTTGTATTTTTATATTGCTGTTTGTTCCGTTTGCTTTTAATTAGCCCTCCACGTGAGACCTGGTATAGGATGTACATTTCTAAAGCCTTAGCCTGGCAGTGTCTGTATCCAGGGATGGGAGTCTGAGACTGAGAAACATTAAGACAAGGGACATTTGGGTAGAATATGTCTAGGATACAATTATTCTTGGGTGAATATAGTTTTGATAAAATGAAACTGCAATAACACAAAGGGAGTTATTTTTTCTGAAAAACCATGCTGATCAGTCATATTGAATGTTAAGAATTACAGTACTGAAAGTAATATCGGAGGGTATGGTATGACTCTCACCCAAATAAAAAGAAATAAAACCAGAAATCCATGTGTGTTAATATATTTTATATGACTGAGAAGAAAGGGACAAGATCGTTAGATGCACACCAGGAAAATTGGCTATTTAAGAGAAAGAATGACGACAGGGGAAGGAGTTTAACTTTCTTTTTACATATTTTTGCAGTTTTATTTTTGATAATGCTCACATATCTTTTTTGTAAGAAAAAATAAATTCATTTTGAAAACTTGAAATACAGATTTGTATCTATTGTATGATATGTCACTGTGTATATATGAAATACAAAAGAATGGCTTATAACTGTGCTTTTCATGCATTATTATAATGTGAGAGAATTTTCAAGTCCAATAGACTGTCTCAGTTTTCAAAGCTTTACTTTTACTTGTTTCAAATTTTTATTTAAATTCTAGTTAGCTAACATATGGTGCAATATGTTTCATGAGTAGAATTCAGTGATTAATCATCTACATACAACATCCAGTACTCATCACAAGTGCTCTCCTTAATACTCATCACCCGTTTAGCCAATCCCCTGCCCACCTCCCCTCCAGTAACCCTCAGTTTGTTTTCTATCATTAAGAGTCTCTTAAGGTTTGTTTCCCCTCTCTTTTTTCCCCCCTTTCCCATATGTTCATCTGTTTTGTTTCTTAAATTCCACGAGTGAAGTCATATGGTATTTGTCTTTCTCTGATTGACTCATTTCGCTTAGCATAGTACACTCTAGCTTCATTCACATCGTTGCAAATGGCGAGATTTCATTTTTAATGGCTTAGTAATATTCCATTGTATATATTTATACCACTTCTTTTTTGATTCATCAATCAATGGACATTTGAACTCTTTCCATAGTTAGGCTATTATTGAAAATGCTGTTATAAACATCAGTGTTATGCAACCCTTCAAATCTGTATTTTTGTATCCTTTAGGTAAATATCCAGTAGTGCAATTGCTGGGTCTAGAATAGTTCTATTTTTAACTTTTTGAGAAACCTCCATACTGTTTTCCATACTGGCTACACCTAGTTTGCATTCCGACCAACAGCGTAAGAGGGTTCCACTTTTTCCACATCCTCGCCAACATCTGCTGTTTCCTGTGTTGTTAATTTTAGTCATTCTGAGAGGCGTGACATGGTATCTTATCATGGTTCCAAAATTTACTTTTGAAGAAAATGAGGAATCCAAAATTACATGATGCCCAGGAATAGTGTTACTATGAGAAAAGGAAGCCATGAAATAACATATTCTGTTTTTGAATGGGGAGCACTGAAGACTTCCATCAGAACCAATGCCAAGGTCCAGGAGGAGATTAAAACTTAGGCATGCAAGAAAATCAGAGAATCTTGTAACTATCAAGTAAGATGTCAGTAAATAAAGTTTAAAAGAAAAGATTACAGAACAGAATCTTAAAATGCTGCCACACTGAAGCTATTCTTGATTTTAGCTTTCATTTCATGTGTATCATTCTGTGATAATTCAATCATATAATTCTACCCGTTAAAAATAATACCAGATATACTGTCCATTTGCTTATATACTATATGTACATCTGTGCTTTATAAATGGAAAAAGTAAGGTATTTTCACCCACGTTCAGCAATACTTGCCTCTCCCTTGGAAAATATATTGCTCTCATTGAAAAGGCGAATGCATGCCCTTATGATTCTCAAGCTTTTTGATCTTGGAAACATTTTGCACACTTAAGAATTATTAAGGACTCCAAAGAGCTTTTGTGTTTATGGCTTGTATGTATCAATACTTACTATATTTATAATGAAAACTAAGAATGTAAAGCTCTATGTATACATTTATTTTAATGTAACAATAATAAACTTATTACATATTAATGTAAATTACATACTTTATGTGGAAATAACTATATAATTCAAGACAAAACAATAGATGTAATAAAAAGAGTGGCATTGATTACATTTTTGCAATTTTTTTACAAAATGGGAATTACCTGGATTCTTATATATCTCTTTCTGATTCCATGATTCGGGATTCCATATTATTTTCCCTTTCAATTAAAAAAAAGTTGCAAAACTTATAAAAACCTAGGGGTTATATAAAATATAAATACAATGGTGAAATGACTATGTATAATGTGTTTTTATATAGTATATATTTTTATATTTTTTGAATAGTCATCTTTTAAGGGTTTAGTAACAGTTCTAATAAAATTGTATATTTGGGGGCAAGACATTCCCTTATATAACATTGTTGCACAAAATTCTATGAGAATGCTCATAGAAGGGTAAATATTTTTATAATATAATATTCTTAGAAATTTAACAATAAGCACTTTACTTATTAATAAATATTTCTATGGTCTATAACTTGTTTATTGGTTCTAATATGCTGGATTCTATGATACTCTAAAAAGAACTAAGATTCTGAAGAAATTAATGTATTTTCAAGAAAAGTTTTGAAAGGTATTTTAATGAAAAATTAGATTTTTTAATATAACCCATAATATATTTAATATTAAATAAAAGTAATTTTAAATATCACAAATTCTATATATTAAATTTCACAAACATATATATTTAAAGAAAAACATAAAAGTGTTAAATCAACTCATTCATCTACCTATCTCCCTAAGGCCCATGTGTGGACATCAAGATTTAACAATGGGATTGACATCACTTGCTCCAGATGGACTTCTTGGGGATAAGCCCAAACTTCACATATGGTCTTAATTCAGACAGAGGAGGCTTAGTAGTTACAGCATGTAAGAGGGTCATGAGTTAGGATAAGATAGAAATGTTCTTAAATGGTTCAAAGAATTGTAACCAGATGCATATTCAGCATATTAATGATTTTGCTTCCAAGTTTAATTTTACCTGCAATTGTAATTGATTCTACAAGTTTTCCCAATCTCCCACTGATGTACTTGCCATCTGGAGATGCCACATATAGTGACAGTGTTAGCTTTGTGCATAATAAGCAATTGGAAAATGTGCAGAACTTAGTTTTCTCATTTACTATATACATGTTATTTTTAAACCTAAGGAATGACCTTTCAAGTATTCAAGTCATGTACTAAATTAGAGAAAAATATGTCCAAATATCTAGTGTTAATAGTATATAAGGTGACTTAATAGTAGTTCTTATAAACTATTGCCAATAGTGAATTATTTATAAAGCTTAATTGTAATAAATATTTTTCCTTAAAATTAATATTTTATAATAAATTTTGAGAATATGATACAAAGTACATATTTTTGAATGTTTTTTATTTTTTTCAACAAGATTTTTTTAATAAACATTCTTGTGTTGTGCATTCTTGATATAAACCACAAGGTTAGTATAGGCAACACATTTCAACTTTAAGGATTTTGAATGGAAATAAATCTGCTAGATAAAACTACAACATATTCACTAATAAACTGTGCCTGTTTTTATTGATTTTAGCTATATGTTTGACAAGTTACTACAAATATTAAATTTGAATAGGGAGAATACTTATATTTTCAAAGGCCTCCCTTTTAAAAGATTTGTACATATTAAGATGTCACTTGAGACTTGTGTTTGAATTCTTTGTGAATACTCAATGATCCATGAGGCTGAATTAAATCTCGTGTAAGAAACTATCATATTCAAAGCAACTATATACTGTAGGTTAGAGCTCAGTTTAGATAATTTCATATGAAAATCACTTCCAGGGTAAACTTAAAAGCATTTTAAAAATGCTTTGCATGAATTGTCACTATTATAATATGTATAAATTGAAGAGCATATAATGTATATTAATGATAGAGTCAAACCTTTTTTGACCTTTCCAGTTTGAGTTTGTTTGTAGTGACTAAATTCATTTTAGTCCATTCTGCATCATTTCATAGAACAACTGTTAGCTAGAAGATGCAGTGCAGTCACTTGAATTTCAAGGGAGATGCTGAATCAAAATAGCTACGTCAGTATAATGAATGGTATGTTTCTTGAGTTTCTAGTAATAATGATGCCATAAAGATACTATATTCCGTTGTGGAAAATATATGGAGAAAAATTTTAAACTTTTTGTCAGTAATAATCTTTGGTCTTATGATTTCTGATATCACTGGTTAAATGTGAAGGTGGTGGGAGAGTGAATTAATCATATATACCGGACTGAAATGAAAGAAGATTTTTTGTTTATTTATTTGTTTGCATATTTTGGAGCTTTTATAGGATGAGAATAATTGCTTTTCCAGAAACCTCTCCAATACTACTTCATACAAACACCCAAGAAGAGGGAGAGCTCTGAAGCCAGGGTACTGGATTTTGTGTCCTGTGTCATTTTTAGTAAGTGTGATCTTAGGCAAAGATTTGACATTTCTGTGCCACATAATCCTTTTCTGTAACATGAAGATGTTGGTAAGGCCTTTTAAGATTTTTATAAAGGTTAAAGGTGCTTAAAGTGCATAAATACTTTGAGATTTACTGGTACATAGTAAACAATCAAGGAACATGTTATTTAACATATTCACTGGAAAGGAATCCTTCAAAACAAGTACATTTTACACCATGAGTAACCTTGAAATGTATAATTTCTTCAAATGCATTCAGACACACAAATTTGTGCAGTTCTGAAGACTTTTGTGTTTGTATTTTTTTACCTTAACTTTGATTTAAAGAAAACTGAGAAAAATATGAAGTGAATATAACTGTATTTTATATCAGTCTGTGCATAGTAGTACTTTTCCTACAAAAGTGATTATTTAAAGTGGGTTACTCTTGCTACTTTATTCTTGTGTGACAAATTACTACACCGAACAACCCATAATCAAAGAAAGTTCGTACGGGTAGAAATAATAGCTGGATAAGATTATACTGACTGTTTGTTTGTTTGTTTACTTACTTAATTACTTACTTACTTAATATGGGAACCACAGGAAAGCAAGTTACTAAGCTTTTTAACTTGATTAGGGAAAAAGAGCATTAAATGTGAAAAAATCCTAATCTGTTTACCATTGCTACTCTGCATGTAAATGAAAGATTAAACAGAAGTTTCATGAGTAGATATTTTATAATCTATAGGTCTAATTACAATAAATTTAGAAAATTCAGAAGTGTAATTTGAAAAAAGAATTTTGATAATTACTAGGACATGTAGATCGGCTGGGCTTCTTAAAATATCAGATGCAGTGGGTACTGTTATATGGATGGGGTTTTAGACAGCATAATGGCACTTTGTGACTATGTCTGATATTTTTACATCACAAAAATTGGAAGTGAATGGATTTTGATTAGTTGCAAAATTATAAAAAGGGAATACAGAAGATAAAGGATTAAATGATGTCTGGAAAGTTTAGAATAATGTAGTATATGTGTATTTTTAAAATTTTTATTTAAATATAATTCACAGACCATAACGTTTACCATTTTAAAATGTTCAACTCACATATTTTTGATATATATGCAAACTTGTACAACCATCACTGCTACCTAATTTCAAAATATTTTCATCACCCCAAAGTGAAACTCAGCATTGTTAGTCATGCTCCACTCTCTTTCCCCCAGGCCTCTACAAATGCTAATCTGATTTCTGTCTCTATGGATCTGCCTACTCTGGACACTTCATAGAAACACGATCATACAATACATGGCTTTTTGAGTCTGATTTCTTTTAATTAGCATACTATTTTCAACAGTCACCCATGCTGTACCATGCAACAAAATATAGTCCTTTTTATGGGTATATAATACTCTGTTGTGTAGATATACCACCTTGCTTATCCATTCATCAATTGATGGACATTTGGGTTGTTTCCACTTTTTGGCAACTACATATAATTTTTCTGTGAATATGCATGTACAAGATACTGTGTAGGCATATGTTTTCCTGTTCCTATGAGTGGATTGATGGAGCATGTATATAGTACCTCTGCTTTACTGTTTAAAAAATCTGCCAAATTGTTCTCCAAAGTGGCTGTACTAGGATTGCCATAGCAGAATACCTCCAACACGATGACTTAGAATAACAGAAGTATTACCTCACAGTTCTGGAAGGTAGAAGTCTAAGAAGATAGAAGGCCTTACCCTTTGAAGGCTGTAAGGAAGTACCTGTCCTTGCCTCTTTCCACGTCTGGTAGCTCTTAGCAACCTTGGCTACAGGAAACTCAGTCTCTGCCTCCATCTTCTCAATGCTTTCTTTCCCCTCTGTGTTTCCTCTTTCCTCTTGGCTTTTCATAAGGGTATAAGTTGTAAAAGATTTAAGGTCTACTTTAATTTTTTTAAGTTTATTTATTTATGTTGAGAGACAGTGTGAATTGGGTGGAGGCAGAGAGAGAGAATCCAAATCAGGCTCCATAGTGTCAGTGCAGAGCCTGACGTACGGCTTGAACCCACAAACCATGAGGTCATGACCTGAGCCGAAACCAAGAGTCAGACGCTTTCCCGACTGAGCTACCCAGGGCACCCCTTGAAGACTCCATTTCAAATAAGGTCATATTATGATGCTCTGGATGGACATGAATTTTTGAGGGGCACCATTTAACTCCCTGCTCTAGCTGAATCATTTACATTCCCACAAGCAAAGTATGAGGGTTCTTCTTTCTTAATATCTGTTACTCTCTGAATCTTCTTATAGCCATCTTAGTGAGTGTGAAGTGGAATCTCACTGTGGTTTTTATTTACATTTTCCTGATTACTAACGTTAAACATTTTTTTTTTCATGTGCTTATTGTGCATTCTGCTTTTGCTTTGTGTAGTGTTCTATAGGTATCTGTTAGGTCTAGTTGGCTAAAAGTTTTGTTCACGTGTTTAATTTCCTTTTTCATTGTCTGTGTAGTTTTCCTATCCAAGTTGAAAGTGTAATATTGAGTGTCTAAATATTTTTATTGAATTGCCTAAATCTTACTTTAATTCTGTTTTTCTTTATATCCCAATTCTCTGTTTTTAGGTTGATATATGTCTACAATTGTTATTTCTTCTAATAGATGTTTTATGTTTATAAAGTGTCCCTCTTAATCTTTAGTAACAATTTTTGCCTTAATTGTCTGATATTAGTATAGCCATCTAGCTCTTTTTGTTTACTGCTTCAGTGATATATACTATTCCATATGTATACTTTAAATCAATTTTTAAAAATCCTGTTTGGATTAACATCAATTTAATTTCAGTAGCGTACAAATACAGTGCTCCTCCATGGCTCCCTTAACTCCGCACTCCTTTGTGCTATCATTGTCATAAAAATGATATCTTTACACATTATAAGCCATCAAAACAGTTTTATAATTTTAAGGCAGCTTTGTGCAATTGTCTTTTACATCATACAGGAAATAAAAAAAGCTACAGAAATCATGTTTAAACTGTCTATATATTTTTCTAAGTAGTTACATGTGCTTTTTATTACATTTATTTCTTCATGTGAACTGTCTGGGGTCCTTTCATTTATACCTGAAGAAATTCTTTTAATTTTGTGAATGTCTTTATCTGTCCTTCATTTTTGAAGGATAGTTACGCTGGATATAGAATTATTGGTTAAGAGTGTTTTCTTGCTTTTTGCTTTTTGGTTCCTCTCCCACTCCCCAGCGCTATCCCCCAGGAATCTGAATATGTCATCCCATATTGGCCTCCATAGTTCCTGGTGAAAAATTTGTTGTTACACTTACTGAGGATTCCCTTACCACATGACGAATTGCTTCTCTCTTGTTATTTTTTAGATCCTCTGTTTGCATTTGGCTTTCAACAGTTTGCTTATGATGTGTCTATGTCTGAACCTTTTAAATTATCCAACTTGAAATTCATTTACTAGAGGCAGAGATTAATTTTATCATGAAATTTGAAAAGTGTGGGGCATTTTTTTCAAATATCCTCTCTGCCTCTTGCTCCCACCCCACTCTCCTGGGACTCGCATCTTATCTGTGTTGGTATGCTTGACGCTGTCGCAAAAGTCTAGGAAACTCTACTCCTTTTTTTCGTTTTCTCTTTGTCTCTCACACCAGATAATATAAATTGACCTGTCTTTAAGTTTGCTGATTTTTTATTATGCCAACTCGAATATAACATTGACACCTCTGGTAATTTTTTTAAAGATTTTAGTCATTATACTTTTCAATTCTAGAATTTGTTCTGTTCTTTTCATTTCATTTCATTTGTTATGTTCTTTTTCATACTGTCTGTTTCTTTGTTGTTATTTGCTATTTAGTGAGGCATTATTCTCACACTTTTCTTTAATTATTTAGATAGGGTTTCCTTATGTTGTTATATTAGAAATAAATATTTTAATGTTTTTGTCTAGAAAATTAACCTCTGAATTTCCTCTTGTTTTTTCTATTGATTTCTTTTTTCTCTTGTGTATGAACATTCTAGATAGTAGATTCTTAGCATGAAACCCAGACATTTTAAATAATATAACATACAAACTCTTGAAATCAGTTTCCGCCCTTCTTCAGGAATGGTTAAATGTTTTGGAGTTCTTATTCTGTAAACTGTGTATTCTTTCTCATGTATAATCTCTGAGTGTCTGCTCATTTAGCTTAATGATCAGCTAATGATTGAAAGGAGATTTTCTGCAATGCCTAAAACCACTAAGTCTCTTGGCTTTTCCTGACGGGTTCTCTTTCTGTGTTGAGGCATGCTGTCATTTTTCAGATAGGAATTTAGTTACAACTCTGTCTTAGCATTCACTTCCAGTTGGTGCAGATCCTCAAGATGAGCCAGCGATGAGAGTTTGGGGCCTTCCTAGGTCTTTTCCTGAAAATCATATAGCCTTATACATGTGCATTGACTTCTTGAATAAATATGTCCTTTTTTTTAAATCTCCTTGGGACATCAGACATCTTATTTACCAACTTTACCTTTGAAGTTTTGAGTTTGTTGCTTGCCCTAACTGTTATTGCCACCTCAGGCAGCTGCTGTGTTAAACAATTCTTACTGATTGTTTTTGACAAGCACCACTGAGAACAGGCTGTTCACACTGGAGGGGCTCTAAGGCAAATGAAATAAAGGCAACCCTTGTGAGGGGGGTGGGGTGTTTCTAGGAAATTACCAGACAGGTTAGGTAATGATATTTCTCAGGGTGTGAGGATTTGGCAGGGGGTGTCCAATTCATTTCTTCCCCTTTCGTTGTCTGCTAAGCTTTTGGTTTTCACCATGAGTGCAGGTCTGTATATTTTCAAGGTTACTGGGGAACTGAAGAAAGGAAGACAGGAACAGAGCTGGTTAAACGCCACACAGCTTACTTTTCTCAAAGTGATTTTTCTTCAGTAAATGTTCCCTGGAGTTTTGCAAACCATGTGTTAGCTTTCAGAGTTCTGAAAAAGTTACTTTTGGTAATTTTTGTCATTGTTCTTACGGTTTCATAAGAGGGATTATTTTTGGAGTCCATACTCCATTATTCCCTCAGACATTACCCTATTCTACCCTGTATTCCTCCATGTGCTTCATGTAAATATTGTCAAGTAATTTTGTTTAGCTTAACCACCTTTATAATTTAGCTTTGTCAATAATAGACTGAGAGATTGTTAAGTGTTTCCCCCAAACACCTGATGTAACAAAATATAGATTGTGATAAGTTATTCATCACTCTGATATTCAAACAATTTGAGGGAGTTGAGAAAATTATTTTATAGAATCATCATTTTGATCACTAGAAGTTTATAAAGTTGCAGTATCATGAAATAATTATAGAAGCATTTAATTATAATTATTGAGATAATGATTGGTAAAAACTTACACACGTTACAAGTTAAAAACCAGCCAAATAAGCCAAAGTAAACTAAAACTGGGACATGCCATATCAAAACCTCAATAACAATGAGTGTGTATATATTCCAAGATGTAGTGTTACGGCAGAAAGGTTGAGAATCAGGAGCCCTTTGGAAAAAGTAGCAAACCAAGAAAAAGAATAGGCAAAGCTAGAGTAATCTATCACCCAGACCATATTTAGTGACGACTAAGGATAAGAGTTGAAGTGATTGGAGACAGAGTTTTGTCAACAGATAATTGTAAAAACAGTTCACTCTACTTCTGCCATCCCATATACCTTTGCTTTGGACTGATTTTAACTAAAATTATGTATAGATAGATTCTTGAGATTCTTAGATTCTTTAAAAAAAGGCTTTGTTCAGCAGCTGAAATTAAGTGTATATGTTTTGTTTTGGTCACTTTTTATTTAGGCTACCTTTGTGCACATGAATGAAAACAGGTTAATTCATAGTGACTCTTCAGTCTAGCACAGAGATAACAACATATACTATAATGATAAAACTAAGAGTGGATTATATTTATTGAACATTTGCTCTATGGCTGGCTATGCTTTAAATGCTTATCTAACTCTTCATAGGAAGTTCATGAGATGGTAGGCGGTATGATTGTCATTATTTTACGGATATGGAAAATGGGGCTTACAAAGATAGAATAACTTATAAAACCAGCATTGAAATCCATATCTGCCTATTCCAGACCCTAAACTGTTATTCTCTATTATTTATGAGCTTTCAAATCAAGTATTACAAAGGTATATGTTTAAATTTGAATTCATATAATTCATAAGGGGAAATTAATTAAACCCTTATTTCCACATCTGTAATTGTGGGAATATTCAACTTCACTGTTTCGTTTTGGAGGATTAGATAAGGTCATGCATATGAATTTTCAGACACAGTAAGGAGTTTATAAATATTTTTAATTTACTCGAAGCAATTTGGACATATGGGGGAAAAGAGAAATAGAAAAATTCAAAAAATTCTTAGAAAAAATTGATTGGAAACCAGTGAATAACTTTAATATTTTCCTCAAGTACTTCTCCAAAACTTATTTAACTTAAAAAAACTTATTTATCAACCAGGCCCCTTGTCAGGAAAATAGATTGCTCAATGGATTAGTTGCTTTCTGATAATAATATTTTGCCTAACTCCTCAATTATAACTTTATTTTCATTGCTTTATTATTAGGAACATGAAATTAGATATATATTTATTCTTAGATAATCAATAAAACCATTAAATTCTAAATTTATAATTAGTATCCATATATACGATAGAACCTCAAATGTTTGTGATTTACACTGATTTTTATATTTATTTGTTTGGTACAATGATTAAATAAACATCAGGAGGTTATATAACTTTAAAATGCGCTAGAGTTCATAGAGGTAAAAGTTTAAAATTACATGTGTGTTATATATATATGTTTACAAGTATATGTATGCATATATGTATCCATGTACATGAATGTAAATATGTGTATGTGTATACATATGCACACATACATATTATGCATACATATGTGTTTTTATTTACAAACTATTTTTTCCTGTTTAAATAGGGATAATTTAAAAGATTTTATAGGGCTTATGCCTGAGAATGTGGATCTACAATAAAATTTCCACTAGCACCTTCTATTGTATGTCCTTGAAAATACTGTTTGAGCTTTTTCACATTTAAAAAATAACAGGGTAAAATTCAAGGGAATGTTTTTTATTCCAAAATTGCTGCAATATGCTGCTTGTTTTTGTTTTTGTTTTTTTGTACTTCTGTTTACTTGACATCAAAATGAGATGTCTTATTTTTCTATTAAATATGGTAAATATTATTTGAGTTCAGATGGACCAATGTCTAATCCTTCAACTTAAGAGGATAGACATCCTTACTTTGTCTTTTAAAGAGTGGCTCTGTATATCGCCAGTATAGACTTCTAGGAAAACTAAAAGAGGTTCCTAGTCTTAAGTTTGGAAACTACACTTGACAGTGGTAAGAGAAGAAAACACTTTTCTTGTGTACTCTTGCTTTTCCTCCTTATTGCATTTGGATTTTTTCTGTAACAGATATTGGAAAATATGGGCATTGTGTGTGTGTGTGTCTGTGTGTGTATATATAGTATATATGTATATGATAAACATGTTTATATATATTGTTTGTGTATGTATACAAATAATTCAAACAATATTTTGCCTCCTTATGAGGAATTATATGTGTTCAGTTAACTAAAATAGATATGAAAATATGGACAGACTCCATAGGCACTATCTTTTTTAGTAAATTCATGGATGGATGGGTGGACCGATGTGCATATAAATTAATATAGCCATTGTAACAATATGTATAGGAAAATCCTAAGCAAAGATAAAACATGATTTCTTCTAGTCATTCTGGGAAGCTGTTTATACGGAGAAAAAATTAGGCATCTTTCTCATCTCCTGGGCCACTTAAATGAAGATTGTTCTGTTATTCTTTGTATCACTTATATTCTTTATTTTTCATATTCTATGAATTATTAATATGTTGAAAACATAATGAAAATTTCATGGATACATTGAAAAAATGTCTCTAGACTAACCATACAGAAACATATTATTCAGAATAGTGAGTTGCAAAATACACTTTTTTCATTGTAAGCACTTTTAACAGCAGGCAGAAAATTATGTTAAAAATTTCCCCGATTTTACTTTATTGTTTTTAGTGTCCAAGAGAGTTATATGGTTATTGCTATTTAACATAGGATTACTAAAGCTGTGACTACGTCTTATCCAGTCGTTTACACATTATTATATTCTCTGGTTGATTGGATAGAAATAAAGGCAAAGTTAGTGAGTTATATTAGACAATATTATCGGTTTTATTATTGTTTTGATACATTTATGTCACTATCTTAAAAATTATCAGACTAAAAACAATCATAAACTTGTTCCAAAATGCAGTAACAGTGGAATAGAAAAATGTTAAGTGCATATTTATTAAATTACACTGGTTAAAAATAGCACTGCACTGATTAATTTGCTACATAATCATATTTCTATATTTATAAATATTTTATATCCATTTTTCAATCTATCCATTTGCATCACTGTAAACAAAACAAGGAATAAAATCAGTAAGACTGAATAGTCTGAGTGAAACATAGGAAGTATTTACAAAAAAGAAAATATACAAGAATTGACATATAGTGCAAAACATAAAAAATTAATGGAGGATTATTGGCAAATGGATGATTTATTTATTTCTTTTATCCTATATTTTCATCCATAAAAACTCGATTTTAATGATGCCTATGAAGTGTCAGCTCACCTCCGTATTTCCTCTCCCCCAAAAAAGTTCTTTGTTAAGTTAGAAAATTATAATGTTTTAGATTTAATTTTGTGAGGGAAATATCATTATCCATGGATAATTATCCATGTTAGTTTTATATCATATTAAAAGTCTTTTCATAACATGAAAGCATTCCTGGATGAAAGTGGGATCTATAACATAAAATATAGTGTGCTTATGGCAGAAAGAATTGCCCAAAACAGAGTTTTTATTTGAAAATTTATGCCCAGTCAGAGACTATTTCCCACTCTTAAAATTGGATGTAGAAGGAATTATGTGACTAAGTCTTAATAATTGGATTGCAGATAGAAGCTACATATACTGATTCTAAGTCTGTTTCATAAAAATCTTTGACACTATTCTTTATACTCTCTCTTTCCCTTTTCTAGCTGGCTGTAGGCATCCAAAATGACTTTAAAAATCACCTGTTGCTAATGATAGAGAATTCATCCGTGTGAATTCCTAAGTGACCAGAGTAGAGAACCCAGTGTCTTCAACTGCCTGCTTTGAGTTGGACTTCTGGTGAGTGGAAACCAAACGTTCTATTGCAATATTGATGTTTCAGGCTTACTCAAATACAACAGCTAATGTCACTGAATTAATACAGACTTAATGCATATTTGATATCTTAATAGTGTTAAGAAGAAACAGTATAACAGAGTTAGACAAGATAGCCATATTAGCTGGGTTTAGTGCCTAATTCTGCCAGTTACTAGTTATGCAATGCTAAAGGAATTAATTTCCCTGAGTTTCAGCTTCTTACTTGTAAAATGGCAATCATAATAGTAATAATAGTAATTGCACATACCTGAAAGTGAAATTTTTACAGAAACTTGGTACTAGCAAAGGTAAAGTGTGTTGTTCATTACTTCTCTTCTGAATTCCATACCCACATTTCAAACTCTCTGTAGGACATATCTACCTGAATATCATTTTGTTTCGCATGTCTACTACTTGCCTCTTTTGTTTGGTGGGCTTTATTATAGATTCAGCTCTATTTTACTCTTCTTTATGTCTTTTCTCTCACTCCTATACCTAGAGGTAGAGGGAGTTCCGGGTTGTAAGGAACATGGAATTACTCAAGCTATCTCAGTAAATAGTTATTATTGTGGAATTATTGTGTAAATCCCTGTTTCCTTCTTTTGCAAGCATCCAGTAATAAAGGTAAATATTTCATTTATCTTTATAGCTCCCCTTAATGGAATATTATCTGGCATAAAAAAGGTTCTCAATAAATGATTAATCAATCAATTGATACATTATTTAAGGGCAAGTTTTCCTTATGGCATGCTGGTTTAATATGGTAAGGAGTTATTATCCCATAGAGACTCTTCTCACTTCTCAAAAAAAAAAAAAAAAAAAAAAAAAAGGAAACAATCTCTGGAATTGTTAAGCCTGGCACAAATTTTTGAATTTGGTCATATACACATTTTATTGTTTCTTTTTTTTTATGTTTATTTTTGAGAGAGAGAGAGAGAGAGAGAGAGAGCGAGCAGGGGAGCGGCAGAGAGAGAGGGAGACACAGAATCCAAAGCAGGCTCCAAGCTCTGAGCTGTCAGCAGAGAGACAGACACGGGGCTCAAACCCACAACTGTGAGATCATGACCTGAGCTGAAGCTGGACATTCAACGGACTGAGCCACCCAGGTGTCCCCACATTTTATTGTTTCTTAACTTTTTTATTTTTTTTAAGTTTTGAGTTCCTAGTTAAATTTTTAATTCTTAAAGGCAGGGGATGTGTTATGTAGTACTTCTTGCCTGTAGGTCCATGGACCCTCAGAAACCAAACAGAATTATGAGTTCAGAGGTCTACAACTCTATCCAGTTTGAAAACTTTAAAATTAATTTATTTTATATGAATAAAGCATTATTTATTATTTTCCAGATTCTAGAATTGCTTTTATAATATCACTTTAAAAGATATTAGAATTATTAAAAAAAACAAAGGCTCATTTAAGTAAATCAGTTATCATTGTGCATGGCCTAAAATTAGCACTCAGTTAATGCAAAATATTATTATGGTGGTTTTCATTTTTTATCATTTTCATTACTGCAGTTGTAGTGAGTATTATTACTTATATTTAGATTTACCATTCAGTGGTTTAACAACAAACAAACAAATCCCAAACACAAATAATGGTTTATTTATTTTTCTTTTTGACACACCACAAGATAAACATTAAGAAACTTTCCCAGATCTCCTTTACAGAATGTAGATCATACTATATTTGACCCACTTGCATTTTAAGTTTTTCCAACCACTTAATAATGAATAAGGTTAAACATTAAATATTAAATGTGTAGTTTTAAACATTTATTTTCCTGATAAATAAGATTGTTTTAAATTTGAGTTTAAAATTATTTTGCTGTAACTCAGATTTTGAAACTATTTTTAAAGCAAAAAAGCATTGGAGTTAATATGATTTGCTCATAAGAACTTTTGATTCAGGAGGCAGGAACATGAAAGATTTTTTAATGTAAATTCTGTATTAAATTTAGTGGGTGCTTTTATTTGTGATTTCATATGGTTCCACTAAAAAATAAAAATGAATACTAGTCCATCATTTTGGCAGACGCTTTAATGCCAGCCATTTAACTATCTTCCTGAGATGGAATGCTTCCTGACCTTTACTCTTTCCACCAAAAAGAAATTGTAAAAGCCCAACAAAAATGTAATTTTCTGGCTTTATAATAGGTGAGGAGAGAGAAGAGTTAAGAGTAGCATCTGAAAATATAGTAGAAAAAAGTAGTATGAAGTGGAGGGTGTTTTTAGATTATCTGAAAGAAGGCTATTTTTGACTGATAACATATCTTGTGGTGGTCCATATTCAAAGTTTCATAATTTATATAGCAAGTCAGCTCTTAAAGAAAACTAGAACTGAACACTGAAAATCCTCATTTTATCAAAGGTGCCATATAAGACGGGCAATTAGCCAATTATCCCAGATCATTTTGATGTCATATCTTATTGACTGGTTTGGTATTGAGAAAATCTTTTGAGGTCAAATGTCGAGTTTTAATAGGTTATTTGTGATACTTAATTTATTGAAACAATGATTGAGTGTTGCTATTTCCAAATGCCACTAAGAATCCTATGTAATCATCCATGATAGTTTCAAACTGTGGGTAAACCAAGATATATTATAGACAGTTTGAGTTAGTATTAAAATAATATCACTAATTTTTCTTCATGTGATTTTCTTTACCCACCATACTCTGCTCTTTAAATTTAAACCAGGGCATTTGGGGGAAACTCTCATTGTGTTTGAGAAAAATATGCTACCATTTAAGTCATTACATTTTTATTAGGTGAGAGTTATTTAACTGCCAATAAATTAATACTTCTCTAAAAGTAGATCAGTACTGTTGTGAAATATGAATAAAACTAAGACTAGTGTGTTTATTTCCAAATAGCCAAATGATGAAATCTGGTAGTTTTTAGATTGGGCAAACAATTGCTTTGTATGTATTCTGCACTTATTTTTGAAATCCGTACTATGGTTGCAACAGCTTTAAAAATGGACTCTTAGTAATTCCTAATAGATCTTCCAATATGTATATATGGCAACATATATATAACTGCACTTTTTCACATTCTTAGAGGAAGGTATGCAATTATTCTAGAAAACTGAAGAGCTGGGGAGGAGATTTGGCAAAAGAATAACAATGAGGCTTTGATGCATGCACGAAATTTCTTCTAAATATCTTTAATTCCTTAGGTTATCTAAGTTACCTTATAATAGTCCTAGTTAAAAAAAATAGGCAGGAATTAGCAAATTCTCACAGTTTGGAAGTCTGAAATAGAGTTCCATCATGATTTGTTCAGTCTTAAAAAATAAATTACACTTCCTGTAATGGTAGAGTTGCTTTTATTAGACTAACGCTCCTACTGATAGCAATAATAAACTCTGGAAAAATATTGAAAACAATTTTTGAAGGCTTTTAAAAAGCAGGTCAAAAGCAGGCAGAAACTTTAGTAAGTATAACCAACTGTTTTAAGAAGGGAACACAATGGATGAAGTCCACATTTATATGGCTCTTTCCAGGAGAGCTCTGCTCAGTCCACATTGTGAAACACTGCATAGAGTTCAAGTAGAGACCCAGGGTTTTATTGGTCTAAGTTAGAGGATACAGTTTGGAGTCACCAAGTGTAGTCAAACTTATAACTATACATTTAAATTCTGTACATTTTATTATATGAAAATCATTTCACACCTGAATTTAAAAATGAATTATACTGGGGCACCTGGGTGGCGCAGTCGGTTAAGCGTCCGACTTCAGCCAGGTCACGATCTCGCGGTCCGTGAGTTCGAGCCCCGCGTCAGGCTCTGGGCTGATGGCTCAGAGCCTGGAGCCTGTTTCCGATTCTGTGTCTCCCTCTCTCTCTGCCCCTCCCCCGTTCATGCTCTGTCTCTCTCTGTCCCAAAAATAAACGTTGAAAAAAAAATTTAAAAAAAAAAAAATAAAAAAATAAAAATGAATTATACAAGTAGTAATACTCAATTCTAAACTCCTTGCTTTTCAATGTATTTTTAATTGATAATTATTTTTACATTTTTTGCATGTTAAAAATTTTATTTTTATTTATTTGTTTTTTAATTTTATTTAAATCCAAGTTAGTTAACATATAGTGTAATAAGTTTCAGGAGTAGAATTTAGTGAGTCATCACTTACATATGACACACCCCGTGCTCATCCCAACAAGTGCCCTCTTTAATGCCCATCACTCATTTAGCCCATCCCCCCACCTCCCCTCCAGAACCCTGTTTGTTCTCTGTATTTAAGTCTCTTATGATTTGCCACCCTCTCTGTTTTTATCTTATTTTCCCTTCCTTTCCCATTTGTTCATTTGTTATGTTTCTTAAATTCCACATATGAGTGAAATAATATATTTATCTTTCTCTGACTTATTTTGCTTAGCACGATACACTCAAGTTCCATCCACATTATTGCAAATGGCAAGACTTCATTCTTTTTCACCTCTGAGTAGTATTTCATTGTGTATATACCACATCTTTATCCATTCATCAGTTGATGGACATTTGGGCTCTTTCCATTATTTGGCTATTATTGATAGTGCTGCTATAAATATTGGAGTACATTTGAATCATCATTTTTATATCCTTTGGATAAATACCTAGTACAATTGCTGGGTCATAGGGTAGTTCTATTTTTAATTTTTTGAGGAACCTCCATAACGTATTCCAGAGTGGCTGCACCAGTTTGCATTCCCACCAACAGTGCAAAAGAGTTCCCTTTTCTCCACATCCTCACCAAAATCTCTTGTCACCTGAATTGTTAATTTTAGCCATTCTCACAGGTGTGAAGTGGTATCTCAGTGTGGTTTTGATTTGTATTTCCCTGATGATGAACTATGTTGAGCATCTTTTCATGTGTCTGTTCGCCATCTTGATGTCTTCTTTGGATAAGTGTCTATTCATGTTTTTTGCCCATTTCTTCAAGGGATTATTTGGTTTTTTTGGATGTTGAGTTTGATAAGTTCTTTACAGATTTTGGATACCAACCCTTTATCCTATATGTCATTTCCAAGTATCTTCTCATTCCATAGGTTGTCTTTTGTAGATTGTTTCCTTTGCTGTGCAGAAGCTTTTTATCTTGATGAGGTCCCAATAGTTCAGTTTTGTTTTTGTTTCCCTTGCATCTGGAGACATGTTAATATATAGTAAACTGCTTTCTGGAAAATAATTGAATGGTGAAGTAGTGTGCGGTGATATTGAACCACTAATATGGAAGATAGGGAAAATGCCTTAAGTTTCAATCTCTTCCACTAACCTACCTTAGATGAAACACCCACTACTTCTTTACTTCAGCCTCCTAATCTATAAAGGATTGGTGTATTTTTGTTGTAAACTCTGTGTGTATTCTACGTATTTTATAAGTATCTGATGTGTTGCACTTCTAATACATTATCATTAATTTTTACCATTTGACTAACTATATACATAGGACAAGCTGAAAAGATGAAATGTTGGTCCCCAAATTAACCCAGTGTACTTCATGCTACTGGTAGATAATTTCCAAGTCATTGTCACTAAACTCTTATTAGTCAATGTAGGAGAGAGATGGGTTTTCAGATAATCATCCAATTACCAAAGACTTCATTATTCTGCAGTAGTCTGGCATAAGGTACATACAGATTTGATGTGCCTTTAGAAAGTGAATCAAATATTTATGGAAGTTAGAATGAATAACATCCTGTGTAAAAGATAATTATTTTATAAATATGGAAAAAATTTCCCAGAGTGAGCTGCCTAGAAATACTAATGATGTCAGAATCAGATTCATAAAATTATACAGTCAATCTCCATTATTCCTGCATTCTGTATTTGAAAATTCACCTGCTCGCTGAAATTTGTTACCCCCAAATCAATAAGTCATCTGAGGTCATTGAGGGGATATGCACAGAGGGATGAAAAATTTGAGTTGAGCTATGGGCACGTTCCCAGCTGAGGTTCAACAAAGTGTCCCTAGGCCTTCCACTTTCATGCAGAGATGGTTAGAGCATGGAGATGATGGGTGGAGGAAGTGCGGTGTTTGAAAGAAGCTCTGGTGGATGGGGTTTGAATCCTAAATCCGGCCCTTCTTAGAGGGGTGGCCCCACACAAGTCACTTAAGACTTCTCTACCTGGTCTTCTCTTTTGCAAAATAAAGGCAATAGAATCTACCAGGATGAGTTGATTTTGAATTTGAGATTATGATCTATGTGAAATATATATATGTGATATGTAAATAATACATTTATATAATATATAATATTTATATAACACAATAAATTTATATAACATATATAATATGTAAATTATATAATATATAAAATATATTTCCCTCACCTAAGGAAGAATGGTTTAGCATTTGCTGATTCAGTATTAGTAGTGACTTTATAGAACGTAACTACCACGAATAACAAGAATCCACCGTATTTTTAAAAACTTAGTCCATTAATGTCACTCTATTTTTTGATGTGTAGATTTTTAATGCTCAATATGTATAAATCTTCACAAGCATATCTCCTTTAGATCCTCAATTTACTGAAAATAAAATATTCATGCTATTTCATTTATTTTACATAAAATAAAACACAGCATGACACAGTGGATATTTAGTGACTATAATTTGTAGGTTATAACAAATGTAAAGAGGAGTGAGAATCACCAAGAAAGCACCAAAAGAAGTAAAAATGTAACTCTATGAGAAAAAGAGACTTCACTTGTGATGATGCATCAGGTGTATAAACTGGCCTACAAACGTTTGTGTAATTGTTCCCAAAGCTACCCAGTATTTGAGTGTGCACTTTTCCACTTCCTGTAAGACAGGGTTATTTTCAGCTACAAGACTAATGTCTATAATCACACCACAAAAAATAAAATCACTCATTCTATTTAGCTCTCCTTAGGGAACTCTTAATATTGCTTTTACAGGTAGCAGGGTTTCATCCTCTACCAAAAATATAGACAGCCATACTTTATCCCAAGCAACTTATAAGAAGGTTTCCATGGATACAAAAATTTATTTTTCTGGAATTTTTATCACTCATTCAAAACCACCACTAGGGAATTAGAAGGTTGGAGCTAGTAGAAAACTTAGAAGACCATTCCAGATTTCAGTTACATCTCTTTTCTTACCATGGATAAGTAACTCTCTCCATGGAGAGATAAGCAATGTAAGACTTAATTTATACAGTCCTTGTGTTCACTGCTTCCTCTTGCATCTGAGACCTTGCTATGGAGTATAGTCTAGAAACTTTCTTTCATAGTGCCATGTGTTTAGTTACTGTCCAATTTTCAGATATTTACAACTCTAAATTGTGTCATACACAAAGTCACTGAGAAAATGGGAGAATAAAAATGCCTCTCTTCAGTGATTCTAAATGGTGATATTTCATTGTGCAAAATGTATAATGCTGTTAATCCATATCCTTTATGTATCAGTTCATATAACTACATTGTCAACTAATTATCTGTTTGCTTCCACTTTGCTCTTCTTTTACTTAAGCCTGTATTCACTCATCACCTGATCCATGTCTCTCTATTCTGATACATTCTAAATCTTTCTAACATGGCTAGCTCTATGCTAATATATGATCAGAAAGGTAAGCAATGCAAGTTGTTGGCTCAGATTTGTGGTGTGATTCCTTGTATCAGTAGATCTAGTGATAGTCATTGAAATTTTTCTATTGCCAAATCTATGGTAGTTGCTGAAGTTATGGTGATGAGAAAAAAATAACTTGTTCTTTGATTTTAT
Source organism: Lynx rufus (assembly GCF_022079265.1). Taxonomy (NCBI): domain Eukaryota; kingdom Metazoa; phylum Chordata; class Mammalia; order Carnivora; family Felidae; genus Lynx; species Lynx rufus. Next base: position 41,130,500 of record NW_025814823.1, read on the forward strand.
CATTTAATGGATACCTTCGTTAATCAATTTATGGTGAGAACATATTCTATGAGAAGTTGACTTAGGAGGAAAGTTGGAGATATTTCCTGAGGAAGCGAAGGTTGATGTGAGATGTGAAAACAGAGTAGGAATTAACTAGATGAGAAGGATTTTCAAAATCTTCCTCATAGAATTAACATGTATTAAAGCCCAAGGATTGGGGCTCCTGGGTGGCTCAGTTGGTTAAGCTTCTGACTTCGGCTCAGGTCATGATCTCACGGTCTGTGAGTTTGAGCCCCGCGTTGGGCTCTGTGCTGACAGCTCAGAGCCTGGAGCCTGCTTCACATTCTGTGTCTCCCTCTCTCTCTGACCCTCCCCATTCATGCTCTGTCTCTCTCTGTCTCAAAAACAAATAAACATTAAAAAAAAAAGCCCAAGGATTGAGGAGATAATTTGAGGATGTTAAGTTAGGCTGGAGAGTTAAGCATAAATCAGATTATTCAGAGAATTGTTCTCTATGTTAAGAATTTACTATGTTTCCCCTAAGTAAAATAGAATATTAATAAAAGATTTGTTAGTAGTTTGTTCACCTCTGATTGATTGAAACTACTTTAAAACGTTTTCACATCTGAGAAAACAAAGCAAAACATGCTTTAAAAATTGGTGTATCCATAATGTAAGTGTATGTTTTTACTTCATTTTAAAAATCTGCCATATCAAATATGTTTCATGTCCTTTACGCTTTCTTTGTGTGAGGGTTAGAGATGGTTAAGAGGAATAGGGCATTGCTAGCATTTTTCAGGCCCTTTTCATGAAGAAATACGACAGTCCACAGCAACTGGAATTTCTGGTGGCTTACTGCCCAGGTGTTTGCTTAGCCTGATCTGAGGAAAGGAATAAATTATTGGATCTGAGTAGCTAATAGGTTTAGAAATTTTTAGGAAAGTGAAAATAGTGCTTCTTAAATATGAAAGGATCTTGTTGTATGCCTTAGTGAGAAAAACAATACTTTTTCTTAAAATGTTTGTTTTATTTGCAAAAAATCTAATGGATTGAAGGGAGCTATGTGCATTTTATCAATTTTATTTCAGTTATTATTTATGCCTAAATAAATTCTCCTTCACAACTGAGATTGACTACCAGCATTGAGAATGTTGCCAATGAAATGATAATTTTGACTCAAGCACTATAGGTAAGAGCAGGGTATGTGCTAAATTGGGGTTGGGAGGGGGGGTTGAAGCATGGGACTAGAGGAGGTGGACTTGAGCTAAATGAAATAATTGAAAGAAAGACAAAGGTCATTTAAAACAGGCTTAACCATAGATGATGGAAAAAATCTAAGCAAAAGAAAAATAATCAAGAAAAGGTTGAAAAGAAAACAGCATGTATGTGCTTCTTGGAAGAACTACAGTAACTACAATTTGAGGATCTATCTGCATAATATACATAAATATGAGCACATATATACATACCTAAAATTAATTTAGTCAAGTATTTTTGCAGATGTGGAAGAAAAAAGACAAATGTTGCAATCAGAGGAAAAGTTTGGGTTTAAACTTTATGATTCATTGAATTAATCATTTATTCACTTCTTCATTATTACATTGCTTATAATGTCTTGGGTTGTATACTAAAAAACAAACGTAAGCAAAAATTACGTTTCATGTATCTGAAAATTAAACCACAATATACCTATTAACATCAAAGGTCAGAAACTTGCTAGATGAAAATTTAAGAAGCTAAGTCATATTAAAGAGATATGCATAGCCTCCCCTATTATGAAACCCCCAGCCAGAGTGATACATTTGTTAAAACTGATAAACATACATGGACACATCATTATCACCTAAAATCCATAGTTTACATTAGGATTTACTCTTGGTGTTATACATTCTATAGATTAGGACAAATGTATAATTACAGGTATTCACAATTATTGTATCTTAGGGAGTATTTTCACTCCCTAAAAATGCTTTGTGTTCTGCTTAGTTATCCCTCCACAACCCCTCTCCGCTAACTCCTGGTAGCCATTGAGCTTTTTACTGTCTTCATAGTTCTATGTTTTTTAGAATGGATATAGTTTAGTTGTATATATATATATATACATTCAGTATGTAGCCTTTTCAGATTACCTTCTCTCACTTAGTAATATGCATTTAAATTTCCTCTGTATCGTATCATGGCTTAGTAGCTCATTTCTTTTTAGTGCTGAATAATATCCCATTGTGTACCATGGTTTATTTCTCCCTTCACTTACTGACGGACATCTTGGTTGATTCCAAGTTTGGCAAATATGAATAGGGCTACTACAAACATCTGCGTGCAGGTTTTGGTATGAATATATGTTTACAACTTCTATGAGTAAATGCCAAGGAACATGATTGCTGGATCACATGTAAGGGTATATTTAGTGGTGTAAAAAAACACCAAACTGGCTTCTAAAGTGGATATATAATTTTTTCATTCCCATTACCACTAAACAAGAGTTTCTGTTGTTACATCCTATGAGGATTTTTAAGAAATTCCCAACACTATTCATTTTCTTGATCCTTCACATTAAAAGGAACCAAAAAAACAAAATAAAAAACAAACTCTACTTCAATGAGATATAATCTATCTACAAAGAAATGCTTATTTTTTAAGTTTGATGAATTTTGACAAACTTTTACACCTATGTAACCACCACCATAATCCAGTTAGAGAATATTTTAATCAACCAAGATCTATTCATACATTTCTGCAGTGAACTCTACTCCAGTCCCAGGCAACGTCTGACTTGCTTCTGTTACTATAAATTAGACTTCATATATTGACACTTTTGTAAAATTGAATCATACAGTATGAACTCTGTTAAATCAGATTCCTTGCATTATGTTTCTGAGATTCAGACATTTTGTGTGTGTATCAATAGTTCACGGTTTTTTTTAAATTGTTGATTAGTATATGAATACAACACAATTTGTCTATCCATCTACATCCTGATATATATATATATATATATTTTTCAGTCCAGGGCTATTATGAATGAAACTGCTATAAATATTTGTATACAAATATTTTTATGGACATAAATTTTCATTTTGGGAGGAAGCTAATATGTCAATGTGTGAATGACTAAACCCTTTTAATTATATTATCTTACTTTTGTAAAACTCTAATCTTGGTTGTTTTAAAAATAGAGTTGGACTCATAATTCAACCTTGATAATTCACAAAATGACTTCATTTTTCACTTCAAGTAAAATGGAGCCTCTTCATTTACTTTTTAAAGCTTTGCAGGTTTTGTCTCCAACTGCATGTAAAGTTTTAGTTTCATCCTTCTTCCCTCTGCCCACTGTGCTTTAACTGTCATAGCTCCTTTATTATAAGTTATTTCTCACATGGGTCTTTGTGTCAAATGGCCCACTTCTGAGAATGCTCTGCCATCCTATGTTTGCCTGACTGGCCTCTTTTTTCCTTCACATCTTACCTTAAATAACATCTTAGCAAGGGGAGTTTCCTCCTTTCAATCACATCAGCTTAATGTCTTCATTGTGCTTTTTATCTTCTGATATATTTGTTGTTTTTTTGATTGTCTATTAGTTTACTGTAATGTTTTACCTACTAGAACTAATGCTCCATGAAACAAAAGATTGTATGAATTGTTTACTGTACTGTCTTTAGTGTTTATGACGTTCCCTGGACCATAGTTGTTCTTCAGTAAATTATTTAGAGAGCAACTGAAGAACATAACATAAGCTGACTCTTAATTTATGACCATAATTCTCGTAAGGACCGACAATATGGCTGTAAATTCTTAACAAAATATTATCCCACATTCTTTGTGGCATAGACAACTAACTCCCCCTGTACGAATTCTTGTCATTATCCCTTTAGTATTAGAATCCCCCTCCCTAAATTTTAAATAGGGACATAGTTGCTTAGCCTCATTGTATTTCTCAGGCTAGTGGTAGAGGTAATCACATGAGCTAGAGGTAATCACATGAGCAATTTTTGGATAGTGAAATGCAAACATATCCCCAAAGACAAGTTACCCTGGACTTTCACTTTACCCATTCTGGCATGATAGACAGTGATAATGACTGAAATAATAGAGAAAGCTATGTATTGAGGATGGTAGAGTTGTACTTTTAGCTGATGTCTCTAAAAGACTGTAGTCAGGAGAGTCCACCCACCTGCCCAATTTTTTTTTTTTTAATTTTAGAAAGGGAGAGAGAAAGGGAGAGAGAGCACGAGCAGGGAAGAAGGGCAGAGGGAGAAACAGAGAATCTCAAACAGGCTTCAAGTTCAGCATGGAGCCCAATGCAGGGCTCGATCCCATGGCCTAGGGATCATGACCTGAGCTGAAATCGAGAGTCGGACACTCAACCAATTGAGTTATTGGGCACCTCTGCTCAGATTTTTATATTGGAAAAAATACCCCACACTAAGTGTGGTAGTTGTCATATAGTAAAACATGTACCAGAGATTTGGAAAAACCTATGTAATAAGGAGTGGGCAGGGAATAGCGGGCTGCAGTGAGAACAGTTCTTTAAGGAGATGAAGGATCTAGGAGGCTAGAAATTTGAAAGTAATCAAAGTACATTTTGAAATCACCCCTAGCAAATTGAGTGCATGGATTATGGATAAGGGCTCTGAGCAAGTTGTTAGATTCTTTAGAAATATAGTCTTAACCAAAAGTCAGTTGATGTTAATAAGTAAATAAAATGAAGGGTTAAGAGTAGTATAGCCAAATGTTTAGACATCAGTGGAACCATGGAACAGGATTTCTTAAAGGAAAGTAGAAGCAGGAATCAAAAGTGTGTGAGAGGAACTTCGAAGGAGGTAGCATCATCAAGAGTGAGCTAGAGTTCAGTTAAGACCAAAAGGTGAGGGAAACTTGTTAAGGACTTAGGGACTTAGGAAATGTACTTAATTATAGGATGATAGTCCCGGAAGACAGAGTTGATGGATTTGAGTTTGGGTGAGAAAGGAAGGTCATGTCAAGGGTAAGGAAGCACATATCAATCAGCATTGACTGATACAGGTTTAAAAGGCATGAAAGATTTAGTCTCAGCAGACTTTCTTGACTGTGGGTACTAAGTATTGTGGTCAGAACATTGTCTGAATTGGCTGGGCAATGGTATATCTTGAAACCACTAAGTACACTGATAATGGGCCCAGAAGCTGGAGATGCTGCTTGCTGTGTGGGCTGGATGATGGCTGAGAAACTTCTCACTCACGGGATGTATTTAAGTGAGTGATGTATATTTGCCAGTAGTGACTTTATATTTGAATATATGAATTATGAATGGATAAGTGCCTCTGTGTATGATCTCAGTGTAAAGATGTCTGTAGATTATATTCATGAATTTGTCTCGAGCAGCCCAGCTAATTAAAGCAATACACTGAGGAAACCTAGTCTACAGGTTCATTTCCTGTGGGTGCTTTTTACATCTGCAGAGTACACAACACATAATAGGGCCTTAATAAATGTGTGTTCATTAAATGAATAAGCGACTAAAGCATCTATGGGATGAAAGAGAGCATGGCTTTAAAAGTACCACCACTGTCTAGGCCTTTATGCACAACATGTTCAGAAATCCATGTTTGATCCAGTAAGGGAAATTTTGTAAGAAAGTGGGACAGATCAGCAGAAATTACCAATATTCTCAGACAAGCAACCAAAGGACACATTCTTATAAAAGAGTGTGAGTGATAACGTCTAGTGTAATGAAAAGAGGAAATGCTTATGTTTTAAATTCCCCATCATCGTGTCAAAAATATAAATGTGGTTATAAAATTATAAAATAAGGTGCGCCTGGGTGGCTCAGTTGATTAAGCGTCCGACTTTGGCTCAGGTCATGATCTCATGGTTTGTGGGTTCAAGCCCTGTGTTAGGCTGTGTGTTGACAGCGTGGAGCCTGGAACCTGCTTCGGATTCTGTAGCTCCCTCTCTCTTTTGGTCCCTCCCCCACTCACGCTCTGTCTCTCACTCTCTCTCAAAAAAGTAAATAAACATTAAATTTTTTTTAAATATATAAAATAAATATGTTGATGAAGTTTAATATAAAAATAAAACTAACCAAAAGCCTTACCCTTTCAAATATTTGATAGAAGGATATTCTTTTTAAATTTGAATTAAATTTGAATAATGTTCAATTAAATTAATTTATAGTTATTTTGCTACTTTTTTTTCTTATCTCCTTTGTATTATGTACCTTGTGAAAATACTTAATACATTTACATATTTTTCTATAGGATGTAGATTTTATGTAAACCACAGAAAATAAAATTAAAGGGGGGATTCTGGGAAGATGGCGGCGTAGGAGGACGCTGGGCTCACCGCGCGACCTGCTGATCACTTAGATTCCACCTACACCTGCCTAAATAACCCAGAAAACCGCCAGAGGATTAGCAGAACAGAGTACCAGACCCAAGTGCAGATGAGAGGCCCACGGAAGAGGGTAGGAAGGGCGGCGAGGCAGTGCGCGCTCCACGGACTGGCGGGAGGGAGCCGGGGCGGAGGGGCGGCTCGCCGGCCAAGCAGAGCCCCCGAGTCCGGCTTGCAAAAGCGGAGGGGCCTGACGGACTGTGTTCCGACAGCAAGTGCCACTTATCCTCTGGGAGGTCATAAGTTAACAGCTCTGCTCGGAAAGCGGGAAGGCTGGAGGACAAAGGGAGGGTGAGCTGCGGAGCCCCCGGACGACAGAGCTCAGTTTGGCGGGAAACAAAGGCGCTAGCCAGCGCCATCTCCCCCGCCCATCCCCCAGCCAAAATCCCAAAGGGAACCGGTTCCGGCCAGGGAAATTGCTCGCTCCGCGCAAACACCAACTCTGTGCTTCTGCTGAGCCAAACCTCCGGCAGCGATCTGACTCCCTCCGGCTGCCACAGGGCCCCTCCTGAAGTGGATCACCTAAGGAGAAGCGAGCTAAGCCTGCCCCCCCTGCCGCCGTGCACCTTGCCTTCCCACCCCAGCTAATACGCCAGATCCCCAGCATCACAAGCCTGGCAGTGTGCAAGTAGCCCAGACGGGCCACGCCACCCCACAGTGAATCCCGCCCCTAGGAGAGGGGAAGAAAAGGCACACACCAGTCTGACGGTGGCCCCAGTGGTGGGCTGGGGGCAGACATCAGGTCGGACTGCGGCCCCGCCCACCAACTCCAGTTATACACCGCAGCACAGGGGAAGTGCCCTGCAGGCCCTCACCACACCAGGGACTATCCAAAATGACCAAGCGGAAGAATTCCCCTCAGAAGAATCTCCAGGAAATAACAACAGCTAATGAGCTGATCAAAAAGGATTTAAATAATATAACAGAAAGTGAATTTAGAATAATAGTCATAAAATTAATCGCTGGGCTGGAAAACAGCATACAGGACAGCAGAGAATCTCTTGCTACAGAGATCAAGGGACTAAGGAACAGTCACGAGGAGCTGAGAAACGCTTTAAAGGAAATGGAAAACAAAATGCAAACCACCACGGCTCGGATGGAAGAGGCAGAGGAGAGAATAGGTGAACTAGAAGATAAAGTTATGGAAAAAGAGGAAGCTGAGAAAAAGAGAGATAAAAAAATCCAGGAGTATGAGGGGAAAATTAGAGAACTAAGTGATACACTAAAAAGAAATAATATACGCATAATTGGTATCCCAGAGGAGGAAGAGAGAGGGAAAGGTGCTGAAGGGGTACTTGAAGAAATCATAGCTGAGAACTTCCCTGAACTGGGGAAGGAAAAAGGCATTGAAATCCAAGAGGCACAGAGAACTCCCTTCAGACGTAACTTGAATCGATCTTCTGCACGCCATATCATAGTGAAACTGGCAAAATACAAGGATAAAGAGAAAATTCTGAAAGCAGCAAGGGGTAAACGTGCCCTCACATATAAAGGGAGACCTATAAGACTCGTGACTGATCTCTCTTTTGAAACTTGGCAGGCCAGAAAGAATTGGCACGAGATTTTCAGGGTGCTAGACAGCAAAAATATGCAGCCAAGAATCCTTTATCCAGCAAGTCTGTCATTTAGAATAGAAGGAGAGATAAAGGTCTTCCCAAACAAACAAAAACTGAAGGAATTTGTCACCACTAAACCAGCCCTACAAGAGATCCTAAGGGGGACCCTGTGAGACAAAGTACCAGAGACATCACTACAAGCATAAAACATACAGACATCACAATGACTCTAAACCCGTATCTTTCTATAATAACACTGAATGTAAATGGATTAAATGCGCCAACCAAAAGACATAGGGTATCAGAATGGATAAAAAAACAAGACCCATCTATTTGCTGTCTACAAGAGACTCATTTTAGACCTGAGGACACCTTTAGATTCAGAGTGAGGGGATGGAGAACTATTTATCATGCTACTGGAAGCCAGAAGAAAGCTGGAGTAGCCATACTTATATCAGACAAACTAGACTTTCAATTAAAGGCTGTAACAAGAGATGAAGAAGGACATTATATAATAGTTACAGGGTCTATCCATCAGGAAGAGCTAACAATTATAAATGTCTATGCGCCGAATACCGGAGCCCCCAAATATATAAAACAATTACTCATAAACAGAAGCAACCTTATTGATAAGAATGTGGTAATTGCTGGGGACTTTAACACCCCACTTACAGAAATGGATAGATCATCTAGACACACGGTCAATAAAGAAACAAGGGCCCTGAATGAGACACTGGATCAGATGGACTTGACAGATCTATTTAGAACTCTGCATCCCAAAGCAACAGAATATACTTTCTTCTCGAGTGCACATGGAACATTCTCCAAGATAGATCATATACTGGGTCACAAAACAGCCCTTCATAAGTTTACAAGAATTGAAATTATACCATGCATACTTTCAGACCACAATGCTATGAAGCTTGAAATCAACCACAGGAAAAAGTCTGGAAAACCTCCAAAAGCATGGAGGTTAAAGAACACCCTACTAACGAATGAGTGGGTCAACCAGGCAATTAGAGAAGAAATCAAAAAATATATGGAAACAAACGAAAATGAAAATACAACAATCCAAACGCTTTGGGACGCAGCGAAGGCAGTCCTGAGAGGAAAATACATTGCAATCCAGGCCTATCTCAAGAAACAAGAAAAATCCCAAATACAAAATCTAACAGCACACCTAAAGGAAATAGAAGCAGAACAGCAAAGGCAGCCTAAACCCAGCAGAAGAAGAGAAATAATAAAGATCAGAGCAGAAATAAACAATATAGAATCTAAAAAAACTGTAGAGCAGATCAACGAAACCAAGAGTTGGTTTTTTGAAAAAATAAACAAAATTGACAAACCTCTAGCCAGGCTTCTCAAAAAGAAAAGGGAGATGACCCAAATAGATAAAATCATGAATGAAAATGGAATTATTACAACCAATCCCTCAGAGATACAAACAATTATCAGGGAATACTATGAAAAATTATATGCCAACAAATTGGACAACCTGGAAGAAATGGACAAATTCCTGAACACCCACACTCTTCCAAAACTCAATCAGGAGGAAATAGAAAGCTTGAACAGACCCATAACCAGCGAAGAAATTGAATCAGTTATCAAAAATCTCCCAACAAATAAGAGTCCAGGACCAGATGGCTTCCCAGGGGAGTTCTACCAGACGTTTAAAGTAGAGATAATACCTATCCTTCTCAAGCTATTCCAAGAAATAGAAAGGGAAGGAAAACTTCCAGACTCATTCTATGAAGCCAGTATTACTTTGATTCCTAAACCAGACAGGGACCCAGTAAAAAAAGAGAACTACAGGCCAATATCCCTGATGAATATGGATGCCAAAATTCTCAATAAGATACTAGCAAATCGAATTCAACAGCCTATAAAAAGAATTATTCACCATGATCAAGTGGGATTCATTCCTGGGATGCAGGGCTGGTTCAACATTCGCAAATCAATCAACGTGATACATCACATTAACAAAAAAAAAGAGAAGAACCATATGATCCTGTCAATCGATGCAGAAAAGGCCTTTGACAAAATCCAGCACCCTTTCTTAATAAAAACCCTTGAGAAAGTCGGGATAGAAGGAACATACTTAAAGATCATAAAAGCCATTTATGAAAAGCCCACAGCTAACATCATCCTCAACGGGGAAAAACTGAGAGCTTTTTCCCTGAGATCAGGAACACGACAGGGATGCCCACTCTCACCGTTGTTGTTTAACATAGTGCTGGAAGTTCTAGCATCAGCAATCAGACAACAAAAGGAAATCAAAGGCATCCAAATTGGCAAAGATGAAGTCAAGCTTTCGCTTTTTGCAGATGACATGATATTATACATGGAAAATCCGATAGACTCCACCAAAAGTCTGCTAGAACTGATACATGAATTCAGCAAAGTTGCAGGATACAAAATCAATGTACAGAAATCAGTTGCATTCTTATACACTAACAATGAAGCAACAGAAAGACAAATAAAGAAACTGATCCCATTCACAATTGCACCAAGAAGCATAAAATACCTAGGAATAAATCTAACCAAAGATGTAAAGGATCTGTATGCTGAAAACTATAGAAAGCTTATGAAGGTAATTGAAGAAGATTTAAAGAAATGGAAAGACATTCCCTGCTCATGGATTGGAAAAATAAATATTGTCAAAATGTCAATACTACCCAAAGCTATCTACACATTCAATGCAATCCCAATCAAAATTGCACCAGCATTCTTCTCGAAACTAGAACAAGCAATCCTAAAATTCATATGGAACCACAAAAGGCCCCGAATAGCCAAAGGAATTTTGAAGAAGAAGACCAAAGCAGGAGGCATCACAATCCCAGACTTTAGCCTCTACTACAAAGCTGTCATCATCAAGACAGCATGGTATTGGCACAAAAACAGACACACAGACCAATGGAATAGAATAGAAACCCCAGAACTAGACCCACAAACGTATGGCCAGCTCATCTTTGACAAAGCAGGAAAGAACATCCAATGGAAAAAAGACAGCCTCTTTAACAAATGGTGCTGGGAGAACTGGACAGCAACATGCAGAAGGTTGAAACTAGACCACTTTCTCACACCATTTACAAAAATAAACTCAAAATGGATAAAGGACCTAAATGTGAGACAGGAAACCATCAGAACCTTACAGGAGAAAGCAGGAAAAGACCTCTCTGACCTCAGCCGTAGCAATCTCTTACTCGACACATCCCCAAAGGCAAGGGAATTAAAAGCAAAAGTGAATTCCTGGGACCTTATGAAGATAAAAAGCTTCTGCACAGCAAAGGAAACAACCAACAAAACTAAAAGGCAACCAACGGAATGGGAAAAGATATTTGCAAATGACATATCGGACAAAGGGCTAGTATCTAAAATCTATAAAGAGCTCACCAAACTCCACACCCGAAAAACAAATAACCCAGTGAAGAAATGGGCAGAAAACATGAATAGACACTTCTCTAAAGAAGACATCCAGATGGCCAACAGGCACATGAAAAGATGTTCAGCGTCGCTCCTTATCAGGGAAATACAAATCAAAACCACACTCAGGTATCACCTCACGCCAGTCAGAGTGGCCAAAATGAACAAATCAGGAGACTATAGATGCTGGAGAGGATGTGGAGAAACGGGAACCCTCTTGCACTGTTGGTGGGAATGCAAATTGGTGCAGCCGCTCTGGAAAGCAGTGTGGAGGTTCCTCAGAAAATTAAAAATAGACCTACCCTATGACCCAGCAATAGCACTGCTAGGAATTTATCCAAGGGATACAGGAGTACTGATGCATAGGGGCACTTGTACCCCAATGTTCATAGCAGCACTCTCAACAATAGCCAAATTATGGAAAGAGCCTAAATGTCCGTCAACTGATGAATGGATAAAGAAATTGTGGTTTATATACACAATGGAGTACTACGTGGCAATGAGGAAGAATGAAATATGGTCTTTTGTAGCAACATGGATGGAACTGGAGAGTGTGATGCTAAGTGAAATAAGCCATACAGAGAAAGACAGATACCATATGGTTTCACTCTTATGTGGATCCTGAGAAACTTAACAGGAACCCATGGGGGAGGGGAAGGAAAAAAAAAAAGGACGTTAGAGTGGGAGAGAGCCAAAGCATAAGAGACTGTTAAAAACTGAGAACAAACTGAGGGTTGATGGGGGGTGGGAGGGAGGGGCGGGTGGGTAATGGGTATTGAGGAGGGCACCTTTTGGGATGAGCACTGGGTGTTGTATGGAAACCAATTTGTCAATAAACTTCATATATAAAAAAAATAAATAAATAAATAAATAAAATTAAAGCCTTTGCTTAAGAAGTGGATAATATTTTTATGTGAATTCTAAAATATTTTTCTCCTGGTGAGTTCCATGTATAAACTCTAAATATCTCCCTGGGTTGAACAATACACATATGTAATTTAACATGTTCTTCATAGAAATGCAAAATTCAAGAAAAAAATGCAGAAGAAAACAAAACTATTCTTAATTATCTCAAAGAGAAAATAGTTTTAACTTTTAGGTTTTTTTCTCTTACTTTTCTCTGGCATAGTATGTTTTACTAGGGAATATAATGTATATATATATATATATATATATATGTGTGTGTGTATATATATATATATACACACACATACACATATATACTTGTATCCCACTTTAAATTACAACATAAACAGATTTTTATTAATACCATTTGAAATGGTTACATATATTCCATTATTCATTTAAACAAAATGCTTAGACACTAATCTAAGTGTAGCAATTATAAAGGTAAATAAAACAGGTCAAGTCTCCACGTCATTTTCATTAACCAGTGTCTTCATTTTGGAAAATACTTTAAATGACAATTAATCAAAAGGAACATAAACTTACCAAAGCAATATGTTTATATTTGAAAGCCTAGAGACAAAAAAAAATGCATATCAAAGCTTTTACATATTAAAGCTTTTCACATAACTTCAATGTAAATATTAGTTTACTTTTACTTCATTTTATTTGAAAGACAAAGTTTTACTTCTTAAATCTAAAATTAAACAAATAAAACCCCAACCACAAACAAAGACAAGCAGAGACTTAATTCTTAAGAATCACTAACTTGATTTTAGATTCCAACTTTTTTTTTTAATAAATAATGAGAAACAGTAGTGCCCTGTGGCTTCCTGTCTAAAACATTTTTATGTTCATATATCAGCCAGACTGTCATTGTCTTACATCTGTTATATTGCAGCAACATTATTCATTATAATTCTTTGTTTGTTCAACCAAAAGGCTCTTTGGGTTTGGTTTTACCCCATATTTTAACAGATGAACTGTGTTATCTATGCACAGAAGTTATTTTTACGCTTTACTTGTGAAACTTAACTGCTTGCATGTGCAAAAGCAAACAAACTGTTGCATTCTGCCTCAGTGCCATAAAAAACCTGGACCATCTGTAGCTCATCACTTTCTTGGTCAATTATAGATGAACAAAGTCCTGAAATACTGAATAGGTAATCCATCAAATACAACCAAGGGCATGAGGCTTTCTTAGAGCCATTTCCCAATCAAGGTGGGAGCTGCTATTGTTTGACCATGCTCCCTGTTTTATTTCCTTGGGCATGAAAAGACACGTGCAAAAGGCATTAGCCTCCTGAGGGACTCAGTATGGTCATTTCAGTTTCTTAATTAGAAGAAGCTGAGAGTTAACATTAAAAAAAAAGTGCCATGTTACACAGCAAAGATTTTATGATTTCTCATGGAGGGTCCCTTCACTAACTTTGTGATTTCATTTAAAAGAACCTGAACGTTGGAAAATTAGGAACATTAAATGTTTATTGACCACTATGAAAAGCTAAGTAGAACAAACTGGTTTTTAAATGCAATTGGTTTTATGTTATTAATAATATCTAGCTTTATCATATTTTCACCATATTTTTATATTTATCATACCATAATAATTTGCCATATTATATTATTATTACAGAAAATATTGCAGTTGTGCAGTTTTGAAGTTATAAAATTTATTTTGGTGTGAGAATAGGTGTTGGAAATTTCTTTAGAAAGGGATTTTACATAAATCAAATATGAAGAAGAAAGATGATTGCATAAAGGATGAAAGGGATTTATATGTTTCCAAAACTTGCTTTATGGAAAATAGTTCCTGAATGGTGTGTGCCAGTTCTGACTCCCTTCACACTATGTTCACCAAACAACCTAGCTTTCTTGTCCTCAAGTTCCTTTTATTTATGCTTCTTTGCATTTGGCAAAAATTTTTTTGCCCTGGGCATTGTCATTGCTGGCCACTTACTGACATTTAAGACCAAACTTGAAAGTAAATCCTCCCATGACCCCAAATCAAAAATCAGACTTTTAATCTCCTCTGGCCACCTGTTATAAATCACATCAATCTGGGTGGCTTTTCTCCCTCCCTTCCTCTCTGCCTCCATCCTTTCCTTCCTTCCACCCTTCCTTCCATTCTTTATTTTCAGCTTGTATCACTATTAGCCTATATTGTATATTTACTTCTATTTGCAGACCAGTCCCTCCACCCCATGTACCTGCTCTGTATTTCTTGTTTACCACTTTATTCTTAATATATACAGTGCCACTTGGTATATAAATATTTGTTGAATAAATAAAATATAAAAAAGAACAAATAAATTCAAACACAAATTCTTACACATCTTAAAGAGACAATAAAAGAAAAGATTGTCCCTGAATCTCCTATATTTCAACCATTCTGTATATACATATATATGATATTCTGGTTGGAATGCAGTGTTGTCTTTTGCTCAGCTTTGAGTTTTCTCTCTCATCTTAAAGTTATTTAAAATATAACTGTTATCAATATATTTTTTTAATTTTCAGATAATTTTCATGTTTATCTATTTGTAACTGACTTTAATGCTCTTTTCTCATTGTATTTACTATGTTCAGAAAGTGTTTATTGTATAGATTTACGTTTTGAGATGCATGGAAATTTTATTTTTGGTGTAACATGTGGTCATGTTTGGTAAATCTTCCTTATGTCCCTAGAAAGGATCATTCCAATATAAAATAAAGTTCAAAATTTACTTATTGGATCAATACTAATAATTATTTTATTCATATCCTTTGTATCTTATTAACTTCTTTTCTACTAAAACAATGTTTGAGAGAGGTAAACAAAAATATGTATTAATACTAAATTTCCTTTGATTTCTTTGTATACTTTCTGTAGTTTTTTCATGGTGCATTTTCATATTATGATATTTGGCTTTCAGACTTTCATGAAATCAAATCATCCTGATGTCCTAGACTTTTTGTGCCTGCCTGTGTTTCATTTAACACTTGTTGTCCTGAATTTAAACTTGCCCAATATTTATATGAAAGAAAACCCTAACCTCTTTTTTTTTCAATATTATCCTGTTCTTTTCATCTATTCTTGTAATTTCAAACCTTCAAATCACTGTTTTATATCAATATCTTGCATATAATGCAAAGATGCTTCTCTTTTCTCCATGCCATAGGTGAATTTATCCCATCTGCATTTATATGTAAATTTCTTCATTTAAATTCTGCTTCTTTATTTTGTTTTTATGTGAATTCTTCCTTTCAGTGCTTTAGCATTTGCGGTATTCTAATATGTGGTCTGGTTTTTATTGTTTCCCTTTTATTTTTGCTTTATTTTCCTGTGTTTTATCTTTCAACCTTCTTTAGCAGGTACCTATCTGCCTTTATAAAATATACTTATAAAGCATACTTATTCGCTCATTAATTTTTAATATTATTAAAACCTCTTTATGAATTATGTGTGAATTAATTTTTTTCTTTTTGCACTTTACCTTCTTTATACTTCCATGTTATTATTTTTCTAATTATTCTAAATTTAGAGGTATACTTTTCATTCTGTTCTATAATCATTATTCCCATAACTAAATCTATATGCATTAAATTATTTAAATCTATCAATATTTACTGCCAGTACATTTCCTATAGCATTAAATGAACCCCTCAGAGGAAACCCCAAATTTAGCATCAGACCCCAGTAAGCAGGGTGTAATGATTTCTACTTATTAATTAAATAAATAACTCTAATTGACTAAAGTGATAGTTCCTAAACATAGTTCCTAAGTGAGCCATGCCAAGGTCATTGTTCATGGAGAAGACATTGAAAACCATTTCTGGAGTGATCATGCCATCCAATTTTCCTGAGACTATTCTAGTTTTAGCACATTTAGACTTAGCGTAGTCTCATATCTGAGGAACCTTTTCAGTCCTAGGAACACTGACACAATTAATTACATTACTGTTGCCCCTGAGTAGTTACTGCACTTTGGTTATGAGCCTGGAGCCACTGTTTCAAGACCACCAGTCAAACTGATGAAACAGCAAATAAAACCAAGGTCTTGATCTGTCCATCAACAAATCTGATGGTAATGATCTTCTGAGAGTAAGGTCTACAGCTTTACATCTGTCTTCTACATTCCACTTAAGTTTCTTCTCATGTCCATTCCAACTCAGAGCCATACAGGGAGGGAGATTCTAGGAAATGTTCCCAGGCCAGTCACATTGATACTGCATAATCCAGCACACCTAAGAAGAAGGACATGAATAAATAGGAGTAAGTGACTGTTAAGGATGTAAGGAAAGGGATTTATAATATCAGAGTCTACTAACATAGAGTTTAATATTATAATATTTATAATATTAGAGCTTATAATTATTAGGGTTCATAATTTCAGAGGTACAATGATTTGGGATAACAAAAAATGTCAGCAAATGACAGGGAATTAGGAAGCTAAGGTGTAGTTGAGCTAAAGTGTTGAGGATTGACAAAGTCAAGGAAATTGCAGGTAGAATTCACTCACATGATTGCTGATTTTATCTTGAGCAAAACAATTACAAACAATTAAGTTTAAATATATAGTGGCTAGAGAGCAGTGATTAGGAAGGGTAAAGAGTGGCACAATGTGATGGAGAGACAATGAGGATTCAGGAGACCAAAGATTCCTCTTCTCTAACTCTATAAGAAAGGACAGCTCTCCCTTCAGAGGGGTGGTGTTCTCAGCATGGGCCTACTTTCTTGGCAAAAAAGTTGAGGGAAATTTTTAGTGAGAGTTTACAACTGTAAGCCCAAGTCTTAGTCATGAAACAGATGTTCTTATGTATATAAAAGGAAAACTTGGATGGAAGCCTGCCATTGAGATGCTGGGTTGGGGCAGAAGTGATTAAATACTTAGGACATTTAGGCAAGTGAGAATAGATACAAAATAGGCCTTTTGACTTGATCAGGAAATCAATAATAACCAAAATGTGAGACACACTTTCTTAAAAATTTTTTAATATATATTTATTTTTGAGAGAGAGACAGCATGAGCAGGGGAGGGGCAGAGAGAGAGGGAGACACAAAATCTGAAGCAAGCTCCAGGCCCTGAGCTGTCAGCACAGAGCTCCCCATGGGGCTTGAACCCACAAACCAGGAGATCATGACTTGAGCCAAAGTTGGACACTCAACCGACAGAGCAATCCAGGCACCCCTGAGACATACTTTCTTTATGTAAGCTTAAGTTTTAGAGATGATAATAATAAGTTAAAGGGGAATAATATTTTTCCTTATAGATGAGGAGGCACTCAAAATGATATAAACCCTGTGTGGTCTCTCAGGATTCCACACTGTAGGTTCTTGTGTCTACTGGTAGAACATTTTTCACGCCTCTGAAATGAGTCAACGTTGGTCCAAATTAATTATGTGGGCTCCAGGAAGGGGCATATAACTTATAGGAATTGTCTGTGCTCAAGTCAAGAGGCAGACACAGTGTCCTTCTGGCTGGCTAAGTTGGTGGTTGTAGAGGTTTGCCCACAAGCCATAGTCACAAAGCCTGGACAGAAGAATATCCACTATGATTTTATAAACACTAAATAGCCTGTTAAGAAAAGATTTTCTAGATATGTAAGACATTGGAAGGTCTGTCTAAGTTAAGGAAATTTTCATGGAAATACAAGTCTGAGGCCTAGAAGATTTCAATCTGACATGGCACAAAAAATCTTTGTCCTATGTAGAGTGGCTTTTAGGTAGAAAAATACCCTGATTAAAAAAAAAAAAAGGTACACCTGAGGTGGATGACTTAGCTTCATATTTCCAAAATATTTATTTCTACATTCTACATAACATAGGTGAAGTATGCAGATTATAACATCAGAGTTTGATGAAGCAAACACAGCAATGCATCTACTACCAAGACCAAAATATAAAACAATATCATCACCTCAAAAGCCTTCTTTTGTGTTTTCTCCCAATCATTAATATTCAAAGGTACTCAATCTCATGTTATTGTTATAGGTTAGTCTAAATAATAAGAGGACGAAAAACTTTCCAAATCATTTTATGAAACCAATAGTACCATGTGGCTTGAGGTTGCTCAAGCTCTATGATCAATGGAAACATATTAGTGGTACTTGTAGATGGCAAATTTATGGCTGGGAAAATGGCTAAACGCATTAGAAAGTAAATCAAAGAGAAGGTAAACAAAGAACTCTGTACATCGGTTTCTTTTGTCTGTTTTGGTGAAATGGAAAATAAAAGAAAAATAGCTCCAGGCTTCCAGGGCTATCTGGTTATGGTTGGTGATTCAGTCTAAAAATGGGAGAGATGTGTCCTTAAAGGGGCAGATGCCTCTCATGATAGTAAGTGATCCTGTCTGGGTGGTCATTAATAAAATGATTGTATAGTTTACAAGTGCAGCTAATTAATCAAGAGACTGTTGAAATATGGGAATATTCAGTCAATAGTTAAGTCACTTTGTTCACCTCTATAAACAACCTTTTACTGAGATATTTTTACTGAGCCTCTGTTGAAATGGATTTTATATATCAGTGATAAGCAAGCTATTTACCTCACCTTAGATACTGTCAAAAAAAAGGACTTGTTCAGTCTTTCTCGGAATCCACAGTTAGATGCAGTTTTTATAGAAATATGGATACATGGAAAAAATGCCAATTGAGTGGGATAAAAATGTAGGGTTCAAACATGTGCCTTGATGTGTCTCCTTTTCTACCTTTTGATATTGGTAGATTTTTCTTTCTAAGGCTGGTAAAATATTGAAAATGAAGTCAACTCTGGAGTTTTTATATAATGTGAGTAAAGTTTCCCCTAATTCTATGTCTTTGACCCAAATGATATTTTATGCTGTGATAAAAGAGGTTCCAACACAGCTCTTCATGAGATTCTGGTTTTTTTTGCGGGGAGGGAGGTGGAATAGAGAGAATAATGTGAAAAAGTTGTTGCCAATCTCTTTGTTCATCTTCAACCAATGGGGATGAATGATGAGAAAGTATTTAATATGATTCATTTATCTTCTCTTTTTTTCATTCCATTGCTAATTAGTCATCTGAACACTGGTAAAGTTATTGAAATTTTAATGGATTACTATAAGACATCAGGTAATCTTGCTGTCCTTACAACTCCTCAAAATGTTAAAGAATTTTAACGTATAAACTTGAGGATATGTCTTGATCTGAGGCTGTCATAAAAGGAGAAACTTCCTTTTTAGAACCCATGCTTACGAAAATGGGTGCAAGGCAAAGGAGAGGATTATGATCCCAGTGACAGGATGCAAGACCTCTTGGTGTATCTCCCAGCAGAGAATCTAAGGCCATTTGCATGAGTGTGGATAAAAATGGCTGAGGATTGTGAAGAAACTTCATAGGGACTGTGAATGCTGGTGCTGATTAATCTGACCAAAGTACAGGTTCCAGCAGAAGTGGAAAATTCTCATATAACTTTGATTGGAGTTAATAGAAACATTCTTTCAACAACAAAAAACATATTGTCTCTGACAGTTCCAAAGTTATTGATTGAGATGCTGGTTTCTGGAGAAATCACATAACACATTTGGGAATTTCATTAACTGCTGTTCACAAAGTTACCAGGAAAAGAACTGAATTTAAGAAGGCTCCGAACAAGAGTAGGCTTTGTTAAAGTTTTAAAGAGACATCACATAATCAATCCCTTTGGTACCTTTGGCCGCCAGTGCTCAAATAATATTGGAAGTGTCTGTTATGCTCAATCATGCTGATTTGAGCCTTTGACAGAAACATGTTTGACTCCGAATGGTGACCATTGGGACTTTAGACTAAAAACTAACCTGATGTTTCTTCAAGTTATACTCTCCTTTGAATGGCCTACTATTGGGCTTTAGTTGAATTTGATTATATTATGGAAGAACATACAATTATTTTGACACCTGAATTATTTTTAGGTCCTAGGCTATGTCAAAGCATTAGTCCAACAGAAAAAGAAATTTTACAGTAGTGTTTCTACATATTACATGGAAATAATTAATTTAATTAATAGATAATTAATAATAATTAATAAATCATTTCCATATTACATGGAAATTTATGTTGAAGAACATGTGATGGGTTTACCTTTGAGTGTACTCCTTCTTATGACTGCTTATCAAATGAAGTATAAAACAAACATCATGGTTTAGAGATGCTAAACCCTGGGAATCTTATGAGTTGTTCTTCATCCAACATTGAATTGGAATGAATTCAAATTCATTCCAACTATTTCCTAAGTTTTCTAGTCATTTTTTCTTTGTTCCAAATATATGTAAAAATGTATTGCTTAAGTTCTAAATATTTGGGATGAGGATCTAGTTATCTTCTTCTTATTAGTTTCCAACTTAATTCCCACTACGGTCAGAGAGTATACTCTGTATATTTAAAAAATGTTGAGACTTTCTCTGTGGCTCAGCAACTGGTGATTTTTAAATGAATATATAATTAACAAATTTTGGGGGTCATTTTAGTTAGCTATAGTTATAAGTTTGCTAGTTATGGGATGCCTGGGTGGCACAGTCAGCCAAGTGTCTGGCTCTTGATTTCGGCTCAGGTCTCAGTGTTGTGGGATCAAGCCCGCATCAGGCTCTGTGCTGAGCATGGAGCCTACTTAAGATTTCTCTCTCTCTCTCTCTCTCTCTCCCCCTCTCCTTCTCCCCCACTCGTGCTCTCTCTCTCTCTCAAAAAAACAAAAACAAAAACAACCAAACAAAAAAACTAGGGGCGTCTGTATAGCTCAGTTAAGTGTCCAAGTCTTGGTTTTGGCTCAGTTCATGATCTCAGGGTTCGTGAGATTGAGGCCTGCACTGGGCTCTGCACTGCAGAGCCACTTGGGATTCTCTCTCTCCCTCTCTCTCCGCCCCTCCCTGCTCACATCTACCCTCTCTCACTCTCAAAATAAATAAGCCTAAATAAATAAATAAAACAAAATTTCTAGTTATGTTTTTCAAATTTGCTACACCTCTACTGTTCTTTTCCAGATTGATGTTAATGAGAAAGGTGTATTAAAATCACCAACAGTGAATGAGTATATATTTTCTAATTCTTTTTATCAGTGTCAGTTTCCCTTTGTAAAGTTATATTATTGAGAATATATAGATTAAGAACTATTTTCTCTTACTCATGCAATGAGCTTTTGTAATGTGATAGGGCCGCTTCACAATGGTGTGCTTCTTATCATTAGGTCTTCTTCCTCTGCTATGAGATAGGGCATCAGCTTTTTCTTGACGTATTTGCATGCTACTGGAGTTTCCATACTCTGACTTATGTCATCTCTTGCTAAGAAACAGAGATGTAGACTTGACTTGACTTTCTTTCTAACAATTCCTTCTCTACAATGGATACAATACTTGGAATCACTCAGAATATTTACATTTCATGAAATGATCGCTGCAATTAGTTTAAATCTGTCAGCTTTCTTCTAGTTTCTGTTTGCTGCAGCTGTTCTTTGTTTTTTCTGTTCTTTTTCTTTATTTTGGGATAATCAAGATTTTATTTTAAAGAATTTCATTTTTCTCATTAACTTCTTAGTTACATATTAACTTATGATAGTCTATAATTGACAAGAGACATGTTAGTGTCTGTTTGAAAGTTTTATTCTAAGCATTTTCTGAAAAATGGAAAGTCATTAAATATCTTAGCTTGTTTTTTACTCTGAATATTGTGCTATTAGTAATAGGTATTTTAATTTTACATATAGTTACAAATACTATAGTCATTACATATAGTTACAAATACAAATAGTTACATATAGTTACATATGTTACATATGTTACATTACATATAGTTACAAATAGTTACATATAGTCATTACATATAGTTACAAATACTATAGTCATTACATATAGTTACAAATACAAATAGTCCAATAGATATTGGACTATTGTTATTAATATTTCTATTAATATTATAGTTTTTGAACAGTGAATATGTTTTTATAGTCATTCACATTATTATTTTTTTCAGCCACCTTCATTCCTTTCAAAGTCTATCTGGAATCATTTTTCCTTCACCTTGAAGAATTCTCCTTCATGTTTCTTTTAGTGCAAGTTAACTGACAATAAGTCCTATCAACTTTTGTTCTAAAAAATAATAGTTTGGGGATTATTTTGAAAAAACTTAAAGGATTCATGTTGGCAAAATTTTCTTTTCTACTCTCACTTTAAACGTTTTAAAACATTTTTCTTTTGGTTTCTGTAATTTCTTTTTAAATTTAAAAAAAATTTTTTTTTCAACGTTTTATTTTATTTTTGGGACAGAGAGAGACAGAGCATGAACGGGGGAGGGGCAGAGAGAGAGGGAGACACAGAATCAGAAACAGGCTCCAGGCTCTGAGCCATCAGCCCAGAGCCTGACGCGGGGCTCAAACTCACGGACCGCGAGATCGTGACCTGGCTGAAGTCAGACGCTTAACCGACTGCACCACTCAGGCGCCCCTGTAATTTCTTTTTAAAGTCAACTGCCAGTCTTAATTTTTGTTCTTAAAGTAATAATGGTATTTTAATTTTTCTAAATGCTTTCATTTCAAAGTCTTGTCTTTGAACATGATTTCCTTCTTTATATCATCATACATCTATATTTAATTGTAACCTAATAATTAAGAATTTGATTATAATCTATATTTGATTACATTTTTTCTTGCCTGAACTTTGCTGAGTGTCTTATCACTTCAATTCAATCATGAATTGATTTAGGTGGGACTTAGTTGATGCTGTAATTTGCACATCTGGCTCAGTTTTGTTTCTCCTGTAGTACCTTCAGCGTTTTGAATTAAAATATAATGGATTATAGGGGTGCCTGGGTGACTCAGTAGGTTAAGCGTCCTACTTCAGCTCAGGTCATGATCTCACAGTCAGTGGGTTCCAGCCCGACATTGGGCTCTGTTTTGTCAGCTCAGAGCCTGGAGCCTGCTTCAAATTCTCTGTCTCCCTCTCTCTCTGCCCCTACCCCGCTCATGCTCTGTCTCTCTCTCTCTCTAAAAAATAAATAAACATTTAAAAAAATTAAAATATAATGGATTACAATCTTTAATTTTCAGAGGTATTGTCGTTTCTTTGGAATACTAATTAACTGTTTTACACTCTTTGCTTCCATAGATCTCTGGAGTGTTTAATCATAAATAAAAATATACAAACATATATTTTAAATATACATATATAAATCTCTGTACATATTGATTTTATATATTTAAATGTATATAACATTTTATTTATAAAATATATAATTTTATAAATTTAATTATTAATATATTTATATATATTTTATACATACATGTAATTTTATCTACTTTCTAGTTTTTGCAGTAGCATTAATCTACTATGCTCAACTACATCCTTGCTATAAGCAGAAGACCCCAGTATTCTGGGCTAATATTTTGAAAACAACAGTATCAAAAAACCCATCCCAATGACCCAAATTTCATGTGTAAATACTCATACAGTGGAATTTCCCATATTAAAGCAACAAGTAATTATTTGTGGAAGTTTTATAAATATTAATTATTTTTTAATTACTGGTCTTTATGTACTAGTCCTGTTCCACCCTTCTTTATAACCTTAATTCCACAACACTTTTTTCCCATTCTACTAGAGTCATATTGCTACTAGACAAACTAGATACAGTGCTAGGATACCACAATTCTCTTGAAAATAACATCTACTTGGAGGTATTTTTGGAGTAGGGAGGGGGCAGACAGAGAGAGAGAGAGAGAGAGAGAGAGAGAAACCTAAAGAGACTCCATGCTCAGCATGGAGCCCGCTGCAAGGCTCAATCCCACCACCTGGGATCACGACCTGAGCTGGAATCAAGAGTGGGACACTCAACCGACTGAGCTACGCAGCCATTCCCAATGCCTTATATTTGAAATAAAATACTTTAATATTCTTAGGAAAAATATTTTAATATATTGAGGAATGTATTTAATATATTGAGGAATATATATGTATGTTTATATACCTGACTGTATTCTCATGTGGATTAAGGATTTAAAAATTAGAAATTTATTTTCCAAATTCACAAAAATAGTAGATACTTAACAAATATTAAACTCTGAAACCCAATATCTAAACTTGTAATTGGGAAAGTTAAATATCTCATGGAATTAAGAGACATTTTAGCCAATCAATCTCAAAAGTGCAGAAATAGCATAATTTGAGGCATACTTGTGAAACCATAAAACTTAGTACTCATGTTCTGCTTTAAGTTAGTAAATGGAATCCTATACTCATTAATAGTCTTTTCTTCACATTAAACACGAGCATACAATGTATCGTATAATAGCAATCTTGTCTGACAATATCCTTATTTAATTAGAAACATCTAGAAGCTCTTGAATAATACTAATTTTATTTCTCTGGAGAGGCAATCTGATAAAACAGTATAGTATAATATAGTAAAATTGGCATTACTCAATATCAAAGATGTGATTTAGGAGGAAAAGAATCAGGTTAAGTCTATGAGTTTTTAAAACCTGGAGATATTACCACAAGAATCTTTATCACTGGCCTTGGAGAGAAAACTAACGAAAGCCCCATTTTCCAGCTTTGCCTTTCCTTAGTTTAATAAGAGGTAAAATGCTAAAGAAATAGTTATGTCAAAAGCCGATGGCAAGTAAATTAATATAATCTCCCTCCAGTTATCAACTGTCAGATTTTCTGAAAACTTGTGATAATAGGATCAGTTTTAGCTATTCATTCTAATAAAGATAACAGTGTGGTTTAAAAGATGTAAAAAGTGAACGTATTGGATCAAAAAATAATTCTTATGATTAAAATAGGCTTTAGGAAGAAAAAATCCTTAATTGATGTTATATATGAGAAAATTTAAGTGATTGCCACACATACACGTTCAAAGATGTCTAATAAAAACATACTAATAGAAAAGTTTTATTAGAATTGGATAAAAATTCAAATCCCTACAGAGGTTACTATACATTTTAATTATTAGGCTCAAAGAAGTCATGCATATATGTTAATCATTTCAAAATTAGTAGTGGCTGAGAGTCACAGAGAATTGATGTCCTTGTTATTCAAGTTATTTTCCTATGTGGTATTAACAGATTTTTATTTTTTATTTACTATTCTCTATTTACTGTAAAGAGAATTTTTAGTTAAAAAGTAATATTAATGAGGGGCACGTGGGTGGCTCAGTCAGTTGAGCATCTCACTTCAGCTCAGGTCATGATCTTGTGGCTTGTCAGTTCAAGCCCCACATCCGGCTCTCTGCTGTCGGGCAGAGCTTGCTTTGGATCCTCTGTCCCCCTCTCTCTGCCCCTCCCCTGTTCGAGCTCTCTCAAAAATAAACATTTTAAAAAGTAATATTAACAATCACTTTTACTATCTCTCAGACATTACCATATGCTTTAACTATATTTATGTTAAATCTAACAGAATATTACTGATTTTTAGTAGTTTTTTTACATTCAATATTTATTTATACTTACACTCGTATGTATCTTAGGTTGCTCTTCCTGAATTTTCATACTTTGGTCTGGGATTCTTTTATTTCTTCCTAAAAGATTCTCCCTAGACTTCCTTTTTTAGTGCATATCTACTGGTATTGAAGACTTTTAGCTTTTGTTTGGCTGAACATGTCTTTATTTTGACTTTGTTTTTGGAAGACTTTTTCTTTCTGGGTGTACAATTCTTTTCTATAATTTACTTTATTTTTTTTTTATATGAAGTTTATTGACAAATTGGTTTCCATACAACACCCAGTGCTCATCCCAAAAGGTGCCCTCCTCAATACCCATCACCCACCCTCCCCTCCCTCCCACCCCCCATCAACCCTCAGTTTGTTCTCAGTTTTTAACAGTCTCTTATGCTTTGGCTCTCTCCCACTCTAACGTCCTTTTTTTTTTTTTTTTCCTTCCCCTCCCCCATGGGTTCCTGTTAAGTTTCTCAGGATCCACATAAGAGTGAAACCATATGGTATCTGTCTTTCTCTGTATGGCTTATTTCACTTAGCATCACACTCTCCAGTTCCATCCACGTTGCTACAAAAGGCCATAGTTCATTTTTTCTCATTGCCACGTAGTATTCCATTGTGTATATAAACCACAATTTCTTTATCCATTCATCAGTTGATGGACATTTAGGCTCTTTCCATAATTTGGCTATTGTTGAGAGTGCTGCTATGAACATTGGGGTACAAGTGCCCCTATGCATCAGTACTCCTGTATCCCTTGGGTAGATTCCTAGCAGTGCTATTGCTGGGTCATAGGGTAGGTCTATAATTTACTTTAAAGATGACATTCATTAACCTAAGATCTTCAAAATTTCTGAAATTTAGTTTTCAGTTATATTTTTGTTCTTTAAAAGTATCATATATATTTTTTCTTGGCTTAGAAGATAGGTCTCCTTGCTTCTGGTTTTCTTTGTATTTATTCTGATTGATATTTGCCAGCTCTTGAATCTCTAACTCAGGTCCATTTTAAAATTTTCAGAAACTTTCAGCTCCTACTGTCTCAAATACTGCTTTAATCTCATTCACTCCCTCTCTCTTTTTTTACTCTTCTGGGATTTTGTTTAAGAATATGAAAGATGTTTTCACTCTTCCCTTATATCTATATTTCACACTCTTTTTTTTCCTATTTGTATCCTTTCCTTATCTGTGCTCCTATCCAGATATTTTTCCGGTCTATCTTTCAATTTACTTATATTATGTTCTGCTGTCATTAACTTATTGTTGAATCTATCAAGAACTTTTTTGGGTTATTGTATTTTCCGGTTCTACATGTATTTACATTTGTTTGTGTAGGTTTTGATTCTCTGATGCTATAAACCATCTTCATTTCTATTTTTACATATTTTTCTCTGTTTTTGTACACATTTTAACCATAAGCATTTACAAGATGTCTCTTCAAATTCCCAAGTCTAGAACTGCTGGGTAGTTTTGTTTGTTTTCTTTTGACTTTAGGTCATTTGGCTCTCATGCAATGGGTAAGATGTTTTCAGTGAATGTCAGGCCTTATGCATAAAATTCTATACAGCCCCCGCGTGATTTTTCTTTCTACACAGAGGATTTACCTTTACCTTTGCTTAGAAAGATAGAGATAATAATTGCCTTCTATCAATCCAGACCACAATGAGTAAGACTTGTGTCATATTTTGGGTAAGTTTCTACTCTCTGTTCTACCTCTAGTCCCAAAGCCTTCTAGGCTTAGTTCCAAGTGAGCCTGGGGTGTCCTGCAACTCTGATGTGCATCCAACTGCACTGTGAGCAGGTCCCTAAAGTATCTTTTGTTGCCTTTTGGGTCTGAAAAACTGTTACAAGATCTTTTTCCCTCTGTTTATTAGTATTGGTCTATTCCCCAGGCACTGTGCTGAAATCCTTACCTTTTGCTCTGGTCTCAAATTTGGAAACTGGCCTGAGGGAAATAGCTGCTACAGAATGTCATACTGGATTCCAGCACAACTCCCATTTTCTTAGAATTCTGTTCCATCGAGTCTTTGTTACCTTTGAGGATCTCTGATGCCTTCAAATATATTTAATTTGTTTCCTAACTTTTCATATAACTGGCTTCTGTTGCTGTCCACTGTAGAATAGTTCATCTGCTGCAGGATAATCCATATTTTCCAAAAGCAGAAGTACGTTTTTGTGAGTTGATCATACCATTTAAATGATAATTTAAATATTCTTTTACCAAAAAAAGAGGCTGTATTGCTACCTTTGAGGACAAGAGTTTTAGGTGTCTATCTGCCATCTCAAGTATGTACTTCAACTATTTTCAGTTGCAAGGGACCAGGTAAAAAGTTCAACTACATCTGAGAAAATACCATAATTATGCAAATTTCTCATGAAATGAGTGGCTCTGCTGAAAGAGGAGTCACCGTATCCTCCCAAATAATGTGCATTTCTTTCTACACACTATGTATTCTTTCTAAAGAATAAATAAACATATTTATTTGAATAATTTGATTAAATAGAGCTTGCCATCTAAAACTGCAATTTTTAAAGAGTTCTAAAATCTATTTGAAACAATAATTTGAGGGGTGCCTGGGTGGCTCAGTCAATTAAGCGTCCAACTTCGGCTCAGGTCAAGATGTCAACGTTGATGAGTTTGAGCCCCATGTTGGGCTCTGTGCAGGCAGCTCAGATCCTGGAGAATGCTTCTGATTCTGTGTCTCCCTCTCCCTTGGCTCCTTCCCCGCTCACACTCTGTCCCTCTCTCAAAAATAAATAAACATTAAAAAAAATTAAAACAATAATTTGTGTTTGTCCACCTCATAACATATATAAAAGTAAACTTGAGCTATGCTTCCTTTCTGAAAGTAACAGAAACAAAATGAAAATGCAAGGGGCATGATATAATGGTTTAAGACTTAGTGTATAGAGGTCTTTCTAAGTAAGACAGGAGATCCAGAAGCCATCTTATACAAAAGTGATAGCTGTAACTATTCAGATTACCCATATGCATATTACTTTCAATTCTTGGTGTCATAATTGCTTATTCTCCAGCTTCCAGGGATATTTTTCTCCTCTTTACTGCTGACATTTGCTCCCAAAGTCACATAATTAAATTGTTATCACCAAAACAGTAAATTCCAAAATCTCAAATCCTCTAGGAATCACTGGAAACATCACTGAAATAATTCCTCAAATCAATTATATCTTCAAACTTATTGATTTAATATTGTTTTCACTATTATATACTACTCTGACTTTCTCGAAGTTTCAAGAATGAAGTATCTGCTCTACCCTTTTCGTTTCTTTCTTTCTTTTTTTTTTTAATGACCCAAGGCGGCCCTCTACCTTTCCAGAGAGCTACAGGTAACCCATATCTGCTGACTGGCACAAAAGAAGAAAGGTTTTGAGCCTGAGAACCTTCCAGGTAACCTTTTCTGAGAACTGCCAGGAGGCTGACATTGCTCACCTCCTCACAGAACTTAAGAAAACCAGAAACTTGGCCAGCAGAGAGCGCACAGGAAACCCACATGACTGGGTGCCCAGGCAGCCTGCTCTGCATTAGAACCTTTCTCACAGGCTTCCATATGAGCCTCACAATAACTCCAGAGGAAATTGTTAACATCACCACTTTTTAGGTGCAGAAACTGAGGAAGAGAGGGAAGCTACTTTCCCCAAGTGACACAGACAGCAAGCGACAGATGCTGAAATTTAAAGGTACTGTAACATCTGTCTGCCCAAGTCAAGTTTAAGGCTCCCTGACAGCACCATCTCCACATGGCAGGGTCAGGAGCCCTCAGTTGCTCAGCTCTACCACAGATCAGTGTGTGAACACCAGGCCTTAGTCTCCTCATGGGTAAAATGACCAAATGAGATGAGGTGAACATGGGTGCCTGGCAAGCTCCCACCTCCCTGTGAATGGAGACTGCCTCATCACTTCATCATTGTGTTGGCTCTGGTCATGTAGGAAGGGGGTTCCTGGCTCCTGTATTGCATTGTGCCTCTTATGAAAGGAACCAACCACACAAGTCTATCCCTTTTAGATACTTCTTTGTAAATAGCCTCAATACCTTTGGGCCACATTGCTCTATAAAAATCAATGGACAGAGAACGAGCATCATTAACAAAGAAAACTGCATACTCTGTATGTGGAATTTATGTTAAATTAGTAAGCCCACACCTCAAGTGAGCCCTCAATCTTCCCAGTCTTCAAGTCTTATAATCTTCCAATAAGTGTGGGCTTCTATGCTCGAAAATTATGTCTGCATGTCAGTTAAGATTCTCCAGAGAAGGAAAACAACAGCATATATACTTCAAAATGTGTATATATATATATATATATATATATAGAGAGAGAGAGAGAGAGAGAGAGAGAGAGAGGCAGAGAGACAGAGAGATGGAGGGAGAGGGGAGAGGGAGACATATTTAGGGATTGGCTGATGTATTGTAGGATTTGACAAATTTGAGATTTTTTAGGCAGGCCAGCAGGTTGGAAATTCAGGTAACAGTTGATGTTACAGTCTTCAATCCAACATCCACAGGGCAGGCCATTAAGCTGAAAACTCAAGCAGAGTTTTTATGTTTCAGAACTTGAAGCACAATTCCTTCTTTAGGCAACTTCACTTTTTGCTCTTAAGATCTTCAACTGACTTAATGGAGCCCACCCACTTTATGGAAGATAATCTGACTAAAGTTAACTAATTATAAATATTAATCACATGTGTTTACTTTCACAGTCACGTGTAACCCAGTTTTGACAAAATTGGGCACCACGGCCCAGCCACATTGACATAAAAAATGAAGCATCACAATGTGTCTCTTATTAATTATTATTAATTGCTTCCTTATTCACTCACACATTCACACATGTACTGATAATTTTAATTACTGTATGTCTTTTCCTATAATATATATGATATATATGATACAGGTATAAAATCTGGTGGAATATATTAGATTGTAAATAGTGTATTTTAATGAGAGAGAGAGGGGAGAAAGTGAGAGACAGGAATATGCATGAAACCAAAGATCTCCTGGTAACTGTAACATATTCCTAAATTGGGAGAAATATATACTTAATACTTATGTCATAGATACATGCCATATAATCTATAAATATAATAATGCAGAATATAATATATAACAACACAGTATACAATATATATGTATATTACTTTCTTTCCCCAAATAAGAATTAATAAGATTTAAATTTTTGATCAAAATTAAAGAAATATTTTTAAGATTAAATAACGATCCAAAATTTACTGAATGCAACAGCTAAAAGTAGTATGAATAAGCAAGGATTATCAATGGTTATGTAAACAAAGTATTTAAATGCATTCTGGAACAATAATCATTAAAAAACGATGTTGATGTAATGGAATAAAATGTTTTGAAGAGACAAAAATTACTAAGATCAGTGCTGAAATTATAATTGTGTTTGGAAAGCACAGAATGGAGGTATCTCTACTGGGCTGCTAATATTTCTCTTTTTAACTTTCCCTTTTAATTAGCTTCAAATCATAAAAATAAAATAATTTCATCATTAAGTAGGTTTAATATAGAAGATTTTTTTGTTAGTACAGACTGAGGAATCCTTGTTATGCCCATCTATAGATTCATAAATCTTGGAAACTTTAAATGACACATTCCAACCCAAATAACTTTCAATTGTTTGGCAGATGTTTATATTTAGAATCTCATTAATAATGTTAGATTAACAAATTAACTAAAACAACACTAGTTAAACACACTTTAAATATCACTGCTGAAATGAACCACTGTTACTTTTGGGTCTGTATCTGGTTGAAAGTCTTATATAGCTCATCTTTTATGGGCCTGGAGATGCCTATGAAACACGAATTCATGAGTTAAAGGAGGGAATTTAAAGTAGAACAAGACTGCAAACAATGAACAGAAACTTGTGTTTCAGATGTAAAGAAGAAATACAGACATTTCACCTGGTTTTATATTCTTATATCAATCTTTGATCACACTGAAGAGAATATCTAATTCTACATTTTACTATAATAGCACTATGCATTATTTTTATGTTTATACTGCTAGGAGATTTTTGTTGTACAGTTACAAGGTGAGGATAATGTAAAAACCTTTTAAAAGTATGCTCAGTGCCATCTTCCTAAATAGGAAAACCTTTCCATGTCTGAAGAATAGACAAGCTGGTAGAATGAGGTTTTCACTCCCATTTTAAAGGGGATGATTATAGAAGCATAATATTGAGCTAGAAGGCGGAAATCAGACAGATTAATCTCATTACTAAAAAGTCAACAGGAAGGAATAAATTACATAAACAAAACATCTGGATTATTGAAGAGAAACTAATTAACATAGTAAGAAAAAAATGTGCCTGCCCTCTGAATTATGAAGGCACATTATAAAGGGTATAATCAGAACACTGAAAATGATTGCCGACACATTCTTGTAGCATACACATGTTCTCCCTAAGGAGACATATAATTACAACAAATTGTATTCTAAATATGTATCTGTAATTTTGTAGGCATGAGTTTTCTTGTGAATTCAAACATTTTTAAGTCACCAAAATGTGTCTTTTAAAAGCTTAAATTATTTGGAGAATCATGGCTTAATATTTCAATTATTGACCAAATCACTAAGTAGTTACTAAAATAAGCTATTTAACATTGTTCTTGAGAAGAGATGTAAAGCACTATTTTATACTATAATAATATATGTTTGAATTTAGAAGTATAAAAACCAGCCATGTAATTAAAGAACCTATTTACACTATGACGTGAAGATGACCAAATACTCTAGCTCATTTTTCTCATAGGTTATTAAAGCCAAGAAATAAATACCACCAGGAATACAATAAAATTAGGTTTATTGAGTCTCCTGTAGCAAGGAAAATATATCCCAGAGGAAATGAGGATGTCTTAAGAAAGTTGGAATAGGGAGACCTCTTCTAGGATTTAGGATTGTGGTAGAGAATTTTAAGGAGGGATTAAATAAAAGAAAGATACTGTCAAGAAGTGAGGGCAATACAGTTGGATTTCTTAGTAAGTTTCACATATAAAACAAGAGGCTAAAAGTGGGACTATTATATTTGGTTAGCTGGAAAAGAGAATTATTTAGTTATTTTTGTGATTGCCAAGTGGCCCTCTGTCTGTCATACTGTAAATATGATTGTAATGTTGACTTTTTTGAGTTTCACAGTTTAGTTTCCAGCAATGCTATTGTTTGCTAAGAAAAAAATCCAAATTACCAAAATTCTTTGTATCTCTTAGCTAATTTTTCCCCAAGATAAATTAAATAACAAAATGGTGCTATACTGTGTATTTAAGCACACAGACACTTCTATATTGTATTGTAGAAGCTATTTTTCCTTTCAATTTGTATATAACATCTGCTTGAAAACTATTTTTGTGAAAGTTATTTTATGAATGAGTGATGCAGGCATCAATTTTCCCACATGGCTGTCTAATTTCTATTGGGCCATTTATTGAAGGCCCTTCTCTGTATTGCCACTTTTTCTTGCAGATAAAGTACCCATGTAAGCTTGGGTAAGTCCTATGGTGGGCATGGAGCCTACTTAAAAATATTAAAATATATTGGTTGCATAAATTATTGTGAACTGACATCTGTGCATTATTAGTTCATGAAATTAATAAACATGATACAGGGGCACCTGGGTGGCTCAGTCAGTTGAGCGTCAGACTTCAGCTTAGGTCATGATCTCGCAGTTTGTGGGTTTGGGCTGGTGTCAGGCTCTGTGCTGACAGTTCAGAACCTGGAGCCTGCTTCGGATTCTGCGTCTCCCTGTCTCTCTGACCCTCCCTCCCTCACGCTCTCAATCTCTCTCTCTCTCTCTCTCTCTCTCTCTCTCTCTCAAAAATAAACATTAAAAAATTTTAAATAAATAAAAGTAAGTAAATAAACATGGTATACATCAATAATGGTTAAAAGTTTTCTGTATTGGTATAATTCAATAATGGTTAATACTCTGTTTTAGACATTTTTTGTCAGATTTATTTCTCGATGTTTGATATTTTGATGTCACTGTTCCATGATGTAATAAAGCAGGACATCTAATTGAACAACATCAAGATAAAGAAGTAATGTAGTACCAGGACATGGAGCCACCAATTATCATTTTGGTTTTTTTCTTTGTTTAAGTTTTTATTAAATTCCAGTATTATTAGTTTCAGGAGTAGAATTTAGTGATCATCACTTACATGTTACTTTCATTCATTGTCTTATATTTTGTTCTCAGATTAAGTAATGTCCTCACTTTTATTCATACTTATTTGATGTTCTCTATACTTTTACGAAATAAGCATGCATTGCTGAACAGTACAGTTTAATTTGTTCCGTATTTTGCAATTTCTACAAATAGAATTATACAATGTGAAGTATTGTGCTCAATATTGTGTTGAGTCCCTTCTATGCATTTGTAGTTTTATGCAGTTTTTTTCTTTCTTTTTAAAAAATTTTCATTGCTTTTAGTTTGAAGTATACAATTAATTTATCCATTCAGTTTGGGGATAATATAAATAATGCTGTTATTGTACTTTTTGTGTATTTCTCTGGGAATCCATGTGCATGCATATCTGTTGAGTATATACGCAGGAGTGTAATCTCTCTGACATAGCATGTGTTTATTTCAAGTAGATAATGCCAATTGGCTGTCCTCACAGGTTATGTACTTTTACATTCCTGTTTTAATTATGAGATTTCCAGTTTCTTCACAACTTCACCAACTCTAGGTCCTGCAACTGTTGTGGGGGAGGGCATTGATTTGGGTCTGCCCATTTACTACTAAGACTGAGAATATTGTTATATGTTTACTGATCATTTGACTATCTTCTTTTGTAGAGTGTCTTCAAGTTAATTGTCCAGGTTTTTATTTAATTGCAATTCATTATCTTTTTCATTTTTAGCATTTTAAACATAAATCTTCGGTATACCAGCCTTTATGACTTGTTTGTGTTGCAAATATCTTTCCCACTGTTGTTTTTCTTTCTACTCTCTTAATGGTGAGTTATGGTCACATGAAGTTCTGTTTAATTTAGTCAATCTATCAAGTTTTTCATTTATAATTAGTATTTTATTTAAGAAACTCACTGCTTAGAGATAAAAATATTCCACTATATAAACACTAAAAGCTCTATTTTTTTTGCCTTTTACATTTTGGTTTGGATTCTAACAGAATTAAATTTTTGTATATGATATAGGGTAAAGACCAAATTTCCTCATTTTCCATGTGACTATCCAATTGGCCCACACTGTTTCTAAAGACATGTCATTAACCACTCTTCTCTATGCATATTCGTGTTTATTTTTTTCGTAAATCAGATATGCAGTCATCTATTTTTGGACTGTACTTTATTCTAAAGGTCTTTCTGCCTATTCTTGCACCAAAACTATACTGTCTTATTTGCCAACATTTTATGGGTTTTGATATTTAGTTAGATTGATCATTCCATCTTGTCCTGTACAATTGTCTTGGCTATTATTAATAGTCTGCATTTAGACTTAATTTGTAGAATCTCTTATCCATTTTAACACACACAAACACATAAAAAGATTTCTATGAATATCATTGCACGTCCCTGGTTTTGTAAATCTGTCTAGAACAAGTTAAAAATTTTATAAGTTGAGTGCTATGAACTGTAGGCATGATATATCCTTCCATTATTTATATCTCCTTAGAATCCTTTTAATATAATACTTTGCAAATATCTATGGAAAAAAATCATACACATTTTAAGTTATATTTATTCTAATTTTTTAATGTTTATTTATTTATTTTGAGTGTGTGTGTGTGTGTGTGTGTGTGTGTGTGTGTGTGAGCAGGGGAAGGGCAAAGAGAGAGGGAAAGAGAGAATCCCAAGCAGGCCCCGTGCTGTCAGCACACAGCCTGACATGGGGTTCAATCTCACGAACTGAGAGATCATAACCTGTCCCAAAATCAAGAGTCAGATGTTCAACCAGCTGTGCCACCCAGGTGCCCCTAAGTTATATTTTTCTTAAGTATTTGACATGTTTTAATGCTACTTAAAGTGGCATGTTTTTAGTTTTAGCTTTCTAAATCTCGTTTTGCTATTTAGGTCCTAAAATTTAGGACCTTCTTAAAACAAGGTTCTTGCTCTTTTCCACATGTCTTATCATATGCCTGCCGTCAGTCATCCTGGACATTATCTTGTGGATATGGCAATGGAAAACAGTAAAATGAAGAATGTGCCAATTAGCAAGTGCTTGTCAGGCCTCTGATGATGCTACTATTGACAGGTTTCCATTGGGCAAAACAAATCACACAGAAGAGCTCTCCCACTTTCTTAGCCAAGCAGTTTTTAAGTATGCATCAGTGAAATTAATCTACCTGAATTCACCTTCTGGCCACAATTTCTTGTATCTTCCCCATATGTAGTGTGTGTTAACACCTATCCAGGGACCATACATATCTCATCAAATCCTAGCTCTGAACTTGGAGTCTAAGAACTAGTGATGTACATTTGGTCCAGATGTAGCACCAGGTGTGCTGCTCCTCTTGATTTGGACACTTACGAAAGTAAGAGACCACTTATCTGTGCCTCACACACCCAAAATGCAATGGCCACTAAGGAGAGGATAATTTATAAGCGCTCCAAGTGAATAGGAGAAAAATGGGAGATAGCTGTTGTCACTGGCCCAGAGCTATTCTGCAATCCAGCTGGCACATTTGGCAGGTACCCAAACTATGGGGGCAAGGAATGTTCAGCCTCTTGGAAGTCGCTTCTCCAGTCCATTTTTCTCTGTAACCTTTGATTCTATCCTCTGGGAAGTTCTTCTTTTTTTACCCTTCTTCGCCACTTCTGAATGAGGCATTGGGCTACATGCTCTTTATGCAGCATCCTTAGTGTGTTTCCAGCCTAGAGAAATTTGGAGGCCTAAGGTATATTTCCATCTTGAAACTTTAGTCCCTTTTAATCCAAGATGGATGAACATTTGCTAATGGCAGTCCCCATGAAATGTGTTTCTTATAAATGTGAATTCATTCCATTCCAAGTGTCAAAAGCCACATTCACAAACTTTTAAAGTCGTGCCTCTCCCTACATGTCTAACCATTGCCACTCCTGTGCTGCGGGAGACAACGGCCCTGAATCTCTAGAAATGTTTTGCCTCACAGGTCATAGTCCTTTAACTTTTCCGATGGTATTGACAAAGGAACTGACAGCCCTGCCTTCCACGTGGGCTTTGCCCCCAGATTGAGAAATGTTTTTTGTTGAAAGAGGCTAGAGATAAGATTTTATTTTCCAACCTAGACTGTTTTGAGCTCTTTTTATTTCATCTAAAATTTGCTTGCAATCTCTCTAGTTCCCTTTTTAGCTTTCCTCTTTCTTCTAGTATCTTATATTCACCTAGTAAAATCCACACGCTATGCCAACATTCTTCTCAGAAATCTCACTGCTCAAATTTTGAAGTTTATTAGGGACCCTTTTCTGTCCTTCAAGATACCACACAGAGCAATCTTCTCATCTGTTTCACAACTGTATTATATGGATTACAAGTTTTCCAGCCCTCTGTAACAGTTTTCTTACCACTTTTCAGCTCTGGCAACTAGTCTCTTTAGTATTTTGCCAGCTTCTGCTAGTGACCTGGTCTCAAAACCCAAACCTCAGAGTTTTTTATTGTTATTTTTCCAGTAGCACCACACTCCCTATAATAAATTTCTGTCTGATATAACCTATAGCAACATAACAAGCCCCTCAAAACTCCTTCTCTCTGTAATGTATGTGTTTGTTTCTCTGTCAGCAGTTCTCAAAATGTGCTCAAAGGTCTTTTGGAATCCCAAAGTCTCTCAAGGGTCTATAATGTCAAAATTAGCTTTACCATAATTCTAAAATATCATTTTCCCTTTTCACCCAAAAATGTTCAGCAGAGTTTTTCAGAGGTCAGATGAAATGTGATGACATGCTTTTTCTAAATGTTAATGGAATGGTTAACTGTGTATTCTTGTTTTTCCCATAATTTTCTAAGTGAGTAAGTTCAAGGTATAAATATGGCATTTTCAGAGACTAATTCAGTTTGTCCTCAGTATTTTTTATGCTCAGTATTTTTGTGCTCTGCTGAAATGTGTTTGCTTATATTTGACATAAACTCTGTAACCTTATTATGGTCCACAAATTTGGAATTTTTAAATCCCCATGTGGCTCCATGAATCAAAACATGAAGAAAATATGCTTCCCCTCCCCCACCCTTGTGCTCTTGATTGGTTATAGTATTTTAAAACTTTAAAAAATATTTAAAATTTATCTAAAACTGATGTCACCTTAGATTTTAATAATCTAACATTCTAATTTTCTTGTTAATCGCAGACTCTTTTGTAGCTTTAGTCCACTCACTATTTCTGTACTATCGTTGTTCAAGACAACAGGTCCATGGAGAAATGCATCATGTTTCTGAATTCAGCTTCTTCTCAGGGAAAACAATCAAAACCATCTGAAAACAACTTAGTTTTAATATCCCTTTACCTTAGTCCGCCTTTTACATATGAGATTGAGAAATATTTCATATTGATAATGGATATATTGTCAGAAGTTGTTTTTTTTTTTTTGTCTCATATTTTTTGGGGAAAAGATAAAAGCACCTGAAAGCAATTTTTAGTTAATTGGTAAGGCTTTTATAGTTAAAACTTTAAACTTTATTTTCCATTTTCTTTAAGTAGGACTTACTTTTGTATCTTTGTGGAATATGTACAAAAGATAAAATGACAGAAAATGGAAATATAAAAGCTGAAATATATTACTCTCCACATGTAAAATGTGTTTGGTTGATTCCATCTATTAAATTTTATCCTAGTATATTTGAAAATGGATGAGACATTATTTGCTTTTTAAATATGCCCATCAAAGAATCTGAGAAGAATGAATCTTTTACTAATGGACACCAAATTAAATATGCTTCTTATTTCACTATATGCCACTATAATAATGCTGCCAGGTTTTACTTTATGATTTCACCATAAAAAATCTCAAAATCTTTTGCAACTCTAAATGCAGTATACAAATGATATTGAAGTTTATGTTACATAAATTTTGTAAGATTGATGACATGGAAATTACCTGAAAATGATTCATATCTTTAAAAAAAATTAGTATGTATTTGGGTATCAGAATTTGCTCACAAAGAATTAGGTCAGAGCCAAAAGTTGTTCATGTCATTTTTCTCTTCAGCTCATTCTTTAATCCATCCTCTTCTTTCTCTCTCCACTTGTATCTCCTGAGTCCAAATAACCATGATTTCCCACCTCACCCAGTGTAGTGCCCTGATAACCAAATTTCCTGAATCTACTTACTCTCTCCAAGTCCTACTCTACATGTAAGAGTGATATTTTAAAACTGCATTTTGTTTATTTCATTGCCTCCATTTCTCAAAAATTTACTTTAAATGATATATATCAATCAAAATTAGGTTTGGCCAAGCATACCCATTACAATAAATATAGCAGTGTCTAAAAAGAAATAAAATATCATGTTTTTTCATAAAATAAATTTTGAAGTAAAACTTTTAGGGCTGATTTGTTAATTCCACGATGTCATCAAGAAACCAGGCTCTTGTTGTTTCACTCTACCATCTTTCACAAAAACCACCTCATAATACGAAATGGCTGATATAGCACCAGCAATTGCATCCATATTGCAGGAAGTTGGTAGAAGAAAATTTGTCCCTCACAGCTGAGTCAGATTCTTTTAAACAGGCTTTTTACATTTCGTATAAATACTTTGTTTTACTGTGATTGGGTAGAATTTGGTCACATGATTACCTCATGCTACCAGAAAGGCTGGGTGAAATCTTTACTCTGTTTTACTACAATGTGAAAAGGGATAATTGGCGGGCAATTAATGATGGCTACTACAGTTTCCATTTTTCCTAGAATAAAATTAAAATCTCTACTATGGCTTGTGAAGCCCTGTATGTTCCAAATCTTGCCTCATTTCACACATCATCCCTCCAGTAGCGCTCTGTGTTGAAATTATATTGACCTTCCCCCAGGTTTCAAATATGGCACATACACTCTTAATACCTTATTTTCTATTTCTTTAAAATACTTACCCTCACTTAAAAAAAAATTCTGCTTAACCTAAAGGTCTCTACTAAGCACATTGCTCAAGAGATTATTCCTTGATCCTTCCCCTTACACAATTAACTCTCCCTGTTGATTATTCCCATTATCATGCATAAATTTTCTTTATAACACTTATTTTAATTACTCATACATGATTGTTTGATTATTTGGTCAAAGAGATATTGATTGTCATGAGAGCAAAAATTATATTTTTTGCTCATAATTATTTTTCTGGGTTAATTAGATTGCCTTGTAGTGATGCAATTTGATAATTAATTGATTGGATGAAAGGCTGAAAAACAAATGAACAGAGCTTGATACAGTACTAACACAGTGAATTACTATTTTTTGGAAGATTATATATTTTTAAAGATTAAATAGACCTGTTTTTTCCAAATGATGGAGAATATCTATTGCTATTTTACTCTCCTCAAATCCTAGTGAATTCACAAAAAAATTTAAACTTTTATACACTATGAAGGAAATTAGACAAACACTTTAAACCATGAATCAAAATGAGGGGACATCTTGAAAAAAGTAGAGGCAGTATTCTTCCTGGAATACTGAATATCATAGATTTTGGGA
Organism: Lynx rufus; assembly: GCF_022079265.1. NCBI lineage: Eukaryota > Metazoa > Chordata > Mammalia > Carnivora > Felidae > Lynx > Lynx rufus. Next base: position 41,170,787 of record NW_025814823.1, read on the forward strand.
AAATAAGTAGCCAGGCACTTCAAAAGATAAGGAATAACCATAAGAAGACAACCTGAATTTTTGTATTTAGTAAATTTTCAAATGCATATCGATGAAAACTTAATTTTAAAATCTGAATTTTAAAAATGAAACATGTGAAGGATTCAGACAAATACCTTATGGATTAAAAAAATACAGATAATATATCTTTCAAAACTACCTTAAAATGAAGGGTGCCTGGGTGGCTCAAGCAGTTGAGCATCTGACTCTTGATTTCAACTCAGGTCATGATCTCTCAGTTTGTAGGACTGAGCTGACTGCACAGATCCTGCTTGGGATTCTCTCTCTCCCTCTCTCTGCCCCTCCCCTGCTTGCTCTCTCTCTCTCTCTCTCTCAAAAATAAATTAATAAACTTAAAAAACCCTTAATATGAAGTAAATGTGTTGATGAAGTCTCAAAATCTATAACAGTAATGACACCAAAAGAAATACAAATAAGTAGAAATCAGTAAAATAACACAAGAGAAAAATTAAAATGTTGCAGAGATTAAAAACATTAAAGCCCTGAACTATAAATATTTATATCTTAAATAAAATTCAGGATGTTTAGAAATTTTACAAATATCATAAAATTAAACAGAAAAAAGCAATTTAAATATTTGTAAGAATATGCGTGCTAGATGATTCAGACTTGGAAAACCTAACTACACACACACACACAGACACACACACACACACACACACACAGAGTGAAAAGGCTAAAAGAAAAGGGTAAAAGAAACTGGAAAAAAGATAAGAATAACTAGAACATAAAATTAAGATATTCTCAAATGTGTCTCAAAAGAAGAAAGGCTTCAATCTTGTGACAAAAAGGGCACAGCAATCACTGATAAATTTTAGAGTGAAAGATTTCAAACAAATCCTATTGTTCTACAAAACCTTAAGTGTACAAGGTGACTTGATCACATTCCTATTGTTCTATTCTACTAACTACAAATCATCTAATGAAAAGCTCTCAGAGGATGAAGAGCTTTTGGTTCAGGAAGGCAGGGCATATATGTTCAAACTAGGCTACTTCTACTTCTGACTTCTATTTCTGTTGGTATACCACAGATTGTTACATGTTTGTCAAAACAACAAATCCTCAGATTTTGGGACAGATAGAAATTGAGCATCTAAGACTCATAGACTGGTTATCTCTAGGCATCCTGGTAGAGTAGACAGTTCATCATGAGCTGGAGACCAGGACAGTGATAAATAGGCCATGACGTCCTGACCTTGTGGCTTCCAAGACCATGAAGCTAACAGACCAAGAGCCACCAAGAGAACACAGAGCATGCGTTCTCTTCTTCCATCTCTGCCCCAGGGCATTTGCATTGTGGTTTTAGCTTTCCACCCCAATGAAGAAAGGCAGCCTGGACAGTTCTGGACAAACCTTGTAAGGTCAAAGATTCCTTCTCCCAACCTGTGGGAGGAGTCCCCCGAAAGATTGGAATCAACGTCCATTAGAGACCACCCCACTGTACGATACAGCTCCTCCCAGGCCAATAAATATCTAATTCCAAAACAACCGAGGGGCTGGCTCTACTTCCCAGAACCTGTAGGCTCTCCCTTAGAGAGTGTACTGTTGCTTTAATAAGCTTGTCTTCTGCTTTCACTTTACACCTAATTCTCTAATTGTTTTCTTGCGTCAGTGGCAAGAGCCGAGACACAACCCTTTCCATGCTGACAATCCTTTTTACTCCATTGTGCCATAATTATTTTGCACTAAAGAGTTTGGAAGCACAGAATTAGAATATATTGCTACTCTTGGACAGATGAGATGAGCTTATAGAAAACAACACTACAGTAAAGACCAGGCCACAGAGAATGTTAAATGAGAAAACTTGTTTGAATGTTGAAGAGAAAACTTGGCCACCTGTTACATGGAGCTCCTAGAAACCTGGAGTCACCATCCCTTATGATGAACTTCTAGGGTACCTGCTGGTCTATACCTAGCCTTCTAGTTGCTAAGGGAGTAATATATAGGATTACAAAGACAGAAAGGCTTTTACTTTGTGCTTAAAAAGAGAACTGATGCTTCGAAGATTGCTGTACAAAAAATCCATAAGCAAAAAGGAAGAAAGGACAAATGAGGGAGGAAAGGAAGGGAAAAACAAAGAAAAAAAGGGGGGGAGGGAACGAGAGGGGGAAGGAAGGAATGAAAGAAGGGAAAGAGAAACATAAGGAAGGAAAAAAGGGAGGGAGGAAGGGAAGAAGGGAAAAGGCTGAGCATGGGATTATATTAATTAGATTGTGGAAACAGCAAGGAAACATTTGAGGTAGGATGCATTGTATCTGCTCTTATATTAGTGATGTATATTTTTGATTATGACTATCAGTGTAAGCAGTAATCAGTAAAGGAGGACATAACTACGCAAGAATTTATAAATGGAAGGGGTAAATAGGAGTTAATAATAACTTAATCAAAATGACAAAATAGGGAACTTGAATAAAATATGAACATCTAGCAAAAAAATACAGAGAAACCATGAAGTAAAATTTATAGTAAACCAATTATATTACAAACAAAGATGTAATTTTTAACTACAATTAGAAGAAATGTCAGAGGAATAGGTTTTCTCATTAAAAGATGAAGACAGATTATATTAACATGCAAAACTTGGTTACATAATTTTATTTAAAACCTCAGAAAGATGAATAGGTAAAAAAATAGTTATTAGAAAAAATATAATTAAAAAGAAAGGGAAACACAAAACAATTAAGTGAATAATTTATGTTTTCAAGATAAAATTTGCTTACAAAAATAAGTATAATGAAGACATGTTATATAAAGATAAGTGTATTATATGAAAAAAATATAACAAATGTAAAACTATATGCATGAACACACATGGAAAATAATTGAATAAAATTCCTTAGAAATGAAACAACTTTTAGAATTACAAAATTATAAGAGGATATTTAAGCAAATTCAGTATCACAAAGATATGATAGACTGAAAAAAATGAAGTAAAAGATTTAATGCTTTGACTTATGGAGATTTAGAAGTATTCAGAGAATATACTATTTTGTGAACAGTGTGCACTTTTCACATGTACATAGAATACTTAAAAACTGAGCTCCTATACTGACATAAAGGAAATGATGCATGTAAAAAGGAGCCCATTTTACAGCACCTACTAATCCAACCCAAGTATATGACGCTACTCTAGAGCAGATACTATTCTAGCCATTGAACGTATTAAACGCTAATACTTGCAACAATTCTATGAGATAGGTACTATTATGCCTTCTCATAAATTAGAGAGCTGAGAGAGGGTCACTAAACCACCCAAGTACACTCAGTCTGCAAATGGTAAATGTAGAGCTCAAACCTAGGTAGTTATACTCCAAAGACTTCACTCTTAACCACTATTTTTAACTGAATAGTAAGAGGTTAGGCTACGTCTGCAGAATATTTTTTTTCCTGTGATTACCATAACAAATCCCTTCTTGTGTGAGAGCTGTTACTCCTCAGCAAAACTCTCGTCCTCCCTTTCTTCCTGGGTGCACAGCTTGAATGCATCTTTTCAGCTTCTTTTGCATGGATTGTCATTGTGATTGAGTTCTGGCTAATGGAATGTGAGTGAAAGTAGTTGTGCCAGTTTCAGACCAATCATAAATACCTCCCACTTTGCCCTCACCTGCTTTGAACACATGCTGAGTTAAATAATCCCAAAGATCTATAAGAGATCGTAGCCCCAGACTGAAGGATTCTGGTCCCAAAAGGATTGCATGGTGCAGGACCCCAGGGCATCTTGACTTCTTCTGAGTAAGAAATAAATTTTTATTGTGTTAAGCCACTGAAATTTGGGAGTATTGTCAATTGTGATAGCAGTTGGCTTCCCACAACAAAATACTCTCCCATAGGTATTTTATTCCAGTTAAATTCTTTCCATATGGAAGGATATTTCAGGAATGGAAAATAATATTCTCTTCAAGCATTCCACAGCTTTTGCTAATGGAAACATATTGAACTTAATCAATTTAGACATGATCAACCAGCAATGTGGCCATCTTCCTTGGAGGAGTCCAGCAGTCTGTTAGATAGTCCTTTCCATGAGTTCAAGAAGAGACTCTGTTAATATCACCCACTGCTCTTCTAAGTCTCCTCCTAAGACCACCTGTGACTAGTGCAAGTGTTTCTGAAATTATGTCAGAACAATGTGTTAACTAGGATTTTTCTCCATCATTGTATGTCTGCAGTCAAGATTTTACATCTTTCAATTTATCATCTAATTTTTTTCAAACCCCATTGTCCAGCATAGTCTAGCAAAAGCTCTGCAAAACATCAAATTATAATGTTAAAATATTCTGGTAATAAAATGTCAACCATAAAATACCTTATTAAAAACCTAATCAAATTCCTGGGGAAAAGGAATCTAAAAACTCAATTATCTTGCAGATGAAAATATAATAATGTCAAACATGAAGGAATTAAAATATGAAACCAATGTTTAACCATATTTGAGTAAAAAAATAAAGAAATTTGAGTCTATTATAATTTTACCCTCTGCTTTAGCCTTATCCTAAAAAGTTCTTGCTAGCTAGGAGGAATCAACTCTTTTCAGAAGTTGCTTCTTGGGCTGTTTTCTCTGGGAATGGATATAGTTTTCTCAAAATCTTTGCAGTTGGTTTACTTTAGTTAAAAGTTTCTGATAAGTATTATGTTTTAAAGAGTTCAGAAAGGGGCTCCTGGGTGGCTCAGTCGGTTGAGCGTCCAACCTTTGATCTCGGCTCAAGTCATGATCATGCAGTACATGGGATCAAGCCCTGCATCAGGCTCTGTGCTGACAGCACAGAACCTGCTTGGGATACTCTCTCTTCCTCTCTCTATGCCCTTCCTCTGCTTGTTCTTGCTCTGTCTCTCTCTCTGTCTCTCTCTCTTTCTCTCAATAAATAAATAAACTAAAACAAATAAAAAGCTCAGAGAGTTAATAAGACACACTTGATTTTTTCAGCTCCTGTACCACTCCTTGCCAAATGTAGAAAATAAATCATTTTCCAATCCCTAGCACAATAATCCAAAGTAAAAAAAAAAAAAAAAAGTGCTAATCAAGCATTCCAACCTAGTGTTAATCCAATAGATTCCAATAACCATAGCAGAGACTCAGAATCTGAAAGAATGCAGAGCAGGAAAAGAAAAAAAAGTCAGATTTACCGTGTGAACTCAAACTCAACTAGCAGGAATCTCCAAGCGAGTACTTAATTTTCATATTACAGATTTCCAAATAGTGGAATTAGGATGTTTCCCCTATGCATGCTCTTTGTTCCCTCAAAGTCTAGAGATATTGCCATCTTCTTCTAAGTTTTAGAAATGAATAGTAGTTCCAGTTAATATATTTTCTCTGAGTGGTTTTTATTTCCATCCAGTGTACTCAAATCTTATTTTTATTTCCTCTTTACACTCCACATTTTTGCAACTTCCATGTAAATTGGGGGCTTTAGATAATGGCATCACTTCCACACTTAGCTGTGAACATACATGTTTATTCCTGTGCTATGATGGCTTACTCTTCTCTCTTGCCATGAGTTAGTTTAGCAGTAAGATTACCTTTATGTTGTAGATGCTAAGCAATACAGAGTACATAGAATGTTACTGTTGAGACTGTGAATTCAGTTCCTTCATCCAAATTTCCCTTCGTGGCCCAACACAATGGAATTTGAAAACCACAGATGCCTACCTAGGCTCACAATAAAAATTTTCAATAATTTCCCTAGTGTTCGTTAGCATAGAAAATTCAGCTGTTTTGAAGTTTAAAAGCTACAGTTATGTTGTGCCAATTGATATATAAAATGATCTAAGTCAGGTTCACCCTTGTCTACAATATTAAGTCAATTTTTTTGATGTAGTTCAAGGTCAACAGCCTGAGAGATGTCTGCTCAAAATCCGTGCTTGTTAAAAATATTTGTCTTTGCTGTGGTCAGTGCCATTGACTTTTGCATCTTAGGCTTTTTCAATCCAAAGTTCTGTGGTTTGCTTGCTGGACCTTGATCAGTCGGTATTTCTGAGTCCATCATATGGCCAACTTTTATGTTCTTTGCCTTGGCTGTCTTCCTCAATTCCTTCCCAGAAGCAAACAATGTGTGGGGTTGGTGCCCCTAATCTCCTCTGCACATTGTTCAATCAATCAATATATATTCAATACATATATTCAATATATGTGTGTGTGTTCTATAGATAGATAGATAGAATATTTATCTATAGATATATAGATGTATGTAGATAGATGTATGTATATATAGAGAAAAAATATATATTTATATACATATAAATATATATATTACATATACATGTATATACCGATAAAAATGTAAGTCTCCTAGATATTAACTTGTGTCCTCAATATCCACAAGTGGTAACAGGAGAAGGTTGGACTTAAATATATGTCTCTTTTGTTCCAAAGGTCATGAACTTTCCACCCTCCAACTTTTGATCAGTAATCCCAGGAATAGGCATGTCAATACTTATATACTAGAAAACTTTAGACCGGGTATGTTTAAAATGAAAAATCAAGATTAGTTTTATAAACCGTCATTTAACCATCATCACCTTTTAAAATTAGGAACATATTATCAGTCTTGTTTAATTTGCCATCTAACTCAATCCTCAATCCTTTAATTTAGATTTTAAAGAAAATCAAAGATGTCATATTATTTTTACCTAGTGTCTTTTTTAGTTATCCCTAAAAGAACTAATGTTTTGACCTAACTATGATAGTATTATAAAACAGAAAAGTAATTAACAATAATCTCTTAATATTTAGGCAGTAATAAAATGTCCTGGATTATTACATAACAACCTCTAACTATATTATTTGTCAACAATTCCTTTGATAATTAGATTTTGGATGTCAAAGTTCCTGTATACTCCACTATCTTCTCTTTGACTTTCCGTTCATTCTTGTGGATGAATAGTCACATAAACTAGATTTATTTTATTATTTCCATATTAATGCAGAAAAATACAAAATTGCTATAAAGAATTACCAATTTTATTTTTATTTTATCCAGTATTACATTTTATAATGATAAAAGTAATATAAAGAATTACCAATTTTATTTTTCTTTTATCCAGGATTTCATTTCATAATGATCCATTATTCATGAAGATTAGTTTTAACATAATATAGATAAAAATGCACCCTTATGCAGTCATTGACTCCCAATAGGTTCTTATGGTTATACCTGTTTTTACATTAAATTGTTGAAATAGTATCATATCAAGAGATTCAGTATCTCCCAGACTGAAATATAAGAAAAACAAAAAAGAGTTTCTAAAACGATAGTCTGATATACACAATGGAGTACTACGTGGCAATGAGAAAGAATGAAATATGGCCCTTTGTAGCAACATGGATGGAACTGGAGAGTGTTATGCTAAGTGAAATAAGCCATACAGAGAAAGACAGATACCATATGGTTTCACTCTTATGTGGATCCTGAGAAACTTAACAGGAACCCATGGGGGAGGGGAAGAAAAAAAAAAAAAAAAAGGACGTTAGAGTGGGAGAGAGCCAAAGCATAAGAGACTGTTAAAGACTGAGAACAAACTGAGGGTTGATGGGGGGTGGGAGGGAGGGGAGGGTGGGGGATGGGTATTGAGGAGGGCACCTTTTGGTATGAGCACTGGGTGTTGTATGGAAACCAATTTGACAATAAACTTCATATATTAAAAAAAAATTTTTTTTAAAATAAAATGATAGTCTGAAGAACTTATCTTGGTACTGTTTAGTATTGCAACTAAAATGTCAATAGATGTTCACACTCACATTTGAAATTGTCCTATTAGTGTAACAAAATGTATTTTAAATGGCCAAAGTGTTGCTAGAAATGTGAGAGTAAAAAAAAAAAAAAAGAAAGAAAGAAACTTTAGTCAGCTTCCATGTAATATTTTAGGAATAAGAAAGAAAGAAATAAAATAGAAATATGGATTAAAATCACAAGTGTTAAAGATAACTGAATTTATCTATGTGACTAGATGAAAATACCAACTTGAGACATAGAACTAGATAAGAAAGATGAAAAAACTAATCCCAGCTGCACTGTAACCATCAAGATTGAGCAGTATTCTACCTTATAATTGAGTCTCAGTGGCACAGTTCTTACATAGTTCACTGTGACTGTTCCAATAAGCCCCTGTTAAAGTTAACAGACTTGAACTACACTGAAAATTCATCACCTAGAGGTGAGTATTGGATTAGTAGAATGGAACAAAAGAAAATTTTCTGTAGAAAGGGGATACACAATTCTAAAAATTAATCAGGATTTTACACTTGATCCTTACACTTAATCAGGATTTTAATGTCAGTATATGGCCTAGAATGTGTTCTAAAGAAAATTAGTGTGTCAATAAAACTAAAATATAGTGCAAGAATCCAGATATTCAGAAGTCATTTTGTGCTCTATATTTATGGTACATAAATCACACAACATAATCCTGTATTAAAGGAGTGCTTAAATGTGAGTGTGTACACATATATATATATTTAATTCATTATTCAATAGACCATGTATTTTGAGACAATTATATTAATGTTGACAGATTATATTTCTATTATATTTTTTAACCTAATGTTTTCTCAGCTAAAAGAGGCTTAGCTTAAAATTGAGGAGAACTAAGCATTAGAATGAAATCTCCTGGGGCACCTGGAAGGCTCAGTCAGTTGGGCATCCGACTTCAGCTCAGGTTATGATCTGTCATGTTTGTGGGATCGAGCCCCGTGTTGGGCTCTGTGCTGACAGCTCAGAGCCTGGAGCTTGCTTTGGATTCTGTGTCTCCCTCTCTCTCTCTGCCGCTCCCCTGCTTGCTCTCTCTCTGTCTCTCTCTCAAAAATAAATAAACATTAAAAAATTAAAAAATAAAAGAATAAAATCTCCTGGAACCTGAAAGTCTTAACCATACTCAAAAAAAATGCAAAAAAACCCTACCTTTATATATTGACTGCAGTTGATTAAAGATAAGGTTATTAAAAAGATTACCCAGAAGTAGAGTTGAAATGAGGGCAACCTGAGAAAGTAAGATAAACAACAGACACATGAAAACATGTTCAACATCAGTCATTATCAGAGAAATGCAAATCAAAACCACAGTGAGGTAATGCCTCACACCAATCAGAATGGCTAAAATTAAAAAGATTTTGCTGAAATAAACTCATAAAATAAAACACATATGACCATTGGTAATTGTAAGACTACTATTGTTAAGAATATATATGTATCAGCATGTGTGTGTGTGTGTGTGTGTGTGTGTGTGTGTGTGTGTGTGTAGAGATAGAGAGAGACAGAGAGAGAGAGTGTAAAAACCAAATACAATTTCAATCTCCTTTATCCTGATTTAACATACACTCAAATTTCCTTGAGGCCCCAAATGATTAAATCATGGGTTCTTCCTTAGAGTATTAATCTACTCAATTGAAATATCAGCTCTTATTTCATATTGTTTTTTGCTTTAAATGTCTTGTTAAATGTAAATCTCCATAAGCAAACACTGAGCAATCCTTTATTCAATAAGCAGGTGTTATTAGCACCCTCATGTGCATGGCAGCTTACTTATTAGTCTTTTCCAAGATGCACAAAGATGTAAAACTAAATAATAATACTGGTTTCATGTCCATTTGCTTTTTAGCCCAGCCTTGTAGAAAGCAATTATGGAATGTTAAAAGGGGATTATATGCGATAAGCAGAAGGTAAAGAGAAAAACATTTAAAAAGAGGAATAATTAGTTTTATTTTAGTACAACACACTAGTATTTAAAATAGTGAAGGATACATTAGAAATTAGTTTTCTGATGAAATAAGCTTGAATGAAATTTTGTTGGCAAATTAAAATCAAATTAAAGCAATTAATGAATATGTATTATGTGTCAGACGCTGTCGGATACTTTTGATTAGAGAATAGGAAAAACATATCTTCATAGACATATAGTCAATGGAAGAGAAACAGTCATAAATAGATAACTATAATATAAAGTAGTATATACCTTAATGGAGTTATTTGTTGAGAATACTTTACAACCTTGGATTTTCAAAATGATGTATCAACAAAATAACATTTAAATTGCACTTTAGATATGAATAGAAAAATTAAAGGATGTTGAAATATAATGGAAAGTTGGGGAAATGGAAGGTGGTAAAGTTTTTTAAACATCTAATAAAGAAAATGGAAACATTTCTTACTCTTTCAACTCTAGTAGTTGAGACAAGTAAAACATAATTTGCATAATTATCATACATACTGGTACAGGCAGTCTGATTTAATTCTGAAATTCATGTTATTCTTGGTGTTTTTATAGATAATATTTTCATAATCAAGTCATATTATTTCTGTAATCAAGTCATATTAATCCCTTCCCTTTGTTTTACTCAGAGCCCAGTGTATACAGAAACCATTGGCTTCCTGGTCAATACACAGTGCTTCCATTTTTGTGTAAAAACTGTAACTATTTAGGGGAAGAGATAAAGTTTTCAGCAGAATTTTGAATGAAAACATTTACTTTGGGTTGAATAAGACCTTTTCATTTAACAAGAATAACTTAGCAGGTTAAGACAAAATAAAAAGACAGAGACAAAGGGCATGTATGGAATCCTTTATGCAGACTCTCCAACTAACCACAGAAACAGAGTTAGAGAATGTGAGGACTAGTTGAGAAATGTGCATCCTTGTAGCAATAAGGACATGCATTTATCCATGACCTCTACTTTACAGCCCATCTCCAGTGAATTTATAAAACAAATTTGTCTTTGGAATTCTTATGTCTCATTTCTCTTCCTCCCTGAGGTAGCATACTTTTCCATTTCCAAATATTTCCCATCCTTATTGTGAATCTTCCACTGAAAAATTTAATGTTATTCTTCATTCCCTGATTTTTCTCCCTTTTACACATTCCTCAAATCATTAAACAGCTACCCTCTTAATCAGAGCTAAGTCTGGACTGGCTTATTTCACTATACTAGAGCCTTTAAGTCCTCAGTCTGTCAAACAATGGGCTAGAATAATATTTTTTGGTTTTACAGGAGAAATTCTTAGAAATGGAGTATGGTAAATATTTTTGACATCTGTGTAGGAGAATGAGCTACTTTCCTGTATTGGTAACTTTGATGAAATTGAATCAGTGCTATATTGCATTAGTTCTCCTCCCCACTATTATAAGATATGGGTTCTTAATAGGATAATTTTGTACTGTATTAGATAAATTTAATATTCATGCATTATGAAGAAACATTGCTAATATGATAGAAAACTGCTAGGAGAACCAAATGATTTCATTAAAACTTAAATAAAGCTCACTTTGCATTTTTCCCCTCCATGAATACCTGTCTATACTAATCAGATGGTAGGAAAGGCAGATTGGACCCTAGAGACTAAGTTGTACATAATCCATATTCTCACCACAATCGGATGTCACCTTTCAAGCACAAAATCTTTCTACTGGATCGTAGTTGGAAATTTTAATATAGAAATATTTAGGATGTTTTAATTTAAAATGATCATCACTTGCTCTACTTAGTCCTGGCCTTGCTAATTTATGTCTATCATAATTGCAGAAAGAAGGCATTTGTGAGCAATACAATAACTCGCTGAATCTTCATGAGCTCTGAGTCAATAAAATGATGACACAAATTTCACATTCTTTTAATGCGACATCTGCTTCATCAGTTGAAAGAATTACACCCTTGCTTTGAAGGAGTCTTAATGACACAGACCAAATCTTAATAGATAGTAACTAAGATGAACACACTGTTTCATTCCATGCATAAAGAGAACACTATTTTAATTGCAACGGAATTAAAGTGTATGCTGGGTTTTGTAGATCTTCAAATATTTTATTTAATTTAGGTTTAATAAGATCACATGTAACTCTATAAATGAAAAAAATAAGGCAAATTATTGGAAACTAAAATGAATAAGTACATTCATTTGTTTCAGATTTTATTTTACAAAATCAAAGATTAAATCATTTTTCTATCCTTACTATTTCAAAGGTTATTTGGCTTGCTTGATTCAGCTACTGCAGAGTCAAAATGCAGAAAAATGTATCAAAAATAAGTTTTAGTTACTATCTATCACACTGACATTTATTAAGAAAATAATGCAATTGGGAATATACCCAAGTGACCAATTGGTCATTTGTCCTTTAGAGTATAGGAAACTTTTAGTACAGAATAAATTAGGAAGTAGTAGACATGTGCTAATTCTGGAAACAGTGCCTAATAGGCTTTGTGGAAAGTTGTGTATATTTTAGAAAACCATCAGTGCATGGTGTTTTTCCAAAGTTTAGAGCCATTCAAGTCTATTTCTCAACTATAATTTTGTATAATATATAACCATGCTGCTGAGGTTACTAATCAATGAACAACAGAGAAAATGATAGACTAACTATGTTGCATTCACAAGGATTCTTAAGATTTTTAGGTCCTTGGGAACTATTCAAGATGGGTTTGACTACTCTTTAAGACATAGGCTCTCAAAATTATTTACCTAAAAAAAAAAAGAAAAACGAGACAAGCACATTAACACAACATAAGGCTTCATAGTGCCAATGAAGAAAAATATATAGAGATTTATTGCCTACTAAGTCCAGGTACCAAATCTTTACAAATGACACATATATAATATACTCACACTTGTTTGTATGTTGATGGACAAACACTCCAATGGAAAAAAAATCTGATAATGGAAATTAAAATCAACAATAGCAAAATTTCTATTGCCATTTTATTGCTACTTCAACTCTCACTTGGACATTTCTTCATGCATTCCAGCCAAGGAAAAGTTAATCTGATTACAATGAGAAACATAATTACATTTTTAAAAATTTCTCAAATAGTGTTGGAACTTTTTAGATTTCACCTATTATTATTCAGGAGAATCTACTGGATTTAAACAAATCAGGTATTACCTATATCTTAACTATTCTCAAACATTCTGTTTTTTCACACCCAAAAAATTAACTGATCATTGGTGCATGATATCCAAATTGCTTACTATCTTACTCTCAATGCTTTTATGCTTCTAAAAAAATGGACAAAATTATTTGAGCAAAGAATGTAAGAAATATTTGTTTTAAGCTCTAGAAGAATTTACTAAACAAAATACAAAATCAATTTTATTTATCTGTTGTATAGTTGAGCTCAACTATAAAATTTGATCAATATTAGGAGTATGAAATCAAATACAAAAAAGAAATGTTTTTAGGAATAGAAGACAATACCATATACAGGAATAACTTTAAAATTTATTCAAAATAGAAACAGTGCAAATGTGAAGTTAAATTATAGATTAGTCAACAGACAAGTATATAAAGAGGTTGCTACACTTACAGGTCTATTGTAATTTCATTGTAGTGATAAATTTTGAAAAAAAATATATAGTTTGAGAAAATAATGAGATTCAGGAGAAAATCCAGTCTATCTCTCTATTTCTTGAAGAATAAATATGATAGGAGAGGAGTTAAGATGGTGGAGAAGTAGGGGACCGTGAGATTTCCTTGTCCATTATTGTGGTCATATCACTTGAAACACCTAGAAAATCGATCTGTGGAGTGACAGAAGGATCTCCACAATTGGAGGGAGACAGCATAGCAGGTGTGAGGTGCATAGAAGACAATTGGGGGAGAGGAAAACCATAGACTGGGGAGCAAGAAGCACTGAGTGTTGAAGGCTTTTTTTCCCCCCAACAGTATTTGGAGTTCAAACTCTGAGGTTTTGGAAGTGCAAGACTCTCCACAGTGGAGCTGTGACACTCGCTCCTGGGAGGAGGGAGCTGGCCCCAGAATGCATAGCTTGGTAGAGGGATCTCAGAGGTGCATTGAGAGAAAACATTCCCCTTGCTGGAGTACTTTTGAAAGTGGGTATATTGCCTCTCCAAGGACAAAAGACTCTGCAGGTGCTAGCAAAAGGCCTTCATCAGCAGGGGAGACAGCTGCATCCAGAGGGAATATAACCTTTGCTGCTTTTAGTGGTGCTACACCATAGATTCTGTGCACTGTGCAGGTGTGGGACTGTTTTTCAGGGACAAAAGATTTCACACAACTTGAAGAGTCTCTTCTCTGGAGGAGGGGGGTGGATCCGCATGGTGCCAGGTCCTTTAAGACTTCAGGTTTTGAATCCTGGCCATGCACCAAATTAAAAACACGGGAGAGCTATGGTGGGTGAGCTGACTGCCCTTGTTATTCTTTGAGGGCTGCCTGAATAGTGGGGAGTGTGAGATCCCCAGTTGGGGATGAGAGATTGGGGTGGTGCCATTTCCCCCTCTAACATTAACAGTCCTGCAGTAGGACTTCAGAGAGCAACACAGCAGCCCCCAGTGGAGGCAGGACTGGTTTACACTAAACCGCACCCCTCATTTCCGGCAACTGCTTATATGTGGGGCCAGACTCACTCTGAGCCAACACAGAAGGCTCTCCTCCAGACGACCAGCACAGGCCACAACACCACCCGGCTGCCACCCATGTACCAAATGTACTAAAAATCAAGTGCTTCAAAACACCTGCAATTCTGGTGGAACTAGGATTAGGCCTAATTTTTTTTTCTTTTCTTCTTTCTTTCTTTCTTTCTTTCTTTCTTTCTTTCCTTTGGAATCAGGCTCAGAGTTTCTTGTGTGTGTGTGTGTGTTTTCATTTAGTTTTCTCTTTATTTGGATCACACTTTTTTATTCCTTCCTTTCTCTTTCTTTTTTTATTTTATTTTTTTTCCTTTTTGTTTCTTTGAAATCAGAATCTTTTGATTCTCTGTTTGGGCTTTTTGTTGTTGTTGTTCCCTATCCTTTTACCTTTTTTTGAGATCAGGCTTTTTTTTTCCAGGCTTACTTCTAGTCTTGCTTCCAAACAAATCTAAGCACACCTAGTTAAAGGTCCAAACACTCCCAAGTAAGTGGGAGTAAGTGGGAAAGACCATCCAAAATGCAACAGCAGAGTGCACACAGCATACCAGAAACACTTCCTGAAGTTCCTGGCCCTGGACAGTGTATGACCCTTTTTTAATTTAGCAGTACTCTCAGGTGCAGGAAATATAACAAGCTTTTAAAACATGCAAAAGACAGAAACTTAGCTAAAATGACAAGATGGAGGAATTCTCCCCAAAAGAAAGGTCAAGAAGGAATCATAGCCAGGGACTTGTCCAAAACAGATATAAGAGATATACTTGCACAAGACTTAGGACAACAATCATAAGACTAATAGCTGGGCTTGAAAAAAGCAAGAAGACAGCAGAGAAATCCTTGCTGCAGAGATCAAAGACCTAAAAGCTAGTCAAACTGAAATTAAAAATGCTATAACTGAGATGCAAAACCAACTGAATACAGTAACAACAGGTATTGAAGACACAAAGGAGAGAATAGGTGATATAGAAGATAAAATTATGGACAATAATGAAGCTGAAAAAATTAGAGGAAATTGTTATCTCACAAGGGGAGACATAGAGAACTTAGTGATTCATAATATGAAACAATATCTGTATCATAGGAGTCCCAGAAGAAGAAGAGCAGGAAAGGGGGTCAGAAAGTATATTTGAATGAATTGTAGCTGAAAACTTCCCTAATCTGGAGGAAAAACAGGCATGCAAGTCCAAGAGACCCGGAGAACTTCCCTCAAAATCAACAAAAAGATGTCAACAACACAACATATCATACTGAAACTTACAAAATGCAAAGTAAAGAGAGAATTCTGAAAGCAGCTAGGGACAACAGGTCTTTTACCTACAAGGGTAGACACATAAGATTAGCATCTACCTATCCACTGAAATTTAGCAGACCAGAAAGGAGCGGCCAGAAATATTCAACGTGCTGAATGAGAAAAGTATAGAGTCAAAAATTCTTTATCCAGCAAGGCTGTCATTCAGAATATAAGGAGAGATAGTTTCCCACTTAAAAATTAAAGGAGTTTGTGACCACTAAACTAGCCCTGCAAGACATTCTAAGGGGAACTTTCGTAGTGAAGAAAAAAAAGAAGACCTAAGCAACAAAGACTACAAAGAACCAGATAACATCATCTGAAGCACCAACTCTACAAGTAACACAATGGCACTAAATTCATATCCTTCAATAATCACTCTGAATATAAATGGACTAAATGCTCCAATCAAAAACATAAGGTGTCAGAATGGACTAAAAAAACAAGATCTATCCATATGCTGCCCAGAACAGACTCATTTTAGACCTAAAGGCACGTGCAGATTGAAAGTGAGTGGATGGAGAACCATCTATCATGCTAATGGATGCCAAAAGAAAGCTGGAGTAGCCCTACTTATGTCAGACCAACTAGATTTTAAAACAAAGACTGTAATGAGAGATGAAGAAGGGCATTATATCATAATTAATGGGTCTATCCATCAAGAAGATCTAACCATTGTAAATATTTATGCTCCCAACTTGAAACACCAAATATATAAATCAGTTAATAACAAACATAAAGAAAGTCATCGATAGTAATACCATAATAGTAAGGGATTTTAATACACCACTTACAGTGATGGACAGATAATCTAAGCATAAAATCAACAAGGAGAAAACAGCTTTGAATGACATACTGGACCTCATAGACTTTACAGATATATTCAGAACATTTCATCCTAAAGCAACAGAATATACATTCTTCTCCAGTGCACATGACACATTCTCCAGAATAGATCACATACTGTGTCAAAAATCAGCCTTCAACATGTACAAAAAGGTCAAGATCATATCATGCATATTTCAGACCATAATGCTATGAAACTTGATATCAACCACAAGAAAAAATTTGGAAAGCCCTCAAATACATGTAGGTTAAAGAACACCCTACAAAGAAAGATTGGGTTAACCAGGAAATTAAAGAAGAAATTACAAAAAAAATACATGGAAGCAAATTAAAATGAAAACATGACAGTCAAAACACTTTGGTATGCACCAAAGGCAGTCCTAAAAAGAAAGCACATTGCAGTTCAGGCCTATCTCAAGCAGCAAAAAGTCCCAAATACACAATCTAACCTTACACCTAAAGGCCCTAGAAAAGGAACAACAAATAAAGCACAAAACCAACAGAAGAAGGGAAATCATAAAGATTAGAGCAGAAATAAATGATATATATTAAAAAAAAAGTAGAACAGATCAATGACACTAAATCCTGGTTCTTTGAAAGAATAAAAAGATTGGTAAATCAGTCTAGCCAGACTGATTTAAAGAGAGAGAGAGAGAGAGAGAGAGAGAGAGAGAGAGAGAGAAATGACCCAAACAGATAAAATCATGAATGAAAGAGGAGAGATCACAACCAACAACAGAGAAATACAAATAATTATAAGAGAATACTATGAGAAATTATATGCCAATAAACTGAGCAATTTGAAGAGATGGACAAATTTCTAGAAACTCACACCCTACTGAAATTAAAACAGGAAGAAATAGAAAATTTGAACAGATGCATACCAGTAAAGAAACTGAATCAATTATCAAAAATCCCTCAACAAAACAAGAGTCCTGGGACAGATGGCTTCCCAGGGGAATTCTAGCAGATATTTAAGAAAAATTAATACATATTCTTGTCAAAATGTTCTAAAAAACAGAAATGGAAAAAGAATGTCCAAACTATTCTATAAAGCCAGCATTACCTTGATTCCAAAACCAAAGACCCCACTAAAAAGGAGAATTATAGGCCAATATCCCTGATGAATCTGGCTGCAAAAATTCTCAATAAGATTCTATCAAATTGAATTCAACAGTACATTAAAAGAATTATTCACCGTGATCAAGTGGGATTTATTCCTGGGCTGCAGGGCTACTTCAATATTTGCAAATCAATCAATGTGATACACCACATCAATAAAAGAAAGGATAAGAGATATATGATCCTCTCAATAGATGCTGAAAAAGAATTTGACAAAATACAGCATCTTTCTTGATTAAAACTCTCAGAAAATGTAGGGATAGAAAGAACATAACTCAACACCATAAAAGTTATATATGAAGGACCCACAGCTAATATCATCCTCAATGAGGAGAAACTGAGAGCTTTCCCTCTGATAACAGGAACACGGCAGGGATGTTTACTCTCACCACTGTTGTTCAACACTGGCAGTCCTAGCTTCAGCAATCAGACAACAAAAAGAAATAAAAGCATATGTATTGGCAAGGAAGAAAGTAAAATTTCACTCCTCGCAGATGACATGATACTCTATGTGGAAGACTTGAAAGATTCCACCAAAAAACTGCTAGAATACATGAATTCAGCAAATTCACAGGATATAAAATCAATGTGCAGAAATCAGTTGCATTTCTAAACAGCAGAAAGAGAAATCAAGGAATTGATCCCATTTACAATTGCACCAAAAACCATAGGATATATAGGAATAAATCTTACCAAAGATGTAAAAGATTTGTACACTGAAAACTATAGAAAGCTTATGAAAGAAATTGAAGAAGGCACAAAGAAATGGAGAGGCATTCCACGCTCATGGATTGGAAGAACAGATTTTGTTAAAATATCTATGCTACCAAAAGCTATCTACACATTTAAATCCCTATCAAAATAACACAAGCATTCTTCAAGAGCTAGAACAAACAATCTTAAAATTTGTATACCAGTTAAGACCCTGAATAGCCAAAGTAATGTTGAGAAAGAAAACCAAAGCTGCAGGCATCACAATCCTGAACTTCAAGATGTATTACAAAGCTGTCATCATTAAGACAGGATGGTACTGACACAAAACAGACACACAGATCAATGGAACAGAATAGAGAACCCAGAAATGGACTCACAAATGTATCACCAACTAATCTTCGACAGAACAGGAAAGAATATTCAGTGAAATAAAATAGTCTCTTCAGCAAGTAGTGCTGGGAAAACTGAACAGTGCCATGCAGAAGAATGAAACTGGACCACTTTCTTACACCATACACAAAAATAAATTCAAAGTGAATGAAAGACCTAAATGTGAGGCAGGAAACCATCAAAATCCTATAGGAGAATACAGGCAGCAACCTCTTTGATCTCAGCCACAACAACTTCTTACTAGACTTGTCTCTGGAGATGAGGGAAACAAAAGCAAAAATGAACTACTTGGGCCTCATCAAGATAAAAAGTTTCTGCACGGTGAAGGAAGCAATAAACAAAACTAAAAGACAACCAACAGAATGGGAGAAGATATTTGCAAATGACATGTCAGATAAAGGGTTAGTATCCAAAATCTATAAAGAAATTATCAAACTAAATACCCAAAAACAATCCAGTGAAGAAATGGCCAAATACATGAATAGATGCTTTTCCAAGGAAGACATCCATATGACCAACAGACACATGAAAAGATGCTCAACATCACTCGTCATCAGAGAAATACAAATCAAAACCACAATGAGATACCACCTCACATCTGTCAGAATGGCTAAAATAACGAACAGATGTTGGCAAGAATGTGGAGAAAGAGGAACCCTTTTGCTCTGCTGGTGCGAATGCAAACTGATGCAACCAATCTGGAAGACGTGGAGGTTCCTCAAAAAATTAAAAATAAAACTACCCTAGGACCAAGCAATTGCACTACTGGGTATTTATCCAAAAGATACAGTAGTGTTGATTCGAAGGGACACATGCACCCAAAATTTACAGCAGCACTATCAACAATAGGAAATTATTGAAAGAACCCAAATGTCCATCAACTGATGAATGGATAAAGAAGAAGTGGTATATATATTGTATATGTTGTATATATACATACACACACACACACACACACGCACACACACCCCTATACAGTGGAATATAACTTGGTGATGAAAATGAATGAAATCTTGCCATTTGCAACATTGTGGATGGAACTAGAGTTTATTATGCTAAGCAAAATAAGTCCATCAGAGAAAGACAAATATGATTTCACTCATGTGGAATTTAAAAAAAAACCACAACAGATGAACATAGGGAAAGGGAAAAAATAAGATAAAAGCAGAGAAGAAGGCAAACCATAAGAGACTCTTAAATGCAGAGAACAAATTGAGGGTTTCTGGAGGGGAGGTGGGTGGGGGGAAAGGCTAAATGGGTGATGGACTTTAAGGAGGGCACTTGTTGGGATGAGCACTGGGTGTTATATGTAAGTGATGAATCACTGGGTTATACTCCTAAAACCAATACTACACTGCATGTTAACTAACAAATTCAAATCAAGAAAAAAAAAATGCCATAGGCATGGTATTTAGGTAATCATTTTGTAATTTTTTTTCAATCCAACCTTTAAAACATGCATATATTTTATGCATATATTGTTATTTTGATTATTTATTTATGGTAAGCTGCTCCAATTAGAGAAAATTGTAGCATCTGTGGTTTCATTTATGGTGCCGAAGGAAAGTGATTACTGTATTATGAGGCAGTCATACTCTAGAGTATAACAAAACATGAAATACGACTAGGTTGAGCAAGTTCTTATTTTCCAGCGATGTGGTTTTCTCTGAGGAGCCACATCTTGTAGTTACCAGATGTTCCACAATAACAGTAACTCTGGAGTTTCTTCGTTGTTATAACAAGACGATTTTACTACATAGGAAAAGATTGGCATTTTCTCTGCTGGAAGAAAATGAAATTGGCAATTTGAAAGGCAGTTTTAACTGAGCTATGTGGTTTACATTGATTAATCTATCTCATTAGAATATTAGCCAGCCAATCAGAACCCATTTCTATCCATTTTCTAATCTATGCCATATGTCTAGGTCATAAAAAGCATTTTCTTTAATTCCGGCTACTATGGAATCTGCATTAGAAAAGAAGCTGACCTTTTCTCTTAGCCACCGAAAGTTTGGAAAATGAGTTTTATTATTTTGGGGAAGGTTTTGTTCTGATTTGAGGGGCCTAAGAAGGCAGGAATAAAGACAATTGGGGAAAATCATTTGGTTTCTCTATCTTGCTTCTACTATAATCTCTTTTTTTTTTTCCTTTGTGGCAATTGAAATGACAGAAGTTGTTTATCAACATCTGTGGCCTGTCTTAACATATGCTCATCATACAAATGCCTGTCCCATCTATAACTATGGGTAAAGGAAACTGTACATCAACTCATCTATAGAAAAAACATGTTAAGTGATTTACAGAATGGACAAATATCATACAAATAAAGAGGAAGAGTTCCCACATTTCATTCTTGTAAATACAGTTGCCTTTAATGACTTTGTAGTATGACAACATAAGGTGTCTTATTACTTTGGGACAAAATAGAGTAGTGAAGGCTATTAAGATTTTCTTTTTTTTTTAATTTTTTTTAACGTTTATTTACTTTTGGGACAGAGAGAGACAGAGCATGAACGGGGGAGGGGCAGAGAGAGAGGGAGACACAGAATCGGAAACAGGCTCCAGGCTCTGAGCCATCAGCCCAGAGCCCGACGCAGGGCTCGAACTCACGGACCGCGAGATCGTGACCTGAGCTGAAGTGGGACACTTAACCGACTGCGCCACCCAGGCGCCCCAAGATTTTCTTAAAGATGTTCAATGAACCATCACTGAGTCATGTCCCACTTGTTTTATGAAGGACGTTGGCAATATCTATTTTAATCACAAACACATATGCACACTGATCCATCAAAACCTCTGTGGATAGATCTCAAAATAAATAAAAGCACTATTACATAAGGTTTATGATAAATATGTTTGATACATCATTTTTTTCTTAATCACAAAAACTGAAAGGTTGTGTCTATCAATAGAGAAATTATTGACATTTTTTCAACCCATGGAATATTGCACATTTATTGAAATGCCTGAGTTAGAATTACGCCACTTAAGCCAGAAAGATTTTTCCAGGTTATTTTTTTAAGTTCATTTATTTATTTGAGAGAGAAAGAGAGAGAGACCAGGGAAAGGGCAGAGAGAGGGAGAGAGAATGAGAATCCCAAGCAGGCTCTGCACTGATATGGGGCTTGAACACACGAACCATGAGATCATGACCTGAACTGAAATCAAGAGTCAGCTGCTTAACCAGCTGAGCCACCCAAGTGTTCCCCAAGTTATTTTCAAACAAGATTTAGATAAGTGGAAATAATATGATAAATAATTTTTTAAAGCCCTGGTACATATATGTAGGTATTATAAAAGCACAGACAAAACTGTGAAAGGATACACAAGGTCATAGAAGAAGGGTGGATGATGACCAAGGTGGAGGAAGTGTGGGAGAAAAGCAGAAAGAAACTAATAAAAACTAAACAATTTTAAAAGACTACATAAATGTTAAAAAAAATCCACATGATATCATCACCTACTGCACATGTCATAACTATAAATGTCAGGGCATATGCATATAGAAATAAATGAAGTAAAATATTGAATTAAATAATAACTTTAAAATTGAGTCCATCATTGACTCCTATCTAAAATTGTCCTTTTCAGCTCATGTCTTCCGCAGCATCTGGATCTTCTCCTTCATAGCAACCTTCACAATATTTATTTGTAAATTTCATTGTTATTTGCTCTTCTCCCTCATTTCACTCTCAGACTGAAAGGGGCAGTAAAAATTTCATTTAGTTCAGCACCTAGTACAGCTTATAAATAATCATTTCGTGAATATTGTATGAATGAATGAGAGGAAATGTAGTTGTTATATATATTATGAATGGCAGATAAATAGTTAATAATATCAATGTATGTCATGAGGAAACTCAAAATTTGCAGATCAAGAAAAAGAAGCTACTGAAAAGTCACAAACGAAACTCAGAAAGGTGTGGTGTTACAGACCTTGGAAGTCAAATAGCCTCAAGACAGAGGGGACAGCCACTTGTGACACTATTGTAACAGCAAGTTAGATGGGGGATAAAAAATGACCCATAAATTTGGCATCATGGACACAGCTGGTGGCATGGATATAAGCCAAAATAACATTCAGCATAATTAGCAACCAGGCTAGCGAAATCACCAGTGAATCAGAATAGACATTGTTCTGGCTGGGCCCAGAACAGGGTCAAGGAGACCCTCTCTTATACCAACTATTAACCCTTTAAGTGCTAGATTGGAAGGAGTCTGGTGTCTTCAGATAGGTATTGGGATAACCATACAGTGAGAAGGAACTCAGGAGCTCATGGCAGCAAAAATGTACCAGTATGGAAGTTGCTTAATAGCTTAGCAAAAGGTAAGGATGTAGGTGTGCATAGCAACTGAGTAACAGTCTACAATTAAGCAACACAGCAGAATGAAGGAGGCAGAGGCTGGACTGAAGTCAGTTATAGAGTGAATGTGGAACTTCCTTCTCTGACATTACAGCAGCCTAAATGGCATAAAGATTAATAATAAAATGAACAGTACGTAACCATCTGCCAGATTAAGAAATGGAACATCACATTGGGGCCCCTGGGTGGCTCAGTCAGTAAGCATCTGACTCTTGGTTTCAGCTCAGGTCATGATCTCATGGTTCACGAATTCCAGCCCCACATCGGGCTCTGCGCTGACAGTACAGAGCCTGCTTGGAGTTCTCTTTCCTTCTACCTCTCTCTCTGCCCCTACTCCACTTGTGTTCTTTCTCTCTCTCTCTCTCTCTGTCTCTCTCTCTCTCCCAAAATAAATAAATAAACTTAAAAAGAAATAGAATGTCACCAATAGTTTTGAAAATATCTGCTTGGCCACAAATGTCTCACATTCCTTTCCCTTTCTACTGCCCTTTCTTGAATTTTGTGTTTCTTTATCCTTTTTATTTTCTTAAATACTTGCTTAACTTGTTCAGATGGTTAAATAATAGTTTTTTTTTCTTTTTCTTGTGAGTGGAAGGAGTAGTAAGGATGCCTGAACGTGATACAAATAAAATTATAGTAGATAATAATTTTTTTAAATATATTAATCAAATTAACTCATTCTTCCTTTCTCAGGAAGGTTTTGGATTTATTGCTCTGTAATAGAGTGTACCGTGCATTTTCAAGGAGACAATATCATTTCCAAGGGGATGATAATTAGTTTTTTTTTGGGGGGGGGAATTACCATTATGATTAAAACACATTATATCTGTATTATTAAAATTCTGTATGGGAGGGAGATTAGGGGGAAAAGGTCTAAAAACGTTTTTTTAGGTAGGCAATAATGGATATAAGATTAAAAGAATCTTAAGTAGGTGTGTAAGAATGGGTAAATCAAGAATGAAAAACAAACAATGCTTCCTTTAAATAAGGGAGGAAGAAAGAAAGAAAGGAATAAGGAAAATATGGAAAAACAGGAAATGACAGCCACACAGAAGGTCTAGAGACTGGCCAGTATGGATAGAGAGGTGTGAGCAGCATCAGGACACCCATTGCTAAGAAAAATACCACCTGTTGATGAGAAAAATAAAAACAAATGACTTCTTGATGACAGAACATATTGCAAGAATGGAGGTAGGAAAAATTACTAATGTGTACAATGCACATTAACATAGGATGCCTAAGTAAGGCAAACTGAAGCACATAGGAATTGAAGAAAACAAAACAGAACAAACTTTGTTGGAAGAAAACTTTCTTGGAAGAAAACAAAACAGAACAAAACAACACAACTCAATGACATTATCCAGACAAGAAAATAATAATCCAAATGAAGAATTGCTTGAGATACAGCACTGAGTGTGTATGTTATTAAGCCCAAAAAGATACACAAATATATTTTTAACAAATATCCAATGCTGGAAAAAGTGAGAAGGCAAGAAGTGTATCTACTATTTCCTAAATTTTTAGTCAAGAAAGCAACTGACATGATTTTGAAAAGAAAACAAATTACATACTTTTAGTACAAAAGTAAATCTTGTCTTACCTTTCTTTCCATATTATAAGTTGTGGTGAAGGTCAGAAATCAAGATTCAATATTAACTCTTGCCTTGACATCTGCAATTTGGAGAGCCTTGAATGGCAGACCCCATGCTCCTCTCTCCCACTGAACTCTCATGGTTAAGGACCCTTAGCTAAAAACCCTTCTAATAATGGGCCCCAGGTATGGCACCTGCTGATTGCTGAGGAGCAGGCTTTGGTTCTCAGCCAGCCTGTTGAATTATTCAAAGTCACCTGCATCTTTTCCCATGGGAATCAGGAATCACCTCACCTTTTGTTCCTATAAAACTCTTACAGCTCCTGCTGGTTCACTCTGTTCCTGAGTACCTGGTGGGCGGTGTCTTCCACTCTGGGCTGTGGGAGCATGTGACCAACTACTGTCAATCTCATCTGACCAGTGGTGGGTGCCCTGTGTTTGGCCATCCCCTTATTCTGGGACAGCAATCCCTCCCTCGTCAACAAGGTGAAAAGGAAGTAATCAAAACACAGGTTCCAGCCAGTCACATCATCATGTTCATTTTATGCAGTTGAGATAAAAAACAACCAATCAAACAAACAAAAAACCTGTTTTCTTTATTTGCAATATTTAAGGTATAGGTCATAAAAATTTTTCCAAAAAAATCTGGGATGTTGGTTGATTTCTCTATAAGAAAAATAATTTTATTCTCTTTGTACCTAAGCATTGAATGTAAATAGCTGAGTAACTAAAAATATTATCTTACAGGGGCGCCTGGGTGGCTCAGTCAGTTAAGCATCTGACTTCAGCTCAGGTCATGATCTCACTCTCCGTGAGTTCAAGCCCCACATCGGGCTCTGTGCTGACAGCTTGGAGCCTGGAGCCTGCTTCTGATTCTGTGTCTCCCTCTCTGTGACCCTCCCCCATTCATGCTCTGTCTCTCTCTGTCTCAAAAATAAACATTAAAAAATTAAAAAAAAGAAAAAAATATTAATATTGACCATAAACATAAAGGACTTTTAAAACTTTGAGTTTTTAAGATATTAAGAAGTCATTTATTTTATTAAATCAGATTTAAATACAAGTAATAAACAGATTCTGTTATTATTATTAAATAATTCTGAACTATCATTTTAGAGAATTTACCTGTATAAAGTGAGTCTTTATACAAAATATTTATTGCCATTGTTTATATTTTTAAATTACCATAAAGTTTGGTATTCTCTCAAAATACTGAATTTACAGTTTTGATTTGAAATGGAAAGAAAAGAAATGCTGTGCTAATTATTGTAATCATATATTTTCCATTTTGTTGAAAGAAAATAGATATCTCATTTCATCCTTTAGAGAGAGCAAGGAGGACATGAGACGTGAGAAGGAAAGGGCCAAGAAGGGAGAGGTATGGGAGGGGAGGGAGTAGGAGAGAAGATCCTGAGACAGAGGGACAGAGCAAAGATTCCACCAATTGCAATTTTACTCATATATTTCAAAATCAAGAATAATAGAAAGGTCACAGTGATTCATTTCTAATAATCAGACTTCCTCTTTGTGAGAGTCACTAGAAAATATGCTTTCAATCCTAAGTAAGGGCATTTTACAAAGACTACAGAATTGATTTACTATTTCCCATTGATCTTGCTGTCAGTCAATGCTTGCACTAAACACAGAAGAAACAGGCCTTATGAGACGGGCCAGTGGCAACTAAATTGATAATTAAAGTGTGGTTGTACACGTATGACCTGAAAATGTAAGCAGTCACCAAGGGAACAATAGAAGGTGATTGATATGGTTTACATTAGCATGCAATTTGAAAGTAAGAGGTTTGAATTAGGGCATGCCCACAAGGATATGAGTAGACAGATGTTAAAAAGGAGACACAAATCTCACAGAGCCCAAGTATTCAAGAATTCAGATGAAGGACACATTCATGATATTGATGTAGAAACCGCATTTTACAGGAAGAAATAAAATACTGTGGAAATCTAACCTGAACACAGCAGACAACTGACATTATACTTCATATCTAAAGCCACAGAATCCCTTTATTACAATCAACCAGGGAGTTGAGATTTGTCAGATCACTTTTTATGGGATATTTTCATAAATTTGCCATTGAGTTAATGGGAAAACAGGCACTTGTGTTGCCTATATGGTCAGAGTGATGCTCTAGTCATGTAACATAGTAAATTGGGACATCCCAACATGCATTATACTGCAGATAAAATTTGAAGACTGTCAAGAGAGATGATACCTCTAATCATTAAAGTGTCCCATTAATTTGTATTTAGGTAGTCACACAGAAAAAAGGTGTAATTTTATTTACTCATTTTTTACAACACTGTTAAGGAAATCACATTTCTTGGATGCCCACTTTATAGTAGAATGTTAATGTTATTGCCTGAAAAATCCCAAAAAACTTTGTAACCTAAAACAATATAGATTATTAAAAATATCTTTCTAAGCTAACTAAGAAAGAAAGAAAGACCAAAATAACCAATATTAGGAATGAAATAGGACATTACATCACTACTGCTTCTCCAGACATTAAAAGTAATATATGAATATGTTATGAACAAATTTATATCTATAAATTCTACAGCATAGGAAAAATGGACCAATTCTTTGAAAGTGACACACTAATAGAACTAATTCAGGCATAATTAAATAATCTGAACTGTTCTATATTTATTAAAGAAATTAAATTTGTGGCTAGAACTCTTTCTGAAAAAGAAAGTTTGGAGTCAAAATTCTTTTACTAGTAGATTCTATCAAACACTTAAGGGAAAAAAAAAAAGAAACACTTCTATAAAAACACTTCCAGAAAATAGAAGAGGAAATGCTTCCTAACTCCTTCTATTAAGTCAACATTATCCTAAATCTAAAACTACACACACATATACACACACACATGTTGATCCATTCATAAACCATTGAAAGAAGTGCTGATAAAATATTGGTGAATGGCTTAAATGTCTGGGCTACTGGCCCCTACTGTTGGCATGTGATACTTGCTGCTCACGTCTGATCCTGATATATTATTTCTGTTTTCCTATTGATAGCTGCTGGGTTAGTCCAGCTTTATGACTCTAGGGTCTAAAACAGCCCAGTTCATCAAAAGCAGTTTGGGATGCATGAATATTTGATGTTCCCCTGTCAAGTTCACCCTCTCTACCAGAACCCAATGTCAGGTGTTTGCTGTTGTTGATGTTTGGAAATGTTTATTTATTTTTGAGAGAGAGAGACTGAGAGGAAGGACAGAGAGAGAGAGAGAGAGAGAGAGAGAGAGAGAGAGAGAGAGGCAGAGAATCCCAAGCAGGCTCTGCACTGTCAGTGCAGAACCTAATGCAGGACTCCAACCCACATACCGTGAGATCATGACCTGAGCTGAAATCAAGAGTTGGACACTTAACCAACTGAGTCACCCAGGCACCCCAAGCCAACTAATCTTTTTCCAAGGTGTTTAAATCTCTACTTCAAATAGCATTGCCTAGCTCCATAAACCTAAGATTTTTCACTGTGATTTTTCTGCTGGTGCTTGCCATAAATTCTACAAGTTATCTTACCATCTATACTAGAAGGTTACATCACAACTTTTCTGATGCCTCACACTTTAAGGCACCTAACCTTAAAGTATGCCAGGTTATATTGTTCAAGTGGAATGGTTGCTTGTATCACAACATAGTCTTCCTCCAGGGCACTTTCCTGAAATAGGTAGAACTTAGTTGGAAGTTTTGCTTGTCTCCTTGTAGGTAGATAAGAACAGTTTTCCTGTGTGTGTTGTATACTGTCTCTAGAAGTCAAAGAAGATGTCCACATTTTTGCTAAATTCTTACTGGTGGGAGGAAAAGGTGCAATTCGTTTTCATCCAAATGAAAATATTTTAAATTGTTAATTTGACTTTTTGGTGTACATTTCTACGCATTTTAATATTTCTGCAATAGACACCAATGTCAGGATACATAAATATTCCGTCAGTCAATCAAAATTCCCTCATGCTATTCTTTTACAACATTCTCCTCTGATCCATAATCTCTAGCAACCACTCTGCTGTTCTCTATCACCATAGTTTTATCTTTTTGACAATGTCCTATAAATGGAATCATACAGCACATAACCTTTTGAAATTGCTTTCCTTCACTCAGGATAATGCCTTTGAGATTATCCAAGTTGTTGCATACTTAATTTTATTTAATTGCCAAGAAAGTTTCTATTGTGTGTTATGTTAAGGTTCCTGGACCAATTCCAACATGATAGGCAGGGAGTTGGGGGTCCACACATGCACCAAGCAACTTTCAGATCCTAGCAGGGTGTCTAAGAATTCAACTCAATTCTGACCCTATCTACCCAGAGGTAACATTAGGTTCTATAGGCTAAGGCTTGAGTCCTACCAGACTGTCCTCCATGCCCCACTTCAGACACCAGTTGTAAGCTCCTGCCTCTTACCTATGCTTATGATCGATTGGAAGTTCCACCAACCCTTCCTTAGGTTTGATTAGTTTGCTAGAGCAGCTCATAAAACTCAGGGAAACACATCTATTAAGTTTATTAAAAAATATGATAAAGATGATGAATCAACAGCCAAGTGAAGAAATACATAGGGCAAGGTATGGGTAAAGGGCTTGGAGCTTCTCCGCCTACTCCAGGTGTGCCACTCTTCCTAATCCCACATGTTTACCAACCTGGAAGCTCTCTGAACCCAGTCCTTTTGGGTTTTTATGGAAATTTCATTACATAGGCATGACTGACTAAGTCGTTGGCCACTGACTGATTGAACTTCCAGACCCACATCCTTCTCTGGAGGTCAGAAGATGGAACTGAAAGTTCCAGTCTTCTAAATACATGTTTGGTCCTCCTGGCAATCAGCCCCTGTCCTTGGGTGTGGTCTAGAAGTCACCATCATTAAAACAAAATGCACATTTATGGTCCTTGTCATAGGAAATTCCAAGGGTTTCAGGAGCTCTGATCCAGGAACCATGGACAAAGACCAAATACATATGAAAAATATATTTTGGTCATCTGAATGACCAAATATATTATTTCTTATAAACCATAACGTTGCGTGTGGATGTATCAGTTTGTTTATCCATTCACCAACTGAAGGACATTTGGGCAATTTCCAGTGTATTTTATTACAGTTACAAGAGTTGCTCTAAATATTTATGTATAAGTCTTTGTATAAATATACATTTCCATTTCTCTATAGTGAATACTCAGGAGTGAGATTTCTGTGTCATACAGTAAGCATATTTATCTTCATAAGAAACTAACCATTTTTCAGGGTGGCTGCACCAATTTGCATTCCCACTAACAATATATAACATTCCTAATTCTATAACCTCACCAGTAGTGAATGCCTGGTGTGGCCTAAACCACTAACCTCTAAATACTTCACAGATATGACATTATCCTGAATCTTTCTGTATTTATTTCTTACCTTCTAGAACACAGGTTTCTTAACAAGGCTTCCAAGGCTACTTTTCACTTCTGCTTATTGCCAATTAACATGGTGCCATCAGAATGTCCAGATGGTTTACATCGCTTTGGATGATAATTTGCAGAGGATGGGGCAGATAACATAGCCCTTGGGCAAGACTATCAACGAGTACTTTTATGTGTCTTTTGTTAATGAAAACCCCTCTGTCCTTCCTTATGGATTATTAGAGAATATATTTGTTTGATTAATGGCCTCTTACCTGTACCTGTAGCCATGTTATTCTGTTCTAGCAAAGATATTACATTTAGCACTGCAACTGCATTTTGAATTACTACTTCGTTGACTTTCCTGAAATCCACTGTCATCTTCCATTATCCATCTTGTTTTCCGGGGGTACAGACAATGATTAAATGGGGTCCTGATAGGGGACACGAACACCTGCATCCACTGGGTATTCAAGGATGGCAATAATCACTGTCATTCATCCTAGGATATATATTTTTTGATTAAATATTCTGATCAGGGTGAGAGAAGTATCATAAACTTCCATGTTGCCTTCTCTATTGTGAAATTTCTTACACCATGGGCCATGTAATCAATGTGGGAATTCTGCCAACTCCCAAATATCCCCATTATATTTATACATTTGGCAACCAGGGAAATGAATAATGGATGGGTCTGTGGACCCAGAGAATCTACTGTGAACTGTAGAAATTCTGCCTTTACTCTAACAAGTAGATTTAATAATCTTCATAAAATTAGAATAGTGAAGGCAACCTAGTAATTGCTTACTATATGTGTATTATTTCAGGGACATTGTTACAATGTGTCTCATACACATCTTTGATTCTTATTGAAGAACTACAATGGCAGTTTGAAAACAAAGTTGACTCCAGATGTATATAAAATCACTTATCATTCTGTAATTTAAATTAGCTGATAAATGCTTCCAATCATAGTCTTCCATTTACTTTTAGTCACTGTTGCTATTTCATGCCTAAATTTTAAGTTTATGTTCAATTAGTTGTTTTTACTCTGTGTTTTCTATCTAGTTTTGCTTTATACTCTTCGCTTTGATTTTAAGCATATTTCAAAACCATGAGTAATCAAAATTTAAAGGATGTCACTGCTAGTGGTGTAATTATGAGAATACACAGATGGCTTGTTAAGAGAGGAGGGGGAAAAAAAAGCCTGAGCAAAGCTGCAAATGCTAACTTTCAACCTGGGAATCTTTCTCCCTGTAACATAAGTTCATTGCCAGCAAGTTGTATGACCACACTAACCACACTAACAACTGTAAATGAGAATCAGGATTTTAACAAGAGACTGATATCCAAAATGTATTGATTCTCAAGTACAGCTATATATCCCTTCTCCACTGAGATAATTTCAAAGTTTTCATTTGATTTTAAAGTATATTTTATAGAAGTCAATGTATTCAACAGGAAAACCCAAACCAAAGGTAGTCCTGACTTTAGCAGATGCTTTAAGAAATTTTGGGGAAAATATAGCACAAAAATATTTTATCTTTAATTATGAAATAAAGCTGATAGCGACTATGGATGCACTATCAGACTGAGTACTTAAAAATATAATTCTTCTTTTTAAAAATTTTTTTAGAGAGCATGAGTGAGGGAGATGGGCAGAGAGAAAGAAGGAGAGAGAGAGAGAGAGGGAGAGAGAGAGAGAATCTTAAGCAGGCTCCACGCTTAGCACTGAGCCCTACTCAGGGCTCGATCCCATTACTCTGGGGCCATGACCTGAGCTGAAATCAAAAGTTGGACACTTAACCCACTGAGCCACCCAGGCGCCCCACTATATATAATTCATAAAAAGGCTTTAGTCTTACTTCAGTAAATGTTTATTGTCTACATAGGCAGTCATGAGACTTAAGTTCCAAGTTTTGTTTCACTTTTTTGGTGTTTTGTTTTGTTCTGTTGTGTTTTGTTTTGTTTTGTTAGAGAGAGAGAGAGAATGAGAGAGCAGTAGAGGGAGGGGCAGAGAATCTTAGGCAGACTCCATGCCCAGTGCAGAGCCCAACAAGGGGCTCAGTTCCACAAGTCTGGGATCATGACCTGAGCCAAAATCAAGAGTCAGGTGCTCTACTGACTGAGTCACCCAGGTGCCCCTGTTTTACATTTTATTAAATTTGATCAAGTATATACAAAAAAAGTCAGTGTGTTTTTTGTGTGGCTCTCATTTGCCTTATTCTCCACTAACACTATCACACACCAAAACAGAAAATGATCTTCACAGGGGTAAATGTTACTTCAAAGAATAAATATACACTCTCTAAAATTTAAGCCACTGTCTCTTTTTTTTTCCCCTTTGGCATTTTTTAAAATAGAAGAAAAAAGATGTATTTTCAAGTGATACATAAGGCAAAAATTTTTGATATATTTGGGAGTAAGGCAATGAACATAAAGAATGTGGCTATAGACCATTTTATTTTTAGAATTGTAAAAACAGTTTTAATTAAAAAATGTTTTAATTATTTTCACTTATGTATCCTATAAGTGGGTATTTCATTCTGTTCTCATTTAATGATTTTCCAAATACATACATAAGCATATATGTGATCCATCAGATGGCTACATCATAGCTGTGGACTGCTTTGAAATTTCATCACCAAATTTTAATTTCTATTTATCATGGTTTGGCTTCATATATACTACATTAATTATGTAGGTAATTAGAAGGAAAATAAAATCATTCTAAACAAGTTACCCACAAATAACATAACAGTATTTCATTCATGACTGTGCTTATGACATTTCCTCAAGTGAGACTATCTGATCAAATAAGTACATATCAGTTAGACAACTGAGATTTCAAAGAAGAGTCAAGGAAGAAAGGTGTTTGGTTTTGTTTTTTTTTTTTTTTCCTTTCTGTTAATGTAGCCATAACTTCTGCTGGCTGCCATTAGGCATTTGTGATGCTTTATTAGAGTAGGATCAACCAAATCCTCATAAAATTTTCAACTTTTCAGAAAAAAAGACTCCTCTTTCCCCAGATATTTTTTGAATACTGAGAAAAATGTCAAGTCTCTCAAATGCTGCAAAGTAAAGATGAAAGAAGAAATGATTATCTTTTGTGTTTTAACATTCTGTTAGGAATATCCATGAAGATTGAGGGAAAAAAAAACTTGGCTTATGCTTCTTGAAGGGGCCAAGCAAATTTTCTTTGACAAGTCAAATGACTTCTAATGAATGACTTCAACATAAAAAGGTGTGTTTTTTTAAATAAAAAGCTTTTCAATTTTGACTAGCTGTGATCACTTAAACAATCATCTAATAATAACAATATGGAAGGCATTGAAATTTGCCAACTTCATGAGTAAACTAGAATCCACATGTTCAAAGAGTTTATTGGTCTTCATAAGTAATATTCAGCAACCCCATATATATTCTTTAATCTAAAATATATTAGCCAACAATTTGAATAACTTTAAATAATCCTTATTTTTATAAATATTGTTTGTAATGTAGTTCTGTCTTATATTTTAATATCACTCATAATCTTATTCACAGTGAATTTTAAATTCTTCGTTTTTTTTCAATTATCACCATAATTTTTTCCAGAGCCTCTAACATTTCTCACTTTTTTCCATGCTTTCTAACTTTGTTTAACCACAATACTACAAATATCTCACCATTTTCTCTAGCTTTGTTATTATTCCTCACCTTTCTTTAAGCTAAAATCACACATCCTTTCCAATTGTTCTATTTCATATGATAGCCTTTCCATTTTCTTCCATTGTCCTCAAGCACACTTTTCTTTGCAATTATTCATTTGCTTTTCCAGCTACTATCTCCATGAAAAGATTTAGGTTGTGGTGTCCTACATTTTTAGAAAGCTTTTCCTAATCATCAGGTCTTCTGATAATTAGTACAAAAAACTTACTAGCAACTTTCTTTGCTTTTTAAAGTCCTGACAGTGAATTATTTATGAGACATATGTAGGATGATTTTTGGTTTCCATCTAATTCTTTTATGAACCAGACTTGCTATCCAGATACCATATTAAATACCTCATTCAAAATTTACCACATAATTAAAAGGTGAAATGGAATCTAGAGGAGAAAAGTCATTTTTTCCTGAGAATATAGCATGATGTAGTAGAATTAGAAAAGGCAAAAATCACAGATATAACAAAACTAGCTTCAGACTTTTCAAAGCACTTCACTATTCCCCATTTTTAAAGGGGATATCTGTTCTCTACCACTGTTACCAAGAGTTGTCATTTAAACTAATTGTGTCTCTGAATAAAAACTATTACACATTTTATCTGTTAATATTATATTATATATATTGTGTTACACACACACACATATATTTATGTTTATTTTATCTGATATTATACCAATGTTTGTTTCCTCTGCAAAATGTTCCTTTCTTTTAAAAGTCAGGTTTTAGGGGAACCTGGGTAGCTCAGTCAGTTGAGCGTCTGACTCCTGGTTTTGGCTCAGGTCATAATCTCTCAGTTTGTCGGTTGGAGCACTGAGTTGGTCTCCATGCTGACAGTGTAGAACTTTCTTGGGATTCTCTCCCTCTCTGCCCGCCCCTCCCCTGCTTGCTTTCTCTCTCTCTCTCTCTCTCTCTCAAATAAATAAATAAATAAATAAATAAATAAATAAATAAATAAATATTAAAAGTCAGGTTTTAGGGGCACCTGGGTGGCTCAGTCAATTAAGTGACCAACTCTTGATTTTAGCTTAGGTCATAGTCCTAGGCTTATGTCATAGAGCCCAGCATCAGGCTCCACACTGAGCATGAATCCTGCTTAAGATTCTCTCTCTCCCTCTCTCTCTCTAAAAAATAAAAATAATACAAAAATTAAAGTCAGGTTTTAAATTCCATGGGAACATTCCTGAAAAGAACACTTCTTTGAAAGAATTAAGCATAGTACCACAGTAACAACTGAGGACTGACGAGCAGAAATACAGGAGAAAAAGAGAGTGTAACTATTCTAACCTCTACTGCCACCATCGCCCTGTGCATACACACACATTACTTCTACTTACTGCTACTAACAAATACTAATTAAACATACAGAATTTAAGAAATTGAGTTGAGCCACGATTATCTCAGTACTTAGCAAGTCTGTACTAACATAATGATTAACACCTGAGTTTTAATCATATATTTTTCAGGTATATATCTACTAGGATAGTCAGGACTAAATATTGGAAATAACAGGAGATAAAAATAAAGTAAATGACAGAGAGAGAATACAAAGAAATTTACAAGGCTCATGTTTTCATACCTGGAAGTTTTATTTGACTTTATATCACTTGGTTCCTCATTTTAGAAATTAATTAAATACAGTACTATCATATTTATACATCCTTAATTTTCAAAAAATATATGAAAGTGTCATACATTTAAAAAATAGTTTTATGCATACATTTAAATGAACATTATATTAATATTAAATGAACATTGATATTAAAATAATAAACAGATGGCGTTTAACAGATGAACACAAGGACACAGAAATAATTGCAAGCAGTTGTTTAAAACAGAAGTATGAATTTTCTTTTCTTTTTTTTGAATGTTTATTAAACAGAGCCCAATGCAGGTTCGAACCCACAGACCGTGAGATCATGACCTGAGCCAAAGTCGATCGCTTAACCTACTGAGCCACCCAGGTGCCCAGAATTATGAATTTTCTAATCAAATTGATGTTGTTTTTGAGCCCTGCATCACTTAGTGACTTTACATTGAGCGTATTATATCATTATAAATTAATATTTATTAATTTTATCTATATGTTATTTATTTATTTTTTAAAATAATACAGATTTATTCTCTCACAGTTCTGGACGTTAGAAATATCTTTAAAATGGTGATTAAAAAGTAGCACTCAACTCATACTGCCATTATGAGCATGATACTTTTGTCATAATAAAGTAAAAGTATTTAGCCTGGTGACTAGCACCTAATAAGAACTGAATAAAGACAAAACTATTTTATTATTAATAATGTCTCCAGGACCTTCTCTAAACTGTCAGTCAAAACTCTAACCATGATACAAAATTGGAATAAAGCACTTTGAGTTCTTTCAAAGAAAAGAGAGGGTTGAAAGATGAGGCACATTACCTGTAAGGTCTTTCACCTCAGGGCAGTGCCTTTGTCTTTTCCAACAGCTGGTTGAATCTAACACAATGCTTAACATGCAATAAGTACTAAATCATTTCTTGTAGGATGAATGAGCTCTTTCATATGGAAGGCAACCCAAGTTACAAAGAATTAAGCTTAATAGGGTATGCTTTGAATGATACCTTATCTGAAATAAAACAATACAATAAAACAATGCATATTTTCAAAGGCAGGATGTTTTATTAAAAACTGAATTAAGAGAAGTGAACTAATATTAATGGGAAAATATGCAGTTCAACTCAGATTTTGCCCTCTGTTAAAAAATACAAGACTGAGGGGCGCCTGGGTGGCGCAGTCGGTTAAACGTCCGACTTCAGCCAGGTCACGATCTCGCGGTCCGTGAGTTCGAGCCCCGCGTCGGGCTCTGGGCTGATGGCTCAGAGCCTGGAGCCTGTTTCCGACTCTGTGTCTCCCTCTCTCTCTGCCCCTCCCCCGTTCATGCTCTGTCTCTCTCTGTCCCAAAAATAAATAAACGTTGAAAAAAAAAATTTTTTTTTAAAAATAAAAAAAAAAATATAAGACTGAAACAATGTTTTCTCTAAGTTTTTAAATTGTGGCTAGAAAATCATGACGAACTGACCAGCAAACTTGGTAAAATGAAAAAAGTATGGTTTTTATTCAACTATAACTTACAACCTGATACATATGGAAAGATACTCACAGTCCTAAATATATTATAGAGTAATTAGAAAAAATGATAAGCATTTCAAAGAAGTGATTATGATCTATGTTGCCTTTTATGCATCTAGACCTAAATTTCAGTTTTCCTTATTTCAATGTATTGAATTTTCAGTATTCCAATCATCATTATTGTTAACAGATTCCCAAATATTACACAGTGTATTATTCAGCGTTCTCCAGAGACACAGAATCAAAAGGGCATATAAAAATATGTGTAAGGAGAGCTATATTATGGGAACTGGCTCACATGGTTTGGAGGCAGAGATGCCAAGCTATCTGCCAGCTGCAAACTGGATCACCAAGAAAGCTGATGGTGTAATTCATCTGGGGTCCGAAGCCCGGAAGCAGGACAGCAGATGGCGAAACCCAGTCTGAGACCAAAGACCTGAGAAGGGAGGGCCTCTTATGTATGTCCTAGAGTCTGAAGGCCCAAGCATCGTAGCTGTAAGGCAAGAGAAGATGAACATTCCGGCTCAGGTAGAGAGAGAAAGAAGAGAGAATTTGTCCTTCCTCCCCTTTTGTTCTTTTCAGCCTTCAATGGACAGGACGATGCCCACATTGGCAAAGGCAGAACTTCTTCACTCAATCTACTAATACAAATGCTAACCTCTTCCAGAAACACTTTTACAGACACACACAGAAGTAATGTTTTACCTGTTATCTGGGCATCCCTTAACCCAGTCACGTTGACACCTACAATTAATCATCACACATGGTAATATCATGTTCTTACTACTAACCCTTTGCAATCTCAATACACACTCATTCACAGATGAACCCACTTTAGTGGACAGACTTACTGATTTTCATTCTCTATTTTTCCCTCTTATCTCACTTTCCAAAATTTCGGACTCTTGGTTCAGATGTCATTTATTAATTCCTTCCCTCCTTGGAGTCTTTTAGCAGCTATTCTTAGCGCTCCTTCCTACTTTGGAGTCCATATCTATACTGTTAGTGGGGTTGCCTTCTGTTAGTAGGGTGCAGAGGAAAAATAAACCATAGCATAATCACTGTACTTTCAGTGAAGGAGAGCAGCTCAGTGTTGGGCTGATAGGAGATTGTACAAAAGCAACCAATCAATGCAAAGGAGAGGGAAGAAAAAGAATATTGGGCTGAAGGAAGTAGGCCTATTTTTGTCCAAATATCCACATGTTGTATTGTTGGGATAAGAATTAGACAATTTTATGTTAGTCAAAATGGAGACCTATCACCGTCACCTCTCTCTCCTTACAGATACAACCTTTTCACTTGATTTGGCTAAGACTTTTAAAACGGTTTCAAATATTTATTGTCTAAATAAGACAAGAGAGTTAAAGTGAAAATATCTGTGATCATTAACATGTTGAGGTTACTTTTGTTTTTCAAAATAAATTATATCTGATTGAAATTTTTTACACAACCTTATTGAGATATAATTTACATATCACACTACATATATTTAAAGTGAACAGTCTGTTTATTATTTCATTCCCTCTGCTATCTTTAGGCTTAGTTTGCTTCTCTTTTTCTAGATGGTTGAGGTAGAAGATTGAGATACTGATTTCATATCTGAGGGGCAAAAACATCACCTGCTTGGTTTGAGAGTCAGAGATTGTACAAAATTAGGAGAGACCTTTGGACCCCCAGAAATCTATTAGCAAGAAGACTGAGAGATCTATTCAGTTGTGTCAGTGGCAAATCTCATTTCCTGGCCTCAGTTCTTGAATTCAGCCAAGAGAGATCTCAGAGCCAAACTCTTAAGCAAGCAAGCATTTTCAGCTGTGAAAGCAAAAACACACTCTGGAGGTGGGAAATGGATGGGCCCAGAGTTGTCAACTCCATCAAGGGCCAGAGTTAGTCTTTTCTTTTTGTGTTCGAATAGGTTATGATAGCTCCTGTCATCTAAGGGACTTCTCCTACTGGTTGGGAGGGGGAAGATTTGTCCCTAAATGGGTTCCTTGTTGGAACTGTTTTGGCAGCCATCCCTCACAATGAGGGTCAAAACCACAATGTAAATGTACTATAATGAAGCTATAGATTCCTCTAGTGGTCACAGGGGAGAATGCATGTGTGTTCCCAGGGTCTCTCCTGGCTCTTTGAAACTCGGTTTCTGCCCTTCTTAATAGTCAGAAACATCTGTTCCCTGCTCATATCTAGCTAACTGCCTACTCTGTCACTTGCGGATGTATGTTATGTTTTATGAAAAAAAGAAAAAGGAAACATGACTAAGAGGATGGTACCATGAGCCCTGAGGCCAGAATTGAAATTCATGGGAAATTATTCCCTGGCCTGAGACCTACTCAAAGAACTGCCAAAATTTGACTGATTGGATGTCACAATTTCTGTGAAGTAGTTTCTTCCTTTTCCTACTGATTTTTTGTTTTTCTTTTGAACTAGAATACTTATAGTGGCTATCCTCTGCCTATCCAGATATTGTATGTTGGGTGTTTGTTGAGGAAAGGGAGGCCAATTACTTATCTCTTTACTTTCTCAGACCCACAGATTTGGGGAAGGCGCACCTGAGGTGCTGTAACTAAGCAACTACATTTGAGTCTCTTTATTTATACCTGGACCTGATTTAGATGTTGAGATTATGG
Source organism: Lynx rufus (assembly GCF_022079265.1). Classification (NCBI taxonomy): domain Eukaryota; kingdom Metazoa; phylum Chordata; class Mammalia; order Carnivora; family Felidae; genus Lynx; species Lynx rufus. The sequence continues at coordinate 41,210,335 of NW_025814823.1, forward strand.
ACTCTGAACTAATGCTATAAGGATGAGACTAGAGGTAATTTGGAGGGGATAGAGTACATTTTACACAGTTGTTTTGTATGGAAGTTGTTTGTGTGACTTGTCATGCATTTCTGCCCAAAGCCCCACATACATAATCATGAGGGCCTTAGTTGGCTTGTACTCCATATCTGGCCTTGGGATCAGAACTGGCCCTTCTGTTCCTGACACCAAGAGGGATTAACTGGCCAGAACAGGCTAGCCGCCTGGAATGGATCAGGGAGGGAAGAGAAATATGCAAACGTCCAGGCTTCTAAGATTGTGAGATATGATAAGAGAAACAGAAAAAAAAAAAGCCTTATCAGGACTGCACTTAGGTGAACCTAATGATTAACCGTAAATCACAGATGGGTAGTATATATATTGCTCTGGGAATAGCTAGCTGGAAGTCTCACCTGAGGGGAGGACGCTCTGCCCAGAACCCTCAACTGGGACTCCAACCTGGCTGTTCATTGAGGGGCTACCCCATTCAGAAGGTTATATGTTGTGAGTACTCAATTTGATGTATTAAGCTTTCTTTGTTCTTCTCTATTCTTCTCTCCCTCTTTATGTTTACTTTAATTGTTTAATTTCTTATACTCCCTTTCCCTTACAATTAATAAAGTTTTCCTCCATGAAACCGAAAGTGCGGCTATCTTGAATTAGTCTTATTCAGAACAGCAGTAGAGAGATATGACTCACTGGATACTTAAGGGAAGACTGTGGTGGGCTCTAGTATGGCCCCCAATGAACTTTGCCTCCTGGTTCATGCTCTGATGTAATTTCCTTTACTGAATGTGGGCTCTACTTATTTACTTGCTTCTAGTGAACAAATATGGCAGAAGTAAAGAGATGTCACTTCTGGTATTATGTTTTAAAAAGAGTTTTCCATCTTGGGAATCCTTTCTTGTTTCTCTGTCACTCTAACTTTAGTTGTCTCTATCTGTTACTTTTCTTTAAAGAAAGCAAGGTTGTCACAGTGTCTGTATTTCTGTGGAACTGGCCACATGGTAAGCCAACAGCCTCTTGAGGGTGCTTAGAAGCAGTTCCTCCTCCACATGAGCCTAAAATGACTGCGGTCAACATTTTGATTGCAGCTTTGTGAAATACCCTTAGTTAAATTCATCCAACTACATTGTTCCCAAATTCCTGCCCTACAGAAAACTGTAAGATAATAGGTGGTCTGTGTTTTCAGCTGCTAAGTTTTGGGATAATTTGTTACACAGCAATGAATAATGAATACATTGGGTTACGAAATGCCTTACTAAACCTCAGCTCTGGCTTCTGTAAATCCTTTTAAATAACAAAAGATGAGAGGAAATGGCATGTTATAGCTCCCAGAAATTATGGTTCTCTTTAGCTGTAATGCATTTCTTTTGCTAAAACATAGAAAGCGGGCATATTCATTACCCATGACACACATACTAAAGCGATATTTTTATTTGTAAATACTACAACAAATTTCAAGTATGTCATCTAAGAATCTGTTCAGTGTTGATAAAGCTGTTCTTCAGTTGTCCCAGAGGGGATTTTAGAAAAGGATAAGATTCAAGCACAAATAAATTGCTTAGTACTAATATATATTATTTACGCATATATATGTAATATATATACAATATATCAATATATATATATATATATATATATATACTTTATGAGACCAAAATAATAAGATAATCAAACTCTCAGCCTGAATTCATTGGCCATCTGAGAGACTGAATTTCATTGTTCTGTCTTGAAATTTAGAATAGTGTGTATTTCACTGAAGTTACACATAAAAAATGGATCAGTTATACCAATGATTTTTTAAAATCATTGTAGCCTTGGCTACGAAATAAAAAACAAAATAAAATATGTCACCCCAAATCTGATTAAATTAATATAAAAGTTAAATTGACATTTCATAAGTTATTTTTAAAAATATGGAACACTTCATGAATTTGTGTGTCATCCTTATGCAGGGGCCTTGCAAATCTCTATATCATTCCAATTTTAGTATATGTGCTGCTGCAGTAAGCATGCTAACTTTTGTTCCAATAGAATCCTTATCCCCTTAGCAATTTGATAAAGAATATAATAAATATATACCATCACTAATTTGAAATTGAATTATTTGCTACTTAGGTTTTTATAGGTACCGTGCTAAATGAGAATATTAGCAATGCCTGTATTTTTTCTACTTAATGGTTTATAGTTTGTCTTTCCACTTTGCCTATTTTTTGTATGCCTGGAAATTAGGAGATAGATATATTTATATCTTATTATCTTCTTCTTCTTTTTTTTTTTTTTTGCCCCAGAACATGCTTTTAAATCATTGTTCCTTATTGTCATACACTGCTTCTTATTGATTAGATATTTTTTACTGAGCAAGTTGGTTATATCAATAAATTGTCAGACTTAGTTATAACATTAACAGAAAGATAAGTATAATACAGATAGTACCTTCTTAGTACTAAATAAAGAATGGTCCTTGAGGTCAAGAAGCATAGAGTCAAGGAAATTAAACAATTAAACAAACAATTGTGATTAAGTGTTTTAGGGGTATAAGTTAGGTACAAAGGATTTAACACCATTGATGATGGATTGTAAAATTTGAGTTATGGAAAAGTGAAGACAGGATGTCTTCATAAATGGTGACTCCATGTGAGGTAAATGGATTAGAGAGATTGACAAAGTCAAAGAATTATGAATGCAGATCTTAATTTTAGCACAAATTTGCTATGTGGCTGGAAGAGTTACCAAAATAATGAAAGGCTTCTTTTTTATGAAAGAGGTCTTCTTCATCACCCTTATACTTATAGGAAGATTTGGAATTGTGCTGTGAGTCAGAGAAGGGGAACGTGTGTTTGTTTCAACATTCTAGGAAAAACTACATTATGTCTCCACCAACCTATAGTAGTGAGAGAGAAAATCTGTGGCCATGATACCATGTGATGTATGTATTTGATACCATGATTCTAGAACTAAATTCCCTTAATTTTAAAACAAATATTGGTACTAATTCCATTAAGCCCAACATTCCTCTATAAGTTTGCCTCTACCAAAAATCTTGAACACCTGTTTTTATTTTCTTTTTGTCAAATGGACTCCTATTTCATTTCAGTGTTCTGAATTGCATGATCTCATGCCTCATCTTCCTTCTCAAAACTTTCATTATGCTTTCTAAAGCTCTTGATCTGTGACAACCTTGCTCTCATTAACTTAGAATAAAATGGAAATAGGGCCAATTTTTGTCTGGCCTGCTTTGCTTCTCTAATGTCACTTCACTCTCTCCCCAGCTCACCACGTTCTAGCATCGTTGGTTCTCTGACTCTACATCATGCTATATGCTTTCCTTTTCCAGGTACTTTGCACTTGATTTCCCTTATGTCTGAAAATTCATCTGCTGGTTATTTGGTAACCAACTCCTTCCATTCCTTCAGATCATAATTTAGGTTGTCTCTACATGAAGTCTATCCTCCTTACCTTCTATCACCTTAATTTATAGCCTCTCACACACAATATTATTATCTATTGAATCTCCCTTCTAATTCTGTTTCATTGGCGTGATTTTGTTGTGTGTTTATTTTTTGTTTATTGTTGGTAAGTCTCACTTCATAATGAGAATATAAAACCTGGGGGTCCTGGGTGGCTCAGTCAGTCAAACATCCAACTTTGGCTCAGATCATGATCTCGCAGTTTGTGAGTTCGAGACCCACATCAGGCTCTCTGTTGTCAGCACAAAGCCTCCTCTCTCTCTCTCTCTCTGTCCCTCTCCTGCTCTCTCTCTCTGTTTGGAAAATAAATTAAAAAATAACAAAGTATAAATAAAACTTAAATGTTTAATGCAATATTGCTTTCAATATACTAGTAGCAAGCATTTTTGTATTGTCCATTCTGTGTGAAGTAGTAGGCATTGAATAGTATAACATATGCAGTTTCTTTTCCAACACGTAGTCACCAAAAAAGAAAAACAAAGTAAAAACAATTTAGTACATGGAAAGCAATATTGCATTAAACATTTCTTAAGGGTTCTGAGACAGTTAATGTATTCCTGAAATTTAGAATATTATAAATGAGTCATTTTCAGCAGGGAACATTCTTATTTTTCTTAAAATTGAAGTCTTTTATTCAGGATACCATTATTTTTAAGATACTTAACTTTATGTGTTTTTTTCTCTTCTTTCCACAAAGGCAAAGAAATGGGCACTATAAAAGGAACAATCACATTCTCTGATCCCTTGTAATCATTCAAACAAGCTAATTATTAATATGTAGCTTTTCAAGTTTTGAATCTTCAAACTCACACACTTTGAGGGAGAAAAATGAAGTAATTAGACCTGGTTTCTGTGAATACCCCATTTACGGAATATATATTATGGGCTACATTGCTAGGTGCTTTGTCCTCTCTCATTCTATGCCATTTAATTTTTGGCTTGTACTAACAATGTTGTGATTACTAATAACAATAAGAAGATAAATAAGACAAGACAAAAAAATAAAAGGAAACTCAGTTTGAGAGATTAAGAAGTTTCTCAAAGGTAGTTATAAAAGTGTGTGTGATGGTTAATGTTATGTGTCAATTTGGGCCACAATGCCCAGATATTTGGTGAAATATTATTCTCTACATATCTGGGTGTTTCTGTGAGGATGGTTTGGGGTGATATTGACATTTAAATCCATGGGCTGTCTGTAAAGCATATTGTCCTCCATAACTTGGGTGGGCCTCATCCAATCAGTTGAGGGTCTGACTATAATAAAGACTGATCTCTGAGCAAGTTGAAATTCTACTTGCAGATGACACTCAGACCAGGACTACAACATCAACTTTTCCCTGGATTTCCAGTCTGCATATTTTGGAACTTGTAGTCTTCATAACCATATGAGTCAGTTCCTTAAGATAAATCCCTGTAGATATACACATGCTGTTGATTCTGTTTCTCTGGAGAACTCTGAAAAATACAGAGTGGATCAAGGATTATAACCCATAACTATCTGATCCCCAAATCCCCCTAGTTTTACCGAAATATACAATATACCTTCTTGCAAAAGATAAACCTCCAAGAAAGATTTGGTCAGACTTTAGAGTATAGCATATTTTAGCTGATAGTTTAGGCAATTGGGTAGGAACCAGGCTGAAAGACTAAAGTTATAAATTGATATAAAGGAGAAATAGCAGCATTGTACGGTAGTTGAGAACGCAGAATTGAGAACAGGAAGCCCAGTGTTTCAATTCCAGCTGTACTGTCTAACTGGGAGTACCTGGGCAAGTTCTTTAACCTCCCTATAATGAAACTTGTAGGAACCTACCCAGTTCTGCTTGGATCTAGATCCTTTTAACTGTTTTGTTCATTCCAGTTTGCTTTACCTATGTGTTATTTGCTTCAAACTGCTACAGTAGGGACTCTATTCAGAGGACTCCCATTTGCAACTAAAGCTGTTTTGACTACAGGTAGACAGATAGGACGTGCCTGGAAGCTTATAACTGCCTGGGGTATTGTTAGCCAAGGACTAACTGGTGTAGTAGGGTGAAAATTCAGCTCATTTGTCTTCAAGATAATATATAAGGCCTAATTTATATTCTAGAACTTCCCTCTGGGATAAGGCCATGCTTAGCTAGAAATTACACCTTACTTGGTTTCTTTATCTTTCCAACCTGCTTCCTCCATTTCCTTCTGGTTTCTCCTGGGAGCACTTTCTAGATAAATCATTTGCTTAATAATCCTCTTGCCAGTCTCCTTTGGGGAAAATTGAATAAAGACATCAAGTTTCTCATCTCTACAGTTGGAATGTACTCTTTAAGTCAAAGGTTGTTGTGAGGGTTAAATGAATTAGTACATACAGAACACTTATAACAATAACTAACACATTTAATGTGATAAATATGTCTTAGTATATTAATTATAAAATACTGAAACAATATATGTTCAATTAAAACCACAAAAAACTTGTCGAATGCTTACTATGTAGTATACACATTCTATGCATCAAAAAACAAGTAATCAGCTATCCCATATTTACTCTCAAGTATATTCAATCTACATAGAGAGACAAGCTAATATTAATAAATGCAATCTAGTCAATATAATGATAGCAGTACAGATTGAGTGCTAATGGTTTTCTAAATAGTAATATAAAAATGTCATCTTGGGAACAGAACTCAGCCCAAGTAATCAAGGAAGATATTTGTCAAAATGGCTAAGTAGGGATTACACAGTTCAAAAAGTGTGAAGGATTATGGGGAGTGAAATAGAGACAACAATATAGGCAATGTTTGAAATATTTGGAAGAGTTTTACAAATTATTATTATTTGAGTTGAGTGTAGATGTGTGTCTGCTTATGTGCATTGGTCTGTAAATGTATGTCAAAGTATGTGGTGATATATGTGTGTATGTGTGTGTGTCTAGTTGGGAGTGTATTGTGCATGGCAGAGAGAGTGAGAGAGAAGGTATATACATGAATCTGTGTTGAGGTGTATTTAGGGGCTTAGGATTGGCATGGAGGCTGAAGAGATAGGCAGAAACTGTATTAGCATTCTGATATATTCAGGAGTTTGTACTTTATCTTAAAGGCAATGTCAAGTCAAGGATAGATTTTAGTAGGGGAATGGAATATTAGAAAGACAAGTTTGGCAACTGTTTAGAATGGAATTGAGGGAAAGGATGGTAAATAGGTTTTCAACTCATATGTCAACTCTGATCAATTGGTAGTGGCTGCCTGGAGTTCTTGTTGAGGAGGATTTTGAGGTCTTGTCCAGGTTAAATTGGAAAGAACTCCATGACTGAGTATCAGTGTCTTCCATTTATTTCTCATGTCCTAACCCTTTCTTTATTGAATCTGTCCCCTAAAGTGCATATCTGTTATAGATATCAGATGTAGATCAACTGGTATCATCATAAAAATACAGATGAAAAACTTTTTTCTCTGAATGATTCTAACCTTGAAAATGCAATAATGTTTTTACTCGTCTTAGGAAAAAATATATGGGTTAGCACAGACATTAACACATAGATATATTAAAATTATTAATTTAATGATTTCAACTAATTTGTAAACACTATTTGGAAAGAAAGCTCTGGTAATCCATATGTGTAGTATCAGAATAGAAAGAAAACCAAACACGTAAATAAGAAGAAAGTTTTAAGACTAAATATTATGAGAGATTATTGTTTGTAAATATATAGACTGTGCCAAAAATTTCCCCCCTTTACTTCAGTTAGACTAAATACCCCTTGTTTGTGTTTTGCATATTACCCTACTGATTTAGATTTAATTGACTAAATGTTATAAAATATTCCAGAGTCATCTTTACATAATAAGTACTCCCTCATAGTCCAAAGAACAAAGCATTTGGAGCCAGACAAGCCTACTTTAGAATCCTGACTTTGTCACTTACAAACATTTGGATCTCAGACAAGATTTCCTTGGTGTGTCCCCTCTCTAAACATGTAGTACTAACTCAATAAAATTATTATGAGGTTCAAATTCAATAATATGTATGTATACAAAACACAACTTACAGAATAGTGTAATAAGTCCTATTGAGTTTTGAAAATACAGTTCTTATGTCACATTATGTTAATTGTTTGAAAAAAAACTAAAGTAATTTTGAAATCAATCACATGCTAAGAAATGTTTAAAAACAAAAAATCCCTAAGATACACATTTATTTTTAGTCCATTACATACTAAAATGTTAGATACTGGAGTCACTAATTTAAAAATTCATGGTTCACATAATAATAAGCTAATAGTACAAACAGAGATATATGTGTGCCTCACTCTCCATTAAACAAAGTGCAACTTGAGTATGATTTCTTAAGAACCCCATAAGAGAAAATCACATAGTAATATTAAATATAAATTTAACTATAAATTGATTTTTATAGAACTATTCTGAATTGCTTTTATAGCACATGGTTATTAATACATGAATTCTGAATTGAGACATGGCTTCAAATACCATTGCTCTTTCCAAAATGCCCACACAGAGATTAGATGTGAGAGTAAATAGATCTTTTCACTTTTAATGGTTAATAATTACCCTTCCAAATGATACCTTCATTGATAATACCACTTTATATACAAATTGTGTTTGATTCTTTTGAATAGGATAATGTTGGAAATGGATCTAATGGTTTTACGTACATTAATGATTTTCTCGAGCTTCGTGTAATTTAAGAGAACACTGAGTTGAAGTGTAGTTGATTTGTAGTATGTTCAGTTTCTTTCTATTCCATCAGGTACTGCATTAGCATGACCCCAGAGTCTGCAGTTTTAAAACCTGGGAAATAGAGCAAAACTTGCCGAGAAAATGGTCCCTATAGCAGTCAAAGACTTGGAAAAAAAAAATATTGCTCTAAAAACTAGTGTCCTTGGTCCAGCAATAAATATGTTATAATTTTAATTTAAAAAAGCTAAATATGAAATCATTTTTTCTAATGTTGACACTCATGTTGTAAAAAATTCAATTTTTCAGAAGGTGTTTCATCTAATTTTAAAGACTATCACATTCAATGGATCACCATGTAATACACCATTAGTGCTTCACTGTTCAATTATATGAAGACCAAACTACTAGAGAAATGATCCATTTTATAAATTCTTACTATATTTAGATTTAAAATCTGTTGTTTTGTGATCTCTTGCAACTTGATGTCACACATTATCATCTTCTTTTCATTTAGTAGAAGCATGGGGAAAGAAAATGTACTATCCAGTCATGGTTGAGTTTCTTTATGTTTCACTTCAGTTTTCTGGGCATTACTAGTGGCTTTTATTTCACAGTTGTTTCTTGTTTAAGTCTCACACAAGATGACAACAGCATGGGGCAAATCATTTTTGGCTTAATTTGAAATGGTGTTTTCAGGGTATTTTAACAGCAGCAATTCTCATATGAGCAAGTAAAGATCATAAATGTTATCTGTATCTCCCCAGATAAACTACAAATAGAAAAACAAACACACACCAGAATTTGTAAAGTGATAAAGGAATTTAGTATGTCTAAGCCATGCGAGTAGAGTTTGAACATGGACAAAATCTATATATATGAAATTTGGCACACTCTTAAAAGGAACAAGCTAAAAACAAGGAAAATAAAAATGCTTACAAATCAAACAAACGCTACACCTAAATTTTTTTAAACTTTTTTTTAACATTTATTTATTTTTGAGAGACAGAGACAGAGTCAGAGCAGGGGAGGGGCTGAGAGACAATGAGACACAGAATTCGAAGCAGGCTCCAGGCTCTGAGCTGTCAGCACAGAGCCCAATGTGGGGCTCAAACCCACGAACTGTGAGATCATGACCTGAGCTGAAGTCGGATGCTTAACCGACTGAACCACCCAGGTGCCCCTACACCTAAATTTAATCTAACTTTATGCTATCCAGGTGAAATATATGTATGCTAGATGTCAAAAAAAGTTAATAATTACAAAGTTATTGCTCTGTGCATGTGTGTGCGTGCGTGTGTGTGTGTGTGTGTGTGTGTGTGTGTGTTGGGGGAAGGAATACTCTTAAAAATAAACAGTAAAAGACATCTGGTTAACTTACTGAGAAAGATAGTAAAATTATTTCAACAAAAATAGATTGATAAAAACTTGGGAGCAGGAACTGTGCCTTGTGGATTCTTATGTCCTCTACCTCAATCATATGATCATCCATCCATTGGCTAACAGTAAGAATGAACAAATGGTGGGCATCTGGGTGTCTCAGTTGGTTAAGTGTCTAACTTCGGCTTGGGTCATGATTTCACAGTTCGTGAGTTTGAGACCTGTTGATATTTACCAATATCTGATTTAGAGTGAGTATGTGAATGTCACAAGCAAAAGTATATTTATCTCCTTACCATCTCAAGTTAACGTTGTTAGTGAACTCTTTGCATGCAGAATTATAATTGAGACACATGTGGGTTTCTCTATTTCATCTCTCGATAAATTCTAACCATCAAACTGTATAATGAGACTATCTCCTCTCTAGATCTGTATTCTATTTTTATATAATGTAAGCCCAAGATTACATCTACTTTTTTATAAGCCATCAAATTATACTGACAATTCATATTGTTTGTTTTAAATAAAAATCCCAACCTTTTCACATGAAGAAATCAAGTTACTATTTCTTTTCTGTATATACAAACTGATTGTAAAAAAAAAATGTAGGTAAGTCAAATGAAAATTAAAATTTTGGCTGAGAAAGTGATGACCCAAGGCACATAAGTATATTTAAAATTCATTTATTTATAAATAAGAGGGACACGATTTTCATAGTTTATGTATTAATTAAATTGTTCTGCTGAGCCTGAGATGAATGAATTTGGAAAAGAGACAATACTTTCAGAGTTATTGTCTGGAACTCATATCCACATAAAAAGTGATGGAGAAAAAAACCACCTGAAGTATTTCAACTTCTATTAATTCTTACTAAATTTTCTTCTCTTTGTTTTTTATTATTGAATTTGTAAACACTTTTCTTACCAATCACCTGTCCTAATGCACACTACTTCACTTTTATGTATACATATATATACTATACATTTCTCTAAATAAAAGTGGGAGAGGATATTGCCCATGTCACTTTGGTTGTTAAGTGAACAAATATAAGCTCACATGAATTATATTTGATTTCAGTGAGTTTGCCATGGTAATGATAGAGTAGATATTTGCAATCAAAGCCAGTTATTTCTAAAAATTCATGAAGTATACATACCTTAATAAAAGTAGGTTTTAAAAACAGTAATATTTTGTGGTGGAAATGGAGAAGAAGAAACAGACTTAAATTAATCATGCAAAAAAAATTTCTAGTCCCAAAAGTTTGGTTGTAATTGGGTGGCATTAAGATAGAAATGCTCAAAATAGAGTTTTGTTGTGTTGTGTTTCGTTTTTTTTCTTACAAAAGCTGTTCTTAACTTATATTTCTAAATATAAATATAACTATTGAAACTCATTGTAAAGGCATGCTGTTTGAATTTGTATCCTGTCCTCTCCTCCTTTTTCCAGGACCAGTAATGCATCCTACCATAAGACAGATCTAATCAACAATGTTATTGTGCCTTCTCTGACTTCTCATTTGAAATTAACATTTTTTTGTCCCCAAGATTGACAGATAATATTTTTTTTGTTTTTCTGCATGTTTTATATTGCTTTTCTAGTATTTATCATTCTATGTTTATAAAGAGTTCTCAGCTTACTTTGCCACCTCCTTAAATCCATTATAATACATTTTGTTTCTATATTCCTTCTTTATCTAATAACCATGTTTCCAGGAACAATGCATGTTTATGAAATATATCTTACTCATTAATAAATGCCTTGTTGTTCTTAAATCAACATTAAAATAAACATACATATGTCTAGGAGAATAAAAGTAGCCTGCATAGGGTGGCATTCCAAATTCAAATTCTAAGTTCATTTCTTTTACTTATTAAGAGTAAAAACAATAAACTCTCTAAAGGAGAGGATTAAATGATATAACTAAATACAAATGCAAATTAGAGCTTTGCTCATACACCATATCTTATCTATAAGATTGGCAAACATTCAAAGGTTTGCAAAAATACTTTGTTGCCAAGGCTACAGGAAAGCAGGAACTCATACATTTTTGTTAGGAAAGCAAAATGGTACAACCTTATGAAAGGGAATTTGGCAAATTACATATTCGTTTCCCCTTTTACACTGAGATCTCATTTCGAGAAATCTATTCTGAAATACACTGGCAAAAATCCAAAAATACACATACACATATCTTGTTGCGGTAGTGTTTGCAGTTTTAAACAGTGTATTGTGGCTGCAACTTATTGTCCACCAATAGATTGAATAACTGATGATACCACCCCACAATGGGGTCCCACAATGGGGACTTTGTTGCTGTAAAGAGTAATAATTTATGTCTATATGCTTTTCTGATATATATCTGGGATTAATTATTTTAGAGATAAAAAGTGTGGTAAAGTGTGTAAGATGTGGGCAAGGTATCAATTTATTTCCTCTCAGCAACTATCAACCCTTTTTTGTCTTGTTTTGTGATACCAGAGCAATATCCTCTTCCTAAAAATTTGTTCTTTACAGCTAGCAAAAATATTTAGCTTTGTTAAGAGAAAGCATTAGAGTGGCATTGTAAACAGACAGAGATACGATGTCACTTCCTTTCCCAGTTCTGGTCCTGTTTCCAGTTTTCCTTTTATCAAGCATGATTCTTGAGGTCCATTGATGCTCATATTGTAAGAACAAATACAAATTAAAAATAGAAGATTTTAATTCTCCTGTTGAAGTTAAAGGAAGGGAATCCACCTTTGTTTGGGGCATTTACTTTGGAGAAGTCATATGTTCTTCCTTTGCCTCTTTGAAATGTGTGTAAATTTATTAGAAGGGTAAATGAGTAACCCAGGAACCTGGGAACCTGTCAAGGCTTGGGAGCCATCTCTTGAAATGCAAGATGTTGACCCTATCTCCCAGTTTCCTGGTTCCAGGTTGCAAACCTAACCTTATTCCTGTCATAAGGATATAAGAAATTATGTTTTCTTTTAAAAGTATTTAGCAAAACAAGTGGCTACTTTAATTACCAAGTGATTTAGGATAAACTGTATGTAACAAATGGTGCTGTAGAGTCCTCTTAATCAAGGATTAGTTATTGTTTATCTGAAAAATGTATATAATGTACCACTTGGCTACATAAAAGGGTATGATTTCTTAGAGTTTTTGTGATCTCTTTAGAAAATACCTGTGATGCACATCATGTTATGGTTTAATACTCTTTCCCTAACAAAACATGTTTTATTTCTCTTCTATTTCTGTAGAGAGGTTTTCTCAGGTGGCAGGAGATTTAGTTTCCAGTTATATTTACCCAACAATATTAGTGGACCTCACAGACTCTCCCAGTACAGGGATGCTTTACGGCAGTTTTCAGTCAAGCTCTTGGGCCACCTACTCCTAGAACCCAATGTAAAGACCATCTCTGCCACATTCTCCCAGTCAGTGCGCTATTTCTATGATCAAGTTTCTACCACCATGGAGACAACTACTTACCTATCTAACAACTGCTTTCTGTAGACCATCGCGGATAGTGTTATCTGTTTTATTACCTATGTTACCTGTTTCATTAGCAAATGCCACTTCCATAGCAGTTGTGGCAGAACCCTCCATCAATTCGCCTTAGTGACCATATCTATAGACCTGTTGTGCCTGACCCACACCTTGTGACAACTGTGGGTGATTCCAACAGCAGAGCTCCAGCTTGCACTCTCAGAAACTTGTTTTGACACCAGTAGAGTTGTTGGCTTCTGAGTTTGACAGACCCTCTTCAAAGAGATTTAAATCTGTCTTTGGGAAGGTGTCTTTCTTTTTTATAACTCTGCCTTAGTCTATAGATAGTAGCTTTATGTTTCCATTTACTAATTTTAGATCTATGAGTATTTCTTTATTTCTTTAAGTAGTTAACTACCTTTGTCTGTTAAAAACTCTTTCTATTAAAATTTCCTTTCTCAAAATAAGAGGTTTTTTTCCAACTCCTAATTGAATCTGATTGATACTGGGTTGATATTGGGAGTGATTTTGACAGACACCCTCTCTGGGGTGGGATTGGACTGGGCTTCAGTGCAATGCTGAGCTCCTTGTAAAAGATCCTTGGGAAGCTAGTAATCTATAGTATGCAGTGGCTTCTAATTTATCAAGTTATCACATGTGGTTGATTGTTTCCTTTGATTTCTCTTTTTTTATGTTTATTTATTTTTGAGAGAGAGAGAGAGAGAGAGAGAGAGAGAGCACAAGGAGGGGAGGGGCAGAGAGAAAGGAAGACACAGAATCAGAAGCAGGCTCCAGGCTCTGAGCTGTCAGCACAGAGCCCGATGCGGGGCTCGAACCCACAGACAGTGAGGTTATGATCTGAGTCGAAGTCGGACGCTTAACCAAGTGAGCCACCCAGGCGCCCACATTTGGTTGACTGTGATAAAATTCTAACTTAAACAAGAACCTTGAGGGCCCAAGAGGCTGTTCCACTTGACCGTTATGGAGATAATTAGGGACCATTGCCTGGCTGTAGTGTTACATGCATTCTTCTGTATGCACTGCACTTATAGAAAGAAAATGACCAGCTCAAGTCTTTGACTCTCACTTTATTTTAGTCTGAAAATTAAAGAGCTTCCTTGACAGCCATAGAATAATCAGTTATTTCCTGTATCTCAGAACCAATATTGCTAAAAAAACAAAAAAAAAAGCAAAACAAACAAACAAAAACAAAAACAAAAAACCCACAAAATTTAATTATATGCAGCAGAAATACAACATCAACTGGGTTCACAGACTCATCAACTTTCTCATGTGACAAAGAAGGTGTAGATTAGGGGAAAAAAAGGAACCCTGAGACTTGAAATGGATACTTTGAACTCAGATGAAACTGAGGATTTTGGACCCTAGTTTACACAGCCTTCCTTGCTATTGGGAGTGGCACACCCTCTTGTTTGTTTTCAACGTTTATTTATTTTTGGGACAGAGAGAGACAGAGCATGAACGGGGGAGGGGCAGAGAGAGAGGGAGACACAGAATCAGAAACAGGCTCCAGGCTCTGAGCCATCAGCCCAGAGCCCGATGCGGGGCTCAAACTCATGGACCACGAGATTGTGACCTGGCTGAAGTCGGACACTTAACCGACTGTGCCACCCAGGCGCCCCACTTGTTTGTTTTCAGAAGCTTGCCTTTCTGTACTTGAAAATTTGGAATAAGTTTTTTGGGGGGTAGATGCCTTGCAAGGACATATCCATTCTCCTCAAGGCCATCACAGCCATCTTCTATTACCGTGGGACTCCTACTAATATCCCCTCCCTATGAAGATCATTAAACAGAAGCACTGTCAGTCCTTGGTGAAACTGCAGGTGTTAATGCATGATAAATGCATTTTAAAAATCATTAGTGGTAATGCTTACAAAATTCAATGTATGTCACCTGTTTACACACAAGTCAGAGAGAGCTTGACTAATAACTGATTTATTTCAAATTTAATCTGGTTTTAACCCAAGTTGCAACTTGTTTTGATGTAGTATTTTTTTTAAGAGAGAGAGAGAGCATAAATGGGGAAGAGAGGGAGAATCTTAAGCAGGCTCCACACTCAGCACTGAACCCAACTTGGGGCTTCATCCCATGACCCTGAGATCATGACCTGAGCTGAAATCATGAGTCCGATGCTCAACTAACTGAACCACTCAGGAGCCCCTGATCTTTATTGGGCAGATCATCACAGCTCCTGGCACTTGGTATGAAGCTATTGGTTTGGCTAATACTGGCTTCTCTATATGAATATGAAAAAAAATATTAGAAGCAAGTTTCACTTACTTGGTAGGGCCAACAGTACAGCTTCACAGTTGTCTGAAGGTGATGTTAATTCTGTTCTCTGCCATATTTTTGTCTGTAAATATTTTGATTTTTTTCACATTCTATTACTCATTACTGATTGTATCATTTTGATTGGATCTAATGTGTAGGAAGTAGGAACTACTTAAGCATCTTAGTATGATATATGCCAACTAGAGAGAGATTGACAAGTTCAATCTTTTATAAATAAAACTTTATTGGAACAGAGCCATGATGTTTACATATTGTCTATAGTTACTCTTATACTATAACAATACAGTAGATGTGACAGACATCTGTCACACGGAGGAACCTCCACACTGTCTTCCAGAGTGGCTGCACCAATTTGCATTCCCACCAACAGTGCAAGAGGGTTCCCGTTTCTCCATATCCTCTCCAGCATCTATAGTCTCCTGATTTGTTCATTTTGGCCACTCTGACTGGCGTGAGGTGATATCTGAGTGTGGTTTTGATTTGCATTTCCCTGATGAGGAGCGATGTTGAGCATCTTTTCATGTGCCTGTTGGCCATCCGGATGTCTTCTTTAGAGAAGTGTCTATTCGTGTTTTCTGCCCATTTCTTCACTGTGTTATTTGTTTTTCAGGTGTGGAGTTAGGTGAGCTCTTTATAGATTTTGGATACTAGCCCTTTGTCCGATATGTCATTTGCAAATATCTTTTCCCATTCCGTTGGTTGCCTTTTAATTTTGTTGGTTGTTTCCTTTGCTGTGCAGAAGCTTTTATCTTCATAAGGTCCCAGTAGTTCATTTTTGCTTTTAATTCCCTTGCCTTTGGAGATGTGTCAAGTAAGGAATTTCTGCAGCTGAGGTCAGAGAGGTCTTTTCCTGCTTTCTCCTCTAGGGTTTTGATGGTTTCCTGTCTCACATTCAGGTCCTTTATCCATTTTGAGTTGTTTTTTTTTTTTTTGAATGGCGTAAGAAAGTGGTCTAGTTTCAACCTTCTGCATGTTGCTGTCCAATTATCCCAGCGCCATTTGTTAAAGAGACTGTCTTTTTTCCATTGGATATTCTTTCCTGCTCGTCAAAGATTAATTGGCCATACTTTTGTGTGTCTAGTTCTGGGGTTTCTATTCTATTCCATTGGTCTATGTGTCTGTTTTTGTGCCAATACCATGCTGTCTTGATGATTACAGCTTTGTAGTAGAGGCTAAAGTCTGGGATTGTGATGCCTCCTGCTTTGGTCTTCTTCTTCAAATTACTTTGGCTATTCGGGGTCTTTTGTGGTTCCATATGAATTTTAGGATTGCTTGTTCTAGCTTCAAGAAGAATGCTGGTGCAATTTTGATTGGGATTGCATTGAATATGTAGATAGCTTTGGGTAGTATTGACATTTTAACAATATTTATTCTTCCAACCCATGAGCACGGAATGTTTTTCCATTTCTTTATATCTTTTCCAATTTCCTTCATAAGCTTTCTATAGTTTTCAGCATACAGATCTTGTACATCTTTGGTTAGATTTATTCCTTGGTATTTTATGCTTCTTGATGCAATTGTGAATGGGATCAGTTTCTTTATTTGTCTTTCTGTTGCTTTATTATTAGTGTATAAGAATGCAACTGATTTCTGTACATTGATTTAATATCCTGCGACTTTCCTGAATTCATGTATCAGTTCTAGCAGACTTTTGGTGGAGTCTATTGGGTTCTCCATATATAATATCATGTCATCTGCAAAAAGTGAAAGCTTGACTTCATCTTTGCCAATTTTGATGCCTTTGATTTCCTTTTGTTGTCTGATTGCTGATGCTAGTACTTCCAACACTATGTTAAACAACAGCGGTGAGAGTGGACATCCCTGTTGTGTTCCTGATCTCAGGGAAAAAGCTCTCAGTTTTTCCCCATTGAGGATGATGTTAGCTGTGGGCTTTTCATAAATGGCTTTTATGATCTTTAAGTATGTTCCTTCTATCCCGACTTTCTCAAGGGTTTTTATTAAGAAAGCGTGCTGGATTTTGTCAAAGGCCTTTTCTGCATCGATTGACAGGATCATATGGTTCTTATCTTTTCTTTTATTAATGTGATGTATCACATTGATTGATTTGCGAATGTTGAACCAGCCCTGCAGCCAGGAATGAATCCCACTTGATCATGGTGAATAATTCTTTTTATATGCTGTTGAATTCGATTTGCTAGTAACTTATTGAGAATTTTTGCATCCATATTCATCAGGGATATTGGCCTGTAGTTCTTTTTTACTGGGTCTCTGGTTTAGGAATCAAAGTAATACTGGCTTCATAGAATGAGTCTGGAAGGTTGTCCTTCCCTTTCTATTTTTTGGAATAGCTTGAGAAGGATAGGTATTATCTCTGCTTTAAACGTCTGGTAGAACTCCCCTGGGAAGCCATCTGGTCCTGGACTCTTATTTGTTGGGAGATTTTTGATGACTGATTCAATTTCTTCACTGGTAATGGGTCTGTTCAAGCTTTCTATTTCCTCCTGATTGAGTTTTGGAAGCGTGTGGGTGTTTAGGAATTTGTCCATTTCTTCCAGGTTGTCCAATTTGTTGGCATATAATTTTTCATAGCATTCCCTGATAATTGCTTGTATCTCTGAGAGATTGGTTGTAATAATTCCATTTTCATTCATGATTTTATCTATTTGGGTCATATCCCTTTTCTTTTTGAGAAGCCTGGCTAGAGGTTTATCAATTTGTTTATTTTTTCAAAAAAAAAACAAGTCTTGGTTCCATTGATCTGCTCTACAGTTTTTTTATTTTTTTTTATTTTTTTTATTTTTATTTTTTTTATTTTATATATATATATATATATATGAAATTTATTGACAAATTGGTTTCCATACAACACCCAGTGTTCATCCCAAAAGGTGCCCTCCTCAATACCCATCACCCACCCTCCCCTCCCTCCCACCCCCCGTCAACCCTCAGTTTGTTCTCAGTTTTTAACAGTCTCTTATGCTTTGGCTCTCTCCCACTCTAACCTCTTTTTTTTTTTTTCCTTCCCCTCCCCCATGGGTTCCTGTTAAGTTTCTCAGGATCCACATAAGGGTGAAACCATATGGTATCTGTCTTTCTCTGTATGGCTTATTTCACTTAGCCTCACACTCTCCAGTTCCATCCACGTTGCTACAGTTTTTTTAGATTCTATATTGTTTATTTCTGCTCTGATCTTTATTATTTCTCTTCTTCTGCTGGGTTTAGGCTGTCTTCGCTGTTCTGTTTTTATTTTCTTTAGGTGTGCTGTTATATTTTGTATTTGGGATTTTTCTTGTTTCTTGAGATAGGCCTGGATTGCGATGTATTTTCCTCTCAGGACTGCCTTCGCTGTATCCCAAAGCGTTTGGATTGTTGTATTTTCATTTTCATTTGTTTCCATATATTTTTAATTTCTTCTCTAATTGCCTGGTTGACCCATTCATTCTTTAGTAGGGTGTTATTTAACCTCCATGCTTTTGGAGGTTTTCCAGACTTTTTTCCTGTGGTTGATTTTAAGCTTCATAGCATTGTGGTCTGAAAGTATGCATAGTATGATCTCAATTCTTGTATACTTATGAAGGGCTGTTTTGTGACCCGGTATGTGATCTACCTTGGAGAATGTTCCATGTGCATTCTAGAAGAAAGTATATTCTGTTGCTTTGGGATGAAGAGTTCTAAATAGATCTGTCAAGTCCATCTGATCCAATGTATCATTCATGGCCCTTGTTTCTTTATTGACTGTGTGTCTAGATGATCTATCCATTTCTGTTAAGTGGAGTGTTAAAGTCCCCTGCAATTACCGCATTCTTATCAATAAGGTTGCTTATGTTTGTGAGTAATTGTTTTATATATTTGGGGGCTCCCGTATTCGGCGCATAGACATTTATAATTGTTAGCTCTTCCTGATGGATAGACCCTGTGATTATTATACAATGCCCTTCTTCATCTGTTGTTATAGCCTTTAATTTAAAGTCTAGTTCGTCTGATATAAGTATGGCTACTCCAGCTTTCTTTTGACTTCCAGTGGCATGATAAATAGTTCTCCATCCCCTTACTCTCAATCTGAAGGTGTCCTCAGGTCTCAAATGAGTCTGTTGTAGACAGCAAATAGATGGGTCTTGTGTTTTTATCCATTCTGATACCCTATGTCTTTGGTTGGCGCATTTAGTCCTTTTACATTCAGTGTTATTATAGAAAGATATGGGTTTAGAGTCATTTTGATGTCTGTGGGTTTCATGCTTGTAGCGATGTCTCTAATACTTTGTCTCACAGGATCCCCTTAGCATCTCTTGTAGGGCTGGTTTAGTGGTGACAAATTCCTTCAGTTTTTGTTTGTTTGGGAAGACCTTTATCTCTCCTTCTATTCTAAATGACAGACTTGCTGGATAAAGGATTCTCGGCTGCATATTCTGTGTGTTCTTCACATTGAAGATCTCCTGCCATTCCTTTCTGGCCTGCCAAGTTTCAGTAGAGAGGTCAGTCACGAGTCTTATGGGTCTCCTTTTATATGTTAGAGCACGTTTATCTCTAGCTGATTTCAAAATTTTCTCTTTATCCTTGTATTTTGCCAGTTTCACTATGATATGTCGGGCAGAAGATTGATTCAAGTTATGTCTGAAGGGAGTTCTCTGTGCCTCTTGGATTTCAATGCCTTTTTCCTTCCCCAGATCTGGGAAGTTCTCAACTATTTTTTCTTCAAGTACACCTTCAGCACCTTTCCCTCTCTCTTCCTCCTCTGGGATACCAATTATGCGTATATTATTTCTCTTTAGTGCATCACTTAGTTCTCTTTTTCCCCTCATCCTCCTGGATTTTTTATCTCTCTTTTTTTCAGCTTCTTCTTTTTCCATAATTTTATCTTCTAGTTCACCTATTCTCTCCTCTGACTTTTCAATCCAAGCTGTGGTCGTCTCCATTTTATTTTGCAGCTCATTAATAGCATTTTTTAGCTCCTCCTGGCTGTTCCTTAGTCCCTTGATCTCTGTAGCAAGAGATTCTCTGCTGTCCTTTATACTGTTTTCCAGCCCAGCGATTAATTTTATGACTATTATTCTAAATTCACTTTCTGTTATATTGTTTAAATCGTTTTTGATCAGTTTGTTAGGTGTTGTTATTTCCTGGAGCTTTTTGAGGGAAATTCTTCCCTTTTGTCATTTTGGATAGTCCCTGGAGTGGTGCGGAACTGCCTGGCACGTCCCCTGTGCTGTCTTGAATAACTTGCGTTGGTGGGCAGGGCTGCAGTCAGACCTGATGTCTGCCCCCAGCCCCCCGCTGGGGCCACAGTCAGACTGGTGTGTACCTTCTCTTCCCCTCTCCTAGGGGCGGGATTCACTGTGTGGTGGCATGACCCATCTGGGCTACTTGCACACTGCCAGGCTTGTGGTGCTGGGGATGTGGCGTATTAGCTGAGGGTAGATGGGCAAGGTGCACAGGGGCGGGAGGGGCAGGCTCAGCTTGCTTTTCCTTGGGAGATCCGCTTTGGGACGGGCCCTGCGGCACCGGGAGGGAGTCAGACCCGCTGGAGGGATGGATCCGCAGAAGCGCAGCTTTGGGTGTTTGCACGGTGCCTGCCAGTTCCCTGGCAGGAACTGGTTCCCTTTGGCTGGTGGATAGGCGAGGGAGATGGCGCTGGCGAGCACCTTTGTTCCCTGCCAAGCTGCGCTCTGTCATCCAGGGCTCAACAACTCTCCCTCCAGTTGTCCTCCAGCCCTCCCTTTCTCCGAGCAGAGCTGTTAGCTTATAACCTTCCAGATGCTAAGTCCCGCTTGCTGTCGGAACACACTCCGTCTGGCCCCTCTGCCTTTGCAAGACAGACTCGGGGGCTCTGCTTGGCTGGCAGGCTGCCCCTTCACCCCGGCTCCCTCCGGCCAGTCCGTGTAGCATGCACCGCCTCTCCGCCCTTCCTACCCTCTTCTGTGGGCCTCTCTTCTGCGCTTGGCTCCAGATACTCCATTCTGCTAGTCTTCTGGTGGTTTTCTGGGTTATTAGGCAGGTAGGTGGACCCTAAGTGATCAGCAGGACATGCGGTGAGCCCAGTGTCCTCCTGCGCCGCCATCTTCCCAGGATTCTCTGATTTGCATTCTTAATGAATCAACCAAAATTATTTTTTCCAATTGGTTAGATGAAGGAAAGGGGGTTATTTATTACCTTTCTAGGAATCCACCAACATCAAATTCAGCAGTGTTTTTTCTAAAAAGGTAAGGATACATAAACATGAAAACATATATTAATAAGCTCCACCACATTAATTGAATAAATATGAAACATATAAAGGAAAAATTAAGGTAAAAAATAACCAACGCTTAAGTGTATAAAGGATTTTTAAATAAATAAATATCTAAAACTAAGAATAGAAGGGAAATTTTTTAGAGTAGTATTAAAGGAGATCTTAAAAAATGTAGACCTAAAGTCATCCCCAGTGATCATACTTTAGAAATATTTCCATTCAGCTCAGTGGGAACAAAACTGCTATATACCAATCATTTCACATTACACTGGAAGTCAGTTAATTCCATAAGACAAGAAACGGGAAATTAGGATCATGAGTATTGGCAAGAAAAAAAAAATATCATTTGCAGAAAATGTAACTGCCTAAATAATATATCAAAAAGTATTTTAAAATATTTTTGTGGATAGAGAATAAGCATACATAAATAATTATTGAATTTATAAAATTAAACTAACTGATTAAAACACCATAGAATCCCTTTACGATCTGCCAGCTGTGGTGGAATCTCCGCCAAGATGTAGATTTCTGGAAAACCCTTATGGGGAAGACCATCTCTCTAGAGGTCGAGCCCTCGGATGCAATAGAAAAGGTAAAGACCAAAATCCAGGGTAAGGAGGGAATTTCTCCTGATCAGCAGAGCCTGGTTTTGCTGGCAAGCAACTGGAAGGTGGACGTACTTCTTCTAACTGCAATATTCGAAAGGAGTCCACTCTATCTTGTGTTGAAACTTCGTGGTGGTGCTAAGAAAAGGAAGTCTTACACCATTCCCAGGAAGAATAAGCATAAGAAAAAGAAGGTTAAGCTGGCTGTCCTACTATAAGGTGGATGAGAATGGTAAAATCAGTTGCCTTCATTGGGAGTGCCCTTCAGATGAATCTGGTGCTGGGGTTTTTATGGCTAGCCACTTTGACAGATGTTATTGCGGCAAATGTTGTCTGACCTAGTGCTTCAACAAACTGGAAGGCAAGGAATTGCGTGCGGGTTAATAAAAAACAAACTAAAAAAATACAATGGAATAAATTTTCCACCAACAATAACAAAGCTCCTTGGAAAAATTCAAATTACAAATGAGGAGGGCACTTGTTGGGATGAGCACTGGATGTTATATGGAAACCAACTTGACAATAAATTTCATATTAAAATAAAAAAAATAAAAAAGAAGCTGACTAAAGGGAGACGTTCTCAATGTTGATGGATGATAGTATTCAAAGTTATGAACAGATTGATACATCCAAATAATCTTGGCTTTTAAAAAATTCCGGTAAAAGCTCCAATGCTATTTATTCACAACACTTAGAGAAAAAACGTATCTTAAAATGACTGAAGGAAATACAAGTTCAAGAAAAACAAGATAATTATTTAATTCAAAAATGATGTGGAAAATTTCCACATCTAATAATAAGATATCATGATGTGATTTTACCTTGACTTCAAAAATATAATAAACTACATGTTTAGAAACGCTCCTACCATAAAAACCTAATAATACTGGCATAAGGCACATATACTTTAAAGTGCATATCTAAACAAATTAGAAAGTAAGAGCAACCTACATATATCTAAAATAAGACATTACTGAACCCAGAGGGGTTATGGACCACTGGAGACATGATTTGTATTGTTAAAAGTAGAACATCTGCTTCTCATAAGTGATGGAGGAGAACGTGGAGCCTCTGGCCCACACCAGGTAGAAGGTGAAGACTTAAAAATAAATCTAGGATGTTTGGAAGGTTACATTTTTAAGGAAAGGTAAACTTGGAGGGAAAAGAAATCATATTTTCTAAGGAAAATTTTGAAACAAGCTAATACTGTACTGATCTGTATATATGTGTTTGTGTGTGTGTGTGTGTGTGTGTGTGTGTTAAATATATATAATATATATATTATATATATTTAATGTATTATATATTTAATATACTTAATATATTAGACACAGTATCTATTTCCCACATACACCGAGAATTTCCAATCATAGTACTATCTCCAGGAAGTTTTTATCTTCCCACTTGCATTTCTGTTGGGATCCATAAAAAAACTTAAAGTTGTCATCAAGGTTGGTAGAACACTAGGTACTCAGCAGAAGGAAATACATATTTTTTTCCTAGTGGAGTTTTTCTCAATGGAGTCTATTTTGTACAGTGGCATAAGACTTCATGAGACACTGAGAGATTGTCATACGGACAAGAGATAAAAAGAATTTGTTGGTAAAAAAAATTGTTGGTAATGGCTGAATATTTACTATATTTGAGGACACTGTAAGTTTGGTTTTGCAGCTAATTAAATAAAAATTACATACACATAAATATTTGTTATTCAGAGTGGTATTCATACTAATTTTAAATTCCTCAGTACTAACTAACCAAGTATGTTTGAGAGAAAATGTTCAATTTTTTGTTGTTTGTAATTGATCTGTTTTATTCAGTTAATGAACAGATATTGTCATACTCTGTGAGGGTCCAAGTTAAAAGCAGTCTCCCTTTGGATAGAAATATGGGCATCCTGATATGTAATTCTATTCAGTGTCACTCATTTACCTATCAGCTCTCTCTGCTAAAGCATTTATGGATATGTTTACTAAAAGCATAAAGAGCTCACCATAAAATGCATTATTTAAGGCAGTAGCATTTTAATTTGTAACTTATTATGGAAAATAAAAATAAACAAAATAATAAATAAGAGTAAATAAAACAACTCTATGGAAAATAAAAATAAGAGCCTATTTTTCATTTTCTCTAAATTTTTTCTAACCAACTAAAGCATCATTGTATTCGTAATTATTTTTTACTGTTTATACAACTAATTTACTGTCTGAGGCAGAAAGCAAGACACATGCAAAGTCTTCACTATGTTAAGGTCAGGTAATCAATTTCCTATCCCAAAAGACAAAACTAATAGTACAGAGGATTATCACTAAATACAAGCAGCTGCTTTTGTAAGACTGGAGCTTTTCTAGGGAATCCTGCAATAATGGAGTAGGTAGGAGACAGAATCCCATGTACGTCTATCTATGAATTCTGTGAAAACTGCCTAGGTGTTTTTTAACTACAAATGAAACAAGGATTAATTTTGCTTTGATTCAAGTAATTGCTATTAAACATCAATGCATTTGAAGCAAAATATGCAATGGTAATGAAGAAAAGAATATTTATCTTTGTTCTGAATGTCATTCAGGATTTTGTTCTTAATAAATATAACTCTAATTCTTATACTTTTAAGAATTTCAGGAGTTTACCTGATATAAACCATTCAGTACAAATATTAACATACTTGCTATCTCTACATATTATCAAAAACTAACAGTTTTTACACCATATTTAATACAATTGATAACAACCCTACATATTATTTTCTTTTCACAAGTTCATACAATGTTGTAACACTCTGTAAAGACTGATTAAATATAAACAATTACTAAATTTAATTAATGCTATAGATCAATTTCATTTCATAAGAAAACACATATGCGATTTTATTCTTCTCTGAGGGTTTTATCTAAAAATCTATTGATGCAATGTTACTCATTAATATTTCAAATTCCCCTTAGTTTTAATTCTAGGCATGATACACGCAGGCAAATTGTGTAAGTCTTTGTTTAGAATATAAACAAAGTAAGCAGTTATCTTAATATTGAAATTATTTCTTTGTATATTTAGCCAATTAGTTTTACATCTTAGCAACATTCAACACAACTGAAAGAACATTTCTTTTGAAATATTCTTTTTCCTCAATCTCCATCAGATTACATTTTTTTCTCCGTTTCCTTTCATAGCTATTACTATTCAACCTGATGTGTCACTCCTCAAGACTTTGCCTTAGACTCTTGTTTTCTCATGTCCCCTCCTTTTCTAGGTGAATTAATTAATTTAATTTTTTAATTTAAATGAATTTTTAAATTTTTAAAATCATCTAGTATCAGCTCATAAATTATATTTTTCGTCTTTGGAATTCCAGACCCATACATTCAATTACATTCTTAATAATTCCAGTTGTACTAATTGGCTGATTTCTTAGCCACTTTAAAGTTAATGTGCTCAGAACTGAATGCCTAATTCACTTCTCACCCTACCGCTTTCCCATCCCCACTGTGCACCTGACCCTCCACCAATTTAGTGAAACAATTTAGTCTGTGTTCTCCATTTCAGTAAGTTTTATTTTAACAAACAGGTTGGTTCTTCCTAAAAGCTAGGGATTATCTTTGATGTAACGTTATATGTCCTTTTCCTTCCTACTTTGGTCTTTCAAATATCACCAATCTGTGGATATCTAACATCTCAAATATGTATCCATACCTTCACTGTTCTCCAGGGTGCCTGCCATCATTCTGTGCAGCCAGCATCATCCTGCATTACGTTGAAACTTTAATATGTTTCTCTCATTCTACTCTTAGATCCAAAGACCACCTCCAATTCATTCTCCATAAAGTTGAGAGATTTTTCAATGAGTATAATACTCCAACCTTTCTATGATTCAAACCATTCAGTCATTTCCCATAGTAATTAAGTTAATTCACAAAGCCTAATGTTTGCTCCCTACTTCTGTGCCATTTTCTTTTTGTCTAATTTACCAACCTTGTCTCTCTTGTTGTTGCTTTCCCCTTCATGTTCTACTCACTGTGGATTTTTTTTTTAATTTCTTGAACACAATGAAATATTCTTTGAACCAAAGCAAATGTCTTCCCTTTCCATAAACTGCCTTTCCCCTGTTCAACATTTGACTTACTTCCTATAAGTGTTTCATTTTCAAATAGACCTAATTTGACTATCAATTCCCAAGTAGGTATTCCTGTTATACTCACCTAAATTCATCTTCAGTGTTTATTTACATTGATTATCTATTTAACTACATATCTATCTATTTATCCATCTATCTATTCATCCATACATGTAGTTAGCTATAATCTACCTGTAGTCATTTTAGATTCTTGAGTAACTTTAAGCATCATGACAGAATGTTTGTATTTATTTTTATCATTGTTTTTCCAAAATCTTCCAATGCTGTTTTATATCAATATGTATTAATAATCTTATAATATAATGTTATCAATTGTTGAATGAGTGAAAAATTGACAAACTAATGAGCAAGTTCTATAATGAATATATATCTACACATACATATATATAAATTGCCAAATGTCCTAATTTCAGCACATTTACACTAATATGCTTAAGTTTCCAAAAATTGATTCACCAGCAAAAATTTAGTACACTCAAC
This sequence comes from Lynx rufus, assembly GCF_022079265.1. Classification (NCBI taxonomy): domain Eukaryota; kingdom Metazoa; phylum Chordata; class Mammalia; order Carnivora; family Felidae; genus Lynx; species Lynx rufus. Next base: position 41,237,058 of record NW_025814823.1, read on the forward strand.
AGCAACTCCACATTTGATGCCAAAATATGATTGCAAATTACATCCTTAAAGTTCAAAATACAATAAAAATTGCAATAAAAGAGTAATGTTATCTTAAATCACAAGCTTTAGTTTTACCTTATATTTGTGAACATAATGGTCTCATGTATTACTAATAAAAACTTTAATACCCAGACAATTTCACATTTTTTCTTAACAAATTGTTATTATCTAGTGGAAATAATTGGTAATTTTTCAAAAGGTATTTGGGACTGAAATTTTTAGCTTTCATATTCACATAACTTTTGGGTGAACATTTTGCAATATAAGAGAATGAGAAAAAATATACACAAATGAATATTTCTGTACAGTTATCTCAAATTTTAAAATACTTTTTAACACTTGCCATGCTTTTATAATTAATACGATTTGTTGTAGAACTAAACACTTACACATGCTTTAGTCACTGAACGTAGCAACAACCCTACATGCTTACAGTAAAATGCTTTTATCCTGTTAAAGTATATGTTTATGCAACATTTTAATAAATGTTTACTAATTTAATCATAATTGATAACAAATAAGGTCTAAGTGCCCACTAACCTGTTTGTAAGTATTTTCAGTGTTGACTAAGGCAACAGGAGACTTTGAAGATGTTTTGCCTCTTTACTTAGAGCATCCACTTCACTAAAATGTGATAGCAGAGAAGCATCAAATATGCTTTGTAAAACATCAGGAATGCAAATAGAACAAGTTAAGCACTCTATGTATGACATTGATTCCTGAAAAAAAAAGATGAAAAACAAATTGCAATATTCAATAATAAAGTATGATTGATTTATTATCATTATGATTTTATCATACTCTTCTTAATACAAAAATGTGCATTAGTTCAAATTCAATAAAGAACTGATGAAAAACTATTAAGCTTGGTACCGTGGTTCACAAATTATGTAATGTGATCTCTGGCTTCAAGGAGCTTAAAATCAGAAATGATCCACAGAGTCACATAGAGTTGTAGTCTAAGTATATTGACTGCTCTCAGATATTTCAACAGACAGAAACAAGGCACAGAAGGCTGTGTTTGTGTATGTATGTATATCTACAGGTCTTGGAAAATTTAGAAGGGCTAGTTTTTGAGCTGAATTTTAATAATAAATGTTGGATAATTAGAAATGATGAATTAGGATATTTTCAGAAATGCAGAACTGTACACAAAGTGTGAAAGAGTAAAAAAAGTAAATAGCAAGTGGTCTAGTTTTAATTTGAGAATCCAGAAATTGTTAGTAGACAATAAAAACAGAATGAAAAATTAAATCTTGATTTTAAACTTAATTGTGTATTAAAGTTTTTGAGTTTTAGAGGAAATGGGAAGTTAACTGAATACTTTCAAAACAAAAATGTTTTAATCAGTTCAATATTTTATAGACGTGACTTTACCCAAGCATGACTATCTTGCAAAAGGATATAGGCTCAATCTAACAAAATTTCACTGACCTTACTATTCTCCATCATTCAGAGGCAGCTGGCATTGGTGAAATGGCCAGACAAAATTAATTTAAGAAAACTATGCAATGAAGTTGCTGTCCCACATGATAGAATATATTTTTATTTATTTATTTATTTTAGTTTTTTTTCAAGTTTATATTTAAATTCTGGTTAGTTAACACTTAACATACAGTGTAGTATTAGTTTCAGATGTAGCGTTTAGTGATTCAACACTTACATACAACACCCGGTGCTCATCACAAGTGCACTCCCCCCGTCACCTATTTAACCCATCCACCTGCTCACCTCCATTTTGGTAATCATCAGTTTCTTCTCTATAGTTAAGAGTCTATTTCTTGGTTTTTCTCTCTTTTTGCCCCACTGTGTTCATTTGTTTTGTTTCTTAAATTCCACATATGTGTGAAATAATATTTTATTTGTCTTTCTCTGACTTATTTAGTTTAGCATAATACTCTCTAGCTTTATCCATGTCATTGCTAATGGCAAGATTTCATTCTTTTTAGTGGCTGAGTAAAAATCCATTGTCTATATATACCACAATTTCTTTATCCATTCATCAGTTGTTGGACATTTGAGCCCTTTCCATAATTTGGCTATTGTTTATAATGCTGCCATAAACATCAGGGTGCATGTATCCCTTTGAGTCAATGTTTTGTATCCTTTGGGTAAATACCTAGTAGTACAATTATTGGATTATAGAATAGTTACATTTTTAACTTTTTGAGGAACGTCCATGCTGTTTTCCAGAGTGCCTGCACCAGTTTGCATTCCCACCAACAGTGTCTCATTGCACTTTAAAATTGTCAACTGACTAAAGGAAATGTTTTTTTGTCCCTACAATCTTGATGGATTGGGAGGTTCTAGTGCCTGAAGGATGAATGCTTCTCTGAGAGAAGTAAGTCACATTTCTGACAAAATAGAAGTTAAGACCATCATTGGACAATTGGGGGTCTTCATCCACTGAGCCTACAGCATAGGAGAAGGTTGTGTATCAACTGTACTTGGAAAAAAATCGACTGACTGCTTCACAATAGGGACAATGAAGATTTTTTTTCTAACCAATATTACTCACTGAGTTGCATTTTAATTCTTCTTTCCAATAGTCCTAATAAGCTGCAACTCAGTAAAGATAAGGTCCCCAAGAACTCAAATGATGTGATTTGGTAGGTAAAAGACTGTCCAGCTGAAGTTAAAGGAAACATAGAGGAGGGAGATGGTGAATATGATCACAATATGAGCCTTATGGCTATAAAACAGACATCTATGGCAAGGTGCTGTATGCTAATAAATTATTTCATTTATCAACCGCCTCCTGCTACCTAGTATGAAGAACCCTGGAAAGCTAATATTTTAGGTTTCTGGAAGGAGCATGATCAAATTAATATCACTTCTGATTATGCAATACAGGATGAGAAACTGTACTGGGAACACAGCATTCCACCTGAAAGGGGTGAAGGGAAGGAGGAGATCTGAGGGTAAAAAGAATGGAGGATGTGGGATATCTTTCACTTGCCAATACGGATTCACTCTCCATCCTGGTATATCTTGCTCAGTGCCCCAAGATGTTGGCTGTTTAGTGTAGTTCATTTGGCTCCAGTGCTTCCTTGCTTCCAATTGGTTTAAGCCAATGGGTAACACCCGAAGGCAAGCAGATCAGAGCGTGGGAGGAGGAGGAATTTGCTCTGTTACTACTGTCTCCATTTTCCTGTCTGTGGGTTCACCTTATACAAGCAGAGCCCCTCCATTGAAGGCCATAATACTGCCTGATGACCTTCCCAGCTTTCGCTTTCTTGATTTCATCAACCACACGTCCTTACCCTTTCTGACCTTGTAGTGGTAAGGGCTCTTCCTCCATTCAACAGTTCCTCACACTGCTAAGGTTGCTGTGGTTTCCCTACACTTTGTAAACTTTATTGCTCTGTTTGTCCAACATGCTAATCTTGCTGGCTTTGGGGTTCTTTCTAAAATGATAAAAATGATTATTGTGATCTCTAAATTGACAAAGTTAGGGTCTTTAGGGATTATTTTGTCTTGGCAGCAGTATTAGAAAGCTGACAATCTGTAGGACCTCAGTACATACCAAATGGATTTTTAAAAAATCATACAATTGACAGCATCCTTCTTTAAAAATTCAAAGTGTGGAAAATGCATCTGTGAATTCTATCTTATAACACACTAATTAGTACTAGAAAATATGTAGTTTATTTGCATAGGCCAATTATTTTCGTATTTATTATAATGCTGTGGAATTTAAACTGATGGTTTATCACAAATTGTATGGAGGAACTGTTTTTGACTTGTCAATATTTGAAACATGGAAACCACTGTTACTACCTTGCTAAAGATCCACAAAGAATTAATCAAAGTATTTGTACTTTCATTTTTTCCTTCCACCTGACATTATATTAATATACCAGAACTTATTGCATGTGTCGTTTTATCAAAGATTCTTAACGAGAATCTTTAAAAGAAATAAAAGCAAAATAGAAGTAAATGTACTAATTTGTAGGATCAGCAAACATTATTTAAAAATAAAGCCCATCTCTCCTGAAATCAATATTACACTATATGTTAACTAGAATTTAAGTAAAAACTTGAAACAACATAAAATAAAATAAAACCTATCCAATATCAGATTTTTAAAGTTATAGATGTTATCTGTACTTGGGTTGTCTTAATCTCAATCTACTAATTGCTTAATTATTGTATACATACTTAAGTGTATTTATAAAGAGAAATGAGACAAAAAGATACTGATACATGCTGAAAGAGTATGTTATTTTATTTAAAATGTGTATTTATTTATGTATTTATGTATTTATTTATGAGAGAGTGAGGGGCAGAGAGAAGGAGACAAAGTATCCGAAGCGGGCTCTGTGCTGACAGCAAGGGCTTGATGCAGGGCTTGAACTCACGAATCTAGAGATCATGACCTCAGTTGAAGTTGGATTCTTAACCTACTGAGCCATCCAGGTGCCCCGAAAGAGTATTTTAAAGTCTAGATTTGTTTTTGCCTTTAGTCAAAGCATAGCTCTTTTTGTTGAAAAGTAATCTCCCCTCATATTTTATCCCTTTTAATTTTAAATTTATTTCAGTGTCATTCCTTACAAGTTCAATGTTTAATTAAAAGAATTAACTATCAGTGTGTTCTTATTATAGTAATTTGTATGTATGTGTGAATCTTTTAAATTTATATATATAGATTCACTTTTAACAGGGTATCTATAATTTCTCATAAATGAGTGTTACTATTTATATTTATATACACATACTCTGGCAATTTTGTTTTTTACCTGTGCCAAATTTCATGGGATATTTCAGTATCTATGACTGAATATATTTGTTAGGCTAGGAATAAATACATAGTCCCCAAATATACCTGTTCCCTCTGAGAAGTACATGGAAGAAGCAATCTACTAGGGTCCTTTTAGTTAGAACTATCACAAGCTTATAAATTTATTTTTCACTTTTCTCCATTATTTCCCCAATGTGTAGTATATGAAATGTGCTGATCTCACATGAGAAATAGAAAAATCTGGACTGATATAATAAAGACATCTGGTGAAAATATAAATTATTTTATTATTAAGTGGGGATATAAAATATACATGAAAAAAACATTTTATTTTTGATTTGAAAATAACTTTTTGATGGTGTATATTGTGTAGTTCTTTATAATCTCAAAGGCATTTACTTAAAAACAAATTCCAGGAATGCCATTCTGGCATATGCAACACAGAAAGCTAATTTCCCGAGCAACAGTCTAGCAAAATCCCCCTCAGAAATATCTCTGAATAAGAGTAAATTGATGGATGTATAGTTTCCATGCAATTCAAAATCAAATGAATCTGTCATCAAGAATTGGAGGAACTTGGCTGTAATCATTTTTTCTGTTTATATTATTCTACACTGATAAGTTTTTTCCTCTTTCCTGAATGCCAATTTCTTAGCAAATTATAGAATCAGTTCTCTTGTTTTCCTATTATCTATATTATGTGAAAGTGAGGTTAGGTGGATTTTGATTTTCTAAGTTTTTAGCTATTTCATTCAACTTTTAATTTTGTGCCAAATGGGCCATATTTTTAAAATTTTTCACCTTTATGCTTGTTGGCTTAGCAGTGTACCCTTGCAATTTCAACAGTATCTGGCACATAGTAGACCATCAATACATCTAATGGGTGAGTAAATGACATAATTATGCATAAAACTAATTGTCAAATCACGTTATGAAATGACTTTTACATCTTGCCCCAAATCTTGCTGTCCTAATCGCAACACTGATATTCCAGGAACATAAAATCAAGCTATCATAAAAAATTCTATTATACACCAGAAGATCATTTTTAACAATTTAGTTTTCCCCATATAGTTATTTTGAATTCCTTAAAAATTTACATTCTGTTGGTTTTAATCTATTCTCTTCTGGATGAGGGAGAAACTTAAAACAATAAAATGATTATATCATGTTTTATATATAAATTATCAATCTGCAACTTACTTTGGTACTCAGCTTCATTTCCAAATAACACTGACAAGATATTACCAAGTCAAGAAAAAATGTCTTAAGTGTGATTGTTATTAATATAGATTTTGCAAATATGGAATGAAACACTAACTTATTCATTTCAACCCATCCTTTTTTTGTCCATTGTGACTCATCCAAGCCTGGATCTAATTTTGAAATCAATAGAAAATATATAGATGGAATTTACAGGCATGAGCAAAAACATGAGAGATGCACAGTAAATGTGACCTTCGATCTTGAAGGCTAAACTATGAGAACAAAGACAATAGACAAAGTGATTCCACTTCAGAGTATCCTAACTTCATAGACTTAGAAAGAGAAATCTCCTCCAAAGTCTGCATTATGAACAAAATATGCAAAATTTTGTAACATTTCTGTCTTAAAAAGCATGTTGAACATTTATAGAAAAACAATGAAGATCTAAAATAGATCTCTAACACATGTACAAATGAACAAAATAGCATCTCAGTTTTTATGCTAACTGCAAAGCATGACAGCATTACCACGGACTCTGAAGAGCAGAGTGACAAAGTCTCCGTTTCCTAAATGCCTTTTTCAGTTGCTTGTTAAAAAAATATTCCTTCCTCTATCACATTCATGCGTACATCTTTACAACCACAACTCTGCCTCGGGCACTTTGTGGTGGCAGAGGCTACCATCTGGAAGGTGGTTGTGTATAGTAAATGAGTTTTAACAGAACCAATTGTGTTGGTTTCCTCCAGAGGGACGAACCCCTAACTGCAAAAATTCTTAGTACAACATTGAATTTTGCAGGAGAGTCTGCCCTACCTATTTGCTATATACACACTTGCCACCAGCTGTTTTATGCACTCTTGGCTCCCCAGCTGAGACAATTAAGGGAACAGGATTTGGCATTCTGTATAAATATGAGATAAGACTCTGGAGCTCTTTCCAGGTTGGCAAAGCATGGGGTAAAAAACACGGCTTTGCTCCAGAATAAAGACTTTTTAATCTTATAGGCAATGATCGAGGAATGAAAGAGGCAGATGCTAAAAGGATAATAAATATGGAAGCCTGGCCATCAGCAAAATATTGTAAATTAAATTAAGTGCATAAGAGTAGATGCATCCTGCAAAAAGGAAAGGGAAAGAAAATGCTAAATGTTTGGGTAGGGGGAGCAGATTGGGATATTTTGCTCGTGTGATGCTTTTCCTGAACACTGCATCTAGCTAAACATTATCCAGAGTAGCTACATTTCACTCCTGCTTCTAGCATGTACTGGGGTGTTGAGTCTGAAACCCTGTAAAGAAAAGAGCATGGGGGCAGGATTGGGTAAGTGATGAACGAGGTAAGTATGTACTCTAGAATAGAACCACTGTTCAAGTTACAGAAAAAAACAACTTCCTAATTAAATTAAAGTTGTTTGGTGACGTTTTAGCTGTAACGATGTTACCCAGTAAACATTCTCACCTTTATAATTTGTTTTCTACATAGAAAAGCTATAAATAAATATGACAAATTACTAATTTCTACGTTCATTCGTGTTGACACTGTTGCTTTCTTCTTTACTTTGCTTTAAAATTTCCTATGATCAATATGCCGTTTTTTAAATGAAAAAAATACAAAATAAAAAAATAGGATTTTTCTCTCCCGTCTCCTGTAAAAACAGCTATTGAAACTATTTTAGGTAAGCTAATAGGTCTGTTTCTTGGGAGAAAAAAATGCATGCATGTGAAGGCGGTTCCAGAAGCTGTATTTCCTACCCTGACTTCTAGCCCAAACACTAGATTCATATCCATAATTACTTGGTACCTCAACAAGACACACATCTCAAAACTGAAAAAGCTGAATCAAAAATCTTGATCCTGCCATCACTTAATTTGTATGTTTACCCATCTCCGGATTTTGTTGAGGCAATGTTAGCATTCAATTGTTAAAGAAACAGTACCCACTTGTCAAGCCTAAAGTAATTATATTCCCCTTGATACTTCTCTTTCCCCAACTCTGAAATTTATTTCATCAAAAACTCCCATTTATGCTAACTACAAATATATATGGACACTGCCCATGTCTTTACATATGTTTTTCCATGATCCTAGTAAAAGCCACTGTCAACTTTCACTGTGATTACTGTAGTAAGGAAAAAAGAAAGGAAGAAAGGGAAGGAGGGAAGGTGGGAGGAAGGCAGGAAGGCAGGGAGGAATGAAGGAAGGGAGAAAGGAAAGAAGGTGGGAGGAAGGAAGGAAGGAAGGAAGGGAAGGAGGGAAGGCAGGATGGCAGGCAGGAATGAAGGAAGGGATAAAGGAAAGAAAGTAGAAGGAAGGAAGGAAGGAAGGAAGGAAGGAAGGAAGGAAGGAAGGAAGGAAGGTGCGAAGATTGAAACTCCTTCCTCTAGCGTAGAAAGCCTTATGAGGTCTGCCCCCAGCCATATGCCTCATCACTCTTCATGTTACCTCCTATGTTAAATTCACACTGTAGTAGTTTTTCAAATATGATAAACTTTTAGCTACTTAAGAGTCTTTTGAAATAGATGTTCTGATTTCCTGGAATATTCTTCCTTCTCTTTCTGTGGTGGATTCTTTAACCCTCAAATTTCTTCTTAAATGTCATTTCTTTGCCCATGCAATCTAAGAAAATAAAAAAAAGTCACTATCCCATCACTTACTTTAACTTCCTATACACCACTTAACACTATCTCATATATGTCACACACGCGCACGCACACACACACACACACACACACACACACACACACACCAGTTTGTATTCCCTTTTAGCATAGAAACTTTTTAGGATCAGAGACTTTAATTGCATTGAGTACAATCAAATTCTGCCCCTTTAGAAGAGTGAGTGGCAAATAATGTTTATTCAGTATAAATTTGTTGGGTAAGTAAATGAGTAAGACTGGAGTTTAATTATTCTAATACCTTAAAATTCTATGTAATTTTAATAGCCAAACTGACACTGTTATATTTAATTCTAAGCTTCAATTCAAAGTAGCCATATCAGGAATAATTTTTTTCAATGAGAAAATTATAAAAAATGTACTTATTTTAACAATTCTGCAACTTCTATATTGATGGATTATTTTAAACATATTGTACTTCATTCACCTAACATAAGGTAACCAAATTGTATGGTCATAAATCTAGTATATCAAAATATTTTGATATTTGCTTGAGTATCCATATTATTAACTTCTTAAAACCTTAGTTTCAAAATTCCAATTGCTTTAATGTTTTTCCTAGCTAATGTGCATCAAGTGTTTTTATAAAAGACATTACACTAGTGCATATCTTGCATTTATCAGCATTCTATGCTTTCTCCTAAATAGATTTGCTGGGCTGAAAACAGGCATAAATTAAATAGTAACATGTAGCTATTGTAAAATAAATTGTGGCAACCTCATGAAGAATAGATAAATTTAAATGGTGGGACAGAAATACAAGCTACTAGGAAACATCAAAATAACCTAGTCTATCACAATCAGAAATTGATCATAATATTTTCTTCTAGAAGGTATTTGGTAAACAATAGATGCTATTTTTCCATAATTAACTGTGTTTATCAGCTAAATATAGGCTAACATATTACATTTCGTTTCCCTATCCTGTGTATGACCTTGCTCTTTTTCTCAGGGCAATGTCAATAACTTGGATTTCATGATATAAAATGAGTGTCAACAGATGATTTTTATAAAGTGCTCTCAATGTCCATTGATAAAAAATACATTAGTTCTAAAGATTGTCAACAACTGACCAGCAGTTAAGTGAAATGTTCCCACTGATTCAAATGAAGCATTTCTGACAATTAGCAGAAAGAAAATGATTTCTTAAGATCTAGTGACAGCATGAAAAGACAAATCCCTTAATGCTGTAAGAAGGCAACAGTGTGCATAAAGTGATTTTTTTGATTCTTGTAGTCATTTTGACCTTTCTTCATAGACCTTCATAGCTATGCTCTCTAAAAGTGTTCTTACCAATTGTTGTAAAAGATAAATTGTATTTTGTGAATTGCTCAAAAAGTAAGCTAGATGGTGCTAAAGAACACCATTCTATTTATTATGTGGGCATATTTACAACATAACTGTTGTTGGTAAGAATGAACAAAAAGGTTGACACCCATTACATTCACATCCAATTTGGTATTGCATTATAAATTAAACACAAAAGTTTACGAAGAAGACAGACTCAAGAAGGGGGTGAGATTAAGAGGTAGTCCATATTCATAAGCTTGTATTAAAGTAAACACAACATAACCCATAATCACAAAATAATAATTGTCACTATATAACAAACCTATGTCACATTTCTACTGCAGATATGTTACTATTCTTCTGCTAAATCTGTGGTACGTGAATATTCTGATCCTTTTGGGATACCTTTTTTTTTTTTCTTGCACTTAATATAAAAATTGAGCAGTGGGGTTTAAAGTGATAAACTACAACTGGGATACCCCAAATGTTTAGATATTATCTACAGCTCACCTTGGAATTGCTTTTAACCCCGTTTATATTTATGTCTGAAGGAAAACTTGTGTTCCATTAAAAGTAACTCATCATTTTCTCAAATTAAAGAGCCCCTTTTGGATTAAATCAGCTTCCCTCAGCCTGCCTCACAAGCACCACTTGCCAGTTTGAATGAGTGCTGTAGTCTGAGAAGGGTGCTGAAGAGTAGTTGGCTGCTTGGGCTTTGCCTTTAGCTTTCCGGGGTTCAGAGATTTTAAGCCCAAAAGAAAACTATGGGGTAGCATAATTTTTTTTTCATTTTAGCCATGTTGATAGGCATATAGTGATATCTTGTTGGGGTTTTAATTTTCATTTCCGTGGTGACTATTGATCCTGAACATATTTTTATCACACGTTGTCTTGTAACACCAGACACTGATGTAGTGCTAGATACACTGTACATGTTGCATACATTTCTGTTGAAGTGAATAATAAATCTTACAATCCCTGGACAAAGTGTATTATATTATGCTCACAAGACCATCCACGGTGATGTTATACACACATCTGAATATGGCTTTGGTTCAGAAGACGCTGGAAATCTTTTAATGGACCAAAAAAGTAACAGCTCATCATCAGAATCAAGATTTATAAGACTCTGTGCTATTTTTCAAGTTAGTGGGAAGTTGTTATGTGCTTTTTTTAAGGATATAAGCTGCTAGTGTATGCCATATTCTAGAAGGGGTAAGCACTGGCTTTGGGAGAGAGGGATGGGAAATTGAGCAATAAAATATTTCCCTAAAAATAGCCCACGTTCTACCATTGGAGACATGATCCCTATTCTCTTGTGGGTTTTGTGGTGAAGAATATTAACAATTAAATTAAAGCTCTGGTTACTTAGGATTATCCTTGCTTAAAAATTGCCTGGACTCTCCTGGCAACAGGTATGCAATAGTGTGCAGTACTTGAAAAATAAGAGATAAAGAGTAAATGCAAGCATAAGCAGATTTTTGAGTTGTGTTGAAATTTTAATCTAATAAAACATTCTTATGTAGGATGGTCATGAAATCCCTGTCCTCCCCCCTCCCCGCCACGTCCCACTCTAAATATCACACTTGAGGCTGTTTTTATACTTTTTGTTGTTGTGTTTCAGTCAATGCAGTTGTAGGAAGTCTTCAGAAATAGAAATTTGTAATTACTTTCTCCAGTCTCTTTCACAGTCCTCTACATGAAAAAACAGATGACTAAACAGACAGCATTTCTTACTGTGTTTGAAAGGTAACCAAAGCTTTTTGCAGAAGCAAAATGTGAATGAAACACACACATACACATATACAAGTGAATTGCAAAGGGCAAGAAATTGAGAGCAGATGGATCAGTTCTGCTAGTAAGACCATAACGAAATCATCTTCTCAGAGTTGAGGCTGTTGTTTTTTCATTCAAAGCATGCATCACAGACCATCCCAGAAGTTTAAAATCAAATATACAGATTAAGCTGGGTGAAATGTTAATCATGTAAAGCAAAACCGAAGGATTTAGGTTTCACACAGCAGTATGCACCGTCTGCATGTTAAATACAGGAAGACAAAATTCCACCAGCTAATTGAAAAATAGATATTGAATAAATTTAACATTAAGGAACATGTAATTATAGTGATACCCCCAAATGCTTGATTTACTTAATGAGAAGCCGTTTAGTAAGATGAACTCTTACAATGGAGTGAATATTATTACAGACCATTTCTGTATCATAATTTTCCTTTTATGTCATTCACCTAACAGGACATCTTTAAAAAAATAAACAATGATGGCAGAATTGAGCTGTATTAGTCTTTGTTAAATTTTAAGAATATTTAAAACTTAGGTATCCTCAGTTCTCACAGAGTTTAAATGATACAAGCCCTTCTAAGACACTGAATTCTGTAAAAAAAAAGGAACATAACCATCTTCCAGAAAGCCAAACAGGCCCAAATAAACTTCAGCAATGAAACTTAGTTTGGTAATGGCAATGATAAATCAGGAAACTACAGATCATATTAGTTAATTGCTATTTAGTTTTAAACCAAGTGCTGAAAAACAAATAATAGAGCTTCTTGTATATTGTTTAAATAGGGTGAAACTGGTAAGTATATTTCATGTAACATAAAAATTAATTCAGGACACTTCTCCCACCTTAAGGGCATTTCTTTACTCGACAATGGTAGGGAATTTGGTGACATTATAAATCAGAGCTTATCTAAATGCATTTAATTCCAACTGCATTCAATAAATACTTCCTTCTAATGTAGAAGCTTTAAAAATCCTTAGCAACTTGTTAACAATTGAAAAATGTATGAGAAAGCAGTGTTTTGACTTAATTTTGTTCCCTCTACCTAAACCTGCAATTTATTTTATCTATTGGAGGGACCACATGTCATTTTCACATGAAAAATATTAAATACTGAATTGACCACCATATTCTAGAAACAACAGTGTATCATTTATAAAATAAACACTGTTTGATTTGGGACCTGGGAATATAATGTCATATCACTCCCTTGCTTAAATTACATTACATAGCAAAGGTAAGTGGACTTTGGAGATGTTCAGATCTTTCATCAGCTGACTGTGAGTGAATCAACAGAGAGCCTATCTCTGGTTGTGTTTGTGACCTAATCAGGTGAGCCCTCTAAAAGAGACACTAGAGGTAAAAGACAGGTCTCAGCAGTCACTCCTCCTGACCTTGACAGAACAAACTCCTGTTGTGGAGAAGACCATGTGGCAGGAAATGATGGGTGATTTCCAGATCACCCACTCAGCCCTGCAACTTCAGGAACCTTGCCAGAACCAGTGAACTTGGGAGAGGACTCTGAGCCTCTGATGACATCGCAGCCCTGGCTGCCACCTTTGACTGGACACTTGCAAAGACCCTGAGTAACAGATCCAGCCATGTAATGTCCAAGCTTCTGCCCCGCAGAATCTGAATCTTGTTTTAAGCCACAAAAATGGTGATATTTTATTACATAGCAATGATAACTAATACCATTTTCATTAAGAACAAGAAGATATTAATAGACCATTATCATCCTTATCTGAGGACTTCAAAAGGACATTCAAGCAATAGGTCAGTATTGATGAAAATATAAACACTCTGGGACATTTTGAGAACTGATAATAACATAGAAATAGACATTTACAACTAATTTTTCTTGGAATTTAAACTGTATTCTTATTGATACCCATATGAAATACCCATATGAAATAAGTAAACATGATTTTTCAGTTTGGTGGTCTGTATAGGTTCACTCTAAATTTCTTCTGGTGTATTGGAAAATTCCTAAATATAAACCAAAAACTTACCTTTTGAGTATATACACAAAGCATGAAATACACAGAAGTCAATTCTACTTTCAGAAGCAGGAGAAGGGAAAGCACTCAGCTACTCAAGCATTTGTTAATCACCTTTAACTAAATACTTACATATTTGACTGAATAAGGGTAATAAGGAATTTCAAAAACTAGTAGAAAGAAGCTTATAGTATAAAAACTGAACTGCTGCTTGGCGAAGAAGTACTTTGCTAATCAGTTGAAGTTCTTCTTTTTATTTCTTGTTTTTTCTGCTTACTTCATAAACTATTGTATTCAGTATCACTGAAGAAATAGTACCAGACACTTTGTTTCAGATGATTCATATATCATGAGGACATTCTAATTTATATTTAAAAAACAAAATGGAGCACCATTGAGTGGCTCAGACGGTTAAGCATCTGACTCTTGAGCCACCGGTGAGTGGCTCAGGTCATGATCTCACAGCTTGTGGGATTGAGCCCAGCATCTGGCTCTGGCTGACAGCACAGAACCTGCTTGGAATTCTCTCTATCCTTCTGTCTCTCTGCCCATCCTCCGCTTGTAATGGCTCTCTTTCCCTCAAAATAAATAAATAAACATTTTTAAAAATAAAAAAACTTAAAAAAACCCCAAATTTTGTATGCTGCTGGTTACTATGTATCCTCAGATCTGAATTTGAACCTGGTTATTTATAAGATGTAGAAGATAAAGCCTAAAAAAGAGAGAAAAGAGTGAAAATTTTACTGTAGATTATAGACGGATAGATGATGATAGATAGATAGATAGATAGATAGATAGATAGATAGATAGATTTTTTATTTTGTTGCACTTACTTTCCTGCCGGTAAAAAAGTACAAAATCCAAGGGGAAAATATTAAACACAAACTGAAGGCACAGGAGTGTCAGCCAAAGCAGGTAGAAGTTGGGGGAAATTCCACCTTTGAATGAAGAGAAGCATGCTGGATGGTATCTGGGTGTCACTGGCTTTGTCCAGGTCGGCACTGCAACTAAAGCATCAGCACAAGAGGGCAGCCTTATAGGGCTGAGGAGGCACAAGTCAGCACAATTGCATCACAACACAATATGAAACATACCCTTCCCCATTTCAAACATGTGAAAGGTTTCCTCTTAGGTATACAAGAGCAGTTTGGTGAAGAAAAAGCCATTGGTTGGGCACTTAACCCCACACGGTTCATGAAACCTCATGAAGGGTCTTCTTTTCTAGTTCCAGTCCTAATGGCCTCCTTACACTGTTTCCTAAAGGTACTTCTCCTTACTCTCCAGAGCCTGTTTGCATGCTGACCCCTTCATGTAATCATCTGTCATTTTAAAATCTCAGCTAGCCATTCATTTCTTTGGGGAATTTCCCCTGACAACTCCAACAAGGACCAGTCCACTGGTTTCATAGAATTATGTAAATCTTATTGAAACAATTATCATAGTTTGTAATTTAAATTTATTTGATAGTTTTGATGAATGCCTGTGTCCCCTACTGTCCTAGAGATCCTATGACAGGATCTTGCATATGGTATAAGTGCTAAATTACTATTGCAGGTTTCTGTGCCATTTTAGTCCTTTCTAACCAACCTGTAATATATCTGTATTTGTAAGAAAAACTAAGAACATTTAAAGATCATCATAGGAGGTCAGGATGTATATACATGCCTTCTGGACCATAGTAAGGAAGCCTTTGAAGTAGGTGGTTAATGAATTTAGAATAAGACTCATTTGCTCTGTATGCAGTTTTCTTTATTAGAGCTTAGCTGCTTTGGTGATAACATGGAGGAAAGCAGACAGGTGAGTTTCTGGGAAATAAAGCTTCTTCAACAGGTGTACCAAAAAGGAGAAAGCCCTAGGGGTCATATTGTTGTCTCTCTCTGAAGGCTTTCTTAAAATAATGATACTGCAATGTTATCTCAGTTTTTTATACTCTTCTACTTGTACAAAATCATAATCATAAACAATATGTTTAGTTTCACAAGTAACTACTCTTGTCGCTTTACAGAGTTTAATAATAAGTAATAAATCAGTTTAATAATAAATAAATAAATTTAATAATAAATAATAAGTAAAATGTTTACCATCTTTGTCCTATTGGCATAGTTCAAAGAGATTTGTTTTTGGCATGCACATCTACTTCTTGGTGCTTGTAGGTGCAAATTTTGAGTCATAGATTTTTCAAAAATATGGTTTTGAGAACACTCTGCAGTCCAAATTTTACATAGTTCTATGCAATTCCCATTGAAGAATGTAAGAATAGCTCACATAAACAAAACTCATGGTTCACCATAAATACTAACTATCCATAAAACAGGAAGACCTTTTCAACTATTACCATCCCTGTTTGTTTACATTGGACCACCTTCTCCTAATCATCCCTGGAAACCTCCATAGATGTCGAAGTATAGTCCGCAAACTACCACTTGTTGGAATATTTAAACATTTCAGGAGGTTTCCAAGTGTCCTGAAATTTTTTCATCAGCTGAAGGGAACTCAAAAGGATCTACTTTATTCATTAGTTCTACAAATCAATGGAGAATTCTTTGGGTCTGCTTCATGGTAAATGTAAGCTTACAACCACTGGAGAAGGTGCTCGAGCATAGTCCTTTATTACACTGTCCAAGAGTGCATACTCTAATGCCTAGCAGTTTGAATGACCTGTGTGAAATCTTAAATTGCCATAATGCTAAATCATAGTGATAAATGTTGTCTGAAAGGATCTTTTATTCTGCTTGTTAAATGTCCAAAATGAAAGTATGTTATTTAAACCTAAGCGTTTTTTAGCATCCCTTAGAATAGGTTAGAAAATGTTAAGAAATCCAAAGTTTAAGAGCGTTCTTACATGTTTTTCTCTTTTTAACATGAGCTACAAATTACAAATTTCATGAATCCCTAACCAAGATCTTCAAAGCAAAACAAAAACACATTCCATTTAGCTTATTGCATGGCCTCCACCTACTTAAAAAAGCAGCAATTCAAAATATTTTCACTTATTGAAAAAATACTTAACCTGATCACCATAACTAACAGATGCTGAAGATGAGAACATATGGTTCATTCATAGCACCTAAAATTAAACTTTAAAACTCTACTGTTTGTCTCAATTTTTTTTATGGAGAAACTCTTTCTAGCTTTTATATTTCAACATTACATTGTTATGTTTCATTGTCTACCTAGAGAAAGGATCTTTTCAATGTCTTCATCAGTCATAGTTTGAACAATTATAGAGAAAAATGATAGACCTGAAGTTAATAGGAAACAGTTAGAAATTACCCTTTTTAATCATGGCTGCTTATTTAACTTTAAAGCCATTACATTGAATTAATGTAATAAAAATCAATCACTCTATATTATGGCTGTGTTGTAGAAGATAATAGAAACTTAAGAAAATCAATTTAGCTTTTGTGCCATTTGATATGATACATGTGGTTTGTGATAGCTAAGGAAGTAAAGAAAGGTCTTTGGTAACTACTCATAGTAATGGTGATAATTCAAATCCACATTATTCCAAGGAACCTGTGTTATAATCTGACTTTTTTCAGTTGAAAGAAAAATCCACTTTTATTATTTAAATCACTTAATTTTACATACTGCAGATGCCTTTTTAAAAAGCACAGTTTAATAATCATATCTAGGCATATTATTTTAATTTGTATTAAAAACAATCAAAGACATTGGTTTTACTGGCAATTAAACTGAATAACTGAAATTTCTGATAATGGCCCTGACTTTTAATTTAAATTATTGGGTGATATTTAAGTATAATCATAGATTAAGAATAGATTTAAAGAATTCATTTTGTCTATTATCATTTCCTCAGATATGACAATACCTAAATGTACTTTCAGCATAATTATGACTCTGAATTGTAGGCAATAAATAATTCTTTAATAAATTACTTTATATGTAACATTATCCATTTTAAATATGCAAGTAGGATAAATGTTATGTTTACATATATTTATAAATAATATTTCATATTTACAGATAATGCTATTGGCAAAGTATGTTATTCTCAATTTTTTAAAATATTTCCCCTTGGAGTAAACACATAAAATTTTGTGGTAAAGCATCCAGATACTTTTTTGAGAGATCATGTTGTAGGAATTCAAAAGGATGGAAGGAAGGAAGGAAGGAAGGAAGGAAGGAAGGAAGGAAGGAAGGAAAGAAGGAAGAAGGGAAAGGAGGGGAAAGGAAGAAAGAAATAAAAGGAAAAAAAAGAAAAGAACAGAAAACAAAAGAAAAGAAAAAAGAATAAGAAAGAAGAGAAGGAGAGAGGGAGGAAGAGGGGAGGGAGGAAGAAAATGTTGCTTTAAAAAACCTTTCATATCAGGGGCGCCTGGGTGGCTCAGTCGTTTAAGCATCTGACTTCAGCTCAGGTCATGATCTCGTGGTTCATGAGTTGTCAGGCTCTGTGCTGACAGCTCAGAACCTGGAGCCTGCTTCGGATTCTGTGTCTCCCTCTTTCTCTGACCCTCCCACACTTGTGCTCTATCTCTCTGCCTCAAAAATAAACATTAAAAAATTTAAAAATATTTTATATCAGTGCTAAATAATAATTTATTATGTCATATTTGCTTAATTTAATGTTTTTACATTAATTGGTAGTACTTACTATAAGCCACTGCTATTCTTGTAATGATAGACTATGTTTTCTATCCATTAACAAAACTATTTTAAAGAATGCCTTCTAATTTCCTAATCCCAAGTGTCATTTGTGAACATGTCCTATTAAATTCGATGTCTTGATCTATAATAAACATTATTTAAAAATAGCAAGAGCATTTATATAACACATTATCTGGTGGTACTCTTCTTACTTGCTATTGATCTTTAGCTCCATCAGTCATTAGTTGACTAGATGTAACTCAGGCAATGTCTAGATGTAACTAGACAATGATTCCACAGGGGACCTAAGACATGATCTTTTATGGCACAGTGTATCATCCATATGTATTATTTTTCTCATCAAAAACCATTCATAAAACATCAAATCAGGAAATGAAATAAATATTTATTGACTATATTATATGCAAACCTGAAGCTAAATATAATAGGCAGAGAGTTACAAAACAGATGGTAAAAGAAAAATACCTTGGAATATTTTGGATAACAGTTCTTTATCAGATATGTATTATGCAAATATTTTCTCCCAATGTGGCTTGTGCTTTTGTTCTCTTAACAGTATTTTTAATGGAGTTAAACATTTTAATTTTAGTGGAGTCAGGCTTATCCATTCTTTCTTTCATGGATCATGCTTTTAGTGTTATAGTCAAAAAAGTCATCACTGAACTCAAAGTCATCCAGATTTTCTCTTATGGTATCTTCAAGGAGTTTTAGATTTTGCAGTTTTGTACTAAATTTTGTGGTACATTTTGAATTAATTGATTTATTGAGAAAAAATCAATAGAGACATTGATTTTATTGATCTTTCTACTTACATAGGTGGAGGCTTAGATTATTGATTTTACATTTTTTTTCTAGTATATATGTATTTAATGCTATAAATGTCCCTCTAAGTACTGCTTTCCCTGAATCCCACAAATTTTGACAGGTTGTGTTTTTATTTTCATCTCATTCAAAACATTTGTCATTTGTCTTGAGATTTATTCCTTTACACCTCTGTTATTTAGAGGTGTGTGGTTTAATCTTCAAGAATTTGAGGAGTGTTCCAGTTATCTTTGAATTATCAATTTCTAGTTTAATTGCATTGTGGTCTGAGAGAAGATTGTATTGTTTCTATTCTTTTAAATTTGTTAAGGTGTATTTTATGTACCAAAATATGGTGTATTTTGATGAAAATTCCTTATGAACTTGAGAAGAATGTGTAATGTGCTGTGGTTGGATGAGTAGTTTATACATGTCAATTACATCCAGTTGATTGATTAAAATGTCAACAGTATTTTTTTTCCACTGAAGACTGTAGATTATAATCAGTTAATCTTTTCCAAAAAAATATAACAAAGGTAAATTACTATTTAGGAACTGATCATTAATTTCAACTTTAATTGTGTGTTATACATGTTAATATTCTATTCTAGAATAACATGTTAACAATCTGCTTCTACCTTTTACTCCCAAAATTGAAATTGCTCCAACTTCCAAGAGAAACATCCTCCATAATTTTTAACTACAATTTCACAGTTTATTTTTAGTTTTATCAATGTTGAGATAGAAATACGGTTTTCTGACTTAGCAGATATCTTAAATATTTACACATTATATTCTGTAATAAATTATACATTATCAAAAATCTCATTTATTAATGTCCCTATTGATTACATCCTCAGAAAACTGTTTTGCATATTGTTGTTTTCCATGAAGTGGAACGTTGTCCATTTTTAACAAAATGTCTGCCAGATATCCACAAGTGAATAATCATAGGTTTTTGTCAAGTTGTTTTTTCAATAAAAATGGTTAGCGATGGATCAGGGAGGATGTGTTTGAGCTTGCAACTCAAAGAATGTCTTATGTGCTTTTCTTGGGGAGAACTATTATAATTTGGTATGCAACAGAAGTACATTTCCTCACAGAATATTTTAAAATAAAAGGATATTAAAATTTTAATATTAAAAAAACAAAAAACTTGATATTTAAAGAAATTTATAAAAATGTGTATTCAATACAGAGATTTTAAAAATATTTGTTTCTGATTCAAAAGAACATTATTAAGTGAATGTACATTATATATTCTATATATAATAACATATAATACATATTATATACATATATATATATATATATATATATATATATATATATAAAGGTACCTACTACTGTTTTTGCATATTCAGTGAAAATATTAACACAATGAAAAAGGCAAGTAAGTATTATTTCTTTTAATGTTTATTCATCTTTGAGAGAGAGAGAGTGTGTGAGTGGGCAAGGGGCAGAGACAGGGGGAGACATAGAATCTGAAGCAGGCTCCAGGCTCTGAGCTGTCAGCACAGAGCCTGATGTGGGGCTTGAAGCCACTAACCACATGATAGTGACCTGAGACGAAGTGGGACGAAGTCGGCTCAACTGACTGAACCACCCAGGCTCCCCAAAAGGCAAGTAATTCCTAGCATTATTATTTTAGAAGTTTTGACTTTGTGACCACCTTATCATAGATTTATGATTTTTTAAAGCTTTACAGAAATTATTTGTATCTCTTCTGGATAAAATGATTTATAACATATTTATGTTTTAAATATTAATATAAACTATTTATTTGTAGTGTTAAGCGATGGCAAATTTTAAGGTTAGCAAGAACATATCTCTATGCAAAAGATAATCAGAGACTTATGATTACATTTACAAATGCAGTTAGAATCAATAAATTCCTAAGAAAATATAAATAATCAAATTTGAAGTAAAAAACAGAAAATTAAAATGTTGCTATAAACATTACAATACTGTACCAATAATTTAAAATGCATTTTCAAAGATAATGCCACCTCACTGTTTTAATGAGTTCTTTTAAATATGTAGTGAAGAACCAATTCCAATTTTATGCAAACTCAGAAAGAAAATAATTGGAAAATACATACAAAAATTGTTAAGTAAAAAGTATACTTTAAATGTTAATGTTTAGGGGAACCTGGGTGACTCATTTGGTTAAGCATCCAACTTCGGCTCAGGTCATGATCTCATGGCTTGTGACTTCAAGCCCAGCGTCAGGCTCTGTGTTGACAGCTCAGAGCCTGGAACCTAACTCAGATTCTGTGTCCCTCTCTTGCTCTGCCCCTCCCCCGCTCATGCTCGGTCTCTCTCTCTCTCTCTCTCTCTCTCAAGAATAGTCAACACATTTTTTAATATTAAAAAATAAATGTTAATGTTTAATCAACAGAAAATCATAAATATCAATTATTAAAACATACTTCTCATCTTCCAAGGTGATTATATCTAACATGACTTAATGAAGAGTACTTTGTAGAAAAACCTTTGACATACAGTCACCACACATATTCAAACACATATATACACCTATCAACAATACAGTAGAAGCATCCGAATGCCAATGTTGGCTTTTCTGTTATGTGCAACACTCTGTGTAGTGTAGATGTGTCTCCTAGGTCCCCATTCAAGGAAAGACATCTTAATTGCTGAAAGTACTGTCAGCAGACATTTTATAGCTAGGAACCCCCCCCCCCGCCCCCGCAGGAATTGCTTCCAGTGCAGAGGCCACCATGCCCAAGATCATTTCACATCCTTTTAAGGATTTCTCCTGTCCAATGATTGAGGGGCCATTTTACTTCTACAAGTTTATGTGAGGTCAGCAGAAGCTGTTGCACCTACACTGCAGCTCATTTTCTCTGCCCAATCCCGTTCCTCACGTCCCTTCCACAGGGTCTATCTTAATATTTGCAGATTAAACTCAACATGGAACATGTTTCCGAAGGATCCAGATATCAGCACTTATGCCCGACTCAATGGGCAAAAGACCTACATAAATATATCCCTATATAAAAATCATAGAGAAATTGTGAATAGATTCTTTGTATTTCCCTCCCTTCAGAATTAAAAAAAACAAGCCATTCAAGAAAAATATATGTATCTGAGATAGATATCAAATATGAAGTATTTTCTGTTATGAATAAAGGCTTTGGTAGAGGAATGTTCTTCTTAGAAGCTGTGTTACATAGTTGATGACAACATGGGAAAGAGACTTCTCAATTTCAAGATACATGATTTATAAGATTTCTTCCAGCAAAAAAAAGAGAGAGAGAACTCATTTTCCTATAGAAGGAGTAAGAAGTTAAGTAATAAGGATGATTTCAAAGACCATCCTATTTGATATATACAAGAAATCCCCAACTAGTACTAGGTGGAAGTAACCTCTAGAAATAGTCTTATTTTTTAAAAATTACACTGTAGGGATTACAGGTACAGCTGGCACACACTTTGACCCCACACTATTATTTTCATTGCATGCTTCAATCTTACAGTAAGTGTATATTGAACATATTACCTATATTTTACTAACATACATATAACATATGTAATTTACATTTTAGTTTAAAGTATATTTTGAAATGTACGGTATTGTATCTTACAAAAAGAAATATAAGTTGTAAGAGCACTTAATTGAAAACTAAATTAGCTGGTAACTTCTAAATTTCATTTTGAGAATAAATACATTGAGAAAAAGTGACAGCTCTCGAGAGAGAAAAGCAATTTTTTAGTAAATACACTGTCAGTGTAGTGTAATATGCTGCCTATGCTTCTATACCACCTAAATTCTTAAGCCAAAAAATTAAGTTAGTTTTACACAAAATTTTGGAGGCCAGGTGATTATGCAAAACTTATGACTTATGCAAATCTAAGCTCCTATTCCAATATTTGAAATTAGATTTTCTAACTCCAAATATAGTAACCTTGACTTTATCCCATGGCTGAATGAATAAAAAGCTTCTGGAAATAAGTTTGGTGAAAAGTTGACAAAGCTGGGGTTCTTCATCATATATATATATATATATATATATATATATATATGTTTATAATTAAAAATAAAATATAGATATTGCCCATGAAGATTGACATTTTTATTAAAGATATTTTCCCTTTTTATCCTTGTTGATAATTTCAGTATCTATTGTATTCTCACAAAACCTCAATTATTTTTGCCTATTTACTATAATTAAAAATGTCCATTAGGCTATTTTAATAAATTATTTGGTAAACTTAAACATGTTCTCAGATATTACAGAAGCCAACAAATGCAGGTGTAAGAAATGTCAATTGCATAAATATCACCCACTTAATCCTTTAGGTCAGGGTACCCATTTTAAATGTGTGCACCATTGTTTAGGGTTTGCTCAATCAGTTTTATTTAATTCAGTTTTTATAGGTTGCCACAATTGGCAATAAATCATGAGTCTTTTTTATTCCTTGTGGTGTCAAAAAAATAATGCAGCTATTTATATCAATATAAAATATGCAGATACATAATTAGATTGTGATTCTAATTAGTATCTTTCTTGATAGTAACAATAAACATAGTCAATTGATGACATAATGTATCCTAACACAATTCTAATAATTATTAATAGTATACAGCTACAATCAATCATTACAAATATGACTTTACAGGTAAATCCCTCTTCCCGTACACAAAATAATTTTTGTCATGTATGTCTTTTATAAGAGGAAAATATGGAATAAATGCAACATTTAGGGTACAAAAGTAGAAAATTCATTTCTTGGTGATAATTATTTTAATTGGTAAAATACCATTTTTAGTTATAATGTTTACCATCAAGGGGAAAATAAGGGGCAGATGACATTTAGCATACATAAAATTTCTTTACTTGCCAACAGATGTACTTTAACTGAAACATCTGTTTGCTCTTTATTTTTTATTTTTTTGGTGTCTATTCATGTGTGTGAGTATATAATTTATATTAGTTTATAAAATTATCCTCAGAAAACACTAAATATTTTAAAGGGATTGCAGCTTTGGAGAAATTTGGTGATAATTTGAATGGATGCTATACTGTGGAGAAGCAGATTCAGAAGAATTTTCAAGATGTTTATGTCCTTGAGATGCTAAGAATGTATTAAATATGTGTACAGTCCATTCATTCCTGGGAAGTATTAGTAGTATTTGTGTGCAGTTATGATTTAAGTCTGATAAGAAATTGTACTATTTTTAGTAGTTATTTTCTACAAAATCTTCCTAAAGAAGATGAATCACAATAAATTTATGTTTTATTTGAATCCTAAGTAATAAGAAAAGTTTTTTTATCATTATGCAAAAATGAAGATAATTTATTTTTAAAAATTAGCTGTTTTTAGAAAGAAAATACTCATGTCATATCCTGTAGTTAATGAACTTCTTCAAAATTTTCTGTAAATTCAGCATCAACAAATAGCAGTCAATGAAAGAGAAGACTTCAAATATTTCTTTAAAATTTCATTACTGTGAAGTGTCCAAAATAATTATCAAACTCACAAAAAACATTATTCCAGTTTGACATTATTGAAGTTTCCTCATTCACTGTCTGTGACCTGCTTCCTCCACCAAAACAGATACTTTGAAAATATGATCTCCTAGATAGCTCCAAGGTACAGGTTACAAATGAGAAAATTTTGATTCATCTGGAATTTACTTCAGGACCAACATTGCCTTGTTAATTATTTTGAAATTCCTAACTTATTGCACTGGCTATTTGGTGAATAATTTTCTTCTTCTTTTTTTAACATTTATTTATTTTTGAGAGAGAGAGAGAAACAGAGCACGAGCTGGGGAGGGGCAGAGATAGAGGGAGACACAGAATCCAAAGCAGTTTCCATGCTCTGAGCTGTCGCAGGAGCCCAACTTGGGGCTCGAACCAATGAACCGTGAGATCATGATTTGAACTGACGTCAGATGCTTAACTGACTGAGCCACCCAGGCACCCTAATTTTCTTCTTAAGTGGTGAGGCCCTTTAACCAGGTCTCCACTCCTTCCCCAGGCACACAGGAAAATTACTTTTGCATTTATGTGGAACACATGACTTAGGTTTGTATTTCCCTCCAATTTAAGGGTTTTCTAAAGATATACTTCAACAGTGGCAATTTGTCCTACAGTAATCTTCTTCCCTTGTCTCACTACCACTCCTCACTAACTCATTCTCAGCCATTCCCATTCCATTTACATATCCTGGAAGGAAACAGCTGGCATGACTGTGTGGGGGGCTATGGCACTGTTAGTGTCCAGCTGGAAAGAAAACCTCAACTGAGCTCCTGGAGTATGTTATTTCCCCAGCCGTCATATCCCTCTACAGTATTTTGCCTTATATATTTTCTCATTTAACTTCCTTTCTGCTAAATTCCTATTTACTGAAGGAGATAATTAGCTCTGGGTGATGATGATAATTTTGTTTCACTCTCCAGTTATCTTCTCAATGGGACACAGACACACACACACACACACACACACACACACACACACACAAATGCTTAGTAGTTTTCCATGCCTTGTGGAAAAATGCAAACTTTACAAGTAGTTTCTGTCATTAGGATGTTTGGGATTTGTGTATCTATTCCCAGAATTTCTGCCTAACCTAACCATCTACTTCACTCTAAATTAAGAGTAAAAAAAAATTACAGGATTTCTGTCTGATTAATTTTTGTCTTTCTTGCCATTCTCACAAAACTTTTTGTGTAGTCTATTTGAGGGGAGAATGGACAGGATTAAAAGGTAACAAATTTATCTTTGCCTTTCCTTGCCTACCTAATCAACTTGGAAAAATAGGCAATGAGATGGACTCTCCTTTGTTTTCTGCTTGGATTATTGTGATATATAGATCTAGATTTATTGATAAAGAGATACAGATATACAGATTTAAATCATTAGTGTTTTACTTTTCACTTTCCCCCCCAAATAATTAACAGTGTTGAGTAGGGTTTATTTTTTGTGGCTTACTCTGCCGACATAAATGGTAATTTGGCAAAAAAAATTGGGCTTATAGAACTTTAATTGGACTCAAATATCTTAATTTTGTACTATGTGAGTTGTTTTTTATTTATATGTATCAATACAGTTTATATATGCCTTTAGGCATAATACCACCCAAAAACATGTCCATGAAACAATCCTGTTTGTTCTTATTGTTAGTTTGGTAGAGTCTTCGTAACACCCAAAGCAGGGGGAACAACGTCATGATAATTTTGAACTTTTAAGTCTTGTTTAAATTAGGTCTCAGGACACAAGGACTTCATTAATTTTTTTGGTAAGAATCATAATAAAATAGCTGATTATTAGTGGGCTTGGTAAACAAATATTTTTGACTTCAGTGTTTTTTTTTTTTTAATTTGTTAATGTTTAGTTTTGAGAAAGAGAGAGAGGGAGACACAGAATCTAAAACAGGCTCCAGCACATAGCTGTCAGCACAGAGCCCGATGCGGGCTTGAACTCATGAGCCATGATCATGACCTGAGCCGAAGTCAGACGCCCAACCGACTGAACCACCCTGGTACCCCTTGACTTGGGTGTTTTAAAAAGTCTTGGGGAATAAACAGTCACTTAATACTATCTTGAAAAATGGAAACTTTAATGTTTATACACATGGGTTTTTCAAAACAATGAAGTTATTTGCAATTTGTATGTCACTTATCAAGAGTTTGCTGAAGTAAAAGTATAATTTCATATTGATGAAGATAGTATATAATAATTAATGCATGTTGGAAGAAAATGAGAGCTTTGTGGCTGTAGATGGTTTTGATTATCTTAATGCATCACTTTAAAAAAGCATATTATGTTTAAATTTTTTAACATTTATTTATTTTTGAGAGAAGAGAGAGGCAGACCATGAGCAGGGGAGGGGGGGAGAGAGAGAGAGAGAGAGAGAGAGAGAGAGAGAGAGAGAGAGAGAATCTGAAGCAGGCGCCAGGCTCTGAGCTGTTTGTTAGCACAGAGCCCACCGCGGGGCTGAATTCACGAACTGCAAGACCATGACCTGAGCTGAAGTTGGACGCTCAACCGATTGAGCCACCCAGGCTCCCCAAAGATATGTTTAATCTTCACATTTTTAGTAACTAAATTAATTTATTACCCTAGTAAGTGCATCTTGTTTAATTGAGCCCTTAATGAAAATAATAGAATAAGAAAATAAAACTTCCAACTGAAGAGGGATTTAGTAATCTTTCCAATGCAGAAAATGTTCTGCCAAAATTTTGATATGCAACTGTCCAGTGCTGGGAATCCTGCTGACAATCATATCAGTATAGAATAGAGATGGAAAACAATTTAGCAGTAAATAAACATTATCAGGTGTGCATACGCTTGTTAAATTAGCAGAAAAGTGATTACAAGTCAGGATGGAATTTTACACAAATTTAAACTGTATAATGAAAGAAAGAAACATGAAAAAATCCTCTATCTCCTTATGAAACAAATAGATGCATCCAGTGTTTGTCTCCTGTACACATTATTAGAAGGTTGATTTCAGAGCGAGGTATATTGGTCCCAGGAGTCAGGGACCCACCATCTCGCATTGTGAAACCAAAACTTTGGTCTTCTTATGCAGCTTATTGTGGTTTCAAGGAGAACCCTACAGAGGAATGTGCAGGGATACAGTTGCTGCTTCATCCCTCAAAGAATATTTTGTCACCTTACCCCTATTCAGTTCTTGTTTCAATACTTCCCTTTCTTAAGTATTCAGATTTGATATTCTCTTACCTATTTGCTATAAGGTTCTGTTTGCATATCTATTCATAGTTTCATATATTTTTTTAAGTTTATTTACTTTGAGAGAGAGAGAGAGAGACAGAGAGAGTGGGGGAGGGGCAGAGAGAGGGAGGGAGAGAATCCCAAGCAGGGCTCCTTGCTGTCTGCAGAGAGCCCCACACGGGGCTCAAACCCACAAACTGTGAGATCATGACAGGAGCCAAAACCAAGAGTCAGATGCTTAACTGACTGAGCCACCCAGCTGCCCCTCTATTCATAATTTTCAATTTTGCATTGTGATTTATCATTTTTGTCTGCCTCCTTTAACTAGACTCTGAGTTCATAAAAATGAACTATGGTCTATTCTTGGTTTACTACCCAGCCTCTAACATGCCACATAGTAGGTACTTGAAAGATCTTTGAGTTCTTTATTTAAGTAGAATTTTATCAATATTTATATTAGAATGCAATGTCTAGAACAGAAAGTGGTGCCCCAGTGTAAAGGATGAACCATACTTTTTGAACTTCACACACTTTGCTAACATTCCCAAGCTTTGGGAAACATTGATTTTTCTACTGCTAGGAGCATCATGAATGATTACAGTCTTGCAGCTGATCGTGCTTACCCTGATCTTTTAACTTCTATTTGCTTGCATTAGCATGGACTAATACATTTTTCATTAGAAACTGCAGCTAATGCTCATTTCATACTTATTTTTGCTCTATTAATGGTTTTTATGTTTTGAGGCGCAAGCAATCTAAGGGCTGCGTAATTGTATAAATGGAGGATTATCGGTGTGATGCACAAATCATTTTTGATCCAATGTTATAAATGTTTAATTTCTATGATTTCTGATGTGACCTCTCCACTAACACAGCTTAATTGCACTTCTAAGGGCAGCAACATATATCAGCTGGAATAGAAATACTGTCTTCTAAATTAGAGTCTGCTGAAATATCTTCAACCTCTTTTTTAGTTTGGAACTATGGGGCCTTTTTACTTAAACTTTGATTGAAATGAGTATTTATAACATGGTGTGGTCAACTATTCTGCTGAGTTTTTATAACAGAAAAATGCTAAAATGTATGGAGGTGTGGCTCAACTGGAGCAGCTGACGAGTGTAGGAACAACTGGAGAGAAAAGGAGACATAGAGCCAGAACTTGAGATGTGTGAATGCCTTAGAGAAGATACACATTTGAGAAAAATTTCTCTTAAAAACAAACCATAATGCCATTCCACTGTCTTATATTCACATATAAATATTGAAATGCTACAGGAGTATGAACTGTTAATGAAAGCTAATATATTTTCTAACATCCCCAAATAAAACTTGAATAGATATATAGGAGGTACCTGCTGAAAAGCAGAATGCCATTATTTAAAACAATATTATACAAAATACCAAATTAGAGAAGTTCAGACATTAAGTAAATAGATGCTTATGCATGAAACAACATATAAAGATTAAAATTTTTATCCTAGTTTTTCTAGAAACTACCAAAAATTATCACAATATAAAATATGTAAGCCAGGTTAGTTTTTTATTAAAGCATGTTGTAAAACAGAGTAAATGTTTAATAAATGTTTTTCGAATGAGATTTTAGAGGGAGGTGCTTTTTGATCTCTCTGTGTTATTAAAATTTCAGCAGTACCTTTTATGGAAAGCATACCATTACTCTATCTGACTGTAATTTTCAATTTTGAAATGATTACTTATAGCTCTGTTTTAAGCATATAAGATTGGAAGTGGCATTTAAGGAGAGATTTGGCAAGTAAAATGTCAAGAGCTAGGAATGCCTATGAGGAGTAGTTTTAGCAAAGTCAAAACTTCCCCCAGATTTGGCTGCTCTGAGTTTTGAGTAAATTAAGACAGCCACTAGACATGTATGTAACTAGCTAGAAAAATGGAATTAGACCTTTAGTGAATTATATGGTGAAAATATTCAAAACAATGAAATTGATTTCTGCTTATTCAATTTGCTGACTAACCCTGAGTCAAAAAAAAAAAAAAATAGGATGTGAAAACTGGATTCTTCTGTAGCTAGGTTAAAATATAGTTATGGTAGCCTAGTAACACCAGTTTGTATTAGGACCTCATCTAATCATCTCCAGGTATACTTCCCAACAGAAAAAGATGGATTTCAAAGGAGATTTTGAAGAGATAATTATATTTTACTTTTTTGCCAATACTAACATCTCTTTCAGTCTCATATTTCTTTGCTAAATAAACCAGGCAGATATACACAAGGATAATTTTCTTCTACCCTTTACAAAGCACTGCCTCACCATGGATGAAGATTTATGCCTGAAAAAGCATCAAGCACAATGCCCAGTGCTGTAGAACTTGATTAAAACATATCCATTAGTGTTAGAGATTTCAAAAAAAGCAAAATCAATTAAAGATTACATTACCATTCATGTTACTCAACATAATTTAATAGATAAACACAAGAGTTTTTGATTCAGACTTTGTTTCAATGCTTGTTGATAATTTGCCATTGCCCACTTACTAGATATGTATCTTGAGCCAATTATTAAAACTTTCTTCCAGTTTTCACGTGTTAAATAGTAATGACTAATGTTGGTATTAGATAGATAGCAATAGAGTTGTTACAATTTTTAGTGAGATGCCAAAATGTTACATTTTAAGTATTATTTAAATACTAATTATTGCCAATAACATTTTAAAACGAATTATATAAAGAATGAAGCACAGCCTGTAATGTGAACATGCGTATGTGAAATAAGTTAGTCGCAAAGTAAACCTTTGTTTTGTTTCTTCACAAAACACCAAGATGCATAATGTCATCTGTCATTAAACATTACTCAGAAATGAGAGAAAAAGAAGCTTTTAGATTTTTTTTTAACTGATGAACAAGTAGGGTCAAAACAAGATGGAAAAACTACTCAAGAAGGATATCCTACAGTGAAAAAAATGTCATCTTTCAGGAGACTGAGCAAAACACAGAAACAGTATAGAAGAATTGACTTTGTAATTAACACAAATAATTAAAATTGTAAGATGGATTGAAATTAATACAAATAGAAAACATACAATCATTTGGCCAATAAATTTCAGAGGATACCTTCCCACAAAGGAAACTCTAGGTCCAAATGGCTTCATAAGTAACTCATTCAAGCATTTAAGAAAATATATAATACTCATATTACATGAAACACTTCAAAGAATAGAAAAGGGAGGATTTCCCCAACAATTTTATGAGACCTGTATAACCCTCATATCAGTACCCTCATATCAAAACATCAATTATAAGAAAATAAAATAATAGGTAAATATTCTTTTGACTGTCTAAATCTGGAGAAATTCATGTTATTACAGAAATGCAAAATTGGATTAATTTTTGAAAAATTAATCAATATAGTTTTCCACATATAATATAGGGTTTTTGTGTTTTTTTTCATTTGTTTGGAAATATTCTCTTGACTCAGTTTTGAAGTAGTCTAGCCATTCCCCCTTCTTAAGCAGCTGATTAAGTTCACACCATTTCCCTTATCAGGATCTCATGAGTCTGTCGTACACTCTCCCCAATAACCTGTGGGGCCAAATATCAGACAACTAGGGACAGCCATCTACTCGGAAACATGCAAATGAGCCAACTGACAGTGAGCCTGCAAACCCTAGCTAACCCTCTTCACCTGCCATACATAAGCTGCCCCCCCCCACAGTTTCAGGTTGCTGTTACCCTGTCCCCAGGTACAACTCCCTGTGTGGTCCTGCATGGTGGCCTTCTCTCATTTGGAGGTGTAAATAACAAATAGAGCTACCTTTTGTGTACACAAATGTTAATGTATTCTTTCATGCTATCGGAAGAGTCTTTAAATTTTAGAGAGCACCACATTAGCAATGTTTGGAATTTTTAAGTGTGGACATATGGCATATTTCTTTAAATTCCTGAGTAGTTTATTATTTTATATTTTCATATTTTATACAAAGTTAGTATACTTTTAGTGTCAAATTGTGATGGTTTATTGCTAATGTACGGAAGTAGCATTAAGTTTTATATTTTTACTTTGTATCTAGCAGTATACCTATTCATTTATTAATTCTATTCAGCTCCTCATAAGTTCATAGTTTCTATTTATTTTTCTCCCTGTATATAAAAATACTATCATGAAATTTGCAAATCATGAGAGTTTTACTTCTCAAATACCATACTCTTTTTTTTCTTTTATTATAGTACTACCTAGAATTGTCAGTTCAGTGTTTCATAGAAAATCTAATAGTACACATACTTGTTTTGATTCTAAACATAGGACAGAGACACTGAATTTTAACATTAAGTAATGTATTCATTGAAGGTTTATACAGCTATCTATGGGGCGCCTGGGTGGCGCAGTCGGTTAAGCGTCCGACTTCAGCCAGGTCACGATCTCGCGGTCCGTGAGTTCGAGCCCCGCGTCAGGCTCTGGGCTGATGGCTCAGAGCCTGGAGCCTGTTTCCGATTCTGTGTCTCCCTCTCTCTCTGCCCCTCCCCCGTTCATGCTCTGTCTCTCTCTGTCCCAAAAATAAAAATAAACGTTGAAGGTTTATACAGATATCCAGTCTGTGTGTAAGTGATATCTCTTCTATTTACAATTGCTGGAAGTTTTTTTTATCATAAGTGGATGTTGAATTTTTTGCAAATAGTCTTTTTCATCAGTGCAATGGTCATATTTTTTCATCCTCCTTTATTTTGTTATGTGGTTAATTTATATGGAAATGTAAAGGAATCAATACTAAAACACTGTATTAGTAAAGAAGGAAGAAAAGGTTAATAGAAAAAGAACCCCCCCAAAAAAAGAAAACGTAAAGAGAAAACACCTGGTGTCCAAAAAAATATACGAAAAGAATGTTACTATTAAAATTATGAAATTCTGATTATCAGAAAACACCAAAATTGTGAGTCATAAATTGGTTAAAATATATTTATAGTACTGTATTTGAAAAATTACTCTTATCCAGTATATATATATATATATATATATATATATATATATATATATATGATCAACAAGAGAAGGCAAGTATCCCAATAGAAATGTCAGCAAAAGGCTTCTTACAAAAGAAGATATTTACAATAGATACATATGACAAGGTGATCAACTTTTTCTTTTTATAAATAGGAGCGAATATTACAGCCAGTGTGAAATATCACCACTATGTTGATTGGCTCCTCTGGGACTCAGATGTCAGGAGGAGGGTTGATAGATGAGATTTATTGGGGTAATACTTGTAAAAGATCAAAGGCAGAGGAAGCAAGTAAAATACTTCAGGTTGCAGTGCAGGTCTGTGAAAGAAGAGGGAGAGCTGGGAAGAAAGAACCTCGGGCTTCAGAAGAGTCCAGAGAATGTTTCATCCAGCTCAGAGGGAAGATCCAGCACAAACGTTGCCCATGGAGATATTCTTTAGTTTTGAGAAGTTGCAAGACCTTCTGCCAATGCCAGAGAAGTACATGGTCTCAGCTCAAAATCCAAGGCAGATACTATGGCTAACCACTGGTGGCTATTAGCCAACTACACTCTTTGTGTCAGGTTCTCTTTTGAAGGATATCTTTAGAGACACAATTCTAAGTTTGCTATAACCATAAACCATCACAATTGCTAAAACTAAAATAACTTCTAAAACCAAAGTCTTGCATCCTGCTGGGTGGCAGTATAAATTGACATAACTATTTTGAAAAAACTGTTTGACAGTATCTACTAAAACTAATTATATGCCTATCCCTCACCCCTGAATACATATTCCTAGGCATAAAGTCCCAAAATAATCGAGAGTATTTGCCACCAAAGAGACTTGTACAAAATATTTATAGAAGCTTCATTCATAAATGCCAAACATGGTAAACAATCAAAATTTTTATTAGTGATACATAAATTTTAGTATATTCATACTGTGCATAATGGAATATTGCACAGAAAGAATAAATGAATACTTACACTTTACAGGATAACATACATGAATCTTACAATCAGTAGGTTGAGTGAAAAATGCCAGGTGCCAAATGCTACATAATATATGATTCTATTCACATGAAATACAAAAACAGGCAAGGGGCCCAGCTTTTAGAGGTAGCAACTCAGTCACTATCCTATATATACTTCCTCCCCTGAAATAATGCAGGTTCTTTAGTAATAGCACCCTTTGTCTATGAATATTTCCTGAACATATCACATCCTGTATTTCAGATGTGCTTTGAGCTCTGTCTAGAAAAAATTCTCCAGCCTTACCATTCCTTCATTCCTTGATGGGCTAAATTATTTTAATTTTGAGAAGTTTGAATTTAAAGTTACTTCATTTGGCAAAATTTATAAATCCTGAGAAGAATAATATGCTCCCCTATATACCCTCCTAGAAAAGATTGTGAGATCCTGTTCTAAGCACATTATGTATGTTGTCTTGGTTAGTCATCATATCAACACACGACCCCCAGATAGTTAATATTATCATTGCTATTTTACTTTAGGAAAATTAAAACACACAAAAATAAATAACTTGCAAACAGCATACATTTATTTATTTTTTAATTTTTTTTTAAGTAGGCTCCATGATCTATATGGGGCTTGGGCTCACGACCTTGAGATTAAGAGTCCTATGCTTTACTGACTGAGCCAGCCAGGTGCCTCACGTACGTTTTTTTAAATGGTGTATTTTTTGTGTTATTATTTAACATTTTCCAGTAAGTCTCTAATTCTCACTCATTCACGTTCTTCTCTCCCTCTAACTTTACAGCTACGCTGTAAGATGTTAGGTATTAGAGACTTTTCTAATGTTTCATTATACTGACACTTGCTATCCTCAAGTGCCTCATGTGTATTAGGTCTGCATTAGCTATTTAAATTTCACTGAGTGTATTCAGTGAATAAAAGTAATTTGGTTATCTTAATGGATAGTCATATATGAAATTGTTTACCTACAAGAATTCACACTAAATGCATGGATACTTGGTTTGTATGTCTTTCTTATGACCTTATTTGATATTAATCAATTTAGTTTCTATAGCTTTTTCTTTGTAATAGATTACCAATATATTTCTGTCAGAAAGACTTGGTAAAAGAAAAGAGCACTTATGAAGTGATACCCAGGGACCAAAGATACAACGGTTAATGTGAAAGATCATTATAATTACATTCTATTATAGCATTGATTAGAGTGCTTCTGTGAATTAAAAGTATCATCATTCACTGGGACTTACCATTATGGAAATAGATAACTCTCTAGCATGATGTCTTACTGAACTGATTTTTAAACAAAAGGTCAAATTTACTGGTAGCTAAAAAAATACATATATCTAAAGGAAATTATTAAGATTTTATATACATATCCATGTATACATTTATTCAATTATTTGCTTTGCATATCTATTTAAATATTTTATTCAAAATATTAGCTAAGATGCAATTAATCATATATTAACTAAATTATCTTTTTTAAATGCTGTACTTTCCCTGCATGTGGTATTGACTAATTCACTCAGGAACTTTCTTTTAGAGACTTGATGTTATAATTCCAAAGTTAAAATCAAAGTAAGTTCAAGGTCATCCTGTTTATAGGTACCTCAACATTTACTCATATTTTGTTTACAAGTACTAACATCACTTCCATTCCAAGCTATTGCTGTCATTTTCCACGAAAGTTTCACCTGCAGTACAAATAGGGAGACAGATGATGTTTTATTCTGATTCTTGGTGAATATTTTTAAGATAAATTTAATTTTGTGATTTTATAAACAGTTTCTTCAGTATTAAGATACTGAAAATAGAAGATGTAAAAGTCTCCTATTAAGCATTAAATTGGTATCTCTAGGTGTGCATGTATGTATGTTTCATTAATAAATGACATGTTCAGCACTAGAGAAAACAACGACATCCTTAATTAAATGACTTTGCAGATGCACACTGGTAGCTTAAGCCATTGAAACATGAATGGTACTTCACATCTAAGTATTCCAAACTGACATACATTGCTGAAGTCATATTCATTTGGTCACATTTATCCCATGTACTTCAATTTTATCATGCTGTTGTGAATAACAAAAACTCTTTGTGACACTTGAATAATCTATGCTTTCCTTTGGTTATTATCTTTAAGTATTATGTCAGCATGTTGGGGAAGTTATTTCTCCTTTATAAGTTAGTTCCAAATTTACTTGTTTCTATGAATATAGGTTATTTTTCCTTTGGGAGGATTGAATGCACTTAATCATCGATATGTCTGATTCTCATATTATGTGGCAAGTGAGAATATGATTGAACTCAGAAAAACAATCAGGAGCACTGCAATTAATTATATTAATTTTTACCAGCTATAAAGAGGAGCAACCCTGAGAGTTAAGCTTATATTGTAAGATTCCCATTACCATAGATTTGGGACTGATATTTATATTAATCTGTTTCCTTTTTGAAAAGTAGCTAATAGGTTACTGACACCAAATTGTAAATACAGAGTTGGTTCATTTTGGATATATCAAAACATGAATCAATATTGTTATACTGCTGCCTTGTTCTTTTCATTACAACAGGTATATCCACCACATCTAATCAAATCAAAATATCAAATCAACATTACTCTCTTGCAACATATGCATGGGCTCAATTCAATATAATTGAACTGCATTGATACTCATTAGGAACTTATGTGTAATTATTTATAAACCCTATAAAGACACACAAAAATAATTCATCCTATGTGTTTATTATTCAAATCCTGTGTTGATATCATTTTTAGTAATGAAAATTAATTAGGTGTCTTTGATGTAAGTTTATACAGAGTACCATTACCTGATCGTGGAATAAAATCTTGAGACCACAACATGTAACACAATTTAACTTTTGTAAATTAAAAAACACATACAAAAAAAAAACCCAACAACATAATTTTAAAGGTATATCTCCAGGTAGCTACATATATTTTAATTATATGCATACATGTATATCTTGACTTCTGTGAGCATATATGTATGTAGATTTTATATACATAAACACTTTATAATATGCATGTATATAGATATGTTTTATTAGAATACAATTATTCATGTACTCTCTGTGCATACAGTAAAAAATAGAATTGATTACAGTCTTTCACATTAACATATATCACTCCAAGTCATAATTGAATACACACTTCCCCACATTAAACATCCCCACTGACCTTCAAATACAGTGACTGATTTAGTATTTCTTCATACTCCTACATGGAAAAAGAACAATATTCCTAAGCATGAATTCGTCTTCCATTTGAGTCAGAAAATCTAGAATATTTAAATTTTAAAATTACTTATTCCAGGTTCCTATTTCAGATGTACTGAATTTGAACCTCTAAGTGAGGCCCAGAAACCCGTACAATCTTAACACATCCTAGGTGACTCCGATAAGCAACCGATTTGGGGCAACAGATGTTTACAAATGCTTATATTAAAGACTTCAAACTATAACAAAAAAGAACTATTCTTTCCATTATGAAAATATTATATGCAACTTTTAGTGTTGTTTCAGTGTTGTTGTGTATTGTAATTAAATACATCTTGGGAGCTCCTGGGTGGCCCAGTCGGTTAAGTGTCCAACTCTTGATTTTGGCTCAGGTCATGATCTCATGTTTCATGCTTGGGATTCTCTCTCTCTGCCCTCCCCTGCTCACATGTGAGCATGGCACTTTCTCTCTCAAAATAAATAAATACATATCTAAAAATATATACCTTGAATTAAAAATATTAGAAAATCTAAACATCAATATATTAACATACTGCTATTTTCCCTCATACCTAGAGCATCTGTTACATTCTGATTTGAATTGTATAGCCAATTTTTATTATCTAAACATGAAATATTCTTTTTTGCGGAGGCCTATGTTTAAGGGAAAGTTACATTGGCAATTTTACTAAGTGAAGTTGAAATAGCCTCTGGAAAAATAAAAGATTTCTCCTGAAGTCAGGTACTTTTGCTTTTTGTGTCAAATTTTCAGGAATGAATAATTGCCAATTACTTATCTTCTAGTCCTAACACCAAATTCATGCTTTAAACACACATACACATGCATACACGTACATACAAATATTTTCTGTTTAGAGGAGAAAATCTCAAGGTCAAGTGATAATTTTGTCCATCGAAAATGTGTACGTGGTGTGAAGAACTGATCACAGTGGTTGTTAATGGAAACAAAATGTTGCCTGGAAATGGGAAATTATATAACAAAGAGAAATTAATTTTAAGTCAAAATCTGAGAAAAGGGTGGCTTGAATAAGGGAGTTAAATATACATTTAAAAATATGCCATTTTAGGGGCACCTGGGTGGGTCAGTCAGTTAAGTGTCCAACTTCGGCTCCGGTCATGATCTCACGGTCTGTGAGTTCAAGCCCCGTGTCAGGCTCTGTGCTGACAGCTCAAAGCCTGAAGCCTGCTTCAGATTCTGTGGCTCTCTCTCTCTCATCCTCCCCCGTTTATGCTGTGTCTCTTTCTGTCTCCAAAACAAATATTAAAAAAATTTAAAAGATATGCCATTTTACGGTTATTTTTGTTTTTAATAATAGGCAAATTTGGAGAGCCATACAACTGTATTGAAAATGTAAAGATAAATTAGCAAGAGAAAACTAAATGTGATTTATATGTGTTTTGTAAGTACATTAATACTATGATATATATAGACTTCCAATAAATACAGAAGTGTATCTTCCTTGCCTAAGTAAATCAAAATATTAGTTTAACATCTTAATATTATTAAACTAGTAAATGAAAATGTTTCAGGCAGCCCCTTACAAAAGCTTCCTTGGAAAAATGGTAGAATAAATAGAATGTGATCATTCATTCGTTCTACTAATATTTGCTGAGTATTTATTAAAATCCAATCACCATATGAGATTTAGGAACTATGAAGAGGAAGAGATAAAAATCCTGCCATCCACAACGTCACAGACCAACATGGAAGACCTGATAAAAAGTAATAATAATATATAATAATTACTATTAATTAATACTTGTAATGAAAACAAGTAACTTCACTTTATGCAATGTGTGGTTACAGAGACATAAACACCATGGGTAAAATATATTTATATTTATATTTATTTAATTAATTAATTAACTTACTTATTTATAATAAGTATATATTATTATATTAATAATATAAACATATATAAATATACTGGAGATATATATCAAATGGCACTTGACTCTGAGGGTATGAAGGCTGTGGATTATGTCAAGGAAAGGTTTTAGACAACGTAATATTCATCATTGAAACTAAATAGAGTTTTGCCACAAGAACAAAGACCTGAGCCTATTTCAGATAAGGAAGAGCATACATAAATGAAAAGAGGTGAGAAACCCCATGGGAAATCTGAGGAACTGTATCAACTCCATTAGACATATAAGCAAAATGCTTATGCCCATGAAGCATGTCTTATTCTATCTGCAACACTTAGTAGGTGTTGCCAAAACATATCGTTGGTAATAGGAAAATAAGCTAAAGCGTACCCAGGAAGATTATAGAGTACAGATGCATGAAACAGAAGGAACTATGAAGAAGCTAAGGCTAACAGTTTGTAAAGCAATGGAGCAGTCCTACAAAAACAATAGAAAACCAATATCACCACACCCCACCCCACCCCACCCGCATACACAAAAAAGCCAATAAGCCCCACCTGCTGAAAACATGAGATGCATTTACAGACATGGAGCTTCGCGTGATGCTAAATAGGCCCTAGTTCTTAAACCAAGTCCCATTTCCTCTGCCTTCTGTATGTAATATTCTTTGCAGTCACTCCTTTGCGTTTATGTACATTCTTAACACTAACTCCTGTTTCTGAGAAAACTTCTGTTTCTTACTGTCATGAAAACCTAATGAAGAAAGAGGGTGTGATATGGACAATACGAGTGAAGGCTTTCAAACCAGACACACATGAATTCATGTCTCAGGGCTTGCAAATACTAGATATTTGGCTTCGGCTATAAAACCTTTCAGAGTCTTTCTTTCCTGCTCTGTAGAATGGGGATAATAATACGCATTTCATAAAATTTCACCATCAGTGATTATGTTTTAAGCTTTATGTCTGGCATACAATAAGCTAGTAATAAATGTTATTCAGCTCAATTAATAATAATTATTTATTAAAGGAATGAATAAGCTGGTCTAGAGAGAATATTTATATTCAGGTCCCAGAGAAAAATCATTAATCCCATTTTTTTTACTTCATTTATGTGTCAATGTCTTAGTAGAGATTTAGATAGCATGCATATCGGTTTTGCCAATCACACAAAGCTAGTCACATCAGTTAATGCTGGGATAGTAATTAAGATTTCAGAAAGATCCTGAAGCAGCCTAGTAACAAAAAATTAATCGTCATGTCTGGGGAATTTTTTGAACGTAAAAGGAAAGCTTTCAGTACTGATAAAAATTTTAAATGTGACTACTCTTTAAACCAAGTATTTGCCAGAAAACTTTTTTACAAAAATAGTAACACGGGCATGAGAAACATATGTACATAAATGCTTATTGCAGTGTTGTTTACAATAGTGAAAAACTGAAGATGGTCTAAAGGTCCATCAACTAGGAAAGTCTTAAATGCATTGTGATGTATCTATATTATGTACTGATGCTTTAAAAAGATGAAGGTGACCTCTTTGTAGAAAGGAAGTATAGTGCAGTATTTAAGAGCAAGTTCTCCCGAGCCAGACTACCTGGGATAGAATCTCAGTGATCATAGGCTACTTAAACTCTCTGTGCTTCTGTTTCCTCATCTATAAAGATGGAAAATTAAATGTAAATAAAAGTACGGTATAAAATTAAAATGAAAGAGTGAGATTAATGACATTAAAGAAGACATTATAGCTTCCGTAACAGGTTTTTTTTTTTTTAAGTTTATTTATTTATTTTGAGAGAGAGAGAGAGAAAATGAGAGTGGGGGAAGGGCAGAGAGAGAGGAAGAGATAGAGAATCCCAAGCAGGCTCCACACTGTCAGGGCAGACCCCAACATGGGGCTTGAACTGGTGAACCTGAGCAGAAATTTTGCTCTGAGATTTTGACCTGAGCAGAAATGAAGAGTGCGAGGCTTAACCAATTGAGCCACCCAGGCACCTCATAACAGGTTTTTTTTTTTTTTTTAAACTCTCCCTGCATATTGGAGTCCCCTGGAGTGCTTTCAAGTAAGAGTGACACTGATGTCAAGGGTGACTGTGTACATTGTTTGGAAGGAAGACAAAATTGAAAAGGTTTGGTGACAAGCAAACAGGTAAATACAAGGAAAGAAGAAGCATTTCATGAGTGATATAGTTTTCATCGGGAAACTAATACAAACAGGCAGAGATCATCACATTTTTTGCAAAATATATTGTATAAAATTTTTGCAAAGAACAGGGTAGCTGGGAACGTGCAACGGCATTACTCATAAATATAATTTTATTTACTCTAAAGGAATCTTTACCAGGAATCTAGTTTTTTCCTTTTTCTTTATTTCCTATTAGCAATAATTTCTAGAATTAAAGTAATCTTGGCAAAACATCAGTTTTCACTGAGAACCATTGAAGTGTCTACTGCACGTTAAAGTGAAACATGGTTAGCGTGTTCTGCTTCTTTCTACAAACGTGTTCATTTGCGTAGTGGATCCTCAGACTTAATAGGAAAGGTGACTATGTCAAAATGCTGAAGAAAAACAGTTAAATGATTATTACAGGTTACTTGGGGTATAATTAGCATTAATGCCACTCACAAAATAGAGACCTCTGGCAGCTACCTATGCCCGATCAAAATCTATTTTGTCTCTTTGACACCGGAGCAATAAAAAATCTGCCGAAAGTTTGGCGCACAGAGAGGAAACACATTTCTCCTTGGTCAATACATATTACTGGACTCAGTGGGGCTTGAGTAATAACAGCGAGACCCTCTGTAATCAGCTGTTTGTGTACTTACGCAGATGTCTATAGGGCAACCGATGGCATGGGTTTTGGCTTTTCTGTTAGAGGAACTGTTTATTCTGCTGTGTATATCAGATAAGTCAAATATGGCATGACACAAAGGCAAATTGTGGCTCACATTCGTCCTCCATAGGAATTATTGAAAAGGAAAAGGCTTTTTTTTTTGTAAAAAGTAAATGTAATTGTACTGTAATCTCAAAATCATGGTGTGTATTAAAATATTATGCTGCAATACAAATTAAGTGAATAGGGAACCAGTGAGAAGATGCCCATGCCATCGAGGGGGTTAAACATGAAAAATCACAGATGAAAACACTAAATTTGTGAACATTTGTTAAGATAGTCGTGATTTCTAGTAGTAATAATGTCATCATCCAGGTGGAATGTGCCAAATTAGTAAAAATGTAAATTCTGTATTCAGTCTTCCAAAACAATATAAGAAATCAACAACATAAAGTAGTAAATATAGAAAATTAAAAACATAAAGTGGTAAAATATTACCAAGTAAAAAAAATCTAAAAATATTCTATGAAAAATAGCATATTTTATTTAAAAAGACATTAACTGTAGGTCACTGGTTAAATTACTTGATATTCTGAGACTTTAAGGGCCTTGAATTGATTAATGTGAAATACTGTCCATACTCAATGTTGAAGACACTATTACATAAAATAGTGTGCCAGAGAAATGACTATACTGTATTTTCACCTCTTTTTAACGTCTCAACGGGTAGTAGTTTTCATCTAGCTTTCCAGTCTTTCCTATGGATGCTTTTCCACGTGTAAGTCAACTTTATAATTTCTGATACACATGCTTAATAAAAATTATGTCCTGTCAATTCTTTAGAGTAAATATTTCCACTATATCCCTGCAGGTAAGGTAAATCTTTCTCCTAATTTTCTATTCCTTGGCTTGAAATGTAGGTAAAATGCTTGATACCTTGTAAGGAATACTTACTCTCACAAGGTTAAAAACTCATTAACACAATCGAGAACATTAGCTGATACTTTTTTTTCCTCCCTAGAAGACAATTTAAATTATAAAAGCCTCATTACTAGAATTTCAGAGGGGCAAATCCATATATTGACTTTTAGACCTGGAAACTAGATAATTTTGTATGCTTGTACCTTTCATTTCATTTATAAATTTCACGTAATCCATTGTAATTTCAGATAAAGCAAAGGAAAATGCAACTTCTCAGACTGCTACAATGAAATAGACTCAAAGTCATGCAGAGCTTCCAATTTATTTAATTATCATATTTTTAATTAAAAAAATTATTTCATTTATTTATTTTTTTTTTCTATTAGCCAACACTTTGGAGTCCTTACTATAAACCACCCAAAAAGTTTGGTTCTAGACACACAAAGGTGACGAGCAAAGACTCCGTCTTATGGCAATCTTCAGTCTAGATCCATAGTTCCTAAGCATAGAAAATGGACATTCAACCTAAATATTTTCTATCATCCATTTATTTACTCACCCATATGTTATTCTTTTTGTTTCTATTTGAAAGATAAAAAATAAAGATACTCACTAACTTACATGTAGCTCACAATGTTTCAGGTCCTGTGCTAAGCATTTCAACAAATATGAAATATCTTATATTTGCAACTATATGAGGTAGAATCAACTTTTGTCCTAACTATATATATATAAAAAAGAGCCTTAGAAATTTAAAATCATTTACCTAGAATTATATAGTTAATGGATAGCAAAGAAAGTTGTATATCTTTTACTTAACAACTTTTATAAAGAGAATAGTACAAGAGAATTTTCCAAGTCTAGTCACAAGAAATCTAGATCCTAGTTCCCAGACATATTCCATGGAGGAAAAAATGTGTGCACGGTCAAATATCTTCCTGAAATATATATTTTCCCTCTGCATACACAATTTATGTTAGTATTTCATAAGACTGTGGGAATATTACACTGAAAATACCTGCTTGGCTTTTTTTTTCAAATCCACCATAAACACATTTTTTTTAATGTCAAGCACACATTAATATTCCCTGCCACTTGTAACACACCAGCACTTCGATAAACATTGATTTACATGAACAGTTGAGATTGCAAAGTTTCCTTATGGAAAATGAAAACAGAAGAACAAAGAAAACTAGCTGGATTCTCCAGTGTAAGTCCCCAAATCAGAAACCTGTAAATTCATTGGACAAACAATGGATATGTATCCTGATACTTCCAGTTTAAAAGGTCTTGGGAGATTTTGTGACAGGATTAAAAACAAACAAACTTTGATCATCCCTATTTGCTGCGGTCCATTTAACCATGCCTGAGACTCTCCTCTGATATCAAGGATGCTTTCTTGCAAAGGTGAGCTTTTAATTACTGGAAGTAATAGGGGAAAGTGTACAGCTGGCTAATTAACAAGCTAGCACCACTACCAAAAACAAAGTTAAATTACTTGTACCTCTAATAGCGACCAATAGATCTATCATTTTTGTATAAACAGGACTGAACATTTTTGTTACTTTACTTTTATTATTGTACCTAAGATTATTGATCTGGTAGACAGTGTTC
This sequence comes from Lynx rufus, assembly GCF_022079265.1. Lineage (NCBI taxonomy): Eukaryota > Metazoa > Chordata > Mammalia > Carnivora > Felidae > Lynx > Lynx rufus. The sequence goes on from NW_025814823.1 coordinate 41,281,384, forward strand.
AGTAAATTCTACGTGGCCATCTGTTACCTTAACATTGTACTATGCGGTGCGGCAAGGATCAAGCATAGGGTGACTCTGAACAGTCTTGTGAAATGATGGCATAGAAAGGGAAACTTACTATCCCCATTTTAAAAGATAAGATTTAATCACTTATCAAGTCCAAAATGATAATGCCTCACTAAAAAATCCATCGTAAGTAACATACCACCTTTATGCTCAATCACTCCCAGAGTTTAGGAGGAGTGGTATCATTCTTTACTCCTTGAAGGGCAAGTTTACCAAGTTTATTTCCCATTACTCCTTTTCTGAAGAGGCCCAATAGCAGCACTTTTCATTCTAAATTTTTGTAGATTGCCCTGTGTTTCTCTGTCTCCCTCACTCGCTCTTTTTCTCTCACGGGCTGAAATGTATGGTTTTCCAATTTCCTGCTCCTGTGCAATCATTTGCCTCTCTTTAATCTACACTAAAACAAATGGGAGGCAATACCTAAGAAATTATTCTGTAGTGTCTTAAACATCCTTGCTTTAAAATTTAAGAGAGGGTTATAATGAGGTTCCTACTGTCATGCAAGATAGGTGAATCTGTAATTTCATGACACATTCAAGAATTATTTTCCATTTCGGTGGACTAAAAGAAGTGTTTCTCATTCCTGGAAACCAAGGGACTATTTGCTGGCTTCTTACAAAATCTGTTATGAGTAAATTTAGTTCAATGAGCTGAAGGAAAAATGTGGAAGTAAGTCATGCTGATAGACAAAATGGAATAGAACCCTTTGTAGTGCATTAGGAGGTACTCTCCTTTTTATTCATTACCTGCATTTTCTCTCACAGTATTCAGAAAAACCTAAGTAATGAATGTGTTAGAAGCTTTCAGTAAAGAACTGATTTCTGAAAGGTGAAAGTCATTTAGAAGGAAGAGTGGTGGAGCTTTGTATTAGTTTGGGAAATGGAGGAAGTTGTACTAACCAGTGAATTAACCAGATTAACTAATGCTCCCACATTATTGGGAAGTTTGTCTAATCTTTTTGAAAACAATATTGCATGTCTGTCTTAGTCTGTTTGGGCTGCCATAATGAACTACCAAGGCTCAGTGGTCTCAAAATGACAAAAGTTTGTTTTCCATAAATTGGGAGGCTGAAAGTTCAAACTCAGTGTGCCAGTGTGGTATGTTTGTGATGAGTGCCCGCTTCTTGCTCTGCCCTCACATGATGGAAGGGCCAAGGGAGATGTCTGAGGTCCCTTTAAAGAGACACTTTAAAGGGCCTAACCCCACCCATGAATTCCACCCTCATGACCTAATCACCTGCCAAAGTTCCTACTTCCAAATACTATCACATTGGGGATTAGGTTTCAACCTATGAACCTTGGAGGGTCACAAATACTCAGTGGAGAGCAAGGTTCTCTACAGATAAATTCCCCATGGAAAGAAACACAAGTGTACTTGGGGCACCTGGGTGGCTCAATCAGTTGAGTGTCCCACTGTAGATTTTGGCAAGGTCATGATCCCAGGGTTGTGGGATTGAGCCCTGCTTTGGGCTCTAGGCTGAGTGTGGAGCCTGCTTGCCTACTTTAGATTCTCTTTCCTACTCCCTCTGCCCCTCTCACGTGCACTCTCTTTCTAAAATAAAATTTTTAAAAATTAAAAAAGAACACAAATGTGTCAAAAAGATGATTTCTTGCATTGACAATATTGCTATTTATTGATATTAAGGAAAATTTTTTCACATCTAATATCATTCATGAGTTATATCAGCATACTAAGTGATAAACACATCTATGTGGAGTTTCCTCAAACCATTAGCATGCAATACTTTCAAACAACAGAATATTTTCGGTTATAAATGTATGAAACTGAGAGTTGGGAGAAAAAGCTAAAATATAGTCATTATATAGAACTGTTTTAATGTGTGGATAATTCATAAGGTGAAAAAGTTCAGAGTATTTTAGATTTTAATTAATCTCTTTAATAGGTCTGAATGAAAGCAAAGAATTTCCATGAAATATTCAAAATAAAATATAAAAGCACGTTTTCTATATTTCGAGGCAGTTTTCCTCCTGCTAGATTGCTAGATGTGATAGTTAATATTTATGAAAAGTACCAAAATGTGTTCAACTTTTATAAATTTTACAACCTATGTGTTTCTTTTGCCTGGTTATCTGTAACTAAGATTTCTTCCATACACTAAGTGACAATTTGGATAGAAGATTCATTGAAAATCACAAAACAACCATATTTGATTTCTCATAATAGTCAATGACAACTTTATTCCATTATTTTATCGTATTCTACAATTGTCTTTTCACTTCTCTTTCCTCTCTGAATTCATATAATGGCAAAACAAGATTCTGTATATCCACAAAATGGTTCTGGACCTTAAATTTCCAGCATTAAAAGGAATTAAAATAAGGTAAAATCTTCAAAGACTTAAAGCCAACACATATTTGGATGTAAGACTTTTTTTTTTCTTTCAGTTTCATAGGGAGAAGTGTCTAAGAGATTAATGTTTCACTGGCTTCAAAGGGCATTTTTATCCACTTCCATTGCCAACAAAGGCTGAATAGCAAAAGGCTTGTTTGTATTGTCTTTAAGATTGGATTCCTATGGGAAAATATTTCTTTCACACATTAGTTGGGTAATGAAGGAAATGATATTTGTCCTGATGGTTTAGAAAGGCCTCTGGACTAACATCTTGATTACAAAAGGAAAATGGCTTTGATGTTGAAGAAAATGTAATGTGTGTTTTTTTTTTCCTCTATGAAATACCTGATGATGTCTCAACCTTGTACTTTCTCTCATGACATAGTATTCCAAGTTTTATAAAAGAAAGCAGCACCATATACTAACTCTACTCACATTCCCTGTGTGACTTTGGAAAAATAAGTGGTCTTTGAGTTTCCTTTGTACATTTCTCTGTACATTCCCCTGTACATTCTGGTCTTTGAGTTTCCTTTGTAAAATGATTAGTTTTTAATAATTCCCTCCATTTCTTGCACATAATGGTTTTATGAGGCTGTGTGAATATGAGTTTATGTAAATAAAAGCTAGGGTAAACAGTGAACTTAAAGACAGATATGTTAAGACAGAATTGAACTTTTGGGTATTTATGTTTTCCCCAAACTCCAAATTATGGTAATACATATTGTGCTTTCTTCTTCTGCCAGCTGGCATCACCCTAATTAGAGATGACCATCAGGAGTTAGAAACCCACGATTCAGATATTCAAAATGCGTACTTTCATTTCTGTCCGCTTTTAGGACCCCCTTCATGGATATTTTTGAGGATTGTCATTAAAGATACTTAAAAGTGATCAAGAGGGGAGGTGGGTAGGGCTTGGGCAAAACAGGTGAAGGGGAGTGGGAAATATAGGCTTCCTGTTATGGAATTAGTAAGTCATGAGGATAAAAGGTACAACGCAGAGAATACATTCAGTGATATTTTAATAGCACTGTCTATTGACAGATGGTAGCTACATTTGTGATAAGTATAGTGTAACATATAGAGATACTGAATCACGATGTTGTACACCTAAAACTAATGTAACATTGTGGCAACTATATACATCAATAAAATGTAAAAGTAATAAAAATAAAAGTGGTCAGCACTCTAAAGCCTCCAAGGTGAATATGAGTCCTGTCAAATAAATCTAGGAATTACTAATATTTGGGCTCTTGCAGTTGGAATTAAATTCAAGGAAAACATTCCTTACTCACCTTCAAGGTCATTGTCATAGGGTTACTTTATTTTTTAACACTTTCTTTTCCTAATTCATCTTCCTTTCCTCCCTTCTTAAAAGTACACATGAACTAACATGGAACATATGGATCTAATTAACCAAATAAAGTTATTTACCAGAGAACTTGTGGAGAAAAATGTTTATGTATTCATATTCTATAAACCAAATCCAAGCAAGGGAATTAGTTGGGAGTTACTGAAGATCTCACATGATCAGTTCCAAAAAGTGTCCCTGGAATTTTAATACAATGTTTAAAAAAAATTAGGGATACCCTAGGACAGAAACAAAAATAATTCTGTTTATGTCCAGGTGATCCTGAGGTAGTAAGCCATTTAATGATTTTAAAAAGTAAACTGAGGGGCGCCTGGGTGGCTCAGTCGGTTGAGCGTCCGACTTTGGCTCAGGTCATGATCTCACGGTCTGTGGGTTTGAGCCCCGCGTCGGGCTCTGTGCTGAGGCTCAGAGCCTGTGCTCAGAGCCTGGAGCCTGCTTCGGATTCTGTGTCTCCCTCTCTCTCTGACCCTCCCCCGTTCATGCTCTGTCTCTCTCTGTCTCAAAAATAAATAAACATTAAAAAATTTTTTTAAATAAATAAATAAGTAAACTGACTACAAAAATGAGGAGTACATAGGTGGCAGCATTGTAAACTATAATTTGTACATAAAACAATGACATAAATATTATGAGACAGTTTAAGACTCTTGAATTTACAAAGGCAGAACAAGAATACAAAGACTTCAAGAAGAAAGTTACGTTAATAGTTCTTATGTAGTGGTTATCTTTCTCATTAAGTATTACTCTTTTGTCTCGTTCATTTTGGTTTCCAGTATTGCCAGAAAACAGAGCCAATTTTTTAGATTGTTTACCTTTTCAATTTCAGGTAAAAACAAAAGGAAATAAAGGACAAAAGAATGAAGCAGGGGGAAAAAATCCCCTCAGGCAAATCTTGAACTCACCTTGTTATGTTATTAATGCATTAACCTCAAAGGAATTAACCTCAAAGGAATCAATATTCCTTTGAGGTTAACACATTAGCAAATCTAATCCTTTTTTTTTTATTTGAAGCTGTTATAGAAATACTAGTTATGTGAACTATGATTTTGGAATTTTAATTCTCTTGTATTTTCATAGACAATTTAAAGTTTATAAAATACTTTTAATATGCATCATTTAATTTTTATGTTTATCTGTACAAGCCCTGTGAGAGAAAGGCAGGGTAGACACTATTATCAAATTGTATAGAACAGAAGGGTGAAACTGATAGACTGGGTATTTCTTGCTCAAGTTTGTGAAGCAAGTAAGTGAACCTGGATACCATGGATCTAAGCCCACCACCTCTCATGGCTTCCTCTAATAGTCTGCTGATCATAGGTGTTTTTTAAACACACTGCAGGCTCAAAGTCCGTTTCCCAGATATGCATTCAGTTTTTTCCATGAAAACATTTCATAGAAGAAAAGAATTACTTCCTAGTTTGAAAGAGAAGATAAATTGGATGTCTTGCTAAAAAATTTTTTTTCAATACTTGATAATAACAGGTTTTAACTTTAATTTTCCATAGGTGTTTATATTATGCTATCCCTTTTACTTTCAATCACTTTACTGGAAAATTCCTATATCCTCCTAAAATCCACAAATGGCTGTTGCAGTTTAATGACCGGCACATGTAAAGTAGGGGAAGTAAACCATTTTCAGTAATTGTACCTTGGCAATCTCAAGCTGCCTTTTCTTTGGCTTCACTGGTATATTAATACAAAGACTAAACCAGAAATAATTAAAATTATGAAAGGAAATGTGCATGTTTTTAATATTAAATAAAATTAAATATTAAACCACAATACTGCTGCTTTTCTTTAAAGATAGCAGAAGTAAAAAAATGAGAGGAAGGATTAACATTTTATTCAATCTCATTCCCAGTGTGTGAAGAAGCCTCATGAATGTTGGTAAAGTGACCTTGTGTAATTGTATTTCAGTGCGTTAATAAATCTAATTCCTGCCTTCTAAATTGAACTACATCTAAAAGTGTACCATATTAAGTATCATTAACTGATATCAGGCATGAAAATTTTTTCTATTGAACAATATTTGTATGACAGATTGAATAAAATTATAAAATTTATTAGTTTGATGTTAGTATTGTGCTTGAAATGTTCAGTACCTCCAATTTGAGGTAAATTTGCTATTTTAAGTTTAAAACTTGTTATAGTATTACAATACTTAAATATAAAATTACAATACTTAAATATAATAAACGTTTCTTGAAGTTATCGACTTGGGGCAGAGATTGAGTGTGTCAAAAGTATCGAAGTGATGCACACTGAGGATTTATGTGACAAGCAACAATAAAAAACCCACATATCCATATTGCACAGACATACAGAGAATCTCCAGTTTTGGAAGCCCTAAGCTGTTGTGTGACTTATCATGCAGCCAAACAGCAGTGGTCCCTAAAGTGGTTCTTGACAGTATATCTGAAACCCTATACTCTTTTTAAAGAGTTTGCCGGGGTGCCTGGGTGGCTCAGTCGGTTAAGCATCTGACTTTGGCTCAGGTCATGACCTCACGGTTCACGAGTTGGAGCCCTGAAGCCTGCTTCAGAATCTGTGACTCCCTCTCTTTGCCTTTCCCCTGCTTATGCTCTGTCTCTCTCTCTCTCTCTCTCTCAGAAAATAAACATTAAATTTTTTTTAAAATAAAATAAAAAATAAAAAGTTTGCCAATGTGCAAAGGAAACTTTGTAGGAAACACACTTATGAAACTTCAATGGGACTAAGAATTCTGAATGGATAGCAGGTCATTTCTGTCTCTGATTATACACATGTATGTTTATGTGGGCTTATGTAGAAATTTCTCAAAATAAAGACTGGCAAATGTCAGCAAAATTAATCGAAATTTAATATTGTCTCAGTAAAAGAACATTCCCCTTGACCTGGACTAAATAGAATCTCATAGTCTATTGTAGCATAATTTGTTAAAATGAGATATTTAATGAAAAATTATCCACATTAATGTGTATATACATATTTATTTCCATGTTAATATATACACTCATATAGACTTTTTAATTGGTACATAATATCTGAATAAAATACAATTACAATGCTTAAATGCTATGATAAAAATAAAGTATTGGATAACATTACTAAAAGTAAAGAAAGGTTTGGCATATCATCTAGAAATTTGAGCATTTATGTCACTAGGCTTTATAAGCTACTAAACTTTGGTAGAATTAATAGCTAGAATTTTAATGTGGCTTCTCATTATCCTTTTTATTCTTATGATTTTTATAAAAATTAATTTTAAATAGTATACCTTTAACCATCATTGAACTTATGAGTCCTCTTAATGCCAATTGCACACACTTGTATAGATGTGTTTTTGTCTGTTTATAAAATATCGTGACAAACTAGGTCATAAAGCCAAAATACAAATGTTCCTTGTTATTTTTTTTCCCAGCAATGAAAAGTTGCCAAAGCAAGAAAGTTGGAATATAGAGTAATTGGGTAAGTAGCTAATGTTTAGAAAATTAATACAAAAAAAAAAAAAACCAACACCTTATTTAGGGTACGGCTTCAAATTCACATTTTGCTTCATAGACAAGCATAACTAAGCATTAGCATAACCAATCAACCAAGAAAAAATTATTAAACACCTACTATATGTCAGATAATATTTTAGAAGTTTAGTTCTGGGAATGAAAAAATAGACAAAAATCTCTGCTATCATAGAGTTTATATTCTAGTAGGAGAAGACAAACAATAAACAAAATATGCACTTTCAAATGATGGTGAATGCCTTGGAGAACATTAAGTGAGCGGTCTAGGACATTCTGGGTGTTTGTGTGCTTGTGCATGGAGGGTGGTTTGGAGCTTGTCTGCTCCATTCAAAAATGAGTAGAGGTGTAGGCAGGAGGTGAATAGTGGAAATCAGATCACACAGAGCCTCTAGGACACTGTAAGTCCTTGGCATTTTACTCTGAGCAACACTGAAGTGGCTGAACAGAGGGGTGCCTTGATCTAACTTAATTTTGTAAATAGACCAGAGTAGCACTGTTGAAACGTGGCAGAATTCTGCACACATTTTGATTTTGCATTTGAACTCATTTGATTAAGCATAATACAAACAATAAAAATTTAACCCATGTAGCCAAAGCCATCTGTGTGGTATGAAAACATATAGTAGGAATTATTATATTAAGTTTGTTTCACTGTGATGTATGCAAGAGACCATTAATTCTGTAAGTTTTGAATTAATTTGGATAGTATTATATCACAGTAATAGCTGTGCACAATTCCATTGTCAATAAATTAGATAAACCTATTTCAGTTAAAGATTTCTTACATTTAAACTTTGTTATTTGCATTTTTCCTTTGTACTAATCATTAATAAAATTTCATAGAATTTATGAAAATATAGGCACTCTTCCTATTCGAAATAAATACACAATATTTCCTAGTGGGCTTACACATATCAAAATGGAAAATGTTCAATAAGTGATTTATATAATATGTCAATACTATATATTTTTCTAAAGATGTAAAAGATACCATATAATAATGCTCACTTCAGCAGCACATATACTAAAAGATACCATGTAATGAAATAGGGGAAGAAATTGATTCAGAATCCCCTTTCGTATCACCGTAGTTCTATACTGAATTGTCCTTAGGTATTCTAAAGTCTGTATATTGTGCCAAACAGCAAGCCTCATGAGAGTATTTGTGAGCTTTGATTAGGAGCCAGTATATAGCCGTTTTCATCTAATGCATCCCTATAGCGGGAAACCTAAAATGAGCGCACACTGTTATCTGTTCTGAAAACAACATACTATAATAACCAGAGGTCATCTTCCAGACAAGTCTATCAGCAGGAACGTTGGGGTCCAATGAGAATCCAACAGAGAAGCAGTGATGGCATGCAAGCTGCAAGCTGAGAACTTCTTCAGTTAAGTGTACTACAGTAGATTTGACCTTGCCTCTGGGTACCAACAAATTCATACTTTACATGAGCTATTTTATGTTAACCAAAGACTCAGTGATTCTCACTGTTTGGTTTTTTAGGTCTTAATGCTTTTCTGCAGCGTATCTCCTTTACAAGACATGATTATACAGTAGCAAAAAGCATTTAGAATATACACAAGAATGGATACCTGAGATGCAGTTTTCTTTTCACAGTGATAGTTCCCCTTAACCTTCAAATTTCATGTGAATTTCAGCTCCCTTCTTGCTCTACTGCTGTGCAATTGTAAAGAAATGATGAATTTTTCATCAGTTGCTTTTTTATTATAGTACAGGTAATGGGTCACTGGAGTAGAAATCAAAATAAATAATTACTTATTTTGGTCTTGTGAATTACTACCCATGTGACCTTGGGTAATCTCTTTGACCTACAGTTTTTTTAGTTTATAGAAAGAAGACAATAATACTGGTCTTGTTTATCTCACAGAGGTAGGGTAAAATATTTTTTAATTGTAGGATGTTAACATGCAAAAGGTGTTTTAAGTACAGATATTTTTGGTTTGTTTTTCGCTATGTATGTCATGTGTAAAGCCAGTCCTTAATTGAGTAATAAAATGTGATGTTTTTCAAACATAAAATGCATTTCACTTGTTTCGGATATTATCCAGGGTAAACTTGATGAATGTCTTACATAGACCCTGGGCTTTGGATTTCTCCTCAACTCCAGCATTAAATATCTGACATTATTACTAGCTACTCTATTACTCAGTGGTTTAAAAATTAGCTTTTTGAATAAATTAATAAATGTGTAATTAAATTAATAAGTTATTCATTTTTTCTTCAAGACATATATTTACTTATCAATTCAAAATTATGGATGAACACTATAGAATTCATATATTGATGAATCAATTTAAAATGCCTATTTCTGTATAAAAGTTTGAGGTTTATCTATTTTTTTAGACTAGCATCTAAATTTTTATTCTATTTATTTTCTATAAACTATTAAGCATGCTTTTATTTTATTGTACACATATCTCATTGTCTGATTTCCTGCTCCAAAAGAGTTTAGAGGTCACTTCATAAAGCTATGCTTTCTCAAATTTTCATGTGACTGTATTGGTCCAAATAACTAACAGTCACTAGAAAAACCATTTAAACCATCTTTTAAAAATTGATATAGTTTCTGAGATAAATAAAGAAATATATAATGAGAGGGTTGATTTCCATTGAAAGTTGAGTGATTCCTTTTTTAAAAAAAATTTTTCATGTTCATTTATTTATTTTTGAGAGAGAGAGAGAGAGAAGGAGAGGCAGAGAGAGAGTGCAGAGCCCAATGCGGAGCTCAAACCCACAAACTGTGACATCATGACCTGAGCCGAAACCAAAAGCCTGATGCTTAACAGACTGACCACCCAGGTGCCCCGAAAGTTGGGTGATTCCTTAAGATGATAATGATTTTATTTTCTATCTTTCTGGTTCATTGACATAATGGCACATAACCATGAAACTATCCATCAATTGATGACTAATTGAAAATTTCTAATAAAAAAATGTCATTGTGAATAAATACATCTCAACAAGAAATATGAGAAAAGTGTACCAATACCTATTCTGCAGGATTATGTGAATACGTGTTAAAATAGAGCACAGACGGTATTTGTCAGAGATGACATTTCCGTTTGACACAGAACAAATTCTGTTAAGTACAAAAAGGGGTCAATTTTAGCCTAGGACCACCTGTCCAGATTGAATGAATAATTTCCTTTTTAATATACATAAATGTAATCTTTAAGTATACTAGTAAAGTCATGTTATGTTTTATAATGCTTTACAGCATTTCCAAGTTTTTCCCCCTTAGATGAGTATAGTCACTTCTAGTTTTAACTAAATGTGTAATAACCACCAGCAAACTCCTGACAAAAACAATTAAATATCTGAGACCAATAGATTTCTGGCAAAATATGTGTCATTTTCCTATTTATATAGGTCTTAATGCGACTATTTAGAAACTCTCAAATTGAGAATTGTGTTAGTGTACATATGTATGTGTGTGTGTATATATGTGTATGTGTATATATATACACACATACATGAGTACACGCACAAATATGATTTTTCTAAAAACATCTGTTTGCTTGTGGAAGTGTAACACATGCTACCTGTCACCTCCAGAGATTATGTCCCAACAGTATTGAAAATCAAGAGACTTGGAAGATACCCATACGTTAATGGAGAGAGGAAGAGAAATTTGAGCAGTAATAAATAATTTGTTTAATCCTGTTCAGTTATGAGGACAGCTGGTTCAGAAACTAAGCTGATCTCTGAATTAGTTTTGGTGTGCTTAGGTAAATTAGCTTGAAAAGAGCAGAAATAGCTTCCAAATTGAAATCATTTAAGTCCCTTTATAACATATTTGATCTTCTCTACCATTTGCTCCCCTGTGCAGTTATTGATATAATACCTGAAAAAAATTCTTCCCAATATGTATTTTATTACCATTGATTACATATAGATTTTAGAAATTTAAACCACAGTATAAACCTGTCATAAAAATAATGACTAGTTATTTGATAAATAAAACTATTTTTTCAAACTTCAAAATTAAAAAAATTCTATTTCTCTGTTTCTAAAGAATTTGATTCTGTGTATGAGTTGTGGTGAAATAACAGACCATTTCTTTTCATTTGATATGGCTCCAAAAGCTTCTAATATGATCTAAACCACAGAAACTTCCTTTTTATAAACTATCATAATGTTTAATTTACCTATTACATTTATCAGGGAAATTAGTTTTTTGATGGCTTTTGAAGAGAAACGTTTTAAGTGTAATCAATGAAAACAATCTCAAAATACTGTCATAATCGATATGATTTTCAAAACAAAATGCCATCACTGATATTCATTGTAAAATGTAACTCATATGTAGAAAAATTGTTTTCCAGTGAGTACATATCAATGTTCAGAACACAATTATTTTAAGTTTTCAGAGATTCATTTATTCATTTTTATGTTATTAGGGGAGTTAGGAGTTTTGCTTATCTTGATAAGATGATACAATTGATTTGATAATTACTTAGGACTATTGTGCTAACTGTGAATGGAAGTCATTATGTAGAAATGTTTTTTTTTTGTGATAAGCAAAAATAACACCTCAGTAACACCATATGCGTGGCTTTTAATTAAATTTGATTAAACAACCTTCAATTAAACTGTTTTCCTTTATACACACATTTTTCTTCTTAATTATTTTGAAATATTATAAATTATTTCTGATGATACATAAATCTTTCAAATTTGGCCATAAATCTCATTTAAAATATTAAATTTGCAATATAATTTGTATAAAGGAAATATGCCTTGAAGCAAAAATATAACTCTACTGAATTTGGAGGGCCATGGGATTTTTTTGGCATAATTTTTCCTAAAAAACCTGTGGCATTAGTTGTCATTTTTCATTTAGAGTTTGTAGTATAAGAACTCGATACTTATTTTCCCTCATGGATCCACTCCGGACATGTGGTTAGTTGTTAGTAATTTCAATAAGTTTTTCAAGTCATAGGGCCCCAATTTTGCAAAAGACTCATTCAAGAATGAATACCTTTCAAACAAAGATGAAAACTTGGTTGCAATAACTAAATGTTATCATAATGAAAATTTTCTATAACTCTTGAGATAAATTTTTTGTCACTTTAACCATTTTTTGGTTGTCGTTTGATTTAATCCTCAATCCTTAGTGATTTATTTCTTGTAACATTGCAGTAAAAACTCCCTTAATGTAAAAAATTTATGAGGATTGGTACACATCTCTGGAATTTCAGTTTATTTTGGCTACTACATATGGGCAATCTATCTTAGGAGACATTCCTGGGGATGTCATTATTCATGTTATGCTACAGAAATAATTGCCAGAGATTTTGACTCAAAACATGGGCCCTAGAGAAAATGGTTTCAAATGAGACTAACTCTGACTCTAATTACACATAATTTAATTTTTCTGAATTTCATAAATCTTAAATGTAAAATGAAAATGATAATTCTTACCTTACATTAAGAATAATGTTTCTAAAGGACATGACATATAATTGCACATAGTTTTCCTTCACTTTCCTCTTCAGGTAAAACCATATTTTGTTCTAATTTATTTTTTAAGTACATATAGTTTTTTTTTCCTTGATACATAAATTAAATTTATTAAATTATAGAATAGGATAAACATCACATTGACTCTTAAGAAGACCAGGCATTGTTTCTGCTTTGTAAAAATCAGGGAACCTTAGCCTTATACCATCAGTGTAAAGTTAAAGGAAAGACATACGTTTAGACCTTTAAGGCTGAGTTTTACTAGGGAGATATGTACCTCAAGAACTTAGGTTTAAAAAGTGAAGATGATAAACAAAATATAGATATAAAACAATTGATTATAAGCTGTGAAAATTGTGCTAATAAAAAAGTGGTTAAGCTATTAGAAGTCTAAGGATAAAATGAGTAAAATATATTAGATTAAGTGCCTTCACTAGGTAGACATTTTATGTTGTTTAGTACTTGCCTCTATGTGGTATTTCTTGTTGATTTAGTAATATTGTGGGGATTCTTATACAGTTGGCTATAAATTGCTTATTGGTGGAGGTAGGGGTGTTAAGCATGAGCGCACAGCGAGCAGTCATAAATCCTGGAGAGAATATAAGGAATGGAGCACTGCTATAACAAGACAACAGGGGAGAGCAACTTCCAGAATGGTGATGTGAGGAGTTCTGTAGACCCTCTCCCAGCAAAACAAACTTAACTGGTGAAAATTCTTAAAAGCAAAACAAAACATACAACCATTTGAAGTCCTTGGGAATTGTTCTAAGGGCATGGAGCAGATTAAGAAGTATTCATGAAGGAAATTTACTAAATCTCACTAAGAATTTGAGCTCACTCGCTTCTCCCGTCAGTTCATTCATTGTATTGGAAGCTATAATACTGGTTGGAACATTCAAGATAACAGTGCTGGCTTTTCCCCTATATACCAGATAAGAGGTAATTTATCTGCACAGAAAGCCAAAGCCACCAGCTTTTCTCACTCCCACAGCTTCCTGTTTTGGAAGTTCTATTCCAAGCAAGATAATCTGAGCCACCCAGGACTCCTTTCTCCATCCAGCTCCCACTCCTAGGGCAGAGATTCCAAACTGAGCACACTGCAGTCTCAGTCACCCTTACTCATAGTGCGTAGGTTCCACAAAAGGAGAGTAAACCTGAGAGGAGTGGAGGCTAATGCCCTGGACCAGCAAACCAACAAGCAAATATCCATACACCCATCTCCAGAGCAGCAGCATGGAGGTTATGACCCGAGGGAGAGGCAGCCTAAAAGAACAGAAAGTTTGGAAGTTCTCAATAAAAATAACCTTATTTTTGAAAAAGAGTGTGGAGATGTCAAAACCAATAGAGACTTTGGTAATAATTAAGGATTAGCATGTCAGTCTATGAAAGCAAGTACTTTAGGTCATTCAGAATTTTAACAGAGAACCAAAGAAAGAGCCAGCTAAGAGAGTTTGTTCTATAAGGATTGGTATGTTTTCTAGTAGAATTGACATCTTTATTATTCTTTATCTCTGATGCCTCTCTTTATCTCTGATAACTTGTTGCTCTTAAGTCTATCTTGTCTGAAATTACTTATTCTTTCTTTTGATTAGTGTTAGCATTGTGTGTCTTTTTCTATACTTTATTTTCAATCTATATGTGTCTATATTTAAAGTGGCTTCATATTGGCAATATATACTTGAATCTTTTTTTTTTTATCCACTCTGGAAATGTCTTTTGTTTGATGCATGTAGATCATTGATGTTTAAAATGATTTTTAATATATAGTTGGGATAATATCTACCCTATTTGCTACACTTTTCTATTTGTTACCTTTTTTTCTGTTTTTTTGTCTTCTACAGTTTTTCTGCCTTTTGTTGTTTTAATTGAGAATTTTATATAATCCCATTTTCTTTCCTTTTTAGCCTTTGAATTACACTTCCTTTTTAAAACCTTTTTAGTGGTATTCTGGAGTTTGCAATATACATTTAAAATGAACACAAAACTACTTTTCAATTTTTTAAAGTTATTTATTTATTTTGAGAGAGAGAATATGAGCAAGGGAGGGGCAGAGAGGGAGAGAGAGAGAATCCCATGAAGGCTCCGTACTGTCAGCACAGAGCCTTCTGTTTGAGGGGCTCAAACCCACAAACTGTGAGATCATGACCTGACCCGAAATCAAGAGTCAGATGCTTAACTCACTCTAAACATCAATGGACTAAATGCTCCAATCAAAAGACATAAGGTAACAGAATAGTAGGAAAACAAGATCCATCTGTATGATGTTTAAAAGACGCCCATTTTGGACCTGAAGACACCTTCAAATTGAAAGTAAGGGGATAGAGAACCATCTATCATGCTAATGGTCAACAAAAGAAAGCTGGAGTAGCCATACTTATATATGAGACAATCTAGATTTTAAAATAAAGACTGTAACAAGATGAAGAAGGGCATTATATAATAATTAAGGTGTCTATCCACCAAGAGGATCTAACAATTGTGAACATTTATACCCCCAATGTGTAAGACCCCAAATATATAAATCAATTAATCACAAACATAAAGAAACTCACTGATAATAATACCATAATAGCAGAGTACTTACAGTAGTGGACAGGTCATCTAAGCAGAAGAATCAACAAGGACACAGTGGCTTTGAATGACACACTGGACCAGATGGACTTAACAGATATATTCAGAACATTTCATCCTAAAGCAGCAGAATACACATTCTCCTCAAGTGCACATGGAACATTCTCCAGAATAGACCACATACTGGGAAACAAATCAGCCCTCAATAAATACAAAAAGATCAAGTTTGTACTGTACCTGTTTTCAGACCACAACGCTATGAAACTAGAAATCAACCATAAGAAAAAATTTGAAAAGACAACAAATACTTGGAGATTAAAGAACATCCTACCAAAAAATGAATGGGTTAAAGAGGAAATTAAAAAATACATGGAAGTCAATGAAAATGATAACATGGCAGCCCAAAATCTCTGGGATACAGAAGGCAGTCATAAGAGGGAAGTATATAGCAATACAGGCCTTCCTAAAGAATGATGAGACAGGAAACCATCAAAACCTTAGAGGAGAGGGGCGCCTAGGTGGCGCAGTCGGTTAAGTGTCCGACTTCAGCCAGGTCACGATCTCGCGGTCCGTGAGTTCGAGCCCCGCGTCAGGCTCTGGGCTGATGGCTCAGAGCCTGGAGCCTGTTTCCCATTCTGTGTCTCCCTCTCTCTCTGCCCCTCCCCCGTTCATGCTCTGTCTCTCTCTGTCCCAAAAATAAATAAACGTTGAAAAAAAAAATTAAAAAAAAAAAAAAAACCTTAGAGGAGAAAGCAGGAAAAGACCTCTCTGACCTCAGCCGTAGCAATCTCTTACTCGACACATCCCCAAAGGCAAGGGAATTAAAAGCAAAAGTGAATTACTGGGACCTTATGAAGATAAAAAGCTTCTGCACAGCAAAGGAAACAACCAACAAAACTAAAAGGCAACCAACGGAATGGGAAAAGATATTTGCAAATGACATATCGGACAAAGGGCTAGTATCTAAAATCTATAAAGAGCTCACCAAAATCCACACCCGAAAAACAAATAACCCATTGAAGAAATGGGCAGAAAACATGAATAGACACTTCTCTAAAGAAGACATCCAGATGGCCAACAGGCACATGAAAAGATGTTCAGCGTCGCTCCTTATCAGAGAAATACAAATCAAAACCACACTCAGGTATCACCTCACGCCAGTCAGAGTGGCCAAAATGAACAAATCAGGAGACTATAGATGCTGGAGAGGATGTGGAGAAACGGGAACCCTCTTGCACTGTTGGTGGGAATGCAAATTGGTGCAGCCGCTCTGGAAAGCAGTGTGGAGGTTCCTCAGAAAATTAAAAATAGACCTACCCTATGACCCAGCAATAGCACTGCTAGGAATTTACCCAAGGGATACAGGAGTACTGATGCATAGGGGCACTTGTACCCCAATGTTCATAGCAGCACTCTCAACAATAGCCAAATTATGGAAAGAGCCTAAATGCCCATCAACTGATGAATGGATAAAGAAATTGTGGTTTATATACACAATGGAATACTACGTGGCAATGAGAAAAAATGAAATATGGCCTTTTGTAGCAACGTGGATGGAAGTGGAGAGTGTGATGCTAAGTGAAATAAGCCATACAGAGAAAGACAGATACCATATGGTTTCACTCTTATGTGGATCCTGAGAAACTTAACAGGAACCCATGGGGGAGGGGAAGGAAAAAAAAAAAAAAAAAAAAAAAAAAAAGGACGTTAGAGTGGGAGAGAGCCAAAGCATAAGAGACTGTTAAAAACTGAGAACAAACTGAGGGTTGATGGGGGGTGGGAGGGAGGGGAGGGTGGGTGATGGGTATTGAGGAGGGCACCTTTTGGGATGAGCACTGGGTGTTGTATGGAAACCAATTTGTCAATAAATTTCATATATAAAAAAAAAATAAAAAGACAAGGAAAAAAAAGAAAAAAAAAAAAAAGAATGATGAAAGGCCTTAGATATACAACCTAACCTTACATCTTAAAGAGCTGGAAAAAGAACAGCAAATAAAAACCAAAACTAGCAGAATATGGAAAATAACAAAAGAGCAGAAATCAATGCTATCAAAATAATAATAATTAAAAAAAAAACAAAACAAAACAGTAGAACAGATCAGTGAAACCAGAAGCTGGTTCTTTGAGACAATTAACAAATTGATAAACCCCTAGTGAGTTTGATCAAAAAGAAAAAGGAAAGGACCCAAATAAAATCAAGAATGAAAGAGGAGAGATCACAGCCAACACTGCAGAAAATCTGAACAATAATAAGAGAATATTAGGACCAATTATGTGCCAATAAACTGGGCAATCTGGAAGAAATGGACAAATTCCTAGAAACATATACACTACCAAAACTGAAACAGGAAGAAATGGAAAATTTGAACAGACCCATAACCACTAAAGAAATCGAATCAGTATTCAAAAATCTTCCAAAAAAACAAGAGTTCAGGGCCAGATGGCTTTCCAGGTGAATTCTACCAAACATTAAGGAAGAGTTAACACCTATTCTTTTGGAGCTGTTCCAAAAATAGAAATAGAAGGAAGTAGAAATAGAAATGGAAATGAAAGAACAAATAGAAATGGAAGGAAAACTTCCAAACTCATTCTATGAGGCCAACATTACCTTGATTCCAAAACCAGACAAAGACCCCACTAAAAAAGAGAACTACAGACCAATTTCCCTGATGGACATGGATGCAAAAATTCTTGACAAGATATTACCCAACCAGATCCAACAATACATGAAAAGAATTATTCACCATAATCAAGTGGGTTTTATAACTGGGATGCCATGGCTGAACCATGGCTGGTTTAATATCTACCAATGAATTAATGTTAATTGATTAATACACCATATTAATAAAAGAAAGAAAAAGAACCACATCATCCTCTTAATAGATGCAGGGAAAGCATTTGACAAAATACAGCATCGTTTCTTGATAAAAAACCCTCAAGAAAGTAGGACTAGAAGGATCATACCTCAAGATCATAAACACCATATATATCATCCTCAATGGGGAAAAACTGAAAGCTTTCCCCCTAAGGTCAGGAACAAGACAGGGATGTCCACTCATGCCACTGTTATTCAACATAGTACTGGAAATCCTAGCCTCATCAATCAGACAACACAAAGAAATAAAATGCATCCAAATTGGCCAGGAGGAGGTCAAACTTTCACTCCTCACAGACAACATGATACTCTGTATGGAAAACCCAAAAGATTCCACCAAACAAATGCTAGAATTGATTCATGAATTCATCAAAGTTGCAGGATATAAAATCACAGAAATTGGTTGCATTTCTATACATCAATAATGAACAGTAGAAAGAGAAATCAAGGAATTGATACCATTTATAATTGCACCAAAACCCATAAAATATCTAGGAATAAACCTAACCAAAGAGGTGAAAAATCTATACACTGAAAACTATAGAAAGCTCATGAAAGAAATTGAAGAAAACACAAAAAATGGAAAAAATGTTCCATGCTCATGATTGGAAGAACAAATATTGTTAAAATGCTAATACTACCCAAAGCAATCTATGTGTTCAATGCAATCCTTATCAAAATAAAACCAGTAGTCTTCACAGAGCCAGAACAATCTTAAAATTTGTATGGACCCAGAAAAGACCCCAAATAGCCAAAGTATCCCGAAAAGAAAACCAAAGCTGGAGGCATCACAATTCCGGACTTCAAGATGTATTACAAAGCTGTAATCATCAAGACAGTATGGTGCTGGCACAAAAACAGATACACAGATCAATCATACAGAATAGAGAACCCAGAAATAGACCCACAAATATATGGCAAAGTCTCTTTGACAAAACAGGAAAGAATATCCAATGGAATAAATACATTCTCTTAAGCAAATGGTGTTGGGAAAACTGGACAGCGACATGCAAAATAAAGAACCTGGGCCATTTTCTTACACCACACTAAAAAATAAACTCAAAATGGATGAAAGACCAATCGTAAGACAAGAAACCATTAAAATCCTAGAGGACAAAGCAGGCAAAAATCTCTTTTACCTCAGCCACAGCAACTTCTTACTCAACATGTCTGTGGAAGCAAGGGAAACTAAAGGAAAATTGAAGTATTAGGACCTCATCAAGATAAAAATCTTCTGCATGTCAAAGGAAACAATCAGAAAAACTAAAAGGCAATCGATAGAATGGGAGAAGATATTTGCAAATGACGTATTAGATAAAATGTTAGAATCCAATATCTATTAAGAACTTATTGAATTCAACACCCCAAAAAAACAAACAAATGAAGAAATGGACAAAAGACATGACTAGACACTTTTCCAAAGAAGACATCCATATGGCTAACAGACACATGAAAAGATGCTCAACATCACTCATTATCAGGGAAATACAAATAAAACCACAATGAGATGCCACCCTATGCCTGTCAAAATGGCTAAAATTAACAACTCACGCAAGGGCAGATGTTGGTGAGGATGTGGACAAAAAGGAACACTTCTGTACTGCTGGTGGAAATGCAAACTGGTGCAGCCAGTCTGGAAAACAGTATGGAGGTTTCTCAAAAAATTAAAAATAGAACTACCTTAAAATTCAGCAGTAGTCCTACTAGGTATTTATCCAAAGGATACAGGTGTATTGTTTCAAAGGGGCACATGCACCCCAATGTTTATAGCAGCGTTATTGACAATAGCCAAAGTATGGAAAGAGCCCAAATGTCCATTAACAGATGAATGGATAAAGATGTGGTATGAGTATATATGTGTATATATGTATATACACACGATGGAGTAGTACTCAGCAATCAAAAAGAATGGAATTTGCCATTTGCAACAAGGTGGATGGAACTAGAGTGTATTTTGCTAAGTGATAATAGTCACTCAGAGAAAAACAAATACCATATGACTTAACTCATATGTGGAACTTAAGATATAAAACACATGAACATAAGGGAAGGGAAGTAAAAGCAATATAAAAACATATAGGGTAACAAAACACAAGAGACTCTTAAATACAGAGAACAAACTGAGGGTTGCTGGAGGGGTCATGGGTGGGGGAGTGGGCTAAATGGGCAAGGAGCATTAAGGAAGACACTCACTGGGATGAGCACTGGGTGTTATATGTAGGGGATAGATCACTGGATTGTGTTCCTGAAATCATTATTGCACTATATGCTAACATACCTGGATGTAAATTTAAAAGTAAATTTAAAAAAAACAAAATTTTAAAAATACAATATTCTGCAATGAGAAAAAAAAGAAATTGTTTTCTCAGCCATTTTCAGTCTACTAATAATACCTTCAAAGACATTTCTGTTATAATGTATGCTACAAAGCTACAGCAATAAAGAAAATATGTTGTTGGTATAAGAACAGACAAATGAATCAATGGAACCAGATAGGGAACCCAGATATATTCCTATATGAATATAGTCATTGATCTTTAACAGAAGAGCAAAGATAATCTCTTCATCAAATGGTGCTGGAAAAACTGGACATCCACTTGTAAGAAAGAAAAAAAAAGTATATCCTTTATGAATATTAACTCTAAATGGACATAGACCTGAACCTAAAATGTAAAACCATATAACTCCTCCAAGACAACATAAGATAAAGTCTAAATGACTCTGTGTATGGTGATGACTCTTCAGATACAACACGAAAGGCACAATCCATGAAAGAAATAATTGACAAGCTAGACTTCATTAAAATTAAAAACTTGTGTTCTGTGAAAGGCATTGTTAAGAAAATGAAAGTCATACCAAAAATTAGGGAAAAAATGTTCGTAAAGACACATCTAATAAAGGATTGTTATCAAAATATACAAAGAACTCTTAAACTCAACTGTGAGAAAATAACCCTAGCAGCAAATGAATAAAACACCTTAATAGAAACCTCACCAAAGAATATATACAGAAGGCAAATAAGCCAATGAAAAGATGTTAAATATCATGTCATTAGAATATTTCAAATTAAAACAATGAGATACTACTATATACCTCTTAGAATGTCCAAAATCCAAAACAGTGAAAACACCTAATGCTGGGAAGGATGTGGAGTAGTAGAAACTACCATTCATTGCTGATGGGAATGAAAAAATAGTACAGCAACTTTAGAATACAGTTTGGTGATTTCTTACAAAACTAGAAATACTCTTAACATATGATCCAGCAACCTGGCTTCTTAGTATTTACACAAATTGAAAACTAATGTCCATACAAAATATGCATGCTTATGTATACAACAGCTTTAATCATAATTGCTAAAAATAGGAAGCAACCAAAGTGTCCATCCATAGGTGAATGAATAAATAAACTGTGGTACATTCAGACAATGGAATATCATCCAGTACTGCAAAGCAATGACCTCAAGCCATGAAAAGACATGGAGGTACTTCAAATGCATATTACTATGTGAAAGAAGTCAATATGAACAATCTACGTACTCTATGACTCCAGCTTTACAACATTCTGGAAAAGGCAAAGCTATAGAGGTTGTACAAAGATCAGTGGTTCCCAGGGGTTGTTTGATGAAGGAGGAGGAGGGGAGAGATGAGTAGGCAGAGGCACAAAAGCTTTTTCGGGAAGTAAAACTACTCTGTATGATACTATAATGGAACATACATGTCATTATGCATTTATCCAGATCAATAAAATGTACAATAACAAGAGTATAAACTCTATTATAAATTTGGGTGATATGATGTGTAAATGTAGATTCATCTATCTTAGTAAATGTGCCACTATGTTGGGAGATGTTGATAATGGGAGAAGTTGTATGTACAAAGGGACAGGGAGTTTATAGAAACTCTGTTAACTTTTGCCAAATTTTGCTGGGTACCTAAAATTGTACTTTAAAATGTTTATTAATTTAAAAATCCTCAATATTACTTCATTTAGTGTAATTGACTGAGTCACCCTTAATTTAAAGGGCTACTGTTACATAGTGAGAAGCAGAACTGCCTTTAATAAACAACTAGCTTTTAAGTGTGTTCTCATTGCATTATACCATTGGTTGTCAAAAGTGTGGGACCCAAGTAGCACCATAAAAATCATCTGGCAACTGGTTAGAAATGCACATTTTGGACATCTTCCCAGACATACTGAATCAGCAACTCTGGGAGTGAGGCCCAGCAATCTGTTTATTAAAGGAGCCTTCCAGGACTTTTATGTAGGCCGGAGTTTGAGAACTGATTCATTACACCATATTATAGAATGAGTTCAACTGTTGCATCTCCTTAAAAGGTTGATATACCACATGCTGGTGAATGCTCTTTCTCCACCCTACCTTTATATAATAACCACATTGGAAGCAAGCTTGACTCACCCCAGGCCAGAGCTATATGGTGAATTAATATGACAATATTAATCCAGTAGAAAGGCACCTTACTGTAGATTGACCAATAAAAGTCCCTTATCTGGAATTTTGGCTTTAGGATTCACTTGAAGAAAAAACTTAAGTCAGCATTCCTGGATGATGTCCATGTTCAAATATAGTCTGGAAAGTATAAGATAGTCTGCCTAGGAGGAAGGAAAATGAAGCCGAAATGCAGAGATATTTCAATGACCAATTGAGACACATGTCTTCCTGCTTTTCCTGCAATGCTGCGTCAGTGGTTCTGGTCTATTCCAGAAATCTGGTCTATTCCTAAACTCCCAACTTTGGATTCTTTGTGGAACTTGTGCATTCTTTTAATTAGATAGCAATTTTACTTAGCCTAGCTTGATTGGTTTTCTGATTTTAAAAAGTTAACAACCATCACAATTGGTAGAAGATTGTCTCCTCATTATTTGGAAACATCTACTTCACCTATAATGATTTCTGATATTTATTTAACAAAACACAAGATATTTTATTTCTAATGTAAAATGAAAAACTGAAACAAAAACTTAAAAGGAGGAAATTATGCATGACTATGTATGTGTTCCAGTGAAAGGGCATGTTGTAGAAAAGGCTGCATTTTTATATATAGTTTATCAAGGAGCATTGACAGCTCATAGGCCAGTCAGTGTGGCAGGAGGTATACACATATGGGTAAGCCTCCCTGGACTGCATAACATCTATAGTCACACGCACATACGCACACACACACACACACACACACACACACACACACACAAATCCACTCACTCCTCTTTCTGCTACTGTCTTAAATGCCTGGGCACATCATGCAACAGACCTGTAAGTGCTGAAATACCTGTGTTTCTTCCAGATGTCTACCTTTCTTTCAATCCAGACACAAATACAGAGTTATAGAACACATATCTGACACACACACACACACACACACACACACATATATATATATATATAATACATACACTTCACATACATATTTACTTATATGTATAATTTATAATATACACGTAATTTAGTACAATGTAGGAGGTTTAAGTTTATTATAATACATTTTCCTAAGAAATACTTAGTCCTGGAAGATACCAAACCAAAGTAAAACTAAAGTGTAATACTTCAGGGAGTTTCAAGAACTATCTTTCCAAGTACAAGCAAGCCAAATAGAACCCTTTGTTTGTCTCTGTTTTTTTTTTTTTTTACTATTTTTCAAAGTTTATTTATTTATTTTGAGAGAGAGAGTGAGTGGAGGTGTGGCAGAGAGAGAGAATCCCAAGCAGGCTCTGTCTTGACAGTGTGGAGCCCAACGTGGGGCTTGAAGCCACGACCCATGAGATCATGACCTGAGTCAAAACTAAGAGTGGGATGCTTAACGGACTGAGTCACCCAGATGCCCCTATTTTGTCTCTCTTTAGATATTTTTTCAGTAAGGCATTCCCATTAAATCCAAAAAGGAGAAAGGCATTATGACCTGATATATATTGCTGCTTATTGATATACACAAAATTCCTTCATCTTTTTATGGGACAGCCATTGTGAATGGTTATTGCCTATTGGCAAGGGGCAGAATAAATATCTGAATGCTAAACTGTAAGTAAAATAGTGATGCTAAACTCTAAGCAAAATACTTAATTCATAGTGTAGCTACTAGTTAAAAAATGAAGAAGATTTAAAAAATGTTTATTGTGGTAAAAATATATAACATTAAGTTTACCATTTTAGATATTTTGGGTGCATAGTTTAGTAGTGTTAAGTACGTTAACATTTTTGTACAATGGATCTCAAAACATTTTTATCTTACAAAACCGAAAATCTATATACATTAAACACTAACTCCTCCTCTCTCATTCTCCCAGCCTATTGCAACCAAATTTCTACTTTTTGTTTCCGTGATTTTGACTACTTTAGATACTTTATGTTAGTGTATTTCTACACTCTTTGTCCTATAGTAACTGGCTTATTTCACTTAGCATTATATCCTGTAAGTTCATCCATGCTGTAACACGTTACAGGATTTCCATTTTTTAAGGCTGCATGATACATCATTGTATTTATATATCACTTTTTTATATCCATTTATATCCATGGGCTTTTGCGTTATTTCCTCTTGGCCACTGTAAATAATGCTGCAATGAACATGATTCTGCAAATAGCTCTTCAAGATACTGCTTCCAATTCTTTTGGGTATATACTCAGAAGCAGGATTGCTGGATCATATGATAATGCCATTTTTAACATTCTGAAGAAATTCCATACTGTTTTCCATAAAGGCTGCTTCATTTTGCATTCCCGCCAATGGCGCATAAAAGTTCTAATATCTTCCCATCCTCACTAATCCTTGTTATTTTCAATTCTTTTGGTGGTGGTCATCCTAATAGATGTAAGATAATATTTGAATGCAGTTTTGATTTACATTTCTCTTATGATTAGTGATAGTGAGCATCTTTTCATGTCATAGCTGACCATTTGTATATCTTCTTTGAACAATTGTCTATTGAAGTCCTTTGCAAAATTTTTAATTAGATTATTCTGAATTTTTTAAATTGTTGTTTTAGAAGTTCCTTATACATTCTGAATATTAATTCCTTACCAATTATTTACCAATTTTGTCCCCTATTTTGTAAGTTGTCTTTTTTACCTCTTGGTGGTATATTTTGATGCACATAAAGTTTGCTGTAGTCCCATTTGTCTATTTTTGGCTTTGTTGTTTGTGCTTTTGGTGTCATAGTCAAGAAATCATTGCCAAATCTAATGTCCTGAAGATTTTCTGCTATGTTTTCTGTTAATATTTTTATAATTTTAGATCTTATATTTAGGAGATAATTTTTGTATATAGAGTAAGGTAATCATCCAGTTTCATTCTTTTGTATGTGGATATCCAGTTTCCCCAACACCAAATTTTGAAAAGACTGTCCATTCCCCATTGGGTAGTTTTAACACACTTGTTGAAGATAACTTGACCATGTATGGAAGAATTTACTTCTGGGCTTCCTTTTCTGTCGCATTGGTCTATATGTCTGCCTTTATGCCAGTACTACACCTCCATGATCACAGTTTCTTTGTAGTATATTTTGAAATCAGGAAGAGTGAGGCTTCCAACTTTGTTCTCATCGCCACTATTACTGCCACTATTCTTGAAAAACACCAAATTGGATTTGATTACAAAATTACATGACAGGCCATTAGAAAAAGCCTATGTTGAAGGAAGCAATTGAGAATTCTAATTTTGGAGGACAAATACTGCCAGTTATTTTTGCAAAAATGTCTGTTTATTTTGTACTTGGCCATCAAAATTGTTTTTAAGTCAAATTTGAGATGAACAGAAATTTTCTTTGTTATCTATTTCTGTCCCTCCAAATTTTTTAGTAGGTACTTCCTTTCTATTATTGATATTCTTATTTCCCCATTCTGAACCTTCTTCTGACAATCCAAGGTCCCTCATTTTATAATGTTTCCAAAGCCTCACATTTTGGAATGTTTCCATGAGCCTCTTCCTATTTCTTCATCCATATATAATCAAAATTTGTTAGAACTTATTAGATTTCTCATCTCTTCCAGGTGCCCATGGAAATAGACTGATATTTCAAGGGCCTATACAACTATATAGTACCCATTCTCATTAACGTTCCCTTAATACACAAACATATACATGCACATGCACATTCATTTGTATGTATGTACATATGCATGTACATGGTTGTATGTACATGTGTATGTATGTATGTGTCTATCGATCTATCTATCTATCTATCTATCATCTATCTAGTAGATTGACATTTCTACCTACTTAGTAAATGCTTTATAAAAGAATATTAAACTATACATTTCTGGTGCCCAGGATCTGGTAAACAGATGAAAATGTTTTGGTACAGTTGGGTTTTTAATGGCCAAATTACGACTACAAGTTAAATTTCAAATTCACCACACATTTGTTATATATTGCTCACATCATCTTTGAGACCATCTTCATCCAAGGAAATTGGAGGGTCAAGATTATTAGCAAATATGCTCCATGTTTTACATGTTGTAAAATGTGATTTGACTCCAGCCATCCTTGCAGCTTTTTGAAAATACTAATATCTGAATTTTTTTTTTCTCAGATTATGTTTAACTATACAGTCTGGGGTGGGACCTGTATGTTCCTTTAGTAAAAAAAGAAAAGTGGCAAGTTATTGTTGCTGACTAAATAGGACTAAATGAGTGACTGAGGAATTAAATATACAGAATAATTCTTGCTCACATTCAAAGTTCCCCACATTAACATTGGAATTCACATAAATGCAATATCTTTGAGGCATCGAAGTACAAACAAGAACAGTGCCAAACTGTGTTGGGGAGAAAATATTGATTATAATCAGAATTTTTTTCTTAATTTTCTTATATCAGTGCTTCCCAGATTTTAATATGCCTAGGAAACACCTGGAAATCTTATAAAAATGCAGATTATGATTCACTAGGTTTGGAGTGAAATGTGATTCTGTATTTCTTACCAGCTTTCATGGGAGCTGCTGCTAAGATACTAGACCACACCCTGAGTTTTTCAAGATGAAATAATTTAAACTCAGGTAAAATTTTAATATAATTGGAACAGTATGCAACAAAAATAAAGGGAGCTCAAATCTCTTGTTTTAAATAATACAAAATTTATTCTCATGTAAATCAAACACTTAATTGAGACAACTGAATATTCATTAATATAGTGTGTGCTTTAAGATGTCAAAAATATATCCTTACTGGAGATATGTGTGAAATCTGTTAGGCAAACATATTATACAAAGAAATGTTTTCTATTTTTTTTTGAGCTTAGGTGTCATATACCATGATATGTCACATATATGTGTGTCACGATATGATGATATGTCATGGTATAGTGCATTTTACATTATACTAGAATGGCAACAATGGTGAGTTGATCATTTGCTGGAAATATTTCCAAATATTTTCAGTTATTGTATCATCAAAAGAATTCTTCATTTGGAAAATCAGATTGCTTTACTTCATGAAATTTATTTTTAACTGTTTCAAATAATGTGATCACCACAATTTGCATTACATAACCAAACATTACTTTATTTATATTAAATTAAGTTACATTAAACAACATCTTTGGAATTACAAGGTAGTGATCTGTGTAAAAATGCAAGTATGGCACATGCTTGAAAGTAATTATTTCGTAAAAATCATTCATTTCTTTGTAAGATGCATGAAGAAAAAAATGTAATGTGTTAGGTACATGAGGAACTTTATGCCTAATAGTTTTTATACTCCTCTATTATCAACATTTTAAACCACTGACAATCACAGTAAGATGATCTTTTAAATCACTCATTATACATGATATTCTATTATCTTACATCCATTATAACTTGTTAGAAACTTTTAATAATGCATGACTCCAGAAGGCAATTCCCCATAATAGATACAGATACTTAAATATTACTCCATCCATATTTTATTATTTTATGAGGCATACTGGCAACTGAGCCAATAATTTTGTCAGATATCAAGGGTTACTAAGCCGTTTCAAAATTATCCAAAATATCAAATATGACAGCATAAAATAGCAAATCAATTTCATTCTTTGTTTAAATTTTATCTTCCCAGGAAAGAGTTACTTGAATAAATCTTATGAAATTGAAAACTCAATACAAAGGTAGGATGATAGTTTAGACTTGATAAATGTCCAATATATATCATATTTTCTCAATTTGCATGCTATAATTTAATGATTTTTTAAAAATTTTCATACATTCATTTTGAGCAGAATCTCTTTTTTATCTTCTCTGATCAGCATAAAGAATGAAAATTAATCATTGCTAAATTATAGCATGTATAAACTTCAACTATTTAAATTTGTTTTTAATTGGAGAAGAGGAAGAACTTTCACTTTATTTTCACCTACTTATATCAAATAATTCCATTTTATAAGCATTTGTAGGACTATCATCCAAAAGGAAGTAACATAAACTGTATAGAAGAAAAAATGTTCCAGGATATGACTAAACAGGTTTTGTAAGAAATATTAAAATCCATATTGCTAGTTCTGCATAATGTTGTAAAATTACTTTTAGTGAAACTAATCCAAGATTTTACCTACTACTTCTAAAATTGTGATTTTACGTTATATGTTTAATAAAGAAGGGTTACATAGAGTGGAAAAAGTTGCCTAGGATAATTGTTAATGTTTATGAAATTGACACAAGAATAAATAGATAATTGGTATTACTCAGGTATTGTTAATACCTTTTCCAGAAACAGAAACAAAGTGAATCAACTCTAGATTAAGAATTTCTCTGGTAGTATAGAAGATTTTATATCATCCTTGATAATCCATTCTTACATTTAATTTTCTAGTCAATAAATTTAGTGTATATTTTATTTTTTATTTTTTTAATGTTTATTTCTTTTTTTAATTTTTGAGAGAGAGAGTGAGTGAGCATGAGCAGGGAAAGGGCAGAAAGAGAGAAGGACAGAGGATCTGAAGTGGTCTCTGTGCTGATAGCAAGAGCCCATATGGGACTCAAATTCATGAACTGTGAAATCATGAGCTGAGCCAAAGTCAGACGCTTAAGCGACTGAACCACCCTGGTGCCCCAATAAATTTAGTGTATATTTTAAACATGCTTTGGTATCTTTTTAGTCATAGAAATAATTAATAAACTAACTCGACCCTCCATATAATTATCATTTATATCTTCAGATGAAATTAACACCACGGCAGTTTCTAACAACCACATACCATACATCTACAAGTTATGGAAATAGGTATTTTTACACTTCAAGCTCACAGTTGAAATTCTTTTTATCAGTTAGAATTTTTGTTTTAATGGCAAGTTAATGGCTTTATGAGTGCATCCTGAAAACCCTACCTTCTGAAAGTACGTTTTATATACATGTATGTACAAAGTACCTTTGGGTTGAATAGGTGTCAGCAGCATTCTCTAATGCTAGAGTTATAAAGGGGATTTATAGCAATTGTACAATAGGTATTCTTATTATATGGTGTTATTCTAACAAACAAATTATTTTATTTTATTTTATTTTATTTATTTTATTTTTTAAAAATTTTTTAGAAAGAAAGAGAGCCTGTGTGCCAGAGGAGAAGGGGCAGAGGGAGTGAGAGAGAGAGAATCTTAAGTAGGCTCCACATTCAACCCAGAGCCTGATGGCTCCATCTCATGACTGTCAGATCATTACCTGAGCTGAAATCAAGAGTTGGATGCTTAACCAACTGAGCCACTCAGGCGCCCCAACAAAGAAATTATTTTAAAGTATAATTTTACAAGGGAAGGCATTTTTGCAACTCTTTTCTAAACTTTCCCCAAATTATTTTAATCCATTTTAAAGTATTGCTGCTCCCTTGGGGCACCTGAGTGGCTCAGTTGGTTAAGCTTCGGACTTAGGCTGCTCAGGTCGAGATCTCACGGTTCATGGGTTCGAGCCCTGCGTCCAGCTATGTGCTGACAGCTCAGAGCCTGGAGCCTGCTTCGGATTTTACATCTCCTTCTCTCTCTGCCCCTTCCCTGCTCATGCTCTCTCTGTTTCTCTCTCTGTCTCTCAAAAATAAATAAATTTAAAAATATATATAAAGTATTGCTACTCCCTCCAGCACACTATTTTGCCTGAAGCAGTCAAATATTTTTTTCTTTAAATATTAAGTTTCCATGGGTTATGTTATATAGACTTATACTGGTTACCTTGACACATGGCATTCCAGATGAAAAAATTGAAGTTTTGTTCAATGGGAATGTAAAGACGTTTCACACAAAGAAAAATACATTCTTAACTGAAAATATAGATAGTAAAATCCATTTTGATACCACTGTCTGGTTATAATGATACTTGTATTATACAAATTATATGTTTAGTGTGAAACAAATGCATGATGCTGATCCAAGGATTGTAATTTAATATGCAACATAACTGAATATGATGCCTGGTGAGGCAATTTATCATAAGGTTTTACTCTATATTTACATGAAATTCAAATTATTGTAATCTAATGTCCATTTCTGATACAGAATGTAATCATTGATCCTAGGTGGTGATTAGTTTAGTCCATAGACTTTAATTTGATTCTACACATGCAACTGAACACTTCTGTCATGTTCACTTTTCCAAGAATTGGGTTAAAATATTGTAAGAATTTCTCTTTGAAAAAATATAGTACACAGCTTCATGGGACAATAAAACAGCAAATATAGTATTCTTAACACTTTTACATGGCTTTCTTTGTATTTTAATTTAATTTAATTATTAAACTGTCAAGAAAAAAATTAGGAGGAAAAGTATACAATTTATTTGAATATTTACATCTCAAGCCATTACAAAGTTTGCCTAGTCTTGGAAAGATATATTGTGAAAGACTTGGTTCAATGTAAGTTTTCAGAGCTGTTTCACTTTTTTATTAGAAAAAGAGAACTAATCCAACTTATAAATATTAATAAAGTCATACACTAAAAGTGGAGCTAAAAAAAGTCAGTCGGTGTTTTCTGCAATTCTTTAAAGCACATAGTCTAAATATATGAGAATAGAATTCTTGGCTCTCTTTCCTCTCTTTGCCCTACCCTGAGATTAAATTTGCAGATTTTCCACATCTAAGCATTACTAGAAAAATGTGTGTAATGTTCAATAAAATTGTACTACATTAGTGACTGTGAACAGCATTCAATAAATGGTTTTAATATTAAGCATGTTTAGCAAATATGCATAAAATTATATTAAAACTGAATTATTCACAGAGGACTAGCTTTCTAAATTTGAATAAGATACATTAAGACACCAATTTTGGTACATACCTTCATTTTCTTTTTCCCTTGCCCCACAATTGGCTAATTCAGCAGCACATAGTGAGACTGTGTGAATTGCTTTATTAATTCAGGGAAAGGGAACAATAAAAATACATTAAGAATATAAATTGGAAAACATAAATATATATGCATGCATCTAATATATATATATATGCATGTTAAATATATGTAAATACATCACTATATGTATTAGTGGTAGCCTTTTGTAGTGTCATGATATAAATACTCTCTTAATTAGCAATGGGATATCATCTACTGAAAATTATTAAAAGAAAAAGTCAAGCTTTTTTTAATATTATCAAATTTATGTACTGTATAGATTACTGAAATAGTAAAAAATCAATGAGAACTGGATGTACTTGTTTATGTCCAGCATGATGTTAAGCTATGCTTGAAACATATGGTTTTTTTTTTATTTACTTTGAATTTATCTACCAAATTTAATAAAATTGTTTGCAAGAGTATCTGTATGCAAAAAATATCTTCACATAATCTTCATTGGGTTATGAGCACAATAATATAAATAAAATGCTGTATTGTAATATGGAAAGATATACTTCAGCTTCAAAGAAGTTATTAGCTGAATGTGTTCCAGTTCTCTCTAACCACATAACATCTCATGCAAAAAAGTTGATTTTTATTCAATTATGCTTAGTTGATATTCTATCAACCAACATTTAGAAAATAGTTTGAAAGTTCTCTCAAATATATACTATGTTGAAGAGAATTTTATTATATTACAATTTTCCTCTTAATAGGTTTTCAGTAGAATTTTCCTCTTTTTTTTTTCCAGAAATAGTTACATTTCTGAAAAGTGTATTTCTTTTTGTATTAAGGTCATGGTGAACTCTAAACTAGTCATGTTTAGTCTTTTATATTGACTTCTGGAAAACAGTATTAAATTTTTATCAAAATTATTCTCTGATTTTCCTCAAGTGATTAAGTAATTCAATTATTTTCTTTTGTTTCTTTCCTCAAAAGTTCTTAAGGTCTCATTATTAGGATTTAAAACTTAGATCAAGGCAATATAAATCACAACAGGAAGGGAATAAAAAAACAAAGGTAGTTAGTGGTATTAAAATAAAGTTGAATATGTAGTTATGATGGCAAAAAATTCTCCAGATATTAGCTTTTTAGGGCATCCAATCCCTAATGTTACACAAATGACTATTGGCATATATTTAAATCCAGATAATTTCTTGGTCATAGCATTACCATTCTTGGTCCATAATCAATCAATATGTTCTAAAATTTTAAAAGGAAAATAGTCTATCCTGTAACTATCATTTTCTTTATTGAAAACATAGTAACAAATTTGTTAGGACTAATTTCTTGGAGAGTTTCTCAACATGGGTTGATGGCATCTAATGAAAACATGATTCAATCAAAGGAAATTTACTATAAGAACAATATGGTACACCAATCCAAATGGCTGGTAAAACCTAGAGCTATATTTCATGGAAACCAGAAGAACACATGAATTTTTACATCCTTCAGGCAATCCTCCACAAATATTGTTTCTTTGAACTAAGCTTTTGATAAACATTGAATGGTTGTAAGCTTGAAATTATCCCCCCGGGCTAATGCCTGGAGTGCTCTTCTCTACTGTTTGTGAGTTGAAATCTATCTCATGTGCCTGACCAGAAATTCTCATTCTAAAAAAGTAAGTACCCTTTTATGAAACCTGAGGCAGCTAACAAGGGATTAGGACAAAATAGCATGTACATTATCTCAACACAATTTCCATTCTGAATTGAGTTAGGGAGTATCTGTTAAATATATAATTTTATTTTATTTTTAAAAATTAATCCTTGTCCATGGACACATTGATGAAATTATTAAGGTTCCATATTGCTTCGTCATATGTAATATGAACATAATTATTTTGATATAACTTTATTTCAGGCAGTAATAAAAAGTCCCAATTCTCTAGAAAGTCAAGTCTCAGTAACTAGTTTGGAAGAGAAACATGATAATGGATAAGTAAGTGTAGAAATAGCCCTTATGAAAAGCAGAAGCAGGAAAGAACTGCAATGGGAAATGGATGATGTTATACCTTAGTGGTAAAAAGTGCAGTTGTGGGGCCCACATTGCCTATGTTCAAACACAGACATGTGATAGGGGAAATTTACTTAATCTTATTAAGCTTCAGTTCCTTCATCCAAATAACAGAATAATTAATTTCAGGCTTAGATAAAATAGTATCTGAAAAGTATTTAACATGATCTCTTGAGGGGATGTGTACAAAGTTTTTTGAGTGTAGGAGTCAGTTTAATTCAGATACTAAAGGTAGGCATGCAAAAACATGCAATTATAAAACATTCACTACAAATCAGGGATGCCTGAGTGGCTCAGTTGGGTAAGCGTCTTGATCTTAGTTCTCAGCTCAGGTCTTGATTTCAGGGTTGTGAGTTCAAGCCCTGCATTGGGTCCTGAGCTGGGCATGATGCCTACTAAAAAACAAAACAAACAAACAAGCAAACAAGATTAACTCCAAATCAAATTAAAGTAATGATCACTAAATAAATCAAATGGATATCCTGGAGCAAGTAGGGGTGGACAAATAGTGGTAGAAAGTTGGCTTCCTATAGATAATCCTTTGTGATTCTAACATTTTAAAGGCCTTTCAGCTCACCTGATAGGAAAAGCCTCTTTAATCACTCTAAATTAGAAGCCCTGATCAATATGCTCTCGGCATATACAGGTTTCAGTCATCTTTCACCCTCTATTAAATGATTATTGAAGAAAGATTATTCACTTATATCAAAGAAATCAAACCAAACTCCATCAAATATAAGAATGGGAGACTTAAGATTGATAATGTGTGAAGAAAACTCATGGGATAAAATAAATTTAAAACATTGAAATAAATAAGAAAATTAATCCCAGAGGACAAAAATATAAGATAATTTAGAAAATCAAGAGCAGATTGCTAGCTATCAAATTGACAGTAACTAAAGGAATCACAAAATGCTCATGAGATTAAAAAAAAATGCTTACAAATAACAAAAATTCAATTGTGTTAAAGATTAAATTTGACAGTATTTTACAGAGCAGAAAACAAAAACACGGAATTGGAAAGTATGAGATAAGATGAAAAGTATAGAAACTATTCAGGATGTATAACAGCCAATTAATATTGAGTGCAATAAATAAATACAGGGAGAAAATTATCAAGGCAGAAATAAAAGATCCAAAGATGAAATTCCTGCATCTTAAGAATAAAAGAATTCACTGAAAATAAAGCCGGGTAAGTAAAAAAGGAATTAGTGTTGAAAAATGTGGGTGGTAGTGAGTGATTAACAATACAAAAATGAAAGTACAAAACAAGTGACAGACAGGTTTCAAATATCTAGATAATATATTGTAAAAAAACAAGCCCCACATTCAAAGTTCTGAGGGGAAATATTTTTACATCTCTGAGGTCAAATTATCAACTAAATGTAAGGTAAAATAAATACATTTTCGACTCTTGTTAAAACACAAGTTAACATACATATGGATTTATTTGCATTACAGAATTAAAACCCAAGTTTGTATTTAACATATATAACATATATAACATTCTAGCATAAATATGGATAAATTATTACCATACGCACTTGCTGTAGTGTTACAGGGTCCTTACTACTGAGGATCCAGCCTCTCCTCAGTTACTGCGTTCTTTGAAGGAAAACTGGCTTAGGTCCACAATTTGGCCAGAACAGCTGGTCCTCAGCCTACCAGTCATTCACTATTCCTCGACTGATTTGCCATACTGATGTTGGGTAGCCATCTTTACTGAGCATGATGTAAGTACTTCCATAGCACCCTGCTGGTTAAGCATTTCTGCCTACAGTTTTGAGGCCATCGTTCATCACCATAATTTCTCCCACTTTGCTTATGACAGTTAAACGTTGGGCCTCCATTATTTCATGATTCTGTATCCCTTTGGATAGCAGTGAGCCTAATATTGTAATAGCATCTTCGGCCATCCCTGATACCATCCACATAGCGGAGCAGTCACCACTGCGTGTCCTAGTGGTGCGTTCGCCCCTCTCATGCCCTATGTCTCATCCGTCTAGTCTCTAGTGAGTGGCTTGACCTCAAGGTCTTCCAGCGGGTGCACCCATCTGGTCTGTTTCCCAGACACTAATCTAGCATGGGCACTTCCCTGGGCATTTTGATCTGTTCTGCCACCACCTGCCCTGGCAATTTTGGCATTTCTACTTCTCCTAGTGTGCGGCACTGCTTTCTTCAGGCACCCAAGAGCTATTTTGACCACGTGTTAGCACTGACGCCATTGATTTTGGCCAAGGGATTAATCCTATATGATAGGAAATTTCTCTCACACTAACATTTCACTTATCACCTTATGTTTGGTCCCGTTGATTCAGAACCTTCAGACCTAGTGCCACATATCTTCTCTAGGCTCCTGCTGTCACATGTTGATTAGGTTCTTCTTCTTTTTTTAATGTTTATTCATTTTTGAAAGAGAGAGACAGCATGAACATGAGAAGAGCAGAGAGAGAGGGAGACACAGAATCTAAAGCAGGCTCCAGGCTGCGAGCTGTTAGCACAGTGCCCAACTTGGGGCTCAAAGTCATGGACAGCAAGATCATGACCTGAGCCCTGAGCCAAAGTCCAGCGCTTAACCAACTGAGCCACTGAGGTGCCCCACATGTTTATTAGGTTCTGAACCTGCTCCAGGACACTTTTCTCTTTCATTAGATGTAGACTTAGATTATGTTATGTGGCGTGGCCTGAGTAGCTAAGTGAGTTTATAATAATTATTGGTTTGATGGCCACGGAACAAAGTGTCTTTTACCTTGTCTTTTACATGTTGTCTCGCAGAGCAGCAACCTTGGCATCATGTTCAAGTGAAGGCAGAGTGCAGGTCTCTAGATAGAAGAGGAGACCCCTTCCATAGGTACCACATGAATTCTGAGGATTCCATATTTTCATGTGCACAAACCCCATCCCCACAATACCCAAACTCAGAGTCTCAGTCTTTCCTAATTTGACCTCAGAGTTTGGTCTAGGGAAGTTGCCAAGACTGAGAACTCAAACTTTTTTAGACTTCTGCAAACTATATAAATCCTGGGCTTGAACATCAGTTTTATTCCCACCTCAGGTTCCAGGAAATGAAAATCTCTGTATGATATCCAGAAAACCTTTTCATTTTTACTCTTAGCCTTTAATAAGTGATTAATCATCCTCAACCTTTTATTGTCTTTCTCCAGTGAATCCATTTGGTCTGGTAAGTACCATATAATTCCACAATTTTCGCGATTAGAGGTTTTTGCTATAGTCTTTTCCTTATATGTGAGGTGCCTTCCTTATATGTGAGACACCCATATTCCATTCCAGTTCACTGCAGGTGAAAATTTTAAGAATTGGATCACTGCCACAACCAAGACTTATCATTTCTCCACTTACTACCAGGACTTTGTCCTCACTACCAGCTAGCCAATAGATGATCTAGCTCCAAATCTTATTGTACAGTTGCTTTGTCAGCCCAGATTTGGTTTTGATTCTCTTTGATTTTGTTCCTTAGGAAACAAACACAGAGGCATTCTTGTACAAGAAGTTTTGGAGGGTGTGATTTCAGGGTCAACATATAGGAGTGAATGAATGCAGCAGGATTGGACAGAGGAAAAAATTGAACTGTGAGAGGCCTTTCTGAGATATTCTGAATGAGATGATACCAAATCTGTATACCTTTCCATTGAATAGGCATTAGATGTAAGCTGCCTCCTGGCAGGGCACATAACTTTGAGGGAGGTGACTCTCCAACATAAGGTGATTACAGGAGGTTAGCTGAGAGCTGTTAGCCAACCCAGGATATGAAGGCCTCCTCTTACAAGGATGATCTGGGGGCACACCAACACATGAACTACAATGTATAAATGCCTAGGAACATAAAGGCCTTTAGTGATGCAGGTGTTTATTATAGGGAGGGAGTCAGAAACTGTGACAATCAAGGATCACAGACTTGGTTGCCTTATCTGTTAAGGTGAATTTTTTCATAGTAAGAATATATTGGTAAAACCATCTATTATAAAAGAAAAATATTATTTTCTTTGCAATTGGTACAAATTTCAAAAGTAATATTCTCTGAATGAAGTGAAATGTGGATATGATTCAGTAAAATAAGTGAATAAAAACCTAGAAGATCTTTAGATATTTGTTAAAATAAAGTATATCTTTTTTCCCCAAATAAAATAAATCATTCAATAACAAATAAGGAAAAACACAAAATCACAACAATCCTGCTTTTGTACAAGGAGTTGTCATGCAACATGGCACAAATGCTTTTTAACAACTGATAAAATATAGGAAAAAAATGCCTCCTTTCAGAGATTTCAATCCCTTTAATTAACATAGGAGTTTTTTCTTTGGAGCCATAGAAGAATATGTGTATGATCTTCACATCTTCATTGTTTTTACCATAAACTGTATTCAACTAATGTACATGTTATATGTTGGCTTTTAATTAGACATTCAGAGTGCAGCAAAGGAAAAGTCAGAAGACTTACATGAAGTTAATAAGAAGCATATATTATTATAATAGTATTGCATTATTGCTGTTGTTATTCGTTATAACACTAGTCCATTAGAAATACTATTATTATTTTATTATAATTAATTACACTAGTATTATATTTTTGTTTTGGCCATGGAAAAGTAAGCATAATGCTAATAAAATGTTAGTGGAAACACAGTTGATTTGATTTCAACTTTTATTGTGTGGAGACAAAACATACTCTAGATATCTGCCAGAATAAGAAACAGTTTTAAGTATGTTCTTCAAATTTAGAAAATTACTCAGGGAGGAATTTAAAATTATTTTTTAAAAAACAGTAAAAGTTGAGGGAAACTAGAATAGTGTAATTGAGTTAAATACTCATCTTACATGGTATTAACACAACAAAGAATACTCAGGTTGATGGATCTTTAATCATGTTATTTAAAATGATAAGAAATCAAAAATAAATAAACAAACAAACAAACAAACAAATAAATAAAATAAATGATAAGAAATCACCAGAATATCCCCTCCACACCAAAATAAGTAAGTAAATAAATAAATAAAAGTTAACATTGAGTATGGGTAATCTGACTGAGGGCAGAAAAAGTTGAGTGAATGATCTCTGATTCTTTTTTGTTTTTTAAATTTATTTATTTAATTTGAGAGAGAATGAGACAGAGAGAGAGAATGACAATCTGATCTGTCAGTGTGGAGTCCGACATGAGGCTCGAACTCAAGGAACAGTGAGATCATGACCTGAGCTGAAACCAAGAGTTGGACACTTAACTGAGCCACCGCGGGCCCAAATGATCTTTGATTCTTACTGAAAGTCC
Source organism: Lynx rufus (assembly GCF_022079265.1). Taxonomy (NCBI): domain Eukaryota; kingdom Metazoa; phylum Chordata; class Mammalia; order Carnivora; family Felidae; genus Lynx; species Lynx rufus. The sequence goes on from NW_025814823.1 coordinate 41,320,203, forward strand.
TTCTATCTGATATTATTTACACTATGTTTACATTACTTCTAGTAAAACAAAAAGTTGGCAAAAGTGGAGAGTTCTACTACCAATAAATTGTTTTACCCATGTGGTGGTGGGGAAATTCAGCTACTCTCTTAGGAGATACTTGCCCTGTCTCTGAGTCTTTTGCAAGCATTGCAAGATTTTAGGACATTCACTGAATATATTCATTTCATTCCTGGCTTCATTTAATATCCCCATTCTTGGGGCGCCTGAGTGGCTCAGTCAGTTTAGCCTCCAACTTTGGCTCAAGTCACGATCTCATGGTTTTTGAGTTTGAACCCCGCATCGGGCTCTGTGCTGACAGCTTGGAGCCTGGAGCCTGCTTAGGATTCTGTCTCCCTCTCTCTGCTCCTCCCCCATTCTCACTCTGTCTCTCTCTCTTTCTCAAAAATAAATAAAGATTTAAAAAATTTAAAAAAAATCCCCATTCTTCCTTGATTCCTTGTGCTTTATAGTTTTAGTTCTTTTTCAGATTATCTCTCCATATTTTATGAATATCTGCAAGATGACTTAACTCCTTACTGGATCAGGGCAATGTAAACAAAATATTTTAAATTTGTTTGCCTGAATTTCTCCTTTGATATCAAAGTGTGGATTGCAACATTTTCCACTGCCGCCCTATCTGTGCAGTATGATGGGTAATCCTCTCTCTCTACATTAATAATCCTTAAAGTAGGTGGGAAAGATCACAATTTCTTGAATAAATTTGAAAACATATTCATTCCTAGTATTCTAAATGTGGTAGAAATATCTTATAATTTATTATGTCACATTTACATAATATATTAAGAACATTCACTGCCACTTCACATTGTTTTATTTTTTTTTACATGTATTTATTTTTGATAGAGTGAGGCAGAACACGAGTGGGGCGGGGGCAGAGAGACACAGAATCTGGAGCAGGTTGCAGGCTCTGAGCTGTTAGCACAGAGCCCGACATGGGGCACGAATCCATGAACTGTGAGATCATGACCTGAGCTGAAGTAGGACACTTAACTGACTGAGCCACCCAGGTGCCCCATCACATTATTTTTAAATGGACAATTTTCTCTGAGAAAGGACTTAAGTTTTGCATATAGTTAGTTGAAAGCCTGCATTAAAACCTAACATTTTATGAATGAAGAGTGTCAGTCAATAATGAATACTCTTCTGGGGGGGAGCCTGGGTGGCTCAGTCGGTTAAGCGTCTGACTTCAGCTTAGGTCCTGATCTCACAGTCTGTGAGTTCAAGCCCCATGTCGGGCTCTGTGCTGACAGCTCAGAGCCTGGAACCTACCTCAGATTCTGTGTTTCCATCTCTCTCTGCCCCTCCTCTGCTCATGCTCTGTCTCTCTCTGTCTCAAAAATAAATAAAAACATAAAAAAATTTAAAAAAATAATGAATACTCTTCCATTAAATCATCAGAGTCATCTCTGAGACTCAATTCTTTATTAAATGAAGAAGGTAAATAAACTTTAGTTTGCCTGTTCAGCTGAGGTTAACACTTACGTACTACCTCTGATTTTTGCTAACATCCAAGCTATCCTGGGTGGTAGAGTCAGGACTGCCACAGGAAAGAATCTGGTAGTAAGAAATTACTGGAAAGGGTATGATGACATAATTTCAATAGGTTGCTTGAGACTGTAGTTGTTCTGAAAATATTTTGATCATAAGTTTACAGATTTTTAAACATTTTCCATTATATGGAAACATACATAGTCTTTCTATCTCTTATGCAAGTTGCTTCACTAGTGTTTTTAAACAGAGGCTGGGATTAATGCACTAATCCACTAAAGTAGGTAGCTGATCTAAATCCTCTTCTCTGCACAGAATTCTTATAAACCCAGTATTGTTTCTTTAATATTGTTTTGCTAATCACATAAATCTACCTGTCGAAAGAAAGGCTGTTGGAACATTTCAGATGGTGGTTTCACTAAACTTGATTCTCTTCTAATTGTGCTTTAATGATAGTTTTCCATTTTGTGGATAACTGTGTTTAAATATTCAGAGAACGGATTATTAAAATTTTTGCTGAATGACTCATACAGGAACACTAATTAGAACAAGAAAAACAGAGTTGCAATTTTCCAAAATAGTAACTGTGCCAGGTGAACTCAAGAAATGCTTCTGCTAACTAAAACTTTTATATAGAAACTGGCAAATAATACATGTAATAATGATTAATGGTTTCTTCTGGATATTTAAAATGAATTGCTTACTACAAGTCAGAAATGCTGGTTTTTATTCTAAGTTCTGTCACTCACAATTTTACTGATTGACCTTTAGTTAGTATTCTGATTTCTTTTTGCCTTAATTCCTTTCTCAAAGTATAACCTGGGGATTATAATTAAAAATAAACAAGTGAATATACTTGGTAAAGTGACAAAGTGAAAAATATTTTCTGGCTAAGAGGTTCTGACTTATATTTTGTTTGTTTTTCACATTTCATATTAATTAGATACAATAGCACCAACCACTGTAAATAGAATGTTATGCCATCAAGACACTTACACTAAATAGGAAGTAACCTTAGGTTATTCTTTCTTTATACATTTTCCTCTTCTAAGAGAATAACTAAATAAAATATATATGTCATAAGTTCCGAAATTCCAAATCAAAGTCTGAATTTTTAATAATATCCGCATAAAAGCCTCTAACTACGTACTAAAGTATATAGTGGAGAAAAGGTACTTTTTACAATACTGGATGAGAAAGTAAAGTCACTAATGCACTTTTCTGACTGTTTCACGTGAAGTATTTTAAAATTAATATCGAAAATAACTACAGCCTCTTATAAAGGGTTTATTTTAATTTTCCCTTTTACATCATCAAGGGACAATATTTTTGTGTGTGTATGACATCATGTGTCATAAGAGACATCATTTCAGTTCAAATTATATAATATCCCTAACTTGAGCTTATCAGATTTCTGTTAACAGTTAAGCATCCCTCTTGCCACCCTGTCTTCATTTGCTCAATTGCATTTTTGGGGTGCCTTTTCCAACGTATAGTTCCACCAACGCTTGGTAACTGTCTGTTCTCATGACATTTCCAGGCAAACACTTCAAAGATCATTTCTCCCAACACAAACATCTTTAGAGAGATGGGAGGTTTGCTTAAGATCACACTGCCTCTTGTTCAATCTTTGCTAATGCTGCAGCATTTGGAAGTCTTCCTGAAAATAAATTGTCTGATGTTTTTCTATAGTATGCAGAAAGTACCGTACTTGAAAGATTTTACTAGTCAACTCAGCACATAAAATTCCTTTTCTGGCACCAAACTAAGCTCCAAGGAAATAAAATGATCTGCCCTCTTTACAGTGCCTTGCACATATAGATGCAAATTAACTATTTGGAGCTGGAGAAACTTTTATTCCCTATCCATATTGCAGTAGCAATGCCCCTGCCATTGACTATTTGGTTCATCTAATTTTTCGCTATAACTCTTGGGGCCATTAAAAGATACCATCGGCCAAGTTATAATTTATCTGTAGATTTACAATAAATTAAGCATCCTGACTTCTTCTTTTGTTAGCAAATGCTGAACTATACTGGAATAAACTGATTCTGCGTAGTATCTAGTAGCAACTAAATTTGTTGTTTTTTGAAGTGTTGAAAGATCTAAGTTTTCATTTACATAATTATTTGCTCTAGTTAGAGAGTTGTTCAAAATCAGATATTCCACAAATAAATGTAAGGAAATAAAAAAACATTAAATAAATCAGCAAACCCTATAGTTGAAGGAAACCTACTATAACTATAGTTCGTCCTAAATTTTTATTAAAATTTGCAGAAATTCAAACAAAAATTTTCTGAGTTTAAACTTACTTACAGCTAAGATTTTCACATAGCATTTGTTTTAGGTGAGGAAAAACAAAGACCAGTGAAAAAGAAAGCTGCATCACAGAAAAATCACAGAGATAGAAAAATCACAGAAACAAAATGCCTTTTTTTATGTCAAAACAAATTGCTCTTTTCTGCTTCTAGTTAGTACCCCACCCTCCCTCCCCTTTCTTTTTCATTTAGGATTACACTAGAACACTGCGCCTGTGGGATTTTGCATCCTCATAGACAGGAACTACTTAACCCAAACCGGAATCCTGATGATTTTCTTATCCTCATGACAGAGTAAAGTATCAAAAACTCACCCTAACCTTTACCAAATAAAGTTCTTTAACATGCATATATCCATTCATTGCCCTAGCATGGACATACTCACTTAATGCTTTAGTGTGGACCTAACCACTGAATTCCTTAGCACGGACATACAGAGTGTCATATGTCAGTCTCTTCATATGGATGTACAAACTCCATTTCTTAGCATGGGTATACCCACTCAATGCCTTAGAACAGACACACACACTATTTCAAAGAATATCTATAAATTTCTAGGAATATTATTTCAGAAGTCATAAAAGATCTTCATTTTTATCAAGTATCTCACCATCTTCTATTAATACAAATGTTGCCTGAGATTTCTAACATTCATTCATTCAAGGTATTTTTTTTCTTTTGAGTTTAAATAAAAATACACAGCAGTTGTGTCATGAACTTTTTGGTCAAGATTATCATTTTCAATTGACATTAGTTCAGAATTCTTTCAAATTGTTACTTAACTAAAATCAGAGTAATTTAACAATAAAAATCTTGAGAGTTTGGTCTGTAGGACAGTATTGTTCAGGTAGGATTGCCTGGATGTGAAGAAGAAGAAGAAAGGGAAAAAATGAGGAAGTTAATAGTAGTTGAATAAGTCGGGGGTAGGTGAGAGAAAAGAAAAACACAGCATCCACAAACCTGTCAACTTTGCTATTTTGCCAAGTCAAACCCAACATAATCCTACACAATTCTAGTCAAAAGTATTTCTCAATCTATCCATGTAACTAACTTCGTTGTACCCCTATTATGTGTTGCTGTATGCATTTTTAAATTATTTTTTTAATTTTATTATGGAGTAATTGAAATATATACAAAGTATAATAGTACAATAGGACACTCATGTGCTGTCATCCAGGTCCAACAATTGTCAATTCTTGGCCTATCTTGTTTCATCAAGAAACAAAACTACTTCTCACACTCATTTCCCCTATCACAGATTATGTTGAATACAATAAAAGACATCAGGTTATTTAATCTAACATTATTATATCTAAAATCTATACCATCAAAATTCACGAAATCATATATATGTGCATCTTAGCTAGAATACCATTATCACACTTAAAAATAATTGCTAGTCTTTTGTTTTTAGAGTTTCTTTATTCAGATTTATATTCAAGTAAAGTCCCTACATTTAGATTAGTCCGTAAGTCTTATAACTGTCTTTTAATATGTAGGCTACCCTTCTGTCTTCATTTTTTTTTTTTGTTTCTTGCAATATGTGTTTCGAAAAAAAAAAGATGCTTGCCATATAGTATCTACTGGAGTCTGGATTTTGCTAATTTTCCTCCTTGAATTTTTTAACTTGTTTGTTTGTTTCTTGCATTTTCTGAAGATGCTAGTTAAATGAAGAGTACAAAGTGGCAAACTATAGCCTGTGACCAAATTCAACTTGCAGCTTATTTTTGCAAATAAAGATTTATTGGGACATAGCCACAAGCATTCATTTACGTATTTATTGTCTATGGCTGTGTTCTCCTGAAAAGGCAGAGTTGAGCAGTCATGATAGAAACCATATGGCCCACCAAACCAAAAATTTACTTATGCGATCTTCACAGAACATTTCTGCTATTTCCTAATTTTGAGGATAGAGGGTTTTTTGTTTGTTTTTGAATAGTTTATATTTAGAGTTGTATACTTCTAGGAAGTATACTTCACTTGTGATGTTAAAAACCACAGATGATCATTTCCTGAATTTAGTTTATCCAGGGGCTGAAAATGCTTAATGATATACAAACTGGATCTTTCAATACTGTCCCCTACAACTTTTCCCTTGAGATCTGATTTTTAAAAAGCTGTGCAAATATTGTACTAAAATAACTCATTGCATTATTTTATGAGGAGAATTATAAAACTTTTTGAAAAAATTTTAATCAAAGGATGTCACATTGAATTGGTATTAAATCCTAGCTTCAGAAATGCAAGTTCTCAATGTTACTGAGCATCTATTTCCTAATATATAAAATAGAAATATCAGAACCTACTAGACAGAAGCATGGTAAATAGTATAAATTATTTTGTTATATTATTATATTAAAACTATATTTAAAATTAAATATAATTATATATGATACATAATAGACACTCATTAAATATTAGCCCATTTTTGGTACCATATTTCATGAAAATGCACTTTTTTCATATTTCGACATCTCTGAAATTGGACTTCATTGTATAATTAATGGATCTTAGATTTGATGAAATAAGACAGTAGCAGTGTTACTATGGATAGCTGTTTCTTGTGTAAGTGTTTTAACTCTGGGTCATTGATGCTGCTACAAGGAGATCAAATAATAGTCATTTGGGATAGAATTTTCTTGGATGACCAAATTCTGTTAAGAATTTCTTTTGGTCATTGAATTTTCTAAAATTTCATGGAAGCTCTGTATTCTAGTATTTTTATGTATACTACTCATATTAACAAAGGTGAGTTTCCAGAAATATTTGAAATTCTAATATCATCACCAGGCATCTAAGAAACCCCCCCAAAAATAGAACTTAAAATGTGAGTTTCTAGTTTCCCTTTTATATTTTTATTTTTTATTATTTTGTATATGAGTATATTTTTATGAAATATTATGTGGAGGAAGAACTGGAATTCTAGTGCTTCATCAAAAAAAAAAAAAACTACCATAAAACATTTTACCGCCATTCATACATACTCTAAAACAAACATCATGCAGCGCCTGGGTGGCTCAGTCAGTTGAGCCTCCGACTCCTGTTCAGGTCATGATCTCATGGTTCGTGAATTTGAGCCCCGCATCAGGCTCTGTGCTGTCAGCTCAAAGCCTGGAGCCTGCTTCAGATTCTGTCTCCCTCTCTCTCTCTGTCCCTCCCCAGCTCATGCTCTGTCTCTCTCTGTCTCTCAAAAATAAATAAATGCCAAATTTTTTTTAAAAAAACGAACATCAGAAATTTTGAGTTTTCCTCATTCAATCATGTTCAACCATATTATTAAAAAAAATTTTTTTTAACTTCTATTTAATTTTGAGAGAGAGAGACAGAGCGTGAGCAGGGAAGGGGCAGAGAGAGAGGGAGACACAGAATCTGAAGCAGGCTCCAGGCTCTGAACTGTCAGCCCAGAGCCCAACATGGGGCATGAACCCACAAACTGTGAGATCATGACCTGAGCCAATGTTGGACGCTTAACCGACTGGGCCACCCAGGTGCCCCCATTCATATTATTTTTTTATTTCCCACTTCTCTGTATTCTAATATAGGAAATTATAACATTTTAGCATCTCATACATTTTTATTATGTTTTGTATGCATTTAAAATTTGAAAAAAGGAAAACAGTTCTTCATAGTGTCATAAGCCAAGCTAAATACTATTACCTCGTTACATTTTCTTCCATCTTACGTTTCTCATGTAGAAATATTCTTCATAAATATATCATTTGATCCCACATTTTAACATATGCTTACACCATATTATCTTTCCATTTTCCATGTTATTTTAATTACTGAATGCTAGAGTTAAAATATTACTCCCTTGGACATAATCCAATTTATCATTATTCTATGCCTAATATTTTCCCAAGTTTTCTGCTAAAACAGCTTGCATCAAACGTAGTTAAACCCTAATTTTCTCTTCTTTTTTAAAATTTTTTTCAACGTTTATTTATTTTTGAGAAACAGTGACAAGAGGGGGAGGGGCTGATGAGAGAGACATAAAATCTAACGCAGGCTCCAGGGTCCACACTGCCACCACAGAGCCAGAGGCAGGGCTCAAACCCACAAACTGTGAGAGCATGACCTGAGCTGAAGTCAGAGACCTAACAGACTAAGCCACCCAGGTGCCCTTGGTGGCCAATATTCTTGTCTGCAGCTCCAATATCTAGATCATCAACGCATCTCTATTAACTGATTTTTCAAATTATGTATGTATTGCATCTTTACTTGTTTTGTAAAGTTTTATTCCTTTGTGTAAAGAACAACAGAGATGAATAGATTGTGTGTGTGTGTGGGGGGGTATATACGTATATTCGTATCTAAGTATGTATCCTTCCCACCCCCACCCCTAGAGAATGCTCTTCTGTAAGAGTGATAAAGGTTGATCAGTTTGGTAGATTCAGGAGTGAACTGCTTAGGGATGTGGTTATAGTTTTGATCCTTTTAGGACATTCTTGAAATTCAAACACTACAGGTCTAAGGAAATCTCTCTGCTATCTATATACCTCCATAGGCATGCAATCCACTTTTGTAATCATCCTAATACAAAATTGTAAAATATTCATACTAGTAGTAATAACACAAAGCACTTATATAAGCTTACTGTTTTCTGAGCACTCTTACAAGCATTTTTATATATATTAATGTATTTAATCCTTACAAAAATTCTATAAGGAAAGAGATATTATTATCCCCATGTTACAGGTGAAAAAGGTTAACTAATTATGCTGAAAATTATGTAGATATAAGTATTAGAGGAAGATATTCTATATGTTAAATATTTGTTTGAGGTAAAATATAGCAGAGTGTTTTTTTTTAATTGTTTCTTGAGTTTTTTAAAATAAAACAGAGATTTGGTTTTAAGCAGCAAAGCTGTCTGGTAACAGGAAATAACTCTTAGTATCTATATTCCCCAGGCCTGCAAGTGTGCAAGGAAAACAGGTTTTCAACCTGCAAACTCAGTGAGAAAACTAAATTAAAAGAAAACCAAATTTACCGTAGCTGAGTCCTGGTGGATTAATGCCTATTCACTTCCCATTCTGAGCACATAGGAGGATTTTACTTTACTCCCCAAATTTAAACATGGTCATATGATTTACATTGGCCAAGCAAGAGTAAACAAAAATGACACGTGTCCCTTCCAAACTATTCATGATCAAGAATAAATTCTCCATTTACTCACTCTTGCCACAGCATCTTGTATGAATAGATCCCTCTGTCAGGCTCAGGAGTGATGATGGAAGAAACAAACATGGCTGCTGATCTGAAATGGACATATTTAATGACTAAGAGTAAATCTTTAATCTTTCAGGTCACTGTGGTTTGAAGGTTGTTATGATGGACTAACTTAGCTTATCCTTATTAGTATTGTTGGAGTCATTTTTTGTCAGCATATATTGAACTTGAATAAAACATTATGATTTGGCTAGGTCACATAGCTATATATGATGTCCAGCACTAAAGACCCAAAGAACTTTCTATTTATATGCCATTTCTTTTAATTAAGCTTATTATAAAATATATAGAAATTGCAGACATTTTTCTTTTCAAAAATGAAGAAAAACAGAAATAAGAGAACTACCATTATACATAATCCACTAAAATCTGTTATATTGATGGATTTGCTTACTTTTGTAACCTGATAGCGCAAATATGAAATTTGAATGTGTGTAAATGTGAAAATATTTTTAAATCAAGACATTTTACAAAATTTATTTAAAAAAATCTTCCTCTGCCCCCTCTTTCATAACTATGCACCAGAAATAGCTACTTTCACATAATTTAGGAATTATTTTAGGAGTGGTTTGTCTCTAAATAAGATAGTGTTGCTTAGTTTATTTTTTCAACGTATCTATTCTCTACCCTCAGTGAAGAATTAGAATTTAATTTGCTTTTGTTTTTCTGTAACTACACTACACACTCATCATTTTGTACCCACCACCCCATCCTCTCATTATGGCTCATCATAATTTGGGTTAGGCCAATATTTGTATGCCTTTCATGATTACTATACATACACTATTCAGATCTGAGTAATAAACTTTAATTTTTTTTGTCCTTGAATATCTATGTGAATAAGAAGTCTACCTTAACATTGACAATTGAGTGATAGTGTGGTTGGTTATGGATCTAGATTTCACCTTTCTTCAGAATTTTTAAGGCATTTCTGATTTTATTTTTAGCTTCTATTGTTTTCCATAAAAGCCTGAATCCATACTAATGACTGAGCCTTAGTATGTAAACTAGATTTTTTAAAAATCTGGGATAATCTAGGATATTTTCACTGAAACCAATATTCTAAATTTCAAAATGTTGTGCCTTGGTATTGGTCTCATTTTCCCTACTCACAGACACTTAATGTATCCTTGAAAAATGAAAATGCCTGTTCTTAATGTTTATGAAAATTTCCCAAAAAGTTTATTTAATAATTTTTCTTTTTTGATATCTCATGTAGTTTCTTCCTCAAACTACTATTATGTGGGTATTTGAATTAATAAAGTGTGTCACTTTTTTCTTACACTTTACTATCCTCTTGTCTATGTGTGTCTTTCATTATTTGTTTTCTCTTCTTTCTGTGAGGTTTCCTTACCTATATCTTTCAACCATACTATATAGAGCTTTTAATTTCGAATTGCAAATCAGTGTCCCTTATTCATACATAATTACCCCCACACACACACACACTCACACACCCCTTATATATGATTATCTTATTTGCTTCATGAATGTTCTTTCTTTATTTCTCAAAAGTATCTTTTTTCTTTCTATAGTTTTATTCTACTATTCCTCCTTTTTAAACGGCCTTTATTTTTAAGGTTAAGAATTTGTTTAAAAATGCTACTTTTTCTATAGCTCAGGAAATTGCTTACTAACCATGAACTTCACTCAGAATTAGCAATCAACTAATGATATACTTTTAAATATAAGCAGAGGATAAGATTTCTGAAGAAAAAAAAAAAACTCTAGTTAGTATTGTAGAGACCAAAACAAGGGGGGAAGTGGGTGGAGAAGCATGATTGAAGGAAACTAAGAAATCAAGAACCTTAAAAAGAAATGCACAAAGTGACACTTTGTTTTGCTCTCCTCAGAGAATAATTCTTAGGCATTTTTTCAGAGTAAAAGATGACATATCCTGCTTCCCTGGAATGTCATAGACTCTGGGTCTAGAGTTCTCTCTTGTCTAGCAAGAGAGTGCGACACAGGATGAAAAGTGAGAGATGGCAAGAGCCACGAATAAGGGTCCTTTCCCTATGTTTATTAAGATCATAAGGCTTACAAATGTGCACAAAGAGGCAAAGAAACTGGAAACATTAACTTGGGGATGTGAGGGAAAAGGGGGTGTATGGTGTTTGAGGTTTGGGTCAATATAAAACAAAATCCTGGCACCAGGAAGATGGGCAGATGGTTATTAATGGCAGACAGAAGGAGCTGTGTCTGTTTATATTAGCTAGCCTAGGTGATAAGACAGATAGGGATAAATAACCTCAGGGTTAACAAGGCACCTTAACTTTTTTAACCATCTCCACTCTGGCCTGCATCACCTGCAGTGCAGCAGTCTATAGTCCAATTTACCTGTTTACCTAACTTGGTGCTTCCTTCCTATGAAAGCAGCTTCTGCTATAGTACTAAATTGGGGTGCTTCCACCCTGAACACCTAATCTTGTTTATTTCATATACCTATTTATTGGGTGCCTTTGCACACCTCTCTATACTGGGGTTCCTTTGCACCTCCCTATTCTTGGGTGCCTTATCTTGTTTACCTAAACTCGGGTGTATCTTATGGTCTTGTACTTCTTTATGCCTTGTTAACCCATTGGTGTAAGCCCAGGGGATTCTTAAGCTTATTCCCCACACTGGCATATTGCAAGGCATCAAGGAATGTAAAATATTCCTTACAGTCAGTTAATTCTCCTTATTTTAGCCCAATCCTTGCTCTTCTAATTTCCAGCGGTACCTGATAATACCATATGCTGAGCATCTCAGAAAATGTATGTATGTATGTATGTATGTATGTATATATTATTCTAATTCCAGTATAGTTAACATCCAGTGTTATATTAGTTTCAGGTCTACCATATAGTGGTTCAGCAATTCTATTCCTTACTCAGTGCTCATCCTAATAAGTATATTCTTTAATCCCCTTCACCTATTCCACCCATTCCCCCACCCACTTCCCCTCAACCAAAAATCAGTTTGTTCTCTATAGTTAAGAGTCTGTTTTTGGTTTGTCTCTTTTTTCTGTATTCATTTGTTTTGTTTCTTAAATTCCACATATGAGTGAAATTATATATTTGCCTTTCTCTGACTGACTTATTTCACTCAGCATAATACTCTCTAAATCCATCCATGTTGCTGCAAATAGCAAAACTCATTTTTTTTTAATTAAAGGACACTTGAGCTTCTCCATAATTTGACTCTTGTAAATAATGCTATAATAGACACAAGGGTGCATATATCTTTTCAAGTTAGGTTTTCATATTCTCTGGGTAAATACTGAATCATATGGTAGTTCTATTTTTAATTTTTTTAATAACCTTCATATTATTTACCAGAGTGGCTGCACCAGTTGCACTCCTACCAATGGTGCTCAGGTTTCCTTTTTGTCCTCATCCTCATCAACACTGTTTCTTGTGTTTTTGATTTTTGCCATTCTGACAGTTGTGAAGTGATCTCTCATTGCAGTTTTGATTTGCATTTCCTTGATGATTAATGGTCTTGAGCATCTTTTCATGTGTCTGTTGGCCATCTGGATGTTTTCTTTGAAGATATGCCTGTTCATGTCTTTTGCCCATTTTCTATTGGATTATTGTATTTTTTGTGTTGAGTTGTATAAGTTTCTTATATATTTTGGATACCACCCTTTTATTGAATATGTCATTTGCAAATATCTTCTACCATTCAATAGGTTGTGTTTTAGTTTTGTTGATTGTTTCCTTTGCTGTACAGAAGCTTTTTATTTTGATGTAGTCCCAATAGTTTATTTTGGCTTTTGTTTTCCTTGCCTTAGAAGATATATCTAGAAAAATGTTGCTATGGCTGTCAGAGAAATTACTGCTTGTGCACTCTTCAAGGATTTTTATGGTTTCAGGTTTCACATTTAGGTCCTTAATCCATTTTGAGTTTATTTTTGTGTGTTTGAAGAAAGTGGTCCAGTTTCATTCTTTGGATTGTAGCTGTCCAGCTGTCCCATACCATTTGTTGAGGAATCTGTCTTTTTCCCATTGTTTATTCTTGCAATTAATTCAAAGATCAGTTGAACTCATAACTGTGGGTTTATTTCTAGGCTCTCTATTCTGTTCCATTGATCTATATGTCTATTTTTGGCATTTTGGGAAAATTTTGAGGTATAAGCTTAGCCATTCCTTAGCTTTCCTCACTGCTAGCCAAGGATTCATTTTGGGTAAGTTTTCTAAGTGGTTTAACAACAGACCCATTTGATTTCCAACATCAATAGTTTGTTGATGATGTGTCATTTACCATTCTCCTTCTTTCTGTTTGTTTACTATAAAAACAAATAAGCTTATAAATAAAAGTTTTTGTTTGTTTAGCTATAACTAAAAACTATATTACTATAGTTGGTTTTCAAGATGCAGCAAGAGAAGGTGTTTTCAAATTTATTTTTAATTGGGTTTTATGATTTTATATTATATTGTATAATAAAAGTTTATCCAAAACTTTAATTCTCTTAAGAAAACTTAATTTTAATGCTGTCCTGGGATTCCATCATACTAAAATAGTTTGTTATTTATTTAACCATTTTCACTTGTTGAATAAATAGCTTGTTTCCCAATTCTCATTATACATATTTCATACTATATTACTGTATTTTGAAAAATATGAATCCTATAACATTTATCCAGCCACAAATTTTTCCACATTATTATCCACATTATTATCCACATTATCATGAACTTACCCCTCCCTATAATTTCACTTTAATCTTAAAGACAATTAAATCTATTTTAGGAGCTGAAGGATAAATAATAACATTTCTAGAAAAATACCAATTGAGAACATCAGCAAATGGCAGAGTAGGCAGCTCCAAGCTCTTGTCCTTCCTCAGAAACACTGAAAAATAATTAGAAACTACCAGCGCCAACTTTGTCAGAATTCTGAAAAGAGTCAAAGGTATACAGCAGCCAAGTGAATGCTGAGTCAAGAAAAAGGCAACTTGATAATACTGGGAAAGCTTTGTGGTGTTTTAATTTGTCCTTGCCCCACCACCTTCCCAGGGAGGAACTCTTGTCCAGGGTTCCAGAGGGGAGCAGAGCAGACCTTATCTGCAGATTGTATATGTCTGTTCTAATCTGTCTGAGGACTACCTGAAGGACCTGGTGCTTGTCTCTGTTTTGCCTAACTTGAATCTCAGGCTGGAAAGGAGGAATTGTTCATAAACAATGGAAGTGGAACAAATGACCTGCAGTCACCTACATTAAAAAAAGATCTAATATATGCAAGATAGGCCACATAATGCCTGGGAGAAAAAAAGTCAGTGAAACTTTCTTTGTGAAATTAGGACATTCAAGTGTATCCATGTACGTGGGAGAATTTAGAAGGTCCTATGTATGTTTAAGATAGATGAAAGAAAATCCTAAGCTTTCATCTCAGGCCGATTCTTGGGCTCTGCAGAAGCTTAAGAATTGAATAAATGCTTCAGCACAGACATTACCTGCAAACACTAGAAGAAGTAATGCTTAATTTTTTCCCAAAGTATACAAAAGAAAACCACAAGATCTAGTAAAGAAATACATCAAAATTGTAGGGTACAAGATCAACACACTAAAATCAGTCGTGTTTTTATATGCCAGCATTGTATAATCTGAGAAGGAAAGTAAGAAAACAATATTACCTACAATAGCTTCTAAAATAATAAAATACCTAGTAATAAATTTATTAAAGGAAATGAAATACTTGTAAATAAATGTAATGATATGTAATGATATCATGTTCATGAATAGCAACAATTGATATTGTTCTACCCAAAGCAATCCACAGATTCAATCTAATCCATATTAAAATACCAACAGTTTTTTGATGAAATGAGAAAGCCAATCATCAAATTTACATGGAGTTGCAAGGGGTTCAGAAAATCAGAATAATCTTAAAAAAATGAGAACAATGTCAAAAGATTCACATTCCAAAATTTAAAACTTGATACAAGACTACAGTGTTCAAAACTGTTTCACTGGCATAAGAACAGACATATATGCCATGGAACAATTGAGATTCCAGAAATAAATCCACACATTTATGGACATTTGATTTTTCACAAAGGTTCCATGCCCACCCAATAGGAAAAGAAATGTCTGCAAAAGATGATACTGGGAGAGCTGGATTTCCACATGCAAATGAGTGACATTGGAATATTATTTTATACCATATACAAAATTAACTCAAAAGGGATGTTAGCTAATGCTATAGTGTTAATCATATTGCAATAAATAAATATATCAAATCAACACATTGTACACCTTAAACTTACACAATGTTGTATGTCAATTATAGCTCAGTAAAAAAAGAAATGAATCAATGACCTAAAGATAAGAACTAAAACTATAAAACTCTTAGAAGAAAGCACAGGGATAAATCCTCATGACCTTGGATTTGCAGTGGATTCTTAAATATGTTAGCAAAAGGAGGAGCAACAAAGGAAAAAATATGCAAATTAGACTTTATCAAAATTAAAAAGTCATGTGTATCTAAGGACCTCATCAAAAAAGTGAAAAGGCACACAACAGAATGGTAGAAGATATTTGCAAATAATTTCTCTGTTAAGAGTTCAATATCCAGGGGCACCTGGATGGCTCAGTTGGCTGAGCATCTGACTTCAGCTCAGGTCATGATCTCTGGTTCGTGAGTTCGAGTCCTACCTTGGGCTTTGTGCTGGCAGTGAGGACCTACTTCAGACTAATTTTTGTCTCCTTCTCTCTCTCTGCCCCTCCTCTGCTTGTGCTTGTTCTCTCTCTCTCTCTCTCTCTCTCTCTCAAAACTAAACATTAAAAGAGGGTTTAATATCCAGATTATAATAAAGAACTTCTACATCTCAACCACAAAAAGGCAAACTATTCAAAAGCACTGAATGGCACACTTCAAATTAGTTGAAATGGAAGATTTTATGATATATATATTTTTTACCGTTGTAAAAAATTTTTTTTCAAAAATTGTTTAAATTCCTTTAGAGGGATATTATAGAATCAGATTTAAAAGCTATGAAATACATGTTTGTGATATTTTCCATAAGGTATGATAATGGGCAAAGAACAGCTTTTCATTTAAATTTGTAAGCTCAAGAATCAGACTGCTAAAGTCATGTTAAAATCTTGGGACTAGCTCTTACTAGGCAGACCTTAGTTACTTATGTTGTTTTTTTTTTTTTTCTCATTTCTTCATCTGTGATATGCAGCTTTAGAAATGTCCATACAAGATCATTTTGAGAATATAATAGCAAAACATGTGCATAATATTTAAGAGAATACACAGCAAACTCAAAAATGTTAGCAATTTTTATATTTCCTGCCTTTATACTAGAGGGTATTCTTAAAGTCTTGACAAAATATTCAGTATAACAAACCTACATTGGCTTTCAAGTAACTAAATTTCCATTAATATGCTATACATAACAAGTTTAAAAAATAGAAAATTTAGTTAATTATCTGATGCATTTCAGTCTCCTTATTTAACTGATAATGTGCAGTCGCCTTGGGGGAAAAAATCTATCCCCCTCCCCACACTGAATTATCTCAAAATCCTCATAAAACTTCAATCAATTTCACAAGTGTAAATAATTTTTCAACTATATGAAGAATATGGAACAAAACAAATAATGTATGAACATAAACATAAAACAGATCCATAAACCAATGAATTTATAATACACTTTGAGTCACACCTAGCAGAGTTTAATGTTAAGAGTTTATATTTTGAAATATATACCTATTAAAGATGACTACACCTTCCAAGACAGCAGATTTTGAAAACCAAATATTGCTAGGCTTCTTTTATTGATTTATCTTTTACACAGATTCGTATAGTTTCCAGCAAGTTACTTCATCTGAACAAATGGCAGATGCTATCTCTGATAACTGAGCAATTTAACAACCTGCTGTGTCACAGATGCACAAATCCTAATACATGCAGAATATAATCTTGCCAAACACAGAGATTCACTGTTAATTACTCTTTTCCTCTGTAAGTTATATTTACATTTTTTTGCAGGTTCTTAAATGACTGAATGTTTTCCCCCTGGATATTGTGTCAATTTATTTTCCATCTATGTGTAATATCAAATTTGGAATTCTTTTCCAGAAAGTATATTATTTCAGTCTTTGAATACATGATGCTTTCATAGAAAATTAGTATTTGCTGGGTAATGGATAATGTAGGTAACGTATTGGAGTTGCTTTTGCAGTTTCCAAGAAAGAGAGATTCTGTGTAGCTATGACCATAATATTGTATTTTTGATGTATTGCTGATGAAGAGATTTTTTTTAAATTAGTGGTATAACAGTTTGGTATTTACCAATCACTTTTAATATTCACAAATTGTAATAGCATTCATTACCAGAAGCAAAATAATGACATCTTATGAGACTTGCTAAAGAACATATGAAATCATGCTCCCTGATTTCAAATTATACTACAAAGCTATAGTAATTGAAACTGTGGTGTTATCAAAAAAAGAGACATATAGATTGATGGAACAGAATAGTGCCCCCAGAAATAAACCCACACATACATGGTCAATTGAAGCCAAGAATATACAGTGGGGAAAGGACAGTCTCTCTAGTAAATGGTGTTTACTAGAAACCTGGACAGATGTGTGCAAAAGAATGAGTCTGGACAACTATCTTACACCACATATAAGATTCAACTCAAGTGTATTAAAGATTTGAATGGAAGACTGAAACTATAAAACTTTTAGAAGAAACCATAAGCAGTAAGCTCCTTAACATTGGTCTTTGCCTTTAATTTTTGGATCTGACTCCAAAAGCAAATGCAACAAAAGCAAAAATACACAAGTGGGACAATATTAAACTTAAAAGCTTCTGCACAGCATCCAAGGAAACTATTAACAAAATGAAAAGGTAAATTAGTAAATGTAAAAGAAATATTTGCAAATCATATGTCAAAAAAGGAGTTAATAATAAAAATATATGAAGAACTCCTACAACTCAACAGCAAAAAACAAAACAAAACAAAACACAGAATAAAACAAGTAAACAAACAAAATAAAACAAATCTAAAAATGAGCAGAGGATCTAATAAACTTTTCCCAAAGACACACAAATGGCCAACAGGCACAAGGAAAGATGCTCAGTATCATCTCAGATCATCAAAGAAATGCAAATCAAAACCACAATGAGATACCACTTCACACCTGTCAGAATGGATATTAGCAAAAAGGCAAAAAATAACAAATGTTGGTAATGATGTGGAGAAAGGGAATCCTTGTACACTGTAGGTAGAATGTAAATTGGTACAACCAGTGCAGAAAATAGTCTGGAGTTATCTCAAAAAATTTAAAATATAGCTGTCATATAATCCACCAATTTCACTACTGGGTATTTATCTGAAGAAAACAAAATACAAATCTGAAAAGGTACATGCACCCTTATGTTTATTGCAGCATTATTCACGATAGCCAAGAGAGGGTTATAACCTCAATGTCCATTGATGGACAAATGGATAAAGATGTGGTATATACATACAATGGAGCACTACTCAGCCATGAAAAAAGAATAAAATCTTACCATTTGCAACAACATGGCTGGATCTTGAGGGTATTATGCTAAGTGAAATAAGTCAGACAGAGAAAAACAAGTACAATATTATTTCACTTATGTGGAATCTAAATAAGAAAACAAATAAACAAACCAAACAAAACCAGCCAAAATGAAATTCATAGATAAACAAACTGGTGGTTATCAGAGGAGAAAAGGGGTTGGGGGTGTGAGTGAAAGAGTGAAGGTGGTCAATTGTATGGTCATGAATGTTAACTAGACCTATTGTGGTAATCACTTTGTAGTGCATGTGAATATCAAATTATTATGTTGTACACCTGAAACTACTGTAATGTTAAATACCAATTTTACCTAAATAGTAAAAAAAGAACATATGGAAATTCACCGTTATGTAAATATAATGAGTTCTAAAACAACCCGCCACTATAAAATAGTTGCAACATTCACCTTAATTCCATAGTAGAATGGTTAAATAATATGATTATAATTTTATCTACAAAATGCATCTAAAATAATATAAATATTTAAAACTATTTTATGGGGTGCCTGGGTGGCTCAGTCTGTTAGGGGTCCGACTTCAACTCAGGTCACGATCTCGTGGTCTGTGAGTTCGAGCGGCGTCGGGCTCTGGGCTGATGGCTCAGAGCCTGGAGCCTGCTTCTGATTCTGTGTCTCCCTCTCTCTCTGCCCCTCCCCCATTCATGCTCTGTCTCTCTCTGTCTCAAAAATAAACAAACGTTAAAAAAATTTTTTAAACTATTTTATTTACCTTATTTACAACAGAATTAGGTTATTTCACGATGCATTCATTCTTTGAATACTTTAAGGATGTGTTAAGCTAACTTTTGTTTGTGTACCTATATGAGTTTGAAATTTGGGCCAAAACTTAATAGTATATTGCACTGTGATTGTTTCAGAGAACAATCACAAAGAGGCCATTTTTGCCAAAATATTTTAGAGTTTCATCAATTTTCCCAAGGAGTTTTCTCAATTCTTTGATATTCAAATCATTCTTTTTTGAAGCACATATTCTATCATCATCCTTGCCAATATTTTTCTTCAATTTTAACCAGTCTAACTCTGCTACAACCTCATTTGTCAAAGGCTTTCTTTGCTTGTGAGTAAAGTAATTCTAACTTTACTTCATTGGCCTTATGAAATCATGCAGTTTTTTGCAAGATTGCAATTTCACTTTGCATTATACTGTATGGCTTTTTCGGATCTATACTACATCCTAAAACCAAAAGGAAAATGACCAAAAGAGGTGTTGCTCAGTGTATTGGGATAAATATTGGGAAGCAGAAAAGGGACTTTGCGGTGGAAACTAGATAAATTAGTGGTATTAGTAAATAATATCATGTTATGACAACCTTTGATTTCTACCAGATTGTAGATAATGACTATGTGAGTACTGGAGAATTTGTGTATCCCTGGAAATTTAAGTAGAAGTTTCACATCAAAGTTCAATTTATCATATTTTTTTTTACTTTTCTA
This sequence comes from Lynx rufus, assembly GCF_022079265.1. Taxonomy (NCBI): domain Eukaryota; kingdom Metazoa; phylum Chordata; class Mammalia; order Carnivora; family Felidae; genus Lynx; species Lynx rufus. The sequence continues at coordinate 41,340,279 of NW_025814823.1, forward strand.
AAAATGATAAAATCACCAATTGCATTTAAAAGAACTTCAACTGTGTCTTACAATGGCTAGTGTGTAAGGCATCTTTGCTTATCATGGAAATTTTGAAGACATCTATGAAGTCTAATAGTTGAAACACTAATATAAATCATTCATGCATTTATGCATTTACATACAATATTTCTGGAGAATGGACAAACCTCCTTTATTTGAATACCAATCCTCAAGTGCTATTTATTATCCCACAGTATTAGCCCATTTTATTTCTAATTTTTCATTGTCAGAAAATACATCCTCACATTTGTTGCATATTTGAAAGCAGATGATCTAAACACATTCCTGTGTTGATTCTGGTTAACAATTCTGCACCTATGCAGACTAAGTCAAATTTCCATTTTATAAAACAATATTTTGTGTATAAAAAGCCTACAATTTGATATACTTTAGGTGTTATCTGTTCCAGGCTAAAGTTCTTCAGTTTCTGGTATCATTCCTCATGACATCTTTATGCCCTAATGTTACAAGGTCTGGATTCAATTTGGTTGTAGATGTCCATCTTAAAATGAGGTATCCAGAACCAATCAAGTCCGTTAAGAGACATCCCTCAAGGGTATAAAAGGCTTGGACTATTTTGTGATGGCTCTCTCAAAGAATAAAACATTCTTTTTTTCTAAAGTTTCTGCTTGTGCTGAAACTGACAAGTGGTGATCTATTACAACCCTCTCTTAAGGTGACTTATGCCTCATGTCATTTCTCTTACCTCAAATCCTACTTGAGAAAAAGGAAAGTGTCTTTTTTGAAATGACTACATCTTATCTCTACTGCCACACGGTGTCTCTTTTTAATCGGGTTGTGTCTGTAAAACACTGAGGTACATTACACATATGTATTATGCAAGCACACTTTAAAAATTTCCCTAGCAACATCCAGTTATGAAGGAATGCTGATGATCCCTCTAATTTCATTATATGAATTTAAATTTTTAAAATTTTATATGATTTATATACCCTAAAAATTCTCCATTCCTAAGACTGAATCACAATTTTCTCATATTTCCTAATTAAAAACTGATTTAAATATATTTTCTAGAAAAGAACAAGAATGATAACACACATATTCTCTTAATTGACAAATTATTGGATTTGCTGATTTTTTGTTTGAAAATTTGCTTAGACCACTTGTTCCCAAAGAATAAAAAGAGGATAGAAATAAGGTAATTATAATTACAAAAAAATCCTGGATTTTGTAGTCAGCCCAGGAAACTCAATATCAATAATCAGAGTATATGAACTCACAGAATTTACATCCGAAAGCAGATGAATAAAAATTGTCTTATTTGTAATAAATATTATAAAAAATAGAGAATATAAACATAAATAGAAAATAATGAAGTAGGGGCCACTTTTATTATAATTTTCAAACATTTTTTTCACTAGGCAACAAATCAACTGACATCTAAACAGTGAGAAGCAGGTAGCCCAAGAAAGAGGCAGGATGCATATTCTAGAAATAAAAGATAACATTTGTAAAACTATTTAATGTCAGCTTATGAGAAATCTGCCCTAGAAGACATTGAGATATCTTCAAATTTCTGTGGAGAAGAAATCCAACAAAATGGAATTCTAGACTCAGAAAAACTGTTATTCAAAACTGAAGACAAACAAAATATTTTTATGTGAACTAAGTGAGAAGGTTTCCCACTCAAGGACATTGGAAAAATAATTCACACCTCTTCTTAGGAACAAGGTGAAATTCTGAATATACACATAGACAATGGCCAGACCATACATGAGAATGGAACTCTGACCCACAAACTGCAGCAACCATTTCAGGAGACCAAGTAACAACTTCTGGAACAATTTGCCCAGAATGGGCAGGACCTGGTTCCCAGCTACCAACTTCCCTGTATTTCCACCTCTACTTCTAACAAAATACAAAACAGATAAACCCACTTCTAGTTAGTCTTCTTCCAGCTTCCCCATGCCAACAATTTCCAAAGAGAGCACACTTGAAGTCTTCCTTTTTTTTTCTCAATATAAAGTTTGCCCACTTTTCTGCCTTTGAGTTGCAAAGTGGTTGTAGGTCAACCACTGCAACCACTGCAAATGGTTGTAGGTCAACTCACCTCCTAGAGTAACCTCTGAATAATTAGTCTCTGCTTATCTCGACTATATGACTGTAGTTCATTTCCAGCAAAGAAATAGGAAATTTAACACAGACTGATGTCAAGAGATGAAAGAAGGAATGGTCAACAGAGACTGGTAAAGATATAGACAAAGTAAAATAGGTGTTGCTAATAGCACAGCAATCCAAAAAATTATATTAACTAATAGGATTTAGAAAAAAAGGCAGAACTAAAATTTAAGATGGTAATAATATAAATGGTTTAATGAGGTAAGCCACCCAAATGTCTTTATATTATTCTGTTTATATTTACATTTTGTTAAATCAAGTGTAAACTTGAACAATTTAAAAATTGTTATGTTTATGAAAAATTTGAGGGAAAAAGGGTAGACATTAAGAAAACGTAAACAGGGGCGCCTGGGTGGCGCAGTCGGTTAAGCGTCCGACTTCAGCCAGGTCACGATCTCGCGGTCCGTGAGTTCGAGCCCCGCGTCGGGCTCTGGGCTGATGGCTCGGAGCCTGGAGCCTGTTTCCGATTCTGTGTCTCCCTCTCTCTCTGCCCCTCCCCCGTTCATGCTCTGTCTCTCTCTGTCCCCCAAAAATAAATAAACGTTGAAAAAAAATTTTAAAAAGAAAACGTAAACAATCCAACAGGTAGCAGAAAAGGGTATAGATACAGATATAGATTTAACATGATGCTAGAAAATATAGAAGACAAAAAGCTGAGGTAGTAAGAGGCTTCCTTTTTCCCCCTATTTTTCGTTCTCCTCTAAAGAATTTGCAATTTCTATTTGAACATCTGTCACAATTACTGTGGAAGTTACTACCCTTCCTTTTCACCATAAATAGTCATGTCAATTTATATTTTGCCACATATGCCCTTCATTCACAAGTAGATTTCATTTGAGCTTGACGTGTACATGTGAGAGAGAACAATTACTACAATGTCCATTATTACATGGAGATGAGAGTACTAAGCTATATATAATTTCAAAAAATCCTGTAAGTATTTAAGTAACACAAATGGTAATCAGTAGACTACCTACTCGTTCTCAGGTAGATCTTAATTGCATTATCTAGCATTCTTTTCAGCATTATAGTTGCCTCCAGATTGACTGTCAATGAATCATGCATTTTTCTTGAAACAGAGGAGACTAAGAAATCTTGAGTATACTAGAAACTGAAAGAACGGTCTCTGTATTGAACACAAAGTGGCATTTTAACATTATTATTCAATTAGAAACTTCATATTAGCATTATGAAAGTCAATAGAGACAGAGTTGCCAGTGACATCCACCAGCATGTTAATCAGACATGATCTGATTGTCCCAAGCACTTCCTGCCCCTATTGAACTTGATCCTTTGCCCAGGTGGAATTTAAAGAAAAGAATGCTGGAATAAGCACTACAAACCTTGAAAACTGCAAAGTGGATAATTCAATCTGGAGACAACCTCTCAAAGTAATATTCTTTCATAGACAAGTGATGAGAATATTTCCATAGTTTAAGCATATTTTAAAATGTAATTTTATTTTCTGAACTTACAAATGCTCTACTTACTACAAATATATATTTTGCGTTGTTTTTAAGAAGAAAAATATGTATTTTATTGTAATATATTTTATCTGTCATAATTTATTGAGAGATATATGATTCTTAAAATATTGATTTGAAATAAGTTAATTCCAAGTTAATTTTTTAAAAATTGTTTACCTCTTTGCCTTCAAAATTATTAAGTTTAAACCTGCAAATTCAGTAGTGCAGGGCACCAATTTTATTACTTATTTTTACTGAGGCATCATTGACATAACTACATAACTACAATATTATGTAGTTTCAAGTGCACAAGAAGTTATTTGAAATTTATATGCATTGTGAAAAAGTCACCACAATAATTATAGTTGCAATCTGTCACCTTCCAGCTAATACAATATTATTGACTATACTTTCCATGCTATACATTACACATCATGACTTATTTATTTTATAAATGGCAGCTTGTAATTCTTAATCCCCTTTACCCATATTGCCACTTTCCACAACCCATTCCCTTCTGGCAACCACATCTGTTTTCTGTGTCTATGTATATAGGTTTTGTTTTGTTTGTTTTCATTTTAGATTTTACATGTAGGTGAAACCAATTAGTATTTGTGTTTCTCTGAATTATTTCACTTAGCATAATACCCTCAAAATCCATCCATGTTGTTGCAAATGACAAGATTTTATTCCTTTTTATGATTAAGCAGTATTCCATCTTCTTGTATATATGTCACTTCTTCTTATCCATTTATCCATCAATGGACACATAGGCTTTTCCCTGCCTTGACTATTGTAAATTATCTGCAATGAACTTAGCAGTGCCTATATATTTTCAAATGAGTGTTTTTGTTTTCTTTGGATAGATACTCAGTAGTAGAATTGCTGGATTATATGGTAGCTCTACCTTTAATCTTTTGAGGAACCTCCAGACTCTTTTCCATAGTAGCTGCACCAATTTACGTTTCCACCAACAGTGTACAAGGGCTTCCTTATCCCTTCATCCTCTCCCACACTTGTTTTGTTGCCTTTTCTAGTAGCCATTCTGACCCGTGTAAGGTGATATCTCATTATGGTTTTGATTTGCATTGTCCTAATGATTAGTGATATGGAACATCTTTTCATGTGCCTGTTGGCCGTTTATGTGTCTTCTTTGGAAAAATATCTATTAGATCCTGTGGCATTTTTTTACATTGGATTTTCTTGTTATTGTTGAGTTTTATGAATTCTCAATATATTTTAAATATGAACCCAATTAAGGACTCTATATAAGTGCCTAAGATTTGGTGGTGAGTACAGCCTCATAAGTAAGTTCCCCTTGCTAATTACACCAGCTACAAACCAGTTTGATGAAGTCTGCCTCTGGACTCTTCCTGCTTCCATGTACAGGGGTCACTTTCAGTTTATACTGGGAAAATCCTGAAGCGGTTGTAAATCAACATCATGGAAATATTAAACAGTAATGAAGAGGATACAGTTAGATTTTACCTTTATAGGTGTATTCTATGATTAAAAAAAAATCTAAAGCATCATTGTTTTTAACAAACTTGCTAAGATTGCACTATTAAATGATTTCAGCCATCTCACTCAGTGAACATGAGAAATAAAGATATATCCACTTTTTGAGCACTTAGTTATAACATATCATATATGATTATATTACTTTTCTAAAATTAATAAATATAAAACACATATTTGCTTCCTGCTTTTGGAAATTTATTACTGTATCAGATTTATAGAGAACTATACTGATACATAATTAATTTCTCTATATAAGTTTCCAATTTTTAATAAAACAAAATATGAAGAAAGATTTGCAATTTTATTAGCTACACAATACTTTTCAATTACTCTATTGCAAAATGATTTTGTCCTTGGGTTTCCAAAGATGATAGGTCTACACTTAAATGATCAGAAATATAAGATATAATATTATCTTATAAGTAAGATATTACATATAATTATATATAATATAATATTATATTATATCTTATATTTCTGATCATTTAACTGTATGAGTAGCTACATTAATATTTTAATTGACAATATGGGATATACTATGAAATATATTAACAATGAAAAAATATATGAACATTTTATACATGCCAGTTTTCCATTGGTTATCATTCCTTCACAATTCTCCAGTGTTATTATATGTTTTACAAAAAAAAATATTTTATTTTATTTTTTTACATTTATTCATTTTTGAGACACAGAGAGAGAGCATGAGCAGGGGAGGGGCAGAGAAAGAGAGGGAGACACAGAATCTGAACCAGGCTGCAGGCTACAGGCTCCAAGCTGTCAGCACAGAACCTGACGCGGGTCTTGAACTCACAAACTGCGAGATCATGACCTGAGCTGAAGTTGGGCGCCCAACCGACTGAGCCACCTAAGCGCCCCCCCAAAATAATTTTAAAGCACAGAAATTTATAATTGAAAATTTCCATAAAAATTACAAATTATTTTTGTTCTAAGTTTTCCACCAAATAGGAGTTGGTTAAAACAAGCAAAAGGCAAATAAATTATCCCTATTGCAGTATAGGTGTGGTAAATATGTAGCTTAAAAATGATTTAAAAATTGTATTTGTGCTCAAGGAAATGTAAGGGACATCCCTCATATTAAAACTGGGCCCTACTGAGATATATCTATGGACTTGGTTTTCACAGAGGCAATTATTTAGATACAGAGTCACTGTTACCACCCATATTGCAAGTAAATAAAGCAAAGAAATTTTCACTATACATCTTAACCCTACATTTTAAAAAGGAATAAAATAGCTATAGTCACAATGATAAACATATTCAACTACACAATAAGCAGGACTTTTGGAACATGTCATGAACTGAGAGGTTATAATCTATACTTTATACAACTTGACATTTAGGATACTAACATATTGATGAGGGTGATGTAAATGACTCAACAACTTTCACAGATTTAAAGTGGTCACTTGTTTTTTGTTAAAATACCTGTTTAGATTGAACAGTGGTCATTTTTTAATTTTGTATTAATTTATTTTTTTTAAAGATTTTGTTTATTTGTTTGTTTATTTATTTATTTATTTATTTATTGAGTGGGAGAGAAAAAGCACACACAAGCTGGGGAGAGGCAGAAGGAGAGGGAGAGAGAATCTTAACTGACTGCCTAGTCAGTTACATAAGCAGACATTCTGCACTGGGCATGTATGTCACAACCATGAGATCATGACCTGAACCAATATCAAGAGTTGGATGCTTAACCGACTGAGCCACAAAGGCGCTCCTAAGATTTTATTTAAATAATCTCTACACTCAGTGTGGGGCTTGGACTTACAACCCTGAGATCAAGACTCACATGCTCTATCAAATGAGCCAGCCAGACGCCCTCATGGTCATTTTTTTTTAATTAAAAGAAATTTGGAAGGTAAGTGTCCATTGTTGATAAAACTTTCCCTTCGCCTTTTGCAATTTTTAATTGGTCACAATAGTACCTCTTAAATTTATTAGCCAATGTCTAATTTTTTAAAACACACTTTTTCACTTTTTCTAATTGTCTACTTTAGATTTCTTCCACAATTAAGGAAACTCTACATCCCCTATTAAAAATGGGGGAGTGCTACTCCTAACAGAACATAACAAAGAAACATCAACTCTTTTCATTTAATAGCTATTGGTTCCCACATAGATACACACACAAAACAGTGTGTGCTAAACAACAAAGACCAATATTCCTATAACACTCTTAGTCCTTTTAATGTTTACTAAATAAGGACATAGGTGACATAATTTCCTTGCCTACAGGTCTTTACCTCCTCCTCGGTCAGTCTTCAGCTCCTTGGCTTGTAGGTACATAACCCCACTCTCTGGCTTCCTTGTCCCATGGTATTCTCCTTGTGTGTCTCTGTCTTCACATATTCTGCTTGTTACAAGCTAATGTCATATTACATTAAGAGTCCACTCTACGCAAATATAACTTTACTTTAAGTATTTACATCTGTCCTTTTCCAAATAAGGTCATGCTCTGACGTACTGGAGGTTAGGACTTCAACATACATTTCCTTGAGAGACAAAATTCAACCAATCAAAGACAGACAGAACTCACCTATTGCAAGTGAAGAATGGATTATGTCAGGTAAAAAGAAAATATTAATAGTAAGTAAAAAAAATTATAACAATAAGCCTACGAACCAAGCTAGGTCTTAATATATGGATGAGATAGGCAGCAAAATTGCCTTAATGTGGAACCTTAATACTGGATTCCTCCTGAAGAAAATCTGTGCAAAATCTGAGTTGCAACTGTGATGCTTGAGTCTTCAAAGGTAGGAAGCAGGCAATGCAAACAATAAAGAAGAAAAATGCAGATCCTGTTCCACACAATTTATGGTGGTGAGAAGTAGAAAAGAGCACAGGAAAAAAATCTAGCCAACTAATGATAATAATCACAAAATATGATAAGTGTACCAAGAATGACCATAAACATTAAAAAGGCAGGATAGCAAGGATAGCACTGTCACTTTGTCCCATTATTCAAGAAATTGAACATGCTCTTTGGAGCTTAGCTTTTCAAACTGACCAAGCTACGCTGTAATTTCTTGGAAGCTTGCTTCAACCTTGTTCAGCTTTGCAAGATGATCTCCTTGGAGTCCATATGCACATTCAACTTTGAGAAGTACTATTTTACTGCTTTGAGATGGATAAAGATTCCAATTTCTATACTGCTGCAAATTTTTTTTAACTGAAATGTATGTTTCTGCATCTGTAAAATGGTGATTTGAACTGGTTATCTCTAGGATAGTCAAACTAGGATAGTAAATGCACAAAAATCACATTTTCCTCCAAGTTTTCAACTTCATGCCAAAAAATTGTCCTTCCTGAAGCATATTATCATTTCTCAGCTAACCCAGAACAAGATATTTTCCTTGGAAAAGAAGTTGTGCTTTTTAATATGATTTATTGTATTAGTAAATAGAAAAGTCTGGATAGAATTTTCAGTGAAGAGAATAGGTAAACCTCTGAAAAGATATGTCTTACTTGAATTGTTGATGATTTATACTTATTATTACCAGTTATCCCACCATCTGTTGTTCCCTAAAACAAGAGAGTTTCTAATTCAAGTTTAATCAGGCATTCAGTCATGTACATAAGATTTCATTTAAAGTGGAGTTAGGATGGGGTGCCTGAGTGGCTCAGTCAGTTAAGCGTCCAACTTCAACTCAGATCATGATCTCACAATTCATGGCTTCAAGCCCCGCGTTGGGCTCTGTGCTAATGGCTCAGAGCCTGGAGCCTGCTTCGGATTCTGTGTCTCCCTCTCTCTCTTGTGTGTCTCTCCCTGCTTATGCTCTCTCTCTCTCTCTCTCTCTCTCTCTCTCTCTCTCTCTCTCTCTCCTCTCTCTCTCTCTCAAAAATAAATAAACATTAAAAAATAAAAAAATAAAGTGGAGTTATAAATATTCTAGAGGTCAGTAAGAAAGTCAAAGTTCAGACCTGAATTCAAGCCCAAACTGTCAGTTATCCAAACAACAACAAAAAACAAAGTGGATAAGTTAGGCCAGAACCTAGATGTTTATTTTGGATATAATATAACAGATGAGAACACACACCAAAAAATTCCTTCCTTCCTTCCTTCCTTCCTTCCTTCCTTCCTTCCTTCCTTCCATCCTTCCTTCCTCGATTCTTTCTTCTTTTCATCTATCTATAATCTATCTATCTATCTATCTATCTATCTATCTATCTATCTACTCTGATTACAAATAAAATAGTTCTTCCTTAGAACCATCTGAAAGATTTCATGTGCCTTGATGTTGATTCTATAAGGAAATTAAGCCTCCCTAGTCAGTTACATTAGCAGGGATGACGTGTTCTGTGTGCACAGTCTAGTCACACATTTCGTACCACGTCTTTCCAAGAAACCTGGTCAGTTATAATTTTCTAAGGTTTACCAATGATTGGACCTGCATAATCTGGATGTAAATTAGAGACTAGGAGTAACACTTAGGGTGATGAAGTTCCTGGTACTTATCTTCAGCAACAATGGAAAATTATTGGTTGGTATGTTTACAAGCACAACAAGAGGGCTACCTTGAAATGATTTCATATCAATTGAGAAATGAATTCCATTTAGTTTAATAATGTAAGAAATGTAGACATTACACATAGAATCAGTCACTTCCATGTATTAGAACCAGGAAACATTCTGGAGAGAATGCTTATGTATTTGCTTAAACTATAATCTTAAAACTGCTAAAGCAGTCTGAATTATACTACACAGATTTCATAAACAGAGTATCTGTTGTTTAGATTTTTATTTCCTAGTGTATTTCTCACAATTCAGAAACTTCTTTAGACACAGGGTTTCCCACATCACTCATGTGCTTTGCTGATACCTATAGCAAAAATACTGCCAAAAATGAGTGGGTGGATGAAGCATTATAAATATTATAGAACTTCAACATTGCTACATGAGGGGAAAATAATATATATGTCCTTTCACTTCAGTGCTACCTGAAAGATTTTTCCTTACTCAAAAGATCTTTTTTCCATAGCTCTTTTTGTTTGCCTCAAAAACAGCGTTTCTCAAACTTCAAGCTTCCTATGTCTCACCTGGGACCTTGCCAAAATGGAGAACTGGATTTAGTAGATCTAGGGTGAGCCCTGTGGCCTGCATTTCCAACAAGCTCCTAGGTGATACCAATGCTGCGCGTCCATGGGCCATACTTGGAGCAGCAAAACTCTTAAGAGACCCTCTCTCCCAAACTTGCAGTGAAAACAACTGACTAAGTTTCTTCTGGAGATCTCACTGTGGAATAGAGTCATCAGTGTGTTATTACATGGTCATTCCACATAGGATAGACAGAAAGATGTGCAGGATAAAGTGTCATATAGTGAAAAAGGAATTAGTTTTTGTTTGTTTGTTCATTTTTAATCAGACACCTTAAATTTGGTTGTAGTTTCCAACACTGAACTCATGTGACATTGAAAAAAAATAACCTACCATTCTGAGGTTTCCTTCCATGTAAAATTGAGATTCTCATCCCATCTAGAGGTTCCTAAAAACATTAAAAATAGAACAACCATGTGATCTGGCAACCCCACTTCTGGGCATATATCCAAAAGAAATGAAAACAGAATCTCCAGTAGACACCTGAGCTCTTATGTTCGTTGTGACATTATTCTCAATAGCTAAGATATGCAAACAACTTCTATGTCTATTAACGGATAAAATGGATAAGGAAGATGCAGTGTATATATGTACGGTGGAATATTATTTATCCATGAGAAAGAAAGAAATCCTGCCATTTGTGTCAACATGGACGGATTTGGGGGGCAGTTTTGAAGTGAAATAAGTCAGATACTCGAAGACAGATCCTGCATGATCTCACTTAACTGTGGAATCCAGAAAAGCCAAACTTGTAGAAGCAGAGAATAGAATGGTGGTTACCAGGGACTGGAGGGTGAGGGAACCAGGGAGATGGTGGCCAAAGAGAACAAACTTGATGTTACAAGATGAATAAGTTCTGGGATCTAATGTGATTATAGCTAACGGTATTTCATTATATCTGAAAAGTTGCTAAGGCATTAGATCTTAAATGTTCTCACCACAGAAAAGAGATGATAACTGTGTGACATGATGGAGGTGTCAGCTCATATTATAGGGGTAATCATATCCCAGCATATAAGCGTATCAAATCAACACATTGTGCACCTTAAACTTAATGTCATATGTCAATTATATCTCAATAAAAAATATGGTTCTAATATTTAAATAGGATGATCTACATGAATGTGTTTCTTATACAATATAGCACTATATAAGCAGATTATAGTACTGTTTGCACCTAACGCCTTCCAGCCCTCCCCGCCCCACATCGGTGCCACAGTCCATGTCCTTTTTTTAGCTGTGAAAACTGCTTAGGAAACTGTCACTCAGCAGCTGCAAAGACTGCCAGCACTAAACCAATTTGATAGAAGGATCCAAGAGGGGAGAGGACAGAATATTTTCTTTCCTTCTGCAGTTCTAGTTATAAAGCCTAGATATAAAAGGAGAGAACCATTGTGGTATGGCATATGAATTTTAAGATGCTTTCATTGGGTTCATTCATATTCTAGAGTGGTGTCCTCAAGAGTTTTTACCACCTTAGAAAGTAAAAAATATATATATTGTCTTTCTTTTTAAAAAATATTAAAAGGAATATGTCATCTTTACAAAGATGGGTTATTATAGTCATTGATCATGTAACTACATAGATAAGATTCTGGACTTATTCGCAGCTGGCTACAAACCAACCAGCAACTCCATGTTTGATATATAGATGAAGTGAGATTGCTTTAAAACGAATGCAGAATTTATTTGTAGTGCACAATTTATTAGCATGCATGAAGATGAATTAGAACCTGCAAGCTATATTAAATTTAATGCACGAGAAAGGGAAGTAATGAATTACTTGAAAATCATTTTAAAGCATCATTGCTAATGCAGCTGCTGAACCGCAATAGTACTAACTGCCGAGACAAATATTATTGAACCTGCCAGAGTCCCCAAACTGTGTTTTACACAATTCCTTAAAGAATATAAGCAAAGGCGTTTGACTCTCAGCTTCATGTATAAATACAGCGTGAAAGTATATGCTCCGTATCTTAAAAAAAGAAAAAAAGAGTTTCAGTAATTTAAGATTCCCATAACAGAATTCTTATGCTAATGGTTAAAACAAAAGTTGCTTTTAATTTTCAGAGGGATGGAACATGGAATTTATTAACTTCATATTTCTGATGGATGAAAGAAAATGTAATAAATGAAGAGATGAGCCTGAAACTGCCCTCACCCGGCTTTATTTAGCGTCGGTGTTCAGTTAGCTGACTTCACTATCTGGAACCTAATATTGCACTGGCTCAGCCTTTTAGTGTGCACTAAATCCTAGCCGCATAAAAGTGAAGCTAAATAGTATTTACAGGTCTTTTTCATACAAAGTGCAAACCAGCATTCCATTTATAATCCTATAAGAACACTTTGTAATCTGCATACCAATGCAGTGCAAATAACACATTTACTTTAGAAATGAGCATAATTAGATTATATAGATCATAGCTGAATTAGACTGAGTGACCTTTTGTTAGCATTCTCTGATAACTCAAGAAAATTTTACTACTTGGCTGCCTTTTCTCTTTTAATCCAAATGATCCGTTTTTTGGCATGAGCTCTAAAATCTTCAGAATCTTTCACAGTTTGGTGTCTGGGAAGATTTTTTTTTTTCCCCAGCAGGAGGGCGTTGTAGTGTTGAACACTCAGAGTTGGAGTAGATGTTATCTTACATACGCTTGAGATGAGGAGAAACATATAAAATACGAAATGAAGGGTGATATAAAAATGATTTATAATAGGGTTTAGTATGGTTTTTGTAATTACATTTTTAATTAGTATTTTTGAGGATGTGCTTTACTTTTTATGCATAATTTAAATCAAATTGATATATATTACAGAGTTCAAGCCTGGTTTTTCCACTTAACAATACGTCAGAAATTTTGCTTTAGGTGATTAAATGTTTTCTAGTCTGAGATAGACCTGTGTACCTACTATGGTCTCAGACGTTAGGATAAGTGGCGATGGCCACATGTTTGTTTCAAAGAATTTTCCTCCTGGATTGCAAATGGTAATCAAAGATAAGGGAGATACAGTGATAACAACAACATAAACCAATTATTCCCAAAGTAAATCTCAGCTCCTTCTAATTAAGGAAATACAAGTGTATTAAGAGCCATTTATAATCTTAACACATTTCTAGGTCCTCCCCGTAAGCACAAATCTATATAAAGGAGGCATGCGTTTCTGCATGTATGTCACTGACAAGGACTCTTGTCCCCTCAGGATAATGGAGGGTTACATGTACAGCATGGATCTATCCATCCCTCTATTCTTCCACCAGGCAAATTCAAAAGTTTAAGTAAAACAACACAAAGACAGTTTGGGAGACTACCTTCAAGATTATTTTTGGGTTTTAAAACTCTACTTCCATGAGAGAAAACTTGTTTCCAGGTCTTTGCTCAGAAATCAATCTCAGGAGAGTGAAAGAACATCATTTGTTTAGGTAAAACAGACCATAGTTATAGGATGGTACAGGGCTCTAATAAATAGGAATGTTTACTTAATTAAAAAAAAACAAAACAGAATATGGGCTGCTTCAGAGTCCTAAATCACAAAATATATAATAGCTGCGTATAAAGCTGTGTATATCTAGATGTCAGTAGATATATGAATAAACAAAACACAGAATTATCAGTTTTCTGTCCTTTTGCTCCCCACCCCATTTGATCCCTGATGTTCATTCAGTCTTAAAAATATATCGTGAATTTTCTTTGACACCGTTGTAGCCCAAGCTACCCTAAGAGCTCTTATAAAGCTGCTTTTAATGGATCTCCTGCTTCCAATTCTTGTAATGTTCAATCAATTCTCTACACTTCAGCTAGAGCAATGTTTTTAAAAAATAATATGCTCTTTTAATTTTAAGAATCAAATGCATTTCCATCACCCGATATGAAAATGTAATCCCAGTCATATAGTCATATAAATATGACCATTCCTCACCTCTGCAAACAAATGATTCCACCTCTACACCCTACTCTTGTCTAGAAACACCAGTCTCTTTTCTGTTCTCTGAACACAAACTTTTCTCTTCCTCTAGGTCTTTGCATTATTTACACCCACTAACTGAAAAGTTACTCCTTCACAACCTGGCTTTTTGGATTCTTCAGATTTCAGTAAAACTGTCACCTTATGGAGGCTGTTTTGTACGTCCTTATCAAAAGTGGCTTTTTCCACTTCAGTTGTTATCCTATCATTTGGATTTTTGTTATTCCTTCACAACACTTGTCCCAGTCTCTAATGATCATATTTATTGTCTTGCTTATTGTTTATTTCTTGCAATAGTACAAGCAGATGAGTAGGGTCATTCACTTCCTAGTTCACCTTTTTATTTTTGTACCTGCATAGTACCTAACGTGTAGTAGCCAGGCAGCTGAGTGCTGAGTGAATGTGTTGTACAGCTGGTAGCAAGGGGAGGGGAGTACAATCCAATCTGGGGTGCGTATGGATCCATTTGGCTTCTGTTTAAGATTATAATTAGATATACACAAGAGACACGTTCCACAAAATGTGCTTATTTTATATCTCCTGGCTGTAATAAAATTGCAGAAATGATTTGTGTAGCTCATGAATTTGAATATTTGAACTTTTTAAAAATTGCATTGAATCTTTTTGTCCCTAGCATCTGTATCCCTTCACCTTCTAATTCTTTGAGTCCTATTCTGGAACTTTTCCTTTTTTTTCAGTTGGATCTATCGATTGTAACTTATCTCTAGTCCTATATCCTTCATCCTTATCTTTCTACACTGCTAACCTCAATGAATTTACCCATGCTTATGACTCCATCTAACATTTATATTGAAAACCACTTGTCCAATTTTGATCTTTTACGTGCACGACCATAACCTAACACTTGAAATGTGGCATGATTTAGATAATGGACTTTTATCTCAGTCTTGCAAGATTAAAAAAATCAACTTTCTTCTTTAAATTTCTTTCTCTTTACAGATTTCCTGTTTCTTTTATTGATATGTCCGAGTCTGGAAATCTTGGACTCATCTTTAAATCAATATTCTTTATTTTTATCTCTTTTGCTTTGTTTGCTCTTAGTATTTCCTTCACAATCTTTCTTGGACTTATCCTTTATATTTCTTTTCCCATGGCCTTCACTCTAATCCCTTAAATAACTATAAATATTTTCTATCCAGCTCACTGGTTCCAGATTCCTTTCACTATCCGCCACTGCCAGATTATAGTTTTAAAAGACATTTTTCATCATATTTACTCCCACACAAGAACCCGGAGTGGTTTACAGTAATCTGTGTTAAAATAACACACACTCACACACACACTTCCTAAATCACTCTTCTTAAAACCTTTCAATAAATTTGACTTTTTGAAAAACTTTTTAAAATTTTATTTTCTTAGCAACAATGAAACAGATTCTCCTTCATATCATGCAGTGTGTTAATGTAGAGCTTCAAATTCTACAGCTAAACTCCAATATTTCCATTCATTCTCTTTCTACTCCATGATGAGGTTATTCTCTTTAGATTCAAACTCCCTCATAACTTGTATCATGAATATTATTACCTGAATATGTATGTCTTGTGGATGTATGTACTTTTATACTTTTACTCATGCTTATTGATGAAAACATTTTACATATCCTCAGAGATTAAAGTTGAAAAGTGGTTTATACTTCTAAATTCAAGTAGTAAATAAAACTTAGTTATTTTTAATAGAAAATACTAATATTCAAAAAAGTATGACTACATTCTACATTTAACAATCCTTATACACCTACACTGGCATAACCATTACTCCAAGTCAAAAGTGATACAGATATTTTTAAAAACACTTTGAGACAAACTTTATTCATCTTTTTTACATAAGGAGATGTTTAAAACTTCTGATGAAGTGAAAACAGGATATAATGAAAATGTTTTAAAATGTTTTTACATTTTAGAATTTATCATCATCATCATCGTCATCTCTCTCTCAAAATAAATGTTTTATAATTTTTCTTAAGACTATATATAACAATTTTGATAAATTTACATTGGTGGGAAATGAAGAATATCAATCAATAAATAATAAATCCTGTAATTCTGCACTGCATTCATTTTACACCTAAGACTGTTAAAATGTCTTTGATTCTGCAATACAATTTTGAAATATTTCATTTCCATAAAGCTGCTCAAGACAGCAGAGACAAATAGTTTATAAAATGTTCCTAGTTAGGAATGCTGCTTTCTCTTCATTTTGACACATCTAGGGCATGCAATTATTCACAAAGGTCACTTTCTAAAGAAGAAAAAGAACAATGACCAAAGGCAGCATTTAGGTTTCAAATAGACTATGACAATTTAATCAATGACAAACTCCCAATGTCAAGAACCATCTTATTTCTAGGTAGACAGAGAATGACATTTCATCAGAACTAAGTACAATTGCCCACATTAAAAACTAGCCCAAAAAATTACTATGAACACTGAGAGCAAGATTTAGAGGGGAACAAAAGAGATACAAAGTTATTGTAAGTTTAAATATGAATGTAACTTTCCTTTTCTTACTGGCATTTTTAAAAATGTCTTATTGGGGTGCCTGGGTGGCCAGTAGGTTAAGCATCTGACTTCAGCTCAGGTCATGATCTCACAGTTTGTGAGTTCAAGCCCTGTGTCGGGCTCTGTGCTGAGAGCTCAGAGCCAGGAGCCTGCTTCAGATTCTGTGTCTCCCTCTCTCTCTCTCTCTCTCTGCCCCTCCCCCGCTCATGCTCTGTCTCTCTTACTCTCAAAAATAAATAAATGGTAAAACAATAAAAAAAGTCTTATTATGAATTAAATTATGCTTATAATCTTAAGGAGACATAAAATTCAAAGCTAGAGAGAATAAAATTTACCACTTTGCTCCCCACAAAACACACTTTTCAACTTTGTATTACAATTAATTGAGAAATGTAATGTGGTAAGATGCCCTTTCACCTGATTTCCCCTCCCCCCAAAGTCAAAGCAATGTCCTAAACGATGTATGGAATGCATTTTAAATTGTTGTGAGATGTAGCCTAAGAATACCTTTCTAGAAATATTCCAGGATGCCAACTTTTGTATTTGTTTTTTTAAAATAAAATTACTCAGCATTATCAATCAGTAGACATAACCACTTCAAGCGATGAAAATATCTAGACTATAATTGGTATTAATACTGACATAGGAGACTGCCATTCTTAAAGAATTTCAACTCTCTAACTTAATTTCTTTTCCTTAAAATAAATATAGCAATACCTTAATACACATGAGGCTTTGAGATGATTCAGTAACACTCTCTATGTAAGCCCTAGAAATGTTTTAGACATATATTGTGCAATAAATATTTTTAATGAGTTACTCATTATTCCACGCTTATTTCCTATTCTGTAAAACGTGTATCCTCATTTCTATGAGATATTCTTGGCTCTTTCAGTGAAATACCAAAACAGGAAGGCATTGTGATAAGATATTCACATAACTGTTGTTCACACACTTGCAAATCAATATTGTAGGAGAGAAGCAGAATGATACAATGAACCTGATTTCCAATGGAAATAGTTAATCCAACCATCATGTGATAGCAGAGGCATATTATGATGAGGATTTTATTTCTGAACCAGGTAGTATAGTATTAGAAACTGGAAAGTTGTAGAATAAAAAGATTTATATTTTATATATTTCTGCAAGCTGAAATGCCTGTATCAATTTGGCTAAGTCATAAAATTTTCATTTCATGTTAAAAAAAAAAGAGTATGTTATAGGTAATCATAATTGGGAGAACAGCATGCTCACTGTCCCCAGACTGCTACTACTAGGTATGCGTACGTATCAAAGACTACATAATTAAGAGGGGAGGCCAAATTAGCTGTGAAACTTATAGATGATATAACTGAGCTAGTTTTAACTGCAAATATTTGCAAGAATATCTGAAAAAAAATAACCATTAAGAAAAGAAACTATTTTGTACAAATAGATTACTCTTTGTTCAGTGGGGATGAAAAAAAGAGAATGAAAACAATTGAAAAAAATAGATTAGCACAATAATAATCAAACCTCACATATCAGATTCCTTTAAGAGCTGTTATATATAAACTGATTAGTTTCAGTTTTACTAATCTTCATCACATTCTTCCATATTTAAATGTTCAAGATCTTTTTGTTTCACTCACCCACCTGACCACTGTAAGTCTCTTCCTGTTGATCTCCTTTTTCAGCACTCTGCTATCCTTTACTGGAAAGTATCCTGAGATTGCTAAGTATGAAATTAGGAGTGATGACTTTAAATTTCGGAAAAGGCTCTCAGTAAGCTAATTTCCCTAAATAAGCTTCAAACTCTATATACCTACAAATGTTTATTTTGTGTGCATATGTATGGAAAGGAAGATACCTGTTTAATATGATGAGCATAGAAAGCAAATCTAAATAATTAGGAAGGTAAAGCAAATAGGTGCTTAATTTTGTAACCAGTGGAACAAATAGATAAGTGGCGCATTTTGTAGAAAAAAATTCTAAATACTAGTTATTGTCACTAATACACCTTAACAAATAATTACTATAGTTTACCTTATTTGTGTTGTGTGTATAGAGCTGTGGCTTTGTGTGTAGGTATTATGTGGTAAAATCCATAAATTCTGTCTAAAGTCCCTTGCAAATCTGAGGTGTGTTTATTTCTAAACTCCTGATTAGAAAGTGAGTTTGACTAAATAATTCTTCAATGTCTTTTTTTTTTCAATTTGAAAACAAGACTTACAAGATATTTTATAAAATTTTAAAATCTAAGTCATTGGAATCTTTAGTAAATGTTCTGATCTATTTACAGTAAATGTGTTGTAGATTTTACAAAATGTAACCAACATCAATGGCATATAATTTTTCACCAGCCTAATTTATCACTTACACATGACATCAGGCTATATTTAGACAGTATAAAAAAGATTGAAAAATCTATTTGCACCTGTATTGGTTGTAGAATCCCCACAATAAGCCTGGAGTTTCTCAATGATGCAAACATGAAGCACAAACTCTTCCATTATATACAACTACTCCATACCATTAAAATAATAAATTCCTATAGTTTTTTTCTTAGTAGCAATACAACAAACTAAAGAGTATCATTAATGCGCAATATCCTAGGTCAGCTTTATGCTCAAGGAGAATAGATAAAAACTTAGTGTTAACAGAAAAGTCCAAAGAAAGTTTTATTGTTGAAGTTAATTCTTTTATCTTTAGGCTCTGATCCCTATTAAGATTCAAAGACCCCTGGGAGAAGGGACACTTTATCAACTATAATTCATTAAGGGAATAAAATGTCTGAAATCTAAAAGGCAATGGAGACATGGGAATAAGGTATTGGTAGAAAGAGTTTAAAAAATAGAAAAACATGAGAACAAAATCACATTTAGTTTTTTCTCAGGTATTTAGAAAAAGAAAAAAAATGAGCATACTGACCTTTGAAACAGAGATAAATATGCTGGCCTTCAGAATTTTTGCCACTGTGCTGAACTATGTACAACTGACCCATTTCAATATTTCCCTGTATATGAGTAGTGAACACTAATGTCTCTTGATGCTTCTTTCATGATATCCTGAGGTTTTTATTTTCACCTTTGCCAAGATTAAACCAGAAATGGAAGATAATGATAATGGAGAAACAAGGAGTGAGATTCCAATACATGCATGTATGGAATGCATAATATGACTTAGAAGATCCACCCAAGAATATTAAATAGAGCACTGATTATAGGATAAAATTACTTCTAGACTCTGGCGATACAAATTTGATTAATTCTGGTGACTGGGTTCCAATTACAGTTCAGAGGATTCTAATGCTAACATAAGAAGACTCTTACCTGTTCATTTTAGCCTGAAAGGGGTCCTTCATTCACCCTGTAAATCATGTTATTTCCATTAGTAGATAAAAATACACATTATTACTGTACAATCATTAAGTTATGTACCTCAAACCATATGTGTTGAATTTCAATTTTCTGATAAAATACTGATTGCCATACAAGGTAAATAATTCACTAAAAATATGTTTCAAAATGTCTAATAAGTGTGATAATGGCTTGCCTTTTTTCCCCCTTTGTTCGTTTATTTTGTTTCTTAAATTCCACATATGGGTGTAACCATATGGTATTTGTCTTTCTCAAATAATGAGCTTTTATTTATTTTTTTTAATTTTTTTTCAACGTTTTTTATTTATTTTTGGGACAGAGAGAGACAGAGCATGAACGGGGGAGGGGCAGAGAGACAGGGAGACACAGAATCGGAAACAGGCTCCAGGCTCTGAGCCATCAGCCCAGAGCCCGACGCGGGGCTCGAACTCACGGACCGCGAGATCGTGACCTGGCTGAAGTCGGACGCTTAACCGACTGCGCCACCCAGGCGCCCCATGAGCTTTTATTTTAACCAAAGTTAAAAAAAAAGATTTATTTTTCTTTTTAAAATTCCCTTATTTACATTTATTTTAATATTTCCTTATTCTATTTACTTTGGTATTAATAGTCTCTTCTTTGATCTTCCTAAGGAGTTATACTTGATCATTAACTTTTATACCTATATTCTTTTCTGAAATAGGCATTTGAAACTATAAAATTTCACTTAAGCACTGACTTGTCTGCATTTCACAAATTTTTCTATCTTTCCACTGTCATTTAAACGTTTAAAAAATTTCTTCTTAATTATTTCAATAATGAATTATTTAGAAATATATTATTTTATTTTATTTTTAAATATTTAGGATTTTTAAGATATTTACCTGTTATTGGCTTTGAATTTAGCATAATTTTGATCACACAGTGTATTCTGTATTATTTCAATCATTTGAAATTTATTGATGCTTATTTTATGGCTCAGATTTAAGTGAATGTTTCATATGCATGTACAAAGAACTATGCATTCAACAGTTGTCACAGTATTCTGTAATTGTCATTTAGGTTAAACTGATTAATAGTATTGTTCTAATCTTTTATCTTCTTGATTTTTTCTTGGGCTAATTGGTCTATCAGTCTCTGAGACAAGGCTCTCAAAATTGCAAAATATTCTCGTGAGTTCTTCCTGCAGTTGTCAGTTTTTGTTCTGAAGTGGTTTTATTATTGTTTACACATTTAATATTATTATAACTTGAAGTAACTCCTTTATATCATGAAACGTTCCTCTTTTATTTGGCCATGATATTTGTTAATGTTTACTTTGTGTGATATCAATGTAGTTATATCAGCTTTCTAATGCTTAATGGGCTTGCATGGCATATTTTTCTGTCCTTTTACTTCTAACCATTTTATTCTCAACATTTAAAATATGGTTAAAGAGCATGTGATTCCATATTTCTTATTATCAATCTTTGCCTTTTAATTTGTGTGTTTTGTCCATTTACAGTAAAGGTGACTGTTAATATGTTGGGTTAAAGTCTGTCTTCTTGTTATGTGCACTTATTGGTCTGATTCTCTGTTCCTCATTCCTATCCTTCTTTCCAGTGAATCAAAATTTTTAATACCTTACTTTAACTGTCCTATTGATATTGATGTCTTAGCTTTATTTTTGTTATATTTTAGCTGTTGTTCTAGATAGTGGATCAAATACCTTCAAGTCATTAAATTATTCCAGAATAATCTATATCCTGAACAATGTAAGAATCTTACTTCAGTTTAAGTTCACTTACTCCCTTCCTACTTTTTGTGCTCTTGTTCTGTATCTCAATTCTACAAAACAATCATCTCATGACAACCAATATTTAACAATGTAAATATATCTATTTAGAAATAACAATCTAATTAAAAGTCTTATTTATTTACCCACAAATTTGCATTTCCATTACCCTTTTTTAAACTTTTCATTTGTATGTACAACTTTTCATACAAACAATCTCAAAATGATCATACTACTCAACTCTATGGAAACAAAGTCTTCTTGTAATCTTTGTGAATGACAACCTTTAGTAATGTGCCTTGAAAATCTTGTATGATCTTATAGAGTGTGACTGTATTCTCTAAACATTATTTAACATGCTTTTTAAATTTTCTTCTTTGACTATTTCCAAACTCATTACCTTAAACTTATTTTTGCCTCAGTATTTCTCTCATTTTATGTTAGCCATTGCCAATATACCTTCTGACTTTAGAGTACTTCTGTAGTATGTACAGAAAAACATAAACATTACATTAGTATCTGAAAACTTAATTTTTCTAAGTCGTATTTTTATCTGTGATTGTGTGTAATTAAAGACAAATGATATTGGGGCGCCTGGGTGGCGCAGTCGGTTAAGCGTCCGACTTCAGCCAGGTCATGATCTCGCGGTCCATGAGTTCGAGCCCCGCGTCGGGCTCTGGGCTGATGGCTTAGAGCCTGGAGCCTGCTTCCGATTCTGTGTCTCCCTGTCTCTCTGCCCCTCCCCCGTTCATGCTCTGTCTCTCTCTGTCCCAAAAATAAATAAACGTTGAAAAAAAAAATTAAAGACAAATGATAAAAGACTTACCAGGTCAGGAGTTTTACATTATACAAGAAGAGTGTCTAAATAAATATAAAAATGTGAATAAATCAGCAGTGTTATTATTTATCAGGTGCAATTTATCCAAGTTGGAAGAATTTCAGTAGGGATAGCAAAGCTGAAGATGCTTCCAAATTATAGTTATAAAAGGAGTATATCTGGAAGATAACTTATATCAGGAAATAAAATGGTGGACAGAAGACATAAATAGCCTTCTATGGTAAATAATATATTTTGGAAAAATTAATATGCATAGTTTTTATCACCTTTGGGGTTTTGTAAATTGAAATTTGTCAGTATGTATTCTTCATGTCTGTATGTTACCTTACAGGTAATCCATTAGTTAAAAAAAATCAGTTCTTAAAAAAAGAGAAGGCAAGAAAGAAAGAAAGAAAGAAAGAAAGAAAGAAAGAAAGAAAGAAAGAAAGAAAGAAAAAGGAAGGAAGGAAGGAAGGAAGATATTCTATAGTATACGTACATAACACTGGACTCAGGTCAATCTGAAGTTCAAGCCTAAAGCTATGTTGAAGAGGTAACTATAGCAACAGCTGTAATCAAATAAGAAATGGAGAAAGTTTGCTGTTCACTTCTTTGCCAGCTTTGTAGCTATTTTAATGCTTTCCCCCCCCAGAAAATGTAAATATTCGTGAATATATCAAAGTTTATCTAAGAGTTAAATTAATACTTTCCTTCAGAGACACAAGTAAATTTGTTCTAATGCATTACAGATGAAACAGTTTAAAATGAAGTGAAAATTTCTTTTTTCAAAAATGCCGTTAACTGCTGCCTTATTTCTTCTCAGGTTTAATTTTTTTTTTCTAACTCAGAAAACATAGACTATTTCATAAAAGAAGAAAAAACACATAACATTTAAAAAATGTTATTCCTAGGAACCATTATTAAAAACAAAACTTTACTTAAAAAATAACTATTATCAGGGCACCTGGGTGGCTGTCGGTTAAGCATTAAACTTTGGCTCAGATCACGATCTCACAGTTCATAAGATAGAGCCCCATGTTGGCTCTGTGATGACAGGTCAGAGCCTGAGCCTGCTTTGGATTCTGTGTCTCCCTCTCGCTCTCTGCCATTTCCCCACTTGTGCTCAGTCTCTCTCTCAAAAAAAAAAAAAATTAAAAAATTAAAAAAACCCTAATATTTGTTTATACCCATATTTAAAATAAGATTTAAATCATCCTTCCTTCAGATCATTCCATTGCAATCTATACAAATAGGTTGAAAATATGTGAAAGTTTTTGGAAATAGAAATAATTGGTGTACATAGTCACATATCATCCCAAATGTAATTACTGAGATCTTTTCTAAACTTGAAAATATGTCCTATTGAAAAGGAATAACTAATGTTATTTAATGTTTGTATAGTAAGTATGGAACTATGAATATTAGTGTATTATTACCTATTTGAATTTTATTTTGGTTGAGATTCTTAATATTCATCCTCCTTGTATCTCAATTTTGACAAATTAAGTTACGTATTTGGCATAAATGACAAATTAAGTTATGTATTTGACATAAAAACCACTCTTCAAACTATTATTACTATTTAATTAGAGAAAAAAAAAGAATACGCTTTTTCATACCCTAGCAATGCTTTAGGTGTATTAGTTAGTTAAGCCTCGTGTACAAATGACCAATATATCATTGCTTCTTCCTTTGATTTCATTTTATAATATATGCATTTTATATTTTGTGGATAAGGCATGTGATTATTTGTAGTCTGGAAATTATTAAGCCAAAATTCAACCACTATAATACACAGGTAGGTCCTATCCTTAGAGTGGTATTTTAGCAGTATCTTTCCTTCAAATTTCATTAACCTGAAATACTTTATTTATTTTTAATTTTTTTAAATGTTTATTTATTTTGGAGAGAGACAAAGTATGAGTGGGGGGAGGGGTAAAGAGGGAGAGGGATCTGAAGCAGTTTCCAGGCTTTGAGCTGTCAGCACAGAGCCCAACGTGGGGCTGGCTCTCACAAACGGCGGGATCATGACCTGAGCTGAAGTCGGATGCTTAACCGACTAAACCACCCAGGTGCCCCTGAAATACTTTATTTTAAATAAAATTGAAACTCTCTGGTTGTATTTCTCCTTGCCTGTGTGTGTATGTGTGGGTAGGTGCGTATATGTGTTTGTGTGTGTGTGGGAGCACAGATGTGTGTAATCTCAAGGATTTTAATACAGATATTATTTGCTACTGTGACCTAAAACTAGGTATCAAATGCCATTTCCCCAATATTTTCCTATAAGAAAAAAATAAGTTATTTTTCCAAAAAGTACATCATCATATGCTAAACCACACATAACATTGCTTCTTCAAGGTAGATTTTGAAATGCTGGTTGTAGTTACCACCCACACTAACATGTAAAAGACATGGGGCAAATAGATCTAACACCAAAGAGATCTACCAAATAAATATGAAAATATATAATTTACCAATATGAATACATTTGTTTAGGTTATTAAGAAATTTTGAAATTAATGTTGCCCCAAGTTAACAATAGTTCTCTGTATCAATGAATTAAGAAAGTCAATGGAGTTGCTTTAACTATTATTGTAAGAAGGCACTTACTAACAATTCTTGAAATCATTACCACCATTTTTATTTCTTTCTAAAGTGAAGCTTTTTTTTGAAGGAAAAACAATCTGAATAACTATATGCTCCAGCTGTTTTTTTTTTCCCTCTGCTTCCATGATCTGTAACTACTTTCTTATAGCAGGAATTAAATGTTAAATACTATTTTTTTCTTGCTAAAAGTTAAATGAAGTGACTAGGCTAAATTTATTCCTTGTTATGTATAAAAAGAAATTCAAAAAATTATCTCAATGATAGCGTATATTAGACTACTTTAGACAATGCTAAAATCTAAAAGTGGAACTAAACTGGTTATCATAATCACTTCGTAATCTGCTGTATCATATCACTGATGATCATAATTAACTGACGTTTCTTGTTTTCTGGGAACTCGCTATCATGAAATAGTTGAAGAAACTTCTTTAATGATTTTTGGAAAATTTGCAAAACTTACACATAATTTTTAAAAACTTTAATACCTTAAATATAGTGTCCACTAGTTGAAAATATTTTTTTACATTTATTTATTTTTGAGAGACAGCGGGAGACAGAGCACAAGTGGGGAGGGGCAGAGAGAGATGGAGACACAGAATCCAAAGCAGGCTTCAGGCTCTGAGCACAGAGTCTGACACGGGCGCCCCCAGTGTCCAGTAGTTTAAAATCAGTCCTTTCAAAAACCATAGACAATATACATAATCCATAGGCTGTATTAAAAATATCTTCCTTAAAGTCCCAAATGTATTGAAATTTGTGACAGATATATTTATGGCATACTTATGGCATGCTATAACATGACATATGTAACATATGCCATATGGCATGCTATATAACATGCTATGTAATATATGTGACATATGCTATAACATGACATATCCTCAAATGCACTTTATATTCTACACAATATCATGGGGAAAGCCACTAATGCTATTGTTCCCTTGACTTTGATGATGCTACCGAAATATATGGATTGTTACAATGAGTTACTATGGCACATGTGTTTCCTTTGTATATTATTCATAAAAATTTTTGTTAAAGGCACATTTATCATTGACTTTTCTAAAGTTGTTGTGCCAATAAATAGTTAACTATTATGTGATTATTACTGTTAGATTTTATAACTGCTATATAGAATAAGAATGTTTTAATAGTATAAAACGTTCAAATTAGTTCAACAATAATATTGGAAACAGAAAATCATAAATTTTATTCATAAAAAGACAGACATTAAGAAAAAGCATATAATCTGGAGGTTTTCATATATGTGTGTGTATGCTGGTGTATGTATATTTATCTATCTGGCACCAGAGTTTGTATTTTAGATCAGTGTTGAAAGAATCTAAACTTTACTGTTTTTTTTATTTATTCTTTAAGTATATTTATTTAAGTATATTTATAATTACAATAATATAATATAATATTTTATATAATATATAAATTATATAAATATATAATATATTATATAAATATATAATATTTATATTATATAATAATATAATATAAATATAATAATTATAATATTTAAGTATATTTATTTTAAGTATATTTTGAGAGAGAGAGAGAGAGAGGGAGAGAGCATGATGGAAGAGCTGATCCCAAGCAGGCTCTGCACCATTAACATGGAGCCCAGTGTGGGGCTCAGACACACAAAACAGTGAGATCATGACCTGAGCCAAAATCAAGAGGCAAACACTTAACTGACTGAGCCACCCGGGTACCCCCACAATTTTTAAATTTCTATCTATCCCATGCAAAAATCAATTGCTGGTATATCAAGGCTTACATTAAAAAATCAACGTTAGGATATTTTTATGAATTTGCAGTGAAGGAGTATTTCATAAGCAAGACAAATGCCAGACTATGCTTGATAAGAGTGACAACTTCAACACACTAAAATTAAAATTATATTTACTAAAATGTACCACAGAAATGTAAAATTATATGCCTCAAATTGGACGCAAACATTTTTTTTTTCTCTTTTTAATGTTTATTTATTTTTGAGACAGAGGGAGACAGAGTGCGAGTGGGGGAGGGGCAGAGTGAGAGGGAGACACAGAATCTGCAACAGGGTCTAGGCTCTGAGCTGTCAGCACAGAGCTGATGCGGGGCTCGAACCCATGTACTGGGGGATCATGACCTAAGCCGAAGTCGGATGCTTAACCGACTGAGCCACCCAGGTGCCCCTGGAAGCAAACGTTTTTAACATGTATAGCAGAACAGGATTGATATGAAGAATATAAATGACACGTAAATATCAATAACACCAACAACCCAAGAGACCAGTGGCTAAATATTATCCACAAACACTTACCAATAAACAAAACACAAACAACATGACTATATGAAAAGGTGCTCAACCTCATTTTAGTAATTAGAAAAATTCATGTTAAAACTACAAAGGATAATTACTTGCTGCTGAGGTTGTAAATCAATGGGATTTCTCATTCATTGTTAGCAGGATATAAATTGATCTAACAACGCATATAATATAAAATGAATTATATAAAATACAAAAATATGCGTATGTGGTAAAACCTTGAGAAAGCATACAAAGTGCAGGAGAGTTTTCCTTCCCAGGAAATGTGGGGTGATATAGTTGTGGAGAACACAGGAAGCTTTGTATTACCTGGTAATTTTCCATGTCCTGAGCTATGTAATGAGCAAATGGGTGTTTGTTTCTTTATTATTTTTTAAACTGCACAAATCTACTGTATTAACTACTGTGTATGATATATTTATAGTAAAAGTGTTAAAGTATAAATAGGACGCAAGACCTTAGGGCAGTGACTGTAAACTGCTGAGGGTAGACGTTCTGATTTGTTTGGCCATCAGAAAAGAGACTTGGTCACATCTGGATGTTGGGGAAACAGGAATACAAGTTAAGGCTTCAAAATAAAGGAAATAGAATAGGGCAAATTCTATGAAGAAGGGGTAGGCAATTAGCACACAGAGGGAATCAGAACTCTTGAGTAAGAAGAGAAACATTCTCCCAATGCTATACAGGGAAAAGAAGCAAAGACAATGGATATAAATACATTTTTAGGTGGGACAGGGCCCTATAGGATTTTTTTTAAAGGTATTATTGCCTTGCTTTCTATTTGCCATGGGAAGTAGAAGTTAATATTCTCAAAACATAATGAAGGTAGAAATAAGGAATTGAAAACATTGGAAATTTAAAATTACTGTAGGCAAGAAAATGGAGAAGAAATAATGGAAACAGAATGGTGTGCAGACATTATTGAGGATAAAGATAAGGTTTATTATAATATCAGCAAACTACACAGCTCAGTGACTTTCTTCACTAATACTCAGAAACTGGGGTGCAGAAATGACAACTATATTCATAGATGAAGGACTGCTGTATTCATATAGGTGACAGAGCACAGGGTTTCAGGTCACTGAGGAGAAAATGATGAAAGCAAGAGAGCTCCTATTTCCAGACTGAAGAGGTAAGGAAATAAATACAAGAGCCACAGAAAGATTGGATGGGAATGCCAGGGTCAGAAGACAGGGAGACTCAAACCAAGTTATACCTGTAGCAAGGAAAGGAAAAACTAGTGTGAGCCTGAGACATTGAAGAAAGTTCTTTCAAGGATTAAGATACACATAATGGCAAAGTCCAGGGCAAGGCCTTGAATCCAAGCAAAGCAGAGTATATCACTGGATTGTAGCTGAAGTAAAAATATGACAACTTGCATTGCTTCAGGGATTAGAGACCATAGATTAGGAGAGGAAGCACTAGGAAAATGCTTTTGCTCTGAGATGTTTATGTATATAAATTCACATTTAATGATCTCACTTCAATCCAAACTGGGGCTTGTGTTATCCCTCTTTCCTTCCACAAATTTCTCATGTGTCATTTAAAATTTTTTTCTGATTCTTTTAATGATCTTTTTTTTAAGGATTATTGCTAATATCTATTTTAACAAGGTGTGTGTGTGTGTGTGTGTGTGTGTGTGTGTGTGTGTGTGTGTTTAATCTTGATTTCTCATAAACAGTACCAAGGGGAAGAAACCCATAACTGATTGGCTACAAGGCTTGAAAGAAATTGTTTATGCATCTAACTACACAACAAATTTATTGTATGATATGCAACAAGCAATCTAATCTCTCCAGCCAGCACATTTACTCATACATTGACATAGTAGCACTGTCTCTGCTTCCTTCATGAACTTTGAAAGAACAACACAAAATTATATACGTCAGAGTATAGTAGAAATCCAAGGTATTATAAAGTTCATGATTCTATAAGTAAGCATTAAATACAAAGTAATACTAATAAGTAAGTAAGATTAAGAGAGCTAAACACAAAATGAGACTTTCTATAGAGATGAATTGGAGTTAACGTATTAACTTTGATCCATGCTGGAAATTCAGATCATTTAAAAATTTGGTTTATACAGGGGCATCTGGGTGGCTCAGTCAGTTTAGCGTCTGACTTCGGCTCAGGTCATGATTTTGCGGTTCATGAGTTCGAGCCCCATGTCCGGCTCTGTGCTGACAGCTTGGAGCCTGGAACCTACTTTGAATTCTGTGTCTCCCTCTCTCCCCCACTTGCACTCCTGTCTCTCTCTGTCTCCAGAATAAATAAACACTAATTTTTTTTAATTTTGATTTATACAGAATCATTGTAGTGTTAGTATATCATTGATATAAATAATTTGATAAATTTATTTTTTCTACTTATGTATCTTCATTTCATTTAATAAAATGCTAAAATAACTTTTTATAATTACATATTTTTTCATAAAGTATCTTTTCCACCCAGATATTGTGTATGGAGTTCTCCATCAACTGTAAATTAGCTTCATGTGAAAACAAGTAAAACAAATTTGATTAAGATTTTCATAAGAAAACTTATTACATGTTGAAATAAACTACTGATGATGTTTTAATACCCGATGTATCATTTAATCTTTTTTTCTTTTTTAAAAAGAAATTAATAAAGATGTGTTAAGAAAAAGTTTTTATGGATTAAAGTTTATAAGCCTCCAATAATTAAAGATTGAAAGGTGATTTTTCTATGAAATGACATTCAATAAGAGATACCAAATTCCGAAAGCCGTTTCATTTAAATTGTAATGTGTATATTTCAAATTAATATCACTTAACACATGTAAAAGCTTCTTTTTATTATTCTGTTTCTCAGTTCAAAATTCACAAGCCTATGTGAGTTTAAACACCACAGCATACTGTTGCATCTTAATACAATGAATTGGTTTCCTAGATATTCAGTACTTGGGTCTGAAATCTAAAACATCATGTAATTAGAGTTGTCTAGCTCCTTTCACTTTATTATTAAATTTATGAAATTTGGCACTTATAAAATAGTTTTGTTACTCGGGCTTTTTAATTGTATATAAAATCATAAAGTACATATGATGTATAAATATTATGTCTATGGATACATAATATGTTATATTAATGTATTTGTATTATTTGAATATTTATATAATAGGTATATATACTCCCACATTGTCCAAAATATAGCTTACAGATTCTGTCATGTTTGTAAACCAACCTTTTTCCATGTTAAAAATAATCAGTGTGACAAGCCTGTAAGAATGGCATCTTTAAGAATATAAGAGAAAGCCCAAATGCTTCTATAAGATACAGATGAAGTTTACCTCAAAACATTAAAAATAGAATAACCATATGATCCAGGAATCCCAATTCTTGGTTATTTGGCCAAAAAGAATTAAAATCAGGATCTCTAAGAGATATATGCACTCCTGATTTCATTGCAGCATTATTCACAATAGCAAAGAAGTGGAAACAACCTGTCCACTGGCACATGAATGAATAAAGATGTAGTATATACATTTGCCAGAATATTATTCAACCATAGAAAAGGAGTTCCTGCCATATATGACAACATGGATGAACTTTGAGAATATTGGGCTACGTGAAAAGAGCCAGATACAGAAGGATAAATATTACGTGATTCCACTCTATGAGATATCTAAAATATTCAAACTCATAGAAGTGGAAAGTGGAAGGTTGGCCTCTGTGAAAAGGGGGGAGGAATGAGGACTTAGTATTTAATGGGCTTAATTAAATTCAGTTGTGCAAGATGTAGAAGTTCTAGAGACCTGCTGTACAACACTGTGCCTGTAGTTAAAAATACTGTACTGCATATTTAAAATTTATTAAGAGGGTAGATCTCACATTACGTGTTCTTACCACAATAAAAAAAAAGCACAATAAAATTTTTACAAGTTGACCTTCTAGCATGTGTCTATATTGCCTTGCTCAGGAAGATGGAGTGTAGGACTTGCACATCCTAGTCCTGAATCTATTTCCTGAAAGGATAATGAGTATCTCAATTTGATTTTCTCATATTTTAAAATCATTTACCTGTCACCTGCTGCAGAGGGCATATGGTCACATGCGAGAAAATAATTACAGCTACAGCAGCATTCTTTGGACAATGTGAAAGATCCTTTGTTATTTATCTGCATTGTTCCATAACAGTAGCAGAACAAATTTAAATAAAGTTAGAGCTGCAATTATTTATTGTTATCTTTTAGATTATTTTTTACCTGGATAACACAGAAGAATAAACATAATCAGTTCCAGCTGGAAACACTTCTACACTATGTCAAGGACAATAAGTTCACAAATTGACTTTACCTGCTATTCATGTGGTATATGAAAAGAATCAGGCAAAGGGGAATTTAATTAGTGTGTCTCATAGTAGGAATAAACAGAAAAAATGATAGACTCCTGATTGCCTTGAAAATGAGTAGCATGCTAAGCTGTCAACAATTGAACAGAAGTGGTTTGTTAGCATTTCTTTGGTCACACACATTTTGATTTTATTAGATTATTTCATGTGGAGTCTAACTTGCATATGATTTTAAGTATAAATGGTAAAATTCAATTTTATTATACTTATAAATATGGAGACTTGTTATCAAAAATTATACAATGACAAGTATTTATACAGAAACATAAAAGCTTATAATATTTACTGAAAGCTTTTATAGATCCAAAGGAAAAAAAAACAGGGGAAGAAATAATACCACAGAAAATTTATTTTTATATCTAGACTCCTCCTCTTAAGAAAACTAGAATGACAAAGCAATAGATATCTCTGATTCAGTGAAGCACATTGCCAAAGATATTTATCATATACATGTAATTATCATTTGCTGTCTTATTAAAAAAGAAACGGAAAGTATTCACAAAAGTGAAAGTCAGGAACTTTATTATGCACTGATTTTGTGCTAGTAACTCTAGAGGTAAACTATGTAAAAGTATTAGGATGATTTTCACTGTGGAAGCATGAATTTGTTTTTTTTAACTTTATTTTTTATTTTTTAAAATTTACATCCAAATTAGTTAGCATATAGTGATGCAATGATTTCAGGAGTAGATTCCTTAATGCCCCTTACCCATTTAGCCCATCCCCCCTCCCACAACCCCTCCAGCAACCCTCAGTTTGTTCTCCATACTTATGAGTCTCTTCTGTTTTGTCGCCCTCCCTGTTTTTATATTATTTTTGTCTCCCTTCCCTTATGTTCATCTGTTTTGTCTCTTAAAGTCCTCATATGAGTGAAGTCATATGATTTTTGTCTTTCTCTGATTGCCTAATTTCATTTAGCATAATACCCTCCAGTTCTATCCACATAGTTGCAAATGGAAAGATTTCATTCTTTTTGATTGCTGAGTAATACTCCATTGTATATATACATACCACTTCTTTATCCATTCATCCATCGATGGACGTTTGGGCCCTTTACATACTTTGGCTATTTTTGATAGTGCTGCTATAAACATGGGGGTGCATGTGTCCCTTTGAAACAGCACACCTGCATCCCATAGATAAATGTCTAGTAGTGCAATTGCTGGGTCGTAGGGTATTTCTATTTTTAGTTTTTTGAGGAACCTCCATACTGTTTTCCAGAGTGGCTGCACCAGCTTGCATTGCCACCAACAATGCAAAAGAGATCCTCTTTCTCTTCATCCTCAGCAACCTGAGTTGTTACTGTTAGCCATTCTGACAGGTGTGAGGCAGTATCTCATTGTGGTTTTGATTTGTATTTCCCTGATGATGAGTGATGTGGAGCATTTTTTCATGTGTTGGTTGGCCATCTGGATGTCTACTTTGGAGAAGTGTCTATTGGTGTTTTTTGCCCATTTCTTCGCTGGATTGTTTGTTTTTTGGGTGCTGAGTTTGATAAGTTCTTTGTAGATTTTGGATACTAACCCTTTATCTGATATGTCATTTGCAAATATCTTCTCCCATTCTGTTGGTTGCCTTTTAGTTTTGCTGATTGTTTCCTTCACTGTGCAGAAGATTTTTTATTTTGATGAGGTCCCAGTAGTTCATTTTTGCTTTTGTTTCCCTTGCTTCCAGAGAAGTGTTGAGTAAGAAGTTGGCACAGGGAAGATCAAAGAGGTTTTTGCCTGCTTTCTCCTCAAGGATTTTGATGGCTTCCTATCTTACATTGAGATCTTTCATCCACTTTGAGTTTATTTTTGTGTGTGGTGTAAGAAAGTGGTCCAGGTTCATTCTGCATGTTACTGTCCAGTTTTCCCAGCACAACTTGCTGAAGAGACTGTCTTTATTCCATTGGATATTCTTTCCTGCTTTGTCAAAGATTAGTTGGCCATACGTTTGTGGGTCCATGTATGGTTCTCTATTCTGTTCCATTGATCTGAGTGTCTGTTCTTGTGCCAGTACCATACTGTCTTGATGATTACAGCTTTGTAGTATAGCTCGAAGTCTGTGATTGTGATGCCTCCTGCTATGGTTTTCTTTTTCAAGATTGTTTTGGCTACTCGGTGTCTTTTCTGGTTCCATAAAAATTTTAGGATTGTTTGTTATAGCTCTGTGAAGAATGCTGGTGCTATTTTGATAGGGATTGCTTTGAATATGTAGATTGCTTTGTGTAGTATTGACATTTTAACAATATTTGTCTTCCTATCCAGGAGCATGGAATCTTTTCCCATTTTTTTGTGTCTTCTTCAATTTCTTTCATAAGGTTTCTATAGTTTTCAGTGTATAGATTTTTCACCTCTTTGGCTAGATTTATTCCTAGGTGTGTTGTGGTTTTTGGTGCAACTATAAATGGGATCAATTCCTTGATTTCTCTGTCACTTCATTGTTGGTGTATAGGAATGCAACCGATTTCTATGCATTGATTTTATATCCTGCAACCGTGCTGAATTCATGGATCAGTTCTAGCAGTTTTTTTTGGTGGAATCTTTAGGGTTTTCCATATAGAGTATCATGTCATCTGCGAAGAGTGAAAGTTTGACCTCCTCCTGGCAGATTGGATGCCTTTTATTTCTTTGCGTTGTCTGATTGCAGAGACTAAGACTTCACGTACTATGTTGAATAACACTGGTGAGAGTGGACATCCCTGTCAGGAACAAGACAGGGGGAAAGCTCTTAGTTTTTCCCCATTGAAGATGATATTAGCATTGGGTCATTCATATATGGCTTTTATGATCTTGAGGTCTGATCCTTCTATCCCTACTTTCTTGAGGGTTTTATCAAGAAAGCATACTGTATTTTGTCAAATGCCTTCTATTCATCTATTGAGGGGATCATACGGTCTTGTCCTTTCTTTTATTGATGTGATGAATTACATTAATTGTTTTTGAGGATATTGAACAAGCCCTGCATCCCAGGTATAAATCCCACTTGGTCGTGGTGAACAATTTTTTTAATGTATTGTTGGATCCAGTTGGCTAATATCTTGTTGAGGATTTTTGCATCCATGTTCATCAGGGAAATTGGTCTATAGTTCTCCTTTTTAGTGGGGTCTCTGTCTGGTTTTGGAATCAAGGTAACGCTGGCTTCATAGAAAGAGTTTGGAAGTTTTCCTTCCATTTCTATTTTTTGGAACAGTTTCAAGAGAATAGGTGTTAACTCTTCCTTAAATGTTTGGTAGAATTCCCCTGGAAAGTCATCTTGCCCTGGATTCTTGTTTTTTGGCAGATTTTGATTATTAATTTGATTTCCTTACTGGTTATGGGTCTGTTCAAATTTTCTATTTCTTCCTGTTTCAGTTTTGGTAGTGTATATGTTTCTACGGATTTGTCCATTTCTTCCAGATTGCCCACTTTATTGGTATATAATTGCTCATAATTTTCTCTTATTATTGTTTTTATTTCTGTTGTTTGGTTGTGATCTCTCCTCTTTCATTCTTGATTTTATGTATTTGAGTCCTTTCCTTTTTCTTTTTGATCAAACTGACTAGCGGTTTATCAATTTTGTTAATTCCTCAAAGAACCAGCTACTGGTTTTATTGATCTGTTCTACTGTTTGTTTTTTTTTTTTTTTGGTTTCAATAGCATTAATTTCTGCTCTAATCTTTATTATTTCCTGTCTTCTTCTGGTTTTGGGTTTTATTTGCTGTTGTTTTTCCAGCTCCTTAAAGTGTAGGTTAGGTTGTGTATCTGAGATCTTTCTTCCTTCTTTAGGAAGGCCTGGATTGCTATATACTTTCCTCTTATGACCACCTTTGCTGCGTCCAAGAGGTTTTTGGTTGTGGTGTTATCATTTTCATTGACTTCCATATACTTTTTAATTTCCTCTTTAACTGCTTGGTTAGTCCATTCATTCTTTAATAGGATGTTCTTCAGTCTCCAAGTATTTGTTACCTTTCCAAATTTTTTCTTGTGGTTGATTTCGAGTTTCATAGTGTTGTGGTCTGAAAATATGCACAGTATGATCTCGATCTTTTTGTACTTACTTAGGACTGATTTGTGCCCCAGTATATTGTCTATTCTGGAGAGCGTTTCATGTGCACTGGAGAAGAAGGTATATTCTGCTGCTTTAGGATGAAATGTTCTGAATATATATGTTAAGTCCTTCTGGTCCAATGTGTCATTCAAAGCCATTGTTTCTTTGTTGATTTTTTGATTAGATGATCTGTCTATTGTTGTGAGTGGGGTGTTGAAGTCTCCTACTATTATGGTATTACTTTTGATGGATTTCTTTATGTTTATGATTAATAGATTTATATATTTGGGTGTCCCACATTTGGCACATAAATGTTTACAATTGTTAGGTCTTCTTGGTGGATAGACCCCATGTAATGATGATACAATGCCTTTCTGCATCTTTTGATACAATCTTTATTTTAAAGTCTAGATTGTCTGATATAAGTATGGCTACTCTGGCTTTCTTTTGTTGACCATTAGCATCCCCTTATTTTCAATCTGAAGGTGTCTTTAGGTCTAAAATGGGTTTCTTGTAAACGGCATATAGATGGATCTTGTTTTCTTATCCATTCTGTTACCCTATATCTTTTGATTGGAGCATTGAGTACATTGACACTTAGAGTGAGTACTGAAAGATATGAATTTATTGCCACTTATTGCCATTATGATGCTTGTAGAGTTGGAGTTTCTGGTGGTGTTCTCTGGTCCTTTCTAATCTTTTCTTGCTTTTGGTATTTATTTATTTTCCATATATATTTTCATCTTTTCTCCCCTCAGAGAGTCCCCCTTAAAATTTCTTGCAGGGCTGGTTTAGTGGTCACAAACCCCTTTTATTTTTGTTTGTCTGGGAAACTTTTTATCTCTCCTTCTATTTTGAATGACAGCCTTGCTGGATAAAGAATTCTTGGCTGCATATTTTTCTGATTCAGCACACTGAATATATCCCTCCACTCTTTTGTGGCCTGCCTAGTTTCTGTGGATAGGTCTGCTGTAAACCTGATCTGTCTTTCCTATCGGTTAGGGACTTTTTTTTCCCTTGCTGCTTTCATGATTCTCTCCTTGCCTGAGTATTTTGTGAATTTGACTCTGATATGCCTTGTTGATGGTCGGTTTTTGTTGAATCTAATGGGAGTCCTCTGTGCTTCCTGGATTTTGATGTCTGTGTCTTTCCCCAGGTTTGGAAAGTTTTCTGCTATGGTTTGCTCACATAACCCTTCTACCCCTATTTCTCTCTTTCTCCTCTGGGACCCCTGTGTTTCTTATGTTCCTTTTTCATGAGTCACTGATTTCTCTAATTATTAAACCGTGCTCTTTTGCCTTAATCTCCCTCTTTTTTTCTGCTTTGTTATTCTCTATAAATTTGTCCTCTATATCACTGATTCTCTGTTCTGCCTCATCCATCCTTGCCGCCGCTTCATCCATCCATGATTGCAGCTCAGTTATAGCATTTTTAATTTCATTCTGGCTATTTTTTACTTCTTCCTTCTCTGCAGAAAGGGATTCTAATCTATTTTAGACTCCAGCTAGTAATCTTATTATTGTGATTCTAAATTCTGGTTCAGACATCTTGCTTGTGTCTGTATTGGTTAAATACCTGGCCCTCATTTCTTCGTGCTCTTTCTTTGGGGTGAATTCCTTTGTTTTGTCATGTTGAGGGGAGAAAAGGAATTAATGAGGTAGAAAAATTGAAATTTAAAAAATCAAAATTAAAAATATTAAAATCAAAAATTAAACACACACACACACAAATCAAATAGATGATGCTACATCCAAGGTGTGTTTTGGTCTGGGTGTTGAAAGTGGTTTGACAGATTAGAGAAAAAAAGGGGGGAGGAAATCGTTTGAGAATTTGAAAAAATGAATACACTAAAGTAGACTAAAATGAGATGATGTGGGTAAAATAGAATTTGAAAAAATATACACAAAAGTAGAGAATATAGTAGAAAAAATTAAAGAAAAATATTTTTAATTAAATATTAAAAAGAAATATGATTTTTTTTCATTTTCTGTATTTAAGAAAAAAGAATAGAAAAGAAATGAAAAGGAGAAAAGATAAAAAAGAAAGAAAAGAGAAAAAAGAAATCATTTGAAAATTTGAAAAAGTGAATACACTGTAGTAGACTAAAATAAAATGATGGGAGTAAGTTAGAATTCGAAAAAATTTACATAAAATAAAAAATATAGTAATAAAAATTAAATAAAAATATTTTTAAAAGAAATTGAAAGTAAAAATGAAGTTTTTATCTTTCTGCATTCAAGAAAAAGAAAAGAAATGAAAAAGAGAAAAAAGAAAAAGAAAGAAAGAATAAAGGAAACTGTTGGAAAATTAGAAAAGGTGAGTACACTGGAGTAGACTAAAATAAAATGATGGAAGTAAAGTAGAATTTGAAAAAATTTACACAAAAGTAAAAATATAGTAATAAAAATTAAAGACATAGTTTTAATAAAAATTGAAAATAAAAATGAGTTTTTTCTCTTTCTGTATTCAAGAAAAAGAAAAGGATTGTGAAAGAGAAAAAGGAAAAAGAGAAAAAAAGAAAAAAATTGAATAGATGAACCTGGTAACAGATTGAAGACAAAAATTCCTTTGTTTTCCCCTAGATGTCAGTCCATGTAGCTCTTTATCATCTATAAATTAAGCCGGCGGTGAGACCTGTGTTCTTGAAGAGCGAAGTTGGCCCATTTGGGCAGAGCTCGGTGTAACAGCTGTGTTCTCCACTAGATGGCGTGGCTAGCCTACTGGGGTGGATTGTTGCAGTGCTTGTAGGTTCCGTGCACGGGAACGGTGAAAATGGCGCCACCCAGCTACCCAGTCTGTTCTCCCGGATCAGCAATTGCACACCAGTCCTCTGTCTTCAGCTCTCATCCACTCCCCACTTTTTCATTCTCTGTGACCAGGCCCCAGGCAGTACCCTCTCCCAAGTTTTGTCTCAGATGCAGCTGTTTTCCCCAGCCCCTTACTTCCAAAGGACTGTGGCTTTGACCTGTTCTGCCCCTCTGCAAGAGGGTCTCACCGAGCAATGGCCGAATGAGCAATGGCTGAATGTCGGCTGCACCCCGGAATGCCCACTTGACCCTGTTGTTGCTGGTGCCCTGAGACTGCAGCCAGGTGCCAGCTTGCCCCAGAAAATGTTGGTGAGACAGTGTAGCAGCAGCGCCTCAGGGATTACGGAAAATCACAACACACATCTGGCACCAGGCTTCACCCTCAACGACTTTGCACCAGCACCAGAGAATGTGGCCGTTCTTGGGGTCCGCTGGGACTAGGTGGCTTCAACAGTCTCTACTGAATGTCCTTCCAGTAGTGGAACAGCTTTTCCCCATGTGGCCTGAGAACCTCCTGGACCCCACTCTGTTCCTGGGGATTCGCCCTTCCCACCAGAGCACCACCAGGTATGGAGCTGCGGAGTTGCAGCCTTTGCGCTCCCCTTGTTTACAGTCTTAATGGAATTTAAACCCTCTCCTTTCTCCTTTCTCCCTTTTTAGTTTAGTCCCTACAGCTGTTTCCAATTTTCCACTTTCTCTCCAGCTGCTTTTGGGGAGGGGTGCTTTTCCCGAATGCTCCCCCCACCCAGTCTCCGTCCTCTCTCCGCCCACAAAAGGCGTTGCCTACCTTTCGCGGCTTCTTGCTTCCCAAAGTTTAGCTCTCCGTGCCATGTACCTGCTGAATTCTGTTGTTCAGGCTGTGCAGATTATTGTGTTAATCTTCCAATCGGTTTTCTAGGTGTGTAGGATGGTTTAGTGTTGGTCTGGCTGTATTTCATGGATGCAGACACACGAAAAGCTTCCGTGCTGTTCCACCATCTTGGCTCCTCCTGGAAGCATGAATTTGTATATTGCCTTAGCACTCATAGACTAAACATATGCATATTAACAATTCTTTTAAAAAAGATTAAATAATTTGCATTACTTGATATTACATTATATTCCTGCAACTTAAGACCTAATCTAACTTCAGTTTTTACTCCTGTCCCTTAGCTATTGCCTTTGAATTAGCAGACAGACTAGTTCATGAGTCATGCAAAAAATAGCTTAGTGTTCAGCTTTGTGCTATATGAGGAATGTGCTATATGAGGAATCCAGATAAAATATATGCAGATGTTTATATATTTATTTTACAAAACTTATTGAGTGCCTAGTATATGTGATCCCATTAAGAAATAGGTAAAACAGTATCTTTGCCTGAAAGAAATGCCAACCAACATGGTGACAGAGGACGCGGCTGAATTTTTCTCTTCCCATTGGAGTCATCAACTATACAACTATACAGAGATCAGGTCCCTCTGAGACAAATCCAGAAACTAGTTGACTGAGTCCTCTATCCTGGGCAACTGAGAAAATAAATACCTACGTTGAAATGGATAGGAAAGGCAGAGACAAACTCTCACAGTAAACTCCAGCTCCAGAACAGTGTCTTAACAAGTGGGAGGGAACTTCCAACTCTCAGCTTTGCCCTGAGGGATGAAGGAGCACTTAGGCCACACAGCTAGCACCCTAGCTTTTAAGACTGCCAACTGAGGAATGAGCTCCTAAATCATCTAGCTCTGAGAGCCAAAGAGACTTGCATTTACAAGTTTCACAAGACTATAGCAAACCGAGAAGCAGTTGTTAAATGGGTATGTGAGGACTGTTCGTGGCTATTCCCATCCAGCAGTGAGAGAACAGACAAAAACACCCATCTCCCAGATTTGCCATGCAAAAGATTTGACTGCATATTACTCAGATGCTGCCAGAGAGTCTGGCTCCTAACAACTCCCAATCTAAACGAGTGGTATCCAGTCTGTAGCCAGAAAGAGCCAGTGGGCACTTCCCCTACCATCGTCTCTCCACTTGCTTCAACAATAAAATCAAGCCTGCAGCTTCTCCCTAGAAGCAACTTGCCAATATATCTAGCACCCAAACTTTTGCAGCTGCCACACAGGAGATGGATTCGAATCACCTAGTCTGATAGCCAATGGGGCTTTGCATTAGTGAGTCCCATAGGAACATATTAAACAAACAAGGAAACAAACAAAAAACAGTTATCAAATGGGCACACACTTCCTACTACAGCTCTTCTTTCCAGGCTCAATGCAGAGGGAGCAGGCAAAAATGTCCAGCTACCAGTTTCTCCCGGAAAGGGATTTGACTGCATACTTTCATAGCTGCTGCCTCAAGATGCATCTTCTAATCAGCCTGCATGTAAGAGCTTATTGGGATGCTCCAGGGAGCCTGATAGAGCTGTGGACACAAAAGATACATAGATTGATAAATGCAGCACAACCCTGAGTGTTGTATGGTAGAGGGGTTAATCTTTCCCATTTGCAAATCTGTTTGTAATCAGAATTTTACGATACGTTCCTATGTGGCATATTAAAACCCTAAGCTACCGTAATTTTTCATTTAAAAAAAGTAGGAAAAAAATTCGGAAACAAAACACGATAGGTAATAAAGATTTCTGGCGACATTGCAAGAATCTGGCAAAGATTAGGAAGAAATGTTAATAACAGATGCTGATGTGAAAACTAGCCAGGCTGGGCTGAAATTGAAGAAAGTTGTACTTATCTTGGATATTTGGAAAACTTTTTGACAGTCAGGTCAATCAAACTAGAAAAGTTTTAATAATGAGGTAGCTATGGCAAAGTCACTAAACATCTTCAAATAAAGTTTAGCCATATTAATGGAAATGGTCAGAGAGCTCTTGTTTGGACTAGCCATTTCTTGCAATCACTGCATTTACTTTTAAACTTACCACCTAAAAGTTTCAATAGGTTACTGTCTCCAGACAACTGGCATTTGAAATGACAGTCCTTAATCTTTCTGTACCTCAAAGCATCAAAAGCACCTATGAAGAACAGTGAGAATCTTGAAGTCAAAGATTAAAAATCATGGTTTGCAACAAGCACAAAATTTAATATGGTGAATCAGGCATACAAAAAAAAAAGTAAAATTTAAGGTAAGTTGTTTAATTTCCTTGATCAAATTTCTCAGTTTCCAAAACCTGGCAGAAAGTATAAGAAAGAGTATAGATGCAACTCAAAGTATGTCTTTTTTTTGAAATTGCTTTCTATCCAGGAGAGATTATTATTTGATTATAGATTTCTGTTGTATTTATGTAAAAAGTAGCAGCTATATGATCATGGATTATTGCTATGCCAATGTGAAAAACTATAAATTATATATTACATAATCTTTAAACTGTAGATTGGGGAAAAAAGCAATTAGATATTTTAATAATGAAAATAGAAAGGAATGCAAGTATGGAGAATTTTATTAGATCAAGGATGAATCTTTCAAGGACATGAAGAAATTCCATAAAAGAGAGAAATGATTAGAAAATAGTATGGTTCTACCTCCTCCAAAGTAAAAGGAAAACTAGAACTTATTCAATTGTTTTAAATAGTGCCATACTTTAGATATGTAATTCAGAATGGAAAGCCCAATTTCCTTCATTATGTGGAGACAAAAATAAGGTTACTTTTTCTAATGGCACTTCTAATATTTGGAGACAAGACATAATACCTGACAAAATTTATTTGAATTAAATAATGTCTGTTAGTAACTAAATCAACACCCTGGAGGTTGATATATAGGCACAATACATCCATTCCATCTACAACTACTGCCTTACTATGTCACTTTCTCAGGCACTATGCCAGGCACCAGATACATCAAGATGGAAAATGTAAGAAACCCATAGAATTCAGCTGCAAGTTAGTTTCAAATGTCACTCCTAAAAATTTCATCTACTTTCATTTAAGTATTCCTTCAGAAACCTTTTTTTCTTTACCATTTATAGTTTACTTTCACATTAAAGATGTACACTAATATTGACGGGAATAGATACTACATTGTGCATGGATTCTACACATACCCTTCAGGCAGCAATGTTGTACATGGGAACTACAGAATCTTCATTGATTTTATATAGAGCTCTATATACATCTCCAGTAATAACCAGTAATAACCAGTTGAACATTTTCAGCACACTGTATTCCCAATAGCCCTATGAGTGCCTCCTTATACAGATACAGTAACTGAAGCTACGAGAGGTTTGCAACTTGCCCAGGGCTAAAATTGTGTCATTGTCGAGGGACATGATTTCAACTCTTGGATAGTCTGACTCCTAAGACTGCTCTTAACTACTTCAGTATATCCTGCTGGTCATAGATTAATTGACCTTCCAAGAAAATTCCCAGAGCAAATATTCTCAATGCGTGAAAATTCCCTACCACAATTATCTTCTGTGTTGGATTGCTGTATAATCGGGCACCTGAAAACATATTTAAACATACTATGGGATTGGTGTGTATATTATGCTATTCATTATAAAATAACTTTTAGAAACTAGACATTCCTGTGCATAACTGGAAAAATAGCATGGATAGGATTTTTTTCATGAGATTATATATGTATTTTTTAATTTTTAATAATACTAAAATGTAAGCTAAGAAATCAGCCAGTTTACACAATGAATATCCTATATTCATTGGATGGTGCTCTTGGATTAGGAGAATGACTGCTCTTTACAAGAGCTGTTGCAATCTGAAATGCTTCTTCTTCACCTGGCTGCACAACACCTTTGCCGCTCTGATCGCTCCACAGTGGGCCAGTCTTTCCCCTGATATTATTTCCCAGTATTCTGTAGCCATGCTTCATTACTTGAAATTGTTCTTCAATGTGTCTGCAGCATGTTCCTTCAGCTTGCCCCATTTGAGATCTCCCCACTTCAGCTCACCATACAACAGCTGGCCAGGTATCCTGCTGCCATCCATTTTTTACACTTGTGCAGTCCAGTGGAGATGCATTGTAGCAACTGTAACTTCGCTGCTGTTGGATTGGCTGTCTTCCAAGACTCCGTGTTGGTGAATATGTCCCCTCTTGCGATGCTAACTAAAATCAATGTTAAACATGATGACCAATATTCTGCTTCCTTTTTAATTATGGCACGTTAGTAAACATCTATATAACTTTATACTCTACATAATCTTTCTCATTAATCTGGTTATTTAAATGCTTAGTTTGGTAACATATTTCTTTTACCATGATTTAAATAGAACATTATTAATTAATATGTTAGACAACTGAACAACTGATGCAGTTAGCATGACCTTACAGCTATATGAAAGCTTACATATTAATCAACAGTCTCTAGGGAATTATTCAGAACTTTTATTATATTCAATTGTGCAAAAAAGCATAATGAACACCAGCTATCCATAGAAAACATTAAGGTTGCACTAGACAAGATACATGTAGAACCACAAATATTCT
Organism: Lynx rufus; assembly: GCF_022079265.1. Lineage (NCBI taxonomy): Eukaryota > Metazoa > Chordata > Mammalia > Carnivora > Felidae > Lynx > Lynx rufus. The sequence continues at coordinate 41,384,520 of NW_025814823.1, forward strand.
CATAAGCTTCCCTTAAGATATGGAAAAATATTCAGAATATCAACATATATTTTGAAAAGCAACCAGCAAGAAACCAGATACTAATAAAAAATATGAATCTAGTCACTAATATGTTTAAGATATTGGCTTATGTATTATTTTGAGCTCCAAATATAGCAAAATATCTAAAAATTGTTACTCTTTACACGACCTTGTTGCATAAGTGATCTCACGGCTGACTTGATATTCAGTTTCCACACACTTCTACATAAAATACTCATAAATTAGAGGCAACATGAAATGACTGAATACATAAAAGTGAATTCATTAGCATTTTCCATTCATATTCAGTATATGATGAAGTTTATTAGTTTTCTTATATAGAAAGACAGCATAAAAAAACAGAATGTGATTGAAATTGTTATGTTAGAAACGTTCATGGGGGCACATGAGTACTATAGGGAGAAGTACCGCCAGGAAGAAAAAGTAACAAGAAAACAAAGTATAGTTACAGATAGATCGATTATGATGGTATTAGGCAGACCATATTGATACACAATAAGTCACTGAATTATAGTAAATTATGTAGCTTCTTTGACTAAAAGCTAATCCTCATACATGATTAGTACCACATAATTTCAAGGTTGGTTGTGTTAATAATTTTTATCTGCAAGATGGGAGTAACAAATAAAGGCTAACATGAGGTTGGTAGAGGAGAAGCAGTTATGCATATCAGCCAAAATACAAAATAGTGATTGGTCTTTTTTTTTTTTTTTTTTTTACTTTTGGAAAATATTATTGGCTTGTTCTGTGCTCAGATATGGTTATGGAGTGGTCTTGTTTTTGTATTGATCCTTCATGCTCACAATGGCTTTGTCAGATTTGAATGTGTTATGAAGTTGTTTACGTCAAGTAGGAGATCACCATGGCTTGGCTGAGCATGCCAAGGCAGCTTGGAGCAGCACCAAGCTGTAGATGATAGTGTCAGACCATCTTCCAGTTTCCAGTGGTTACTTTTCTCTTTGTCAAAGCTAATAGTCTGAGAAAACTACGGCTCATTATAGGGAGCACTTTCAAACACCTAGATAATGTAAACCAAGAATTCTAGTTTATTGTTTGTGCATGGTACCACAGCAACATTCTGTTTTCCAGAATAAATGTCTAGAGCTCTTTCCCTTCTTCTTCTTCTACCCAGTTCTGCCACATCATACTATAATTCCAGTATAATGCATGCTCATATTTGATGTAGTTATCAAATGATAAGATTTTGCACATAATGTGTGTTTAAAATTTAATGCTACCTGGAGTATAGGTTCCCTGTATATAACTGGTAAACATAAAATCAATAAAATCATAAAAGCGATTGTGTAAGGTGTGTAATGTCATCTTTCAAAAATGTAAATTGCCATTTTGTGAACTTCTATTATGCATACAGCAATTTATTTTCAGTCAGTTCAACTTCTTCCCATCCTTCCTGTTCTAGCTGGCTCCAGTTTTCTGTGCCAGAGTCCAAATTGCAAGGGCCTGCGACATTAGAAGACTTTGTATTTTTTGGTGTATTATCATCTAGTATTACTGATTTACACAGAGACACTTACTTTTGCAGCTGATCTTTAGAACTCCACACATTGCACGATTTTTTCCTCCTCATCCAGACTGCAAACCACGTCAAGTTCATTGGCCCTTGGCACTACGCCCACGGTACTCTTATGTACCAGGTTCCAGAGCAAACTGGAGCTGGGGAAAACTCTGGAGGCTGCCTCAGACATACCTGTATAGACAATTCACAAAGACATTTCTCTTCATTCCCTACCACATTGGTGCAAGGACACTTAAATATCAAGCAGAGGACCCTACTCTCAATAGCCCAAATTATCTGGGTATTCTAATACCAGTCTTTCTTAGAGTCAATTAGAAACAAAGTTCTCAGCATCTGGTTCCATCATTTTCTTTTTCTCAATCTAGAGCATCTTTATTTAGTTCAGTTTAGTCTTGACTCTTAATCTACCCTTCTAAATCTATTGTTCATAAATTTAATGATATTCCTTAAATCCAACCTTCTAGCTTTGGTTTTTAAAATGCACTATTTTGGGTGGACCTGTGTGGCTCCGTCGTTTAAGCGTCCAACTCTTGATTTCAGCTTAGGTCAAGATCTCACAATTCATGGGATAGAGCCCATGTGGGGCTCTGTGCTGACAGTGTGGAGCCTGCTTTGGATTCTTTCTCCCTCCCTCAGCCCCTCCCCAGTTTGTTCTCTCTCTCTTTCAAAATAAATTAAAACTTAAAAAAATAAAATGAACTATTTTGGAGACGGTAAGGGGTACATAGCAATATATGGAAAATGACATAGGTTAATCTTCCAAAGTCTTATTCTGCCAGATATATTTTTCAATGGAGGAAAGCTATAAGCACTTCAGCTTTTCTTTTAATTTTTTAATATGTCCTTATATCTTGTTTACTAAGAAATACTCTGATATGTACACGTTTTAAAATGTAAGTTGAATTTCATTATAATAAAATATTGTGTCTTGAAGTGTGATATTTTAGACCTGACAATATCCAATTTTTAAAACCCTCATGGATTTTATTATTATCTGTAGAATATATATGTAATCTAAGGAAGAGTAAAACATTTACTGCATTATATTCTGCAGAAGTAATTATTTTACACAACAGAAGTATTTTCTATATGTTTAAATAAAGAAACAAAATATATGAAGTTATTATTTTGAAATCCCAGAAGATATAAATAACCAAACTTTGTCTACAGAAGCACATAGAAATGGTTTAAATTAAATTTTCTTCAGGTTGCTGTCCTGTGTACAGAATCATGGAGTGATTTTTTATTTTCCCAAATTGTAAATCCTCGGGAGGAAAAAGAACTATTAATGGGATCACTGCTGGAACTTAAATTTCTTTTGAGTTCACCAGATGATGACAGTTTAAGAGACGCAAAAATGTGTTGCTGTTGTAGACTGCTAAATGCAGCATCCCAGAGCGGAAATTTTATTCAGATCTCTATCAGGAGTTCAAAGATGTGATGCAGCTCTAAGTAGGTCTCATGACTTTTCAAAATTAACTTCCTTTTTGTGTCACTGGGATATTGTGAGAGAACTACTATTCTGGATGATAGATGATCTGTATTATAAATGAGTAAATGGGCTCCACTGAGAACCTCAAAATGACCTAAGATGATCTCTTCTTCAGATTGGAAGCTTGGAAATTTTGGTTGGCTTTAAATATTGAGGATTTTTGTTTAATGGGAACACATTGTTAATATGATAAATCTATAAGTTTCTTTTTAAGAATCTTAAGAGAATTTAAATTGGACTGGACATTTTCCAAAGAAATAACTCACACATATATATTAGACTCCCAAAAGGAGTTTTAAGATCTAAGAAACACAACTTTGGAAGGTCACACTTAGCAACCAAAAAAAGTAACATTTAAAGTGTCTTCCTAAACTTGAATTTGAAGGTGAAGAAAATATTTCTTATTATTATTCTGTTAGATTGCAGATAAAGGTAAGGGACCATTTTAATGTAATTTATTCCAACTGTTGTGAACACTGTCTAATTAGGTGTAGAATTTAGCTTATGTTGGCAACATTGAACTAGATTTGAAAGAAGTAGTACCCTGAAAGGGCCAGTGTGGTTGAAAGTCATACTTACAAAAGATCTACTTGCTAAATAGATGCTCACTTCATGGTCCAATATTCAGTTTAGAATTATTTTATCCGTGGCTTTGGAATATGAAGCCAGGATATCATAGTTTCATTTATTAAGCATAGATACCTGAAAGTATTTTTTCTGATTTTGAATTTTTTTAAAAACTGCAAATTTTAAATCTTTGTAGGGTGATTTTTCAACATCTGTGTAATTCAACAGATATTGGCTAAGTAGAACTTACTCCCTCTGTCAGGGAACATAATTAAAAAGATGACTAAAGTGGTATGCCCATCCTAAAGTAGTTTAGAGCCATTATAAGATAAGAACAAATTCTTAATTTTATATTTTTACTAGTATGCACTGGTTCCTTTAAATATCCAAAGTAAAAGTTATAAGGTCCTGTTATTTTGGGCCTTAGAATATTTGTCAACAGCCTTTTAAGAGAAAGTACTTCTTACAAGTTTTTAAGAAAAGTCACTATATCTTCCATGAGGCTAAAAATGGTTTCTCCATACAGTGAAGACAATTCACAATAGAATTAAAAATAATTAAAAATTCTAAGATCAATGTCAAAGAGACCAAGTATAGAAGAAATAAATAAGAGCCAGAAACTGCATTGTTGTTTTTAAATTGATAAAAAGAAAGAATGTAAACTATAATGTGATCCCCAAGTACTAGAAAATATTCACACAGATCCCTATGTGTATATATATTTAGGAACTTAAAACAATTACAAATAAAAGGAATGAAGGAAGGAAGGAAAGAAGGAAGGAAGGTAGGAAGGAAAGGAAGAAGGGAAGGAAGGAAGGAAGGAAGGAAGGAAGGAAGGAAGGAAGGAAGGAGGAGAGGAGGGAGAGAAGGAGGGAGGGAGGAAGAAGGGATGGAAGGTAGGAAGAAAGAAAGGAAAAGAGAGAGAGAGGGAAGGAGAGAGGCAGAGTGAGATGGAGGGAGGGAGGAAGTAAGAAAAGAAGGAAGATTTTCCTTCAACTAGACATTCTCTTCCCCTGCCATTATCATTATTGTCCCTTGTAACAGTTTTCATTCAGTACTGAAGGCTTGTTCTATTATGACCTTCTACCCTATCATGACCTGAGTTAGGGCTTTACTTTACTCTCCCGCTATAAAGCTATTTCCCCAATCTCTGCTGTATGTTCACTCACCCATTAGGAAGACATAATGATGATGATGATGATGATGATGATGATGATAACACCTACTCCAAAAACAATTAGTGCTTTGTTCACATGTCATCTCATTCAATGCTTTCAGTAGTCCTGGAGGTAGATACACAAGTGTTCTTGTCTTTGTTTGAAATGTTAGTAAACTCCAGTAACAGTTTGTGAATTACTAGTTCCTAATTTACTTCCAGTTTCTCAAGGTTATTAAACCTTTTCCCATAAAATACACAGAGAATCTTCTACAAATGCAAAAAAACTCAGATGGATCCTAATACCAACCATATTCTAAGCCAATTCTGATCTATAAAAACAGCAGGTGCTTTTAACATCAGCATTTTCTTACCCTCATTTCATAACAAATGCAGTTAAACCTTTTCTTTGTTTTTCTAATAAAATCTTTACACTGGATTATTCTACCATTCATCCCCTATTGTATGTATGTGAAATTACAATTTAGCATATCTGGTGCAAGATCTGAATACCATCATATGCTCTGCCTTATTAAAATAATTACTTTTCCCTCTTACCCCTTGTAAAACACAACTCTCTCTTCCACCCCACCATACCCCAAACCATCACCTTGTTCGTGCAGTTGCCCCCCCATCCCCCACCATACAACCCATTTAGGTATCACCTTGTTTCCCCCATCTATAGGATTGGCCACCATTTCATGACCTGTACCTCACTTCCTTAGATTTGGATGTGTGTGTCTGGGGGGAGGTGGGAGATTTACCCAGGGCACTCCCACCTCCAAGGCCAGTCAGTAATCATTCCCTGAGCCGTGGCAGTGCCTTGCTGCCCAATCTTTATGCTAGAATCAGGACCTTGTTCTTGTTTCTCTAGCACGTAATGGCTTCAGTTTTTTCTTTTTCACTTCAGCTTAAAATAAATACAATTTATACCTACTGGGCCAGTATAAAAATTCATACACACAAGCACACACATACTGAAATACAAGTTTTATGAAATCATACTAACCCTTGGCAAGTGAGTTGGTTCTAGCATTCTTAATTTTTTATTTTGTTCTACTTTATACTACTTTATTCTGTGCTTTATTCTAGACTTTTCTGTTATTTTCTCCTTTTTTATTTTTAATTTTTCTATGAAATTCATTATCAAATTGGTTTTCATACCACACCCAGTGCACATCCCAACAGGTGCTCTCCTCAATGCCCATCACCCACTTTCCTTTCCCTCCCACCCCCCATCAACCCTCAGTTTATTCTCAGTTTTTAAGAGTCTCTTAAAGTCTGATCAAAATAAAATAAAATGAATTCACAATTTGCTAAGTGGATCATGACCCACAATTTGGTAAGACAATGCTGCATCTTGCTAGTAATGTTCCACTTAGGAAAACATTTTCCAAAAGATAACAGCTGCTGCTCACCAGGCTGCCGACGTCTTTGGCCTCAAACTTAGAAACCGATGACCAAGTTTTAAGTAAGTTGCCATACCTTCCAGCACAGGTTAAAAACACATGAACTATTATCACTATTTGGTCACCAGTTCATAGAAAAATTATGATAAGAAATCTTCTAGCTGCTGCTTTTTTTCTAAAATCTATTTGTAAGATACACAAGAACAGATAATTTGTTTTATTAATTGATGCAGCCTGTGTCTAGACAGATGCTGGCATATAGAGAGCACTCAAATATTTGTTGAATGAATCAATCAATGAATCAGTGAATGTTTGGAAGAGGTTTAGTAGATTGTTACTTATTCATGCATTCTCTCATTCAATAAGCATCTGATGGATACCCATTATTTGTTAGTCACTGTGCCCAGTTACATTATACAATTACTTCAAACCAAGTCCCTATTTTTAAGAATCTCTCAAATTAGTGGAATCTATCTTCTGTAACTGCCCCAGTATTAAAGGACATTAATAGTAGGTTAATACCTATCCTTTGCTATACGTGGGGTTTCATATATGACATGTATGTTAATTTTCTCCTTGTCAGTCAACAAATATTTAAAGAACACCTGGAATGTGTCAGGCACTGTTCTACACCCTGGAGACAGAAAGATCAGCAAGAAAAATTCCCCTCCTTCAAGGAGCTCACAGTTCAATGGGATTGGATAGAAATACAGTATAAACAAGGAAATAAATAAGGTGAAGTAAATAGCATTAAACACAATGAAGAAATCAAGCATGGCAAGAAATAAAAAATGATTTGGGAGGGAGGGTTAGGTTAGAAAGAAGAGAGAGCTCTCCTTAGCACAGCTTCTAAAATCTTCTAGAAGACAGTGGGAAGCTGAGATGTTCGGGAAACTGTGTCTGGAAAATGCAAAAAGCACCTCTCTCCTTTTTCTGTTCAGAAGGACATAATGTTTGCACTGTTCAAAGTTTGAAATTTCACTATTGCTGAACATTCATCCTCAAGGAAGAAAAAAATTCACACACGCACAAAAATTAAGACAAGAAAGAAAAGAAACAGAACCTTCTCTTTTTAAGCAACCAAGGTTAGTGCAAAATATTTTGCTGCAAAGGAGGACAGTGTTAAATTGAACCCATGTTTAAAGGGAAACGATTGTTATGACATGCATTTCTCATATCAGAGCAATTTAGATAGGAAATCACCAGTAAGCAAACATTCTGTATTATAAATGGAAAAAATCCTGAAAGGATTATTGTTGTCTTTTTCACTGAACACATCAGCAAGAAAATTATTCAGCCCCAGGCAGAGGAAACAAATATCATCAAGTACAACAGTGTTGCTGTTTGGATCCTTCTCCTATCCTCAAGGACTGTCATGTTTTCAATACTCATTTCTTTGTATGTCACCTTTCAGTACAAGTCTTTATGTCTTGTACTCGTTCAGTCTGTTCAATTCTTGATTGCCTCCATTGTGAACTTTTAGAATTTTAAGCATACCAAGGACGACTACTTTTCCTGACATAAGATTATGATGAAAAGCTAAAAATAAATACAATTTGAACACATCTGAAGTAAGTTTACATAAGTAGACTGTTTTAAATCTTTATAAAAACAAAATTTATATTCTTAGAAGTCAGATACAGACACTTTTAGATATACCTAGGATAGTGTTATAAGTAATCTTTCAGTAAAAACAAGCTAAATGGAGGGAAAAACAGCAGTATAGTCATTCTATTATAAAGTCACTCTGAGAAGAAAAACAGAAACATGAAACATAGTCCCTTAAGATCCATTCCTCACTATTTGCTTCTCTGCTTATATGATAGGGTTCCTGACCTTAAGGGTTCATTTTCCAAGCTCTCACATCAGCAGACATCTGACTCTTGCCCATGGGGACCATGGGGGAGACAGGGTAATGGGAGAAAGGAAGTCAGCATTTCTTCCCCTTGCCAGCATTATTATCACTGTGCCAATGCTACCCCCAGCAATGCCCACATGTCCTCTGTGGCTCTAACTCTCACTAGACAGGACTGACCAAATTTGGCTGTTGCAGATAAACCTCTCTCGTTAGCATGAGTAACATGGCCTCTTTACTTTTTACCTCCAGCCAGAAAGAACTAGAGGCTCCCCATTGTCGCGGCTATCTATATTTTACCATTGACCCCATTTCGTTGCTCAGCTTTTCCATTATCGGTGCCAACTTTTCTCTTTGTTAAGTTCTCTCTGCTTTAAATTTGTTGAGTGGTTTAATTTTCCTAGTTACAACTTGAAGAATACAAGCAATATGTGATCTGCTTCACACATATGTACAATATTAAAATATTAAAATGTGTATATTGAAACATAGTCTTTTCATACATATGGTTATAAGTACATATCCTTATATTTTTTCCATTATTAAATTTTGTGTCAGACATTTATATGAGTGTTCTATAAATTGTTCCATCAAAATTATTTTATAATGCTTATCAGTTTCTATACGATGAAGGCTTCCTTATTCCTATGTGGGTAACACTAACTTGACAAATTTTAGTGTGTCTCTATTATTCCTTTTTAGAGAATGCTTCCCCATTTTGCAAAAGAAAACCACCTTCCTTAGCATTCTCTTCTTCCTACCTCTTCCATATTGTTTTTACTGAAGTTTCTATTTTTTCCCCACAAATTGAGTCTCTCATGTTTGATTGGTCCAAGCTAGGCAAATAAAGGAGGAGGATGAGGAGAAGGAAAGTAACAATCACTTTTTCTGGGAGTTTTAGACTTGGTTTTGCTCTATGTTTGGTTGACTGTGGTGTCTTCCTTATGAAGAAAACTAATGTGAAATGAAATGATAAACCAATATTCAAAGAGAAGCAGAAAGGAGAAAGGTAGAGTTTCTTTGAGAAAGGTAGATTCTCTTTGCAATTCTTTTGAAACTGACCTTTATTCCTGCCCTTTCCATCTGTTTTTTTAAAATATAAGTAGACATATATATTAATATATGAATATATACATATTAATTTAAGTAATTGGGGGACATACTCTAAGCTATATAACCATTTTTGAGTAAGCTCGGTTGAGTTCATTTTCTGTCACTTGCAACCTAAACATGTCTTAAGTAAGACAAATTTCATTTTATTATGTTGTGTTGATATGTCATACTGTTAAACCTCTTCCTTAGAACAAGGACATTTCTTGTGTTAGGGTAATGAGGCCTCACATAGAAGCTAAATTATTCCTCTTGTCTAGAATCCATTTTTAAAAGGTTGAAATCCCAACTTCAACCAGAATTGAGAGCAAAAGCCACAGGTGGGCTGCAGAGTGGAAATCTGGCTCTTCTCATCCTTGACCACGAATAAGACAAAATGTCTACACACGTTGGGGTGAAATTTAAGATATTATAGAACAGACAGCAAGTTAGAAGAAAGAAATTAAAAATATATATCAGGGAAGTTGATCCCAGTCTTTGAGAAACAGTATATATACTGCAAGGCAATGCACGGAATAGGACTAGTGACTGACTGCTCCGAATACATTATGTGAGGAGAATACAAAAACCTGCGATGTGAAATTACACTACTTTTTTCTGTTCTATTTAAATATTCATGTCTTTCTTGTTCCTCTTTATATAACTGAAATAGATGGCTTCAAGGGTAAAATGCAATTCAACTGACATAGACAGTATGGCAGGTCAGAATTGGTAATGGCCTTTGAAATGCCTCTGTTTTGACTTCTTATATATTTATAAAGGTTACATTAAAATCTACATGTTCACAATAGCAACATGGAGAATTATTCTAACGGAGTTTCCTTCAGTTTTATCCATCACTTTAAAAAATGTTACATCATATTTTTTAATGTTTTTAATGTTTTTTATTTTTTGAGAGAGCATAAGCGGGGGAGAAACAGAGGTTGGAGGGGGTGGACAAAGGATCAGAAGCTGGCTCTTCACTGACAGGAGCAAGCCCGATATGGAGCTCAAACTCATGAACCATGAGATCATGACCTGAGCTCAAGTTGGACATTCAAATGACTGAGCAACCCAGGTGCCCCATATCATATTTTTTTAAAAGATTGGGACAGTTGTATTTAAAAGCATGAAAATTATTTTGTTTCCTATCTACGTCTTTCTTTCTTTCTTTCTTTCTTTCTTTCTTTCTTTCTTTCTTTCTTTCTCTTTCTAAATTCTAGTTAACATACAGTGTAGTCTTGGCTTCAGGAGTAGAACCCAGTGATTCATCTCTTACATATGACATCCAGTGCTCATCCCATAAAGTGCCCTCTTTAAAGCCCATCACCCACTTAACCCATCTCCCCTACCTCACCTCCAGCAACCCTCAGTTTGTTCTCTGTATTTAAGAGTCTCTTATGGTTTGCTTCCCTCTTTATTTTTATCTTATTTTTCCTTCCCTTCCCCTGTGTGCATCATTGAGCTTCTCAAATTCTACATATGCGTGAAATCATACGATATATTTCTTTCTCTGACTTATTTTCTTACATTAATACTATCCAGTTCCATCCATATTGTTGAAAATGGCAAGATTTCATTCTTTTTCATTTCTGAGTAGTTTTCCATTATACACACACACACACACACACACACATACATATATATATGCCACATCTTCTGTATGCATTCATCAGTCGACATGAAAATACTTTAGAGAAGCACTTCCCTAGGATGACAGAGAAGAAATCTTATTCAAAGCCTCCCCCACCTTGTGCAACCCATGTTTTTGGATATAGACATTGGATATAGACATTTGGATATATACATTTTTCAGTATTGTATTAAAGGGTAGTGTTATAAGTAATCATTCAGTAAAAACAAGCTAAATGGAAAAAAGGCACTAAAGGCATTCTATTATAAACTCACTCAATGCACAGTTTTGACTCTTCCCTAAACATACACAAACATGCACTCACAAAAAATGTTCATTAAATAAAGTGTCTAAAAAAATGAGCTTTTGGCAAAATAATTCAGCCAAGGAACTCATCTGGTTACATTTTCTTCTTTCTTTTTCTTCTCTCAAAACCTTCCAAGTACTTGTGTTCTTCCTTCTTCACTGGCTCATTGGCTATTTTCCAAAAAATCTAATAGGTTAAAAAATGACAAAGATTTTGCCATTTCATTTATACTTGTATTTTAAAAGAAAGATATTTGGAGAGTGAAACTTTCAGGATTCATAACAAATAAATGTTTAGTGATAGAAACTCTACCCTTGATAGTACACTGACACAGAGTTGAGCGTGTGCTCAGATTCACTGAGGTGAATACTTACTCCAGTGGATAACTTGTCAAATGTCTCAAGAGTGTGGCTAAAGACTGTAAAGTCTACTAATAGAATGATATATTCACTACACATAAACAAATTAATTTATCTATTGCTTATCTAACAAGTACATTTTATTCTTTGAAATACCAAGTTTATTCCTATTAGCTAGTAATCCTATCTAGGGATCACAGGACTTAGGGTCAATTTCACTCGATAGAACACAAAATTTTTTTCATATTCTGTGTTTGTTTAAATTTAAGTTCCTTTTGGTTGACATACAGAATTAAAAGTTACTGTATACTTCACAAAATAGTGATTAGATCTATGTCCAGATTATCCAGGGTTTTTTTTAATGGTTTTTAAATTAATTCAATTAAAGTAAGTCATGAGAGAACACTCATAAAGTTCCTTGGCAGGTTTTTAAGAAAGTTTGTTTGCTTTTAGAAATTGGGTCAACTTAATCAACATAATAATGTTTCAGTGTATGAATAATGAATGTATCTAATAATAACAAATACCAGATTTTACCCAGGAGTATGAATTAGTGACAGTAGAGTGGGAATATAACGGAGGTAAGCTTTTCCACTTCAACCTTCGCGGTATGTCAATATTTCTAAAAGTATTTTTCATTCTAGAATTGTCCATTTCTTAAACTTATGCAAAACTTAACTTTTTGAAATACTGCAAAGGAAACCACTACTGACAGGCATTTTTAATGAAAAATTCTTTATTTGGGACCAAGATCCATTTATCTCTGAAATGCTATTCCTTATTCCACCAACTGATGGTGAATTATTCACCTATTAATGCAGTATCTCAAAGAATTCCTTTGCAGATCCTCAATGTCTGCCTGCTGTAGTTAAAATAACCATTCAGCCAGAACTACAGTAGCCACCTCAATTTTATGTGATTATTATTTTTATTTTAGTTTAATTGTTTAAGTTTATTTTTGAGAGAGAGAGAGAGCGCGCGCATGTACACATGTGTGCATGCATGCAAGCAGAGGAGGGGCAGAGAGAAGGGGAGAGAGAGAATCCCAAAAGCATGGAGCCTGGTGCCTGGATTGATCTTAGGAACCATGAGATCATGACCTGAATTGAAACCAAGAGTCAGACATTTAACCAACTGAGCCACCCAAGCATCCTTATGTTATTTTTAAATATAACAATATAATTTCTGAAGTTATTTGGAAGATTGTTCATACAAATGATTTCACAAGTTAAAAAGAATCCTTTGCTAGATCTCTGATAAGGACTGACTTATTTTTGCTAAATATGTCCCCCATAATTACAAGAAAGTTTTCCTGTCCTTATTGAACTACTTCTCAGCTCCTGCCACAGTTGGCCTTGTGGCTGCTGTCAACTTGACACTGTCTTCTTTTGGCTCTGGACAATCTTGTGTAGCATTAAGTTAAATGCTGTATCTCTTATTGCCATCTTGTTACCATCGTTCTTAAGATCACACATTTGTGTGTGTGTGTGTGTGTGTGTGTGTGTGTCTGTGTCTGTCATTTATTCTAATAGAGTTCCAGGTACTCTTGTCATTGTGGCATATCATTGCCCTCATTGGTCTTGCCTCCCACCACTGCCATCCTCAAAGCAAAGTGATCCTATCTTTGTGTCAAAGTCATACTGTGGTGGTCAAGACTGGCTGCGTACTGATCACTAAATCTTTCCATTCTAACAGAATAACAGAATGTATAGTCATTCTGGCATAGCACTAAATGCTAATATGTTGAAAGCCTCTGAGTTATAGATGCTAACATTCTGCATTCTAAGTATTGGGATAAAAGGGATACTTTCCAGGAAAAATGTCACTAGAAGTCCTTGTAGCATCTGTTCCACAGGGCACGTGATAATATACTCAGAGTGATACACAGAATATGCCTGAAAGTAGAATAGAAAACTTGGTTCAAATAGAAAGTTTCAAAAACAGTCCAAGATAAAAATGCATGGCAAAAATATGCTATCATAAAGGTTAAGAAGTGAGATTTGCATCAAATACACTAGAACAGCACTTAATAGGGCATTTTGTGGGATAAAGTTACATGTAATCACAAGAGGTGGTATTTGAAAAAGAAAGTAAAATTTCAAGAGAATAAAACTGAGTTTCTTTAAGATGAAAGGATAATGATACATTGAAGAAGCAGAAATAAATTACTACTTATGAAATATTACCCATTGAAGGACTATGGATAGTCAAAACATTTACTAAATAAATCATAAAAATATAAACTCTAATATTTTTTATTTTTAAAGGGACCTAATAAAGTTGGAAATGGACAAAATACACATTAAGTATAAGTGTGTTACCAAACCTAAAATATACATAGGTTAATTTTTTTTGTATTCTGTGATGATTTTATTCTAGAAACACTGGTAAACATATTGCAAGAATCAATGTTCAGTGGTGTGAAAGATAAAAATGGGTCAGAGTATGGTGCTGGAATATGAAATTGAGAGTGATTTATTTATGATTAAGGAAGACTTTACCATAAGGAAGTTCATTTTCAATATGTAAAAAGGAGGGATGGCTATAAAATCTGAAAAAAAAAAAAACATGGTATAGAGGCTTGAAATTGTCCATCAAATTTAGAAATTGATGAGAAATTTACCGCTTCCAACTTCCCTTTCAAGTCTAATGATTATCAGATAAGAGAGGGCTGACCCATCTTTGATAGAAAATAGTCAAAGTTCAAAATACATTAGGAATTATCAAGTAGGCACCTTGGTACTCTAAATAACTTTGGGTGTCTTGAATTAGACAAATTACTTTCTGAGGTACAGTAAGATTTGCATTGATATCACTGAACGGCAGTTAACGGTCTCTGAGGAACTATCTTGAAAATAACACAGTCCTAAAAGCTGTCAGGCTGGCTAATTTGTGGAAAATGACAGACAGTTTAAGACTGTTTTATCAAGCAGATGCCTATGAGAACTTGGAAAGACAAGAAGGGAAGAGGTCATTGTTAAAAGCTGGAATAAAAACACAAGAATTACAAAAACAAATCTCAGCAAACACACTCATTTCCTCTTTTTCTTTCTTTCTATGAATTTATCATCATTAATTGGGGGAATGATACAGTTTAGGGTTTTCTTTTTTAATGTCTATGGATTTATTTTGAGAGAGAGAGAGAGAGAGAGCAAACACAAGTAGGGGAGGAGCAGAAAGAGAGAGAAGGAGGGAGAGAATCCCAAGCAGGCTCCATGCTGTCAGCACAGAGCCCGGTGTGGGACTCGATGTCATGAACCATTGAGATTATGACCGGAGCCACAATCAAGAGTCAGACACCTAACCGACTGAGCCACTCAGGTGCACCTACGACTTTTCAATATTGGCATTGTTGCTATATTGTCCTGATGATTTTTTGTTATGGGGGGTGCCATCTTATGTATTGTAGGATGATTAGCAGTGTTCATGGCCTAGTCAACTGGATGCTAGAAAAATCTTTCCCTCTGTCCCCCGTCCCTGGTGTCGTGAAAATCTGTTTCTTCCCCTGAGTACATTTCATATGGTTGAGAACCATCATCAAAGATCCAAGGTGTCTGAAAATTTCCAGGGAATTTGACAAAGTCTTCCATGCTGTTTGGGACAAAATGAACAGATATAAATGGAAGGTTTTTTTTTTTTTTCTTAATTTATTTTTTTAAATTTAATTTATTTTTTTATTTTTTAAAATTTACATCCAAATTAGTTAGCATATAGTGAAACAATGATTTCAGGAGTAGATTCCCTAATGCCCCTTACCCATTTAGCCCATCCCCCCTCCCACAACCCCTCCAGTAACCCTCAGTTTGTTCTCCATATTTATGAGTCTCTTCTGTTTTTTCCCCCTCCCTGTTTTTATATTATTTTTGTTTCCCTTCCCTTATGTTCATCTGTTTTGTCTCCTAAAGTCCTCGTGTGAGTGAAGTTATCTGATTTTTATCTTTCTCTGACTAATTTCACTTAGCATAATCCCCTCTAGTTCCATCCACATAGTAGCCAATGGCAAAATTTCATTCTTTTTGATTGCCGAGTAATACTTCATTGTGTATATATACCACATCTTCTTTATCCATTCATCCATCAATGGACATTTGGGCTCTCTCCATACTTTGGCTATTGTTGATAGTGCTGCTATAAACATGGGGGTGCATGTGTCCCTTCAAAACAGCACACTTGTGTCCCATAGATAAATGCCTAGTAGCGCAATTCCTGGGTCGTAGAGTAGTTCTATTTTTAGTTTTTTGAGGAAACTCCATACTGTTTTACTTTACATAGAGCAATAAGAAAACATTAAAGGGCATTAAGAGGTTTCTGATAGGAAGATATTTGTTATTTGTAACATTGTATGCAATGTTGGAAAAAACAATAGGTTGAGAACAAAAAAGAGCCACTTCAATAAGAAGTGACTAGCTTTGATTAGAATGGTGGCAGTGAGAGTGGAGAGCAGTAGAAGGATTTGAAAGAAATTGAGGAAGAAGTAAAAGAAAATGCTGTCTGCTGGGTCTAGATTCAGCCTCACCCCTTTTATAAATGAAGCAATCCCACGGGTTCTAGGGTTATTGGAAGCTGACCACTCTCAACCTATTGCCTACCTGGGAATTGCTTGCCAAAAGAAAGCCACGTGACCCCCAGGCATGACCCATTTCCATAACCAACCTGCTTTTAACAAAGGATCAATGCAGAGTTATACAATTCTGGATGATTTATTCTTACACATAAATAGCAACTAGAACATGCTTATTGTTTCTAACATCTGAGGTTTACTTTTAGTTCATGGTATCTTGTAAACGACATGTGGCTAATGCGATTGAAGTAATGCTCCTATGTGAAATGGCTGCATCTCTCATGGACCCTCTACTAAAGGAGTTCATATACTTGAATGGACATTGCTCTGAGAAGTAGTAATTGTTGTGGTAGTGCACGGTGGTGAGGTGTTATCTTTCTCAGCCAGGCTTAGGATGTTTCCTGATTAATTTTCACTGTTTGGAGGGTTCAAAAGTGCTATGTATTTTGGCTATAGGATAGCCAAAATATGCACACAATGTCACATTTCTCACTTGGAAACATTTCACTGAAAGGCTAAGTGATGGCTGATGCTAGAAATACACTTACAACCTGAATAAAAGTAAAGAAAATAGTAGCAAGGAAAAGTTACCAGAGCACCTATACTATGAGGAACTCAACATATTGATATTAAACTTCAACATCACAGAAAACTCAATGTTTTCCTCTAAATTTTAGAAGGCCTTACAAGTCTATAGAAGGCCAACAATATGCCTTCTGGTTGAGTTAAAATGCAAATCTCCACCAATGAATACTGAATCAAAATTACTTGCTCCTTTCCACGTTGTATTTCTCCAGAATGTTGGCTATAGGTTACTAGAATGACCCAGGAAAGAGGTGAGAATGTGATGATCTTTTTGGCTGCAACAAGTGAATTTCTCTGTGACTCTTCCCTATGCTTCCTTAGTACCTTTGTTTTGAAATGAGGAGATAAGGGTGTGCTTTCTGAAATGAGCCACAGTTCAAGGAGTCCTTACTTTTAAGTTTTCCAATTGCTTCTCTTCCTGGCGACAATTATTTAAGAGTGTTCTTGATTATTATTAAATCTGGCAGGTTCATCCTGAGTGCCCGCAGTGCACCAGTTCCTTTTGGAAAGCTGGAAGGAGGAGAGAGTGACTGCTATAGAGAGAATAACATCCATCTGAAACTGCGCTGAGCTTTGACCTTGGCAGTTTTTCTTTAGCTACTTCTAGCATTTATTCAGAGTGGGCAGTGACTCATCGGCTCTGTCACTATTGTGGTCATGTTATATTAATTCTAAAGCCTTGGTGCAGCAGAGTTTCTAACTTTAATCCTCATTTGTGTACCATAAGAGTTCAGACTTGAATACACTTAACCTTCAGAGTAAACTTATTTTGTGCTTTTTAACATTGTATGAAAATAATAAGGGTCTGGTTATGAGATAGCAATTGTAATTGTAGAATAAGGTTGATATAATCATTTGCTGGACTAGCTTATGTGTGGCAACTGTATGCTGGCATTTCAAAAGTAATTTGCTAACTTTTCTTCCCATAATTAGAAAATAAAATGTTCCTAGCGGTGCCTGGGTGTGCCAGTTGGTTAAGAGTGCGACTTCGGCCTAGGTCATGTTCTCGCAGTTCCCAAGTTTTTTTTTTTTTGTTTTTTTTTTTAATTTTTTTTTTCAACGTTTATTTATTTTTGGGACAGAGAGAGACAGAGCATGAACAGGGGAGGGGCAGAGAGAGAGGGAGACACAGAATCGGAAACAGGCTCCAGGCTCTGAGCCATCAGCCCAGAGCCCGACGCGGGGCTCGAACTCACGGACTGCGAGATCGTGACCTGAGCTGAAGTCGGACGCTTAACCGACTGCGCCACCCAGGCGCCCCTCGCAGTTTCCAAGTTTGAACACGGTATGATGGCTGAGAGCCTGGAGCCTGTTTCAGATTCTGTGTCTCCCTCTCTCTCTGCCTCTGCCCCACTCACACTCTGTTTCTTTCAAAAATAAATAAAAACATTTTTAAAAATTCAAAAAAAAAGAAGAGAAAATGTCCCTTTTGTTTCTTTTCTCCAGGTGCATTACAGTAGAAATTTTATCTACACACCCACATACAACATTAATTTTACACCCTATAGACATATAAACATGACATTTAAAATATATTTATTATTTTTTCAATATATGAAATTTATTGTCAAATTGGTTTCCATTCAATACCCAGTGCTCATCCCAAAGTGCCCTCCTCAATAACCATCACCCACCCTCCCCTCCCTCCCACCCCTCATCAACCCTCGGTTTGCACTCAGTTTTTAAGAGTCTCTTATGCTTTGGCTCTCTCCCACTCTAACCTCTTTTTTTTGTCCCTTCCCCTTCCCCATGGGTTTCTGTTAAGTTTCTCGGGATCCACATAAGAGTGAAAGCATATGGTACCTGTCTTTCACTGTATGGCTTATTTCACTTAGCATCACACTCTCCAGTTCCATCCACGTTGCTACAAAGGGCCATATTTCATTCTTTCTCATTGCCACGTAGTACTCCGTTGTGTATATAAACCACAATTTCTTTATCCATTCATCAGTTGATGGACATTTAGGCTCTTTCCATAATTTGGCTATTGTTGAGAGTGCTGCTATAAACATTGGGGTACAAATGCCCCTATGCCTCAGTACTCCTGTATCCCTTGGGTAAATTCCTAGCAGTGCTACTGCTGGGTCATAGGGTAGGTCTATTTTTAATTTTTTGAGGAACTTCCACACTGTTTTCCAGAGTGGCTGCACCAGTTTGCATTCCCACCAACAGTGCAAGAGGGTTCCCGTTTCTCCACATCCTCTCCTGCATCTATAGTCTCCTGATTTGTTCATTTTGGCCACTCTGACTGGCATGAGGTGATATCTGAGTGTGGTTTTGATTTGCATTTCCCTGATGAGGAGCGACGTTGAGCATCTTTTCATGTGCCTGTTGGCCATCTGGATGTCTTCTTTAGAGAAGCGTCTATTCATGTTTTCTTCCCATTTCTTCACTGGGTTATTTGTTTTTCGGGTGTGGAGTTTGGTGAGCTCTTTATAGATTTTGGAGACTAGCCCTTTCTCAGATATGTCATTTGCAAATATCTTTTCCCATTCCATTGGTTGGCTTTTAGTTTTGTTGGTTGTTTCCTTTGCTGTGCAGAAGCTTTTTATCTTCATGAGGTCCCAGTAATTCATTTTTGCTTTTAATTCCCTAGCCTTTGGAGATGTGTCAAGTAAGAAATTTCTGCGGCTGAGGCCAGGAGGTCTTTTCCTGCTTTCTCCTCTAGGGTTTTGATGGTTTCCTGTCTCACATTCAGGTCCTTTATCCATTTTGAGTTTATTTTTGTGAATGGTGTGAGAAAGTGGTCTAGTTTCAACCTTCTGCATGTTGCCGTCCAGTTCTCCCAGCACCATTTGTTAAAGAGACTGTCTTTTTTCCATTGGATGTTCTTTCCTGCTTTGTCAAAGATGAGTTGGCCATACGTTTGTGGGTCTAGTTCTGGGGTTTCTATTCTATTCCATTGGTCTGTGTGTCTGTTTTTGTGCCAATACCATGCTGTCTTGATGATGACAGCTTTGTAGTAGAAGCTAAAGTCTGGGATTGTGATGCCTCCTGCTTTGGTCTTCTTCTTCAAAATTACTTTGGCTATTCGGGGCCTTTTGTGGTTCCATATGAATTTTAGGATGGCTTGTTCTAGTTTCGAGAAGAATGCTGGTGCAATTTTGATTGGGATTGCATTGAATGTGTAGATAGCTTTGGGTAGTATTGACATTTTGACAATATTCATTCTTCCAATCCATGAGCACGGAATGTTTTTCCATTTCTTATATATCTTCTTCAATTTCCTTCATAAGGTTTCTATAGTTTTCAGCATACAGATCTTGTACATCTTTGGTTAGATTTATTCCTAGGTATTTTATGCTTCTTGGTGCAATTGTGAATGGGATCAGTTTCTTTATTTTTCTGTTGCTTCATTATTACTGTATAAGAATGCAACTGATTTCTGTATATTGATTTTGTATCCTGCAACTTTGCTGAATCCATGTATCAGTTCTAGCAGACTTTTGGTGGAATCTATCGGATTTTCCATGTATAATATCATGCCATCGGTAAAAAGTGAAAGCTTGACTTCATCTTTGCCAATTTTGATGCCTTTGATTTCCTTTTGCTGTCTGATTGCTGATTCTAGAACTTCCAACACTATGTTAAACAACAGCAGTGAGAGTGGACATCCCTGTTGTGTTCCTGATCTCAGGGAAAAAGCTCTCAGTTTTTCCCCATTGAGGATGATGTTAGCTGTGGGCTTTTCATAAATGGCTTTTATGATCTTTAAGTATGTTCCTTCTATCCCGACTTTCTCGAGGGTTTTTTTTTTAAGAAAGGTTGCTGAATTTTGTCAAAGGCCTTTTCTGCATCAATTAACAGGATCATATCGTTCTTATCTTTTCTTGTATTAATTTGATGTATCATGTTGATTGATTTGCAAATGTTGAACCAGCCCTGCCTCCCAGGAATGAATCTCACTTGATCATGGTGAGTAATTCTTTTTATATGCTGTTGAATTCGATTTGCTAGTATCTTATTGAGAATTTTTGCATCCATATTCATCAGGGATATTGGCCTGTAGTTCTCTTTTTTTTTACTGGGTCTCTGTCTGGTTTAGGAATCAAAGTAATACTGACTTCATAGAATGAGTCTGGAAGTTTTCCTTCCCTTTCTATTTTTTGGAATAGCTTCAGAAGGCTAGGTATTATCTCTGCTTTATTTTTTTTCAACATTTATTTATTTTTGGGACAGAGAGACACAGCATGAAGGGGGGAGGGGCAGAGAGAAAGGGAGACACAGAATCGGAAACAGGCTCCAGGCTCTGAGCCATCAGCCCAGAGCCTGACGCGGGGCTAGAACTCATGGACCGTGAGATCGTGACCTGGCTGAAGTCAGACGCTTAACCGACTGCGCCACACAGGCGCCCCAATCTCTGCTTTAAATGTCTGGTAGAACTCTCCTGGGAAGCCATCTGGTCCCGGACTCTTATTTGTTGGGAGATTTTTGATGACTGATTCAATTTCTTCCCTGGTTATGGGTCTGTTCAAGCTTTCTATTTCCTCCTGATTGAGTTTTGGAAGCATGTGGGTGTTTAGGAATTTGTCCATTTCTTCCAGGTTGTCCAGTTTGTTGGCATAGAATTTTTCATAGTATTCCCTGATAATTGCTTGTATCTCTGAGGGATTGGTTGTAATAATTCCATTTTCATTCATGATTTTATCTATTTGGGTCATCTCCCTTTTTCTTTTTGAGAAGCCTGGCCAGAGGTTTATCAATTTTGTTTATTTTTTCAAAAAAAACCCAATTCTTGGTTTCGTTGATCTGCTCTAAAGTTTTTTTTAGATTCTATATTGTTTATTTCTGCTCTGATCTTTATTATTTCTCTTCTTCTGCTGGGCTTAGGCTGTCTTTGCTGTTCTGCTTCTATTTCCTTTAGGTGTGCTGTTAGATTTTGTATTTGGGATTTTTCTTGTTCTTGAGAAAGGCCTGGATTGCAATGTATTTTCCTCTCAGGACTGCCTTCGCTGCATCCCAAAGCATTTGGATTGTTGTATTTTCATTTTCGTTTGTTTCCATATATTTTTAAATTTCTTCTCTAATTGCCTGGTTGACCTATTCATTCTTTAGTAGGGTGTTCTTTAACCTCCATGCTTTTGGAGGTTTTCCAGACTTTTTCCTGTGGTTGATTTCAAGCTTCATAGCATTGTGGTCTGAAAGTATGCATGGTATGACCTCAATTCTTGTATACTTATGAAGGACTGTTTTGTGACCCAGTATGTGATCTATCTTGGAGAATGTTCCATGTGCACTCGAGAAGAAAGTATATTCTGTTGCTTTGGGATGAAGAGTTCTAAATATATCTGTCAAGTCCATCTGATCCAATGTATCATTCAGGGCCCTTGTTTCTTTATTGACTGTGTGTCTAGATGATCTATCCATTTCTATAAGTGGAGTGTTAAAGTCCCCTGCAATTACCACATTCTTATCCATAAGGTTGCTTATGTTTGTGAGTAATTGTTTTATATATTTGGGGGCTCCCGTATTTGGCACATAGACATTTATAATTGTTAGCTCGTCCTGATGGATAGACCCTGTGATTATTATATAATGCCCTTCTTCATCTCTTGTTACAGCCTTTAATTTAAAGTCTAGTTTGTCTGATATAAGTATGGCTACTCCAGCTTTCTTTTGACTTCAGTGGCATGATAAATAGTTCTCCATTCCCTCACTCTCAATCTGAAGGTGTCCTCAGGTCTAAAATGAGTCTCTTGTAGACAGCAAATAGATGGGTCTTGTTTTTTCATTCATTCTGATACCCTCTGTCTTTTGGTTGGCGCATTTAGTCCATTTACATTCAGTGTTATTATAGAAAGGTACGGGTTTAGAGTCATTGTGATGTCTGTAGGTTTCATGCTTGTAGCGATGTCTCTGGTACTTTGTCTCACAGGATCCCCCTTAGCATCTCTTGTAGGGCTGGTTTAGTGGTGACGAATTCCTTCGGTTTTTGTTTTTTTGGGAAGACCTTTATCTCTCCTTCTATTCTAAATGACAGACTTGCTGGATAAAGGATTCTCGGCTGCATATTTTTTCTGTTCATCACATTGAAGATCTCCTGCCATTCCTTTCTGGCCTGCCAAGTTTCAGTAGAGAGATCGGTCATGAGCCTTATAGGTCTCCGTTTATATGTTAGAGCACGTTTATCCCTAGCTTAAAATATATTTATTACATAACCTATGTGTATACTGAAGTCAATTTATGCCTTGGAAATATTTAAACTAGTGAAGATTTACGGGACAGTAAGGTAATAACATGTAAATGTTATATATGTGTTCCGTATTCTGGTCATGGCATGTGTGTATGTGTATATGTGTGTGTATTCACAGGCATAAAGGCTTATTTATTTATTTTATTTAGAAAACAGAGTTCTGGAAAAATATTTTACCTTCCTTTAATAGAATCTAAATTAGAAAAAATGCCCATTTCATTGAGGCAAAAACATAAAAATAGGCATTTAGTGTTTAAAAACATAGTGCTCAGGCGCCTGGGTGGCTCAGTCGGTTAAGTGTCCTACTTTGGTTTCAGGTCATGATCTTGCAACTGGTGGGTTCAAGTCCTATGTCAGGCTCTGTGCTGGCAGCTCAGAGCCTGGAGCCTGCTTCAGATTCTGTGTCTCCCTCTCTCTTTCTCTGTCGCTTGTGCCCTGTGTCTCTCTCTCTCAAAAATAAAGAAACATTAAAAAAAATGTAGTGCTATTGTGACTAAAAAATACCACACATCGTTCATATAAAATCTGTATTTTCTGCAATACCCACAAATGCAAACTAACACATGAGGAAAACTGGACATTTTATGGAAGCCATTGTAGAAAAGTAGTCCTTATTCCCTGCAGCAGAAATTTAAATCTTCTTAAGTTATATCAGAATTACATCTTCCAAAAAAATACCTCTCCAATTTTATCTTTGAAGTACAGCTTTTAAAATGTTATCTTAATTAGATTTGATCATTTTCGATAGTGAGTTTACCATTTTATATAAAGTACATTTGATCATTTATTTCTTTTGAATACAGTGAGTAAAATCATACACTTCCCCTCCCACCTTTTCACATCACATGGTTATATTTTGCAGTAATTCTCTTTTATTGTTGTTCATCAATTGAATTAATGAACTGTGAAATCAGTTATTATTCTATGTATATAAATTATAATTTCTAAATTGATGCTTCCTTTAACCCATAAAAATCTGGGAAGCATTTTTTAGAAGTTCTTCGAAAAGAGTTAAGTAAACAACATTAAAAAAGCTGTTCGTGCATGAGGAAGTGTAAATCACTAGCTGTATATGTGGTTCTAACTGAGGCGCTGCACTGTCTATATAGCAAGCTACAAGTAAATGGTGTTGAAAGTACTCTGTCAGGATGGATCTGTCCTCTGGGTCTCCACCGCACATAATTAGTTTCATGTAAAATGACTGCTTTCCAAGTTTATTATATATGAATTTAATATACCAAATAGATAGAATACAAGAAATGATAAGTGGAAAAATTTCAAAAGATTTATATTTCTCTAGTGAGCCCCAAAATAGCCTATCCTGTATCCCTCTCAGTTACCACAGGATGTGTATTACTCTGACTTTCCCCACAAGTGAGGCGATGAACTGCTTGGCGACGGGCTTTTTACTTTTTCCTTTTTTTCTTCTATGGATAAAAAAGAGAAACCTGTAAAGAGGATACATGACCGAGTTTGTTAAATTGAAGTGAATGCAAAAATAACACGTCTCCCATATAAAATGCTTGAATTCTGAGAATCCCTGAATGATAATTTTGGAAAATTTGATAGGTGCCTTTCAGTTTGGTTCAGGTCATCTAGTTTATTTGTTATTGATAAGAGGAATACAACAAGGAAATTAATTTGATAGATATACTTTGCTTGTTAAAGTTGTCCATGATCTCATATTTATTTTAGGCAGCTTTTGTTTTTATAATCCATTAATAGGGATTTTCATGGCATTTTATCTTTTTTTCCCTTAATATTAGACATGTACATTTTTCTTGTACAGAAGTAGGATTTTTTTAAAAATGTTTATTTATTTTTTGGAGAAAGAGAGGGAGACATAGAATCCCAAGCAAGCTCCACACTGTCAGTGCAGAGTGCAACACAGGGCTCGAACTCACAAACCATGAGATTATGACGTGAGCCAAAATCTAGAGTCGGTCGTTTAACCAACTGAACCGCCCAGGCACCCCCGGAAGTAGGTGTTGTTTTTTAACAATATCTTTTTTACATTAAGAGCTATACTTAATCAAACATGAGATCTTCAAAGCCAGAGACAGCTCACTGTAGACTATGTATTTGATGGATCAGAGAACTTATAATATACATGTTCAGACGCTGTGTCTTTAAAATTCCTTTCTTTGATGATTTGTTCTGACAGTTCCTCAGTCATTTGCTAACATATCTTTCTGTTTCATTCTCTAAGATATGCTGTTCTCTGACATATATACTTTGTTTACTTTTTCCTGGTATATTTGACCCCAGCTTTCCCCCAAACATCATCATTCCCACTCTCTATTTCAGTGTTCTTGCCAAACTGGGTTATTTTTGTGTCCTTAGTACCCAGAATTTTGCCATGTACCTCTAGAAATCAAGAATATCATTTAAAAATACTTTAAGTATCAAGGACAAAAAGTAATATATATGATACATATTTTAAGCATTAACCATGAATTTAGCAATAAACTACAATCACACGGTGGTGTGTGTGTGTGTGTGTGTGTGTGTGTGTATGTGAGAACTGAATCTTAAAATTATGTTTTATTGAGATATTTTCCCAAATGTATTGCTGACACCATGATCCAAAAATTTCACTATAGTATGCAAAAAACAGTTAGATTAAGGAATGTGGAAACTGAAAGAGTGAAACAGACAAAGACAGGTATCAAAAAGCTGTAAACAATGTAGGAAACACACATTCAGGGTATAAAACTCAGTTATATCTTTGACTCCCCTGTGCTCCTATCTACTAAACATTCTGTGAACATGCTCTGTACATTTACAATTCTAAGTGCAGCATTTTATTTCTCCACCCCAAAGGATTACAGCTCCAATTTTTCTACCAGAAAGATCATTTAGAGTATTTAAGGCTTAGCTCATTTGCCATGGCTTCTCTAAGTGCTTTCTAATCCCACCAGAATATCACCCCAGTGTGCAAGGGTTTCATTAGACCTTGGAAGATATTGTGTGATTCATGTCTGTTTTCCCTGCTGGATTTTAAAGTCCTTCATTATGGGTGCATACTTTATTGATCTTAGCAACCCAGGGCGGAAGAGGATACCTTGTGTATAATTTTCTATACATAATGAAATGCAGTATACCAAGGTGGGAAAGGTGTGAGCTTGGAAACCAGAGGAGAAGGTTCTGTCTGCCAGAGGGCTTTTCCTCATCCCTCCCAGTCAACACATCACGCTACCTCTGCCCCTTCTGATAAGATAGCTAAATTCCTTAAGACTCTATTTACTACTTATGAATTCAGAAATTTAATGCTCACTTCATAGAGTCTTTATAACAATTAACATGATCTACCATATGTAAAGAATTAAGACATTCCAAATGTAACAATTGTACTGTTAATATTTTAATAATTGTTCTTTTTAATAGAAACCGATTTAGGTAGACTGTTGAACAAGTTAGAATTACGAACAAGTCATAAGCAATTGTGAGCTGTTTCTTTCTAACCCTGGATCAGTGTGTTTATTTTCTATTGCTATATAACAAATTGCTGCAAACTTAGTGACTTAAAACAATACCCTTTCATTGTCTAATAGTTCCATGGATTAGGAATCCTGGGAAGTCTTAAGAGAGGGTCTCTACTCTGGTTCCCATGAGCCTGCATCAAGTGTTACCTAGGATCAGGGTTTCATTTGAGGCTCAGGATCCTCTTCCAAGCTTGCTAGTTGTTGGAAGAATTGCCTTCCTTGCAGCAGTAGAACTCATGGAGGCTGTATTTAAGACAAGCAGGAGAGTCTTTAATGTTTAAACTTTAAAATAAAAAATCTAGGTGCCTGGCTCAGTAGGTTAAGTGCCTGACTCTTGGTTTTGGCTCAGGTCATGACCTCACGGTTCGTGAGTTTAAGCCCTGCACCAGGCTCTACACCAACTGTGCAGAGATTACTTAGGATTCTCTCACTCCTTGCCCCTCCTGCACTGCTCTCTCTCTCTCTCTCAAAATAAATAAATAAACTTAAAAAAAACCCTACCTGGCTATGTCAGGTCCATCTAAGATAAATGTCCTTCTAGTTAACTCAAAAGGAGCTAACTACTAATGTTATCGTGGGAATGACATTCCATCATAACCACAGATTGAATACACACTCAAGGATATGGCATTATACAGCATGTGTATACCCCGGATTGAGAATGTGAGGGGACCATCTTAGAGTCTTGCCTACCATATGTAAGCTAGAAAATGCATATTTATAGTTATGTATTATAGCAATGTACTCATATATGGATGAACAAATGGTTTCAGCAATGTCTTGGAATATACCAAGTGAAGGATTGTGAAGATCCTAATGGAGTTCTTGTATGTGAACAAGTTGTATCTCAGGCACTGAAAATATGATACCTATGTAGAAAATAAGCACATTTGTATTTAAAAAATTCATGATTACCATTGAAATAAATAGTAAGCATGTGTCTCCAGGATAAATATGAACTAATGTTCTATGTCTTAATTAGTGAGGAAAGAGGATTCTGGTAAAAATTACACACACACACACACACACACACACACGCAATACAGTAAGGAAAAGGTGTTCAATTTGGTTGGGAAGGATTTTGGTTTGAGTGGTCTTTGGACAGAAGAAGCAGGATACTCAAGAAATGAGTGTTTCAAGAGAACTAAAGAAAGGCAGGGAGAGAAGGAAGGAGACAGAAAGGCAAAAGTAAAGGGAGGGAGAAAGAGAAGGAGAGAAGGAGATGGAGGCAGAGAGAGAGGAGAATGGGGAAAAAAGCATGCCCCACTCTATTCACTACAATAAAGGCAGAAAAAAGGTGAAAATGAGCATTAAGAAAATGACTCTAAAATGAAAACCTTAAAATATGTCCAAACAGTTACATAGGAAATTATTCAGAAAACTATTCAAAAAGAAATTATATATTTAGTTACAATTTATTGTTAATTTATAAAACTCAAACTTTTTTAAGCCAAAAAGCTTATATCATGAAAATATTTCAACATTATTTTTAAACTTCAAAAACATCACACCTTGCCCAACTGCTGCCCACATACTCTAGAAGCAAACAAGGGATTCTTAGTAACAAGCAGACACATTTGCTTTGTGTTTCTTCTGTGGTATACAGGAATAGACTTAGGCCAAATTTTGCTTTTTTTTTTTTTGGATATCATTTCTCAGAAGCAAAAGTTGAGGAAAGATTTTTTTAACATCTTTTATTAATTCATCAAATTGGCAAATAATTTTTAATGGTTTTTATTAATTTTTGAGAGAGACAGAGACAGAGCATGAGCAGGGAGGGGCAGAGAGAGGGAGACAAAGAATCTGAAGTAGGCTCCAGGCTCTGAGTTGTCAACACAGAGCCCGACGGTGGGCTCAAACCCACAAACTGCGGGATCATGACCTATGCTGAGGTCAGATGCTTAACTGCCTGAGCCACCCAGGTACCCCAGGAAAGATTTTTTAATTAGCTTTGAATTTCAGTATACTAAATGTGTTCATTCCTTGGGCATGTTCCTTGTAAAACGACTCTGAAGTAATAGGAAAAAATAAGACCATATATGCAAATATTGGTATAATTCCACACTGAACAGCCAAGTGTACATAGCATGAAGACTGGATTCCACTGGGGAGGGTAATATAGGAGTGTAAGGCCTAAGAACTAAATGGAACTTTTATTTCATGTGCTTTTACTTAATAATAGGTAAGGAACCCTTTTCTGAAATTTGCTTGGAACTAAAGTGTTTAAACTCATCTCCTGAGATATTAAAGTCAAATTCAGAGACTATTGAGGGATATGTCCCTGGTATAGATCTAATTGTGGGAGAAAAACACATACATCTGTTAGGGTACTTTAGACATTACTTCTCTAAAAGCAGAAGGGCAGAACAAAGACTGAGGGAGGTGGGTATGAAATCAGAGAGAAAAGGAAATGTGCGTCCTTCTCATATTTTAAAGCTGTAGGAATAAGAGCTGTTATGTCTGTTGGCTTAGGGTGTACTGTTCGCAATCTAACATAGTTACAGATAATGGTTTATTTTTTAATGGAATTTGATGGTTTTTATGTCTAGAAATGCAGAACATTCAAATCTTGCCCTAGATGGAGACTGATTCAAAAGGTTTATTTGAAGAGAGTGAATTAAGCTACCATTTTATAAGTAGCATTTATATACCCTATATATCAGTGAACTCAAGAAGAGTCTGCTTTGGGGCCCTGAGCTAGAAGTGAACGCTAAATGAGACCCCTAATCAGTTTGATGTCCTCCTTTTCTCAGGAGTATTTTGGGACACCTGCTATCAGACAGCTAATGGTGAGAGGGACAGAGAAATCTGTACTGAAGACCCTGGACTGATTAATCCACATAACAGGACATCTGCAGGATTTGGAAAGTGAGAGAAAGAAACAACCTTGAAAACCCAGTCAAGGAATTAAGTTTTTCATAGGTCTTCTTACTTCATGGAGGCAGGTAGCTCGAGAAAAAAAAATTAATTTCTGTCTTCAAAACATTAAAACCTGTCCTCTTTAGTAAATTTTAGTTTGAGAGACAAAGAGAAGGCTTTGCAAACAGGTCCAAGCTGTTGTTCAAGACTCCCTGCAGTCTGGTTGTATGACTCAGGGAATTCAATGATACTAAAGGCATCCATATGAGATGGAGAAGCTGTATGAGGTCTCTGGAAAGCTCTAATTGGAGTGTCTCAGCACAGATGCTAGTGTTCTGTAGCAGAGCCACGTCTTCAGCAGCAAAGAACCACCCTTTGTGTGAAAAATAACTTCTGTTAAATAGAGGAATGCCTGACCAAGGCAAGTGACTGCTATCAATGATGCCCAGCATTCATCCTGCTATTGTCAGGTTACCAAATCACAGAGTCAGGTGTTTGCAGAAGCCATCCATTGGGCAATGAGAATGGTACTTTCCCAATGGTACTGTGCCTGAACAGATCCAGAGGGGGTGGATCTGTTCTACAGATCTGCTTGTAGGTACTACAAGCTTGTAGGTACTACAAGTACCTACAAGACTGCTTGTAGGTACTACAAGTACCTACAGGACTGCTTGTAGGTACTACAAGCAGTAGCCTAGATTCTGCCTCACCAGTGTCTATCCCCCAGTTCCCAACTCTGATCTCCTGGCTGACACAAGCATAGTTCATAGGTGGCTTGAAAAGTTGTATGCAAGGTGAAAATGTAAAGCTGCTACAAGACAGAGCAATGAGGATTTCACTAGTTTCCTTGGGCTTTCATAACAAGGTACCACAAACTGGGTGGCATAAAACAGCACAAATTTATTCTTGCATAGTTCTGGAAGTTAAATGGCTTAACTCAAGGTGTCAGCAACTTCATGTTCCCTCTGAAGGCTCTGGGGAAGAATCCTTTCCTGCCTGTTCCTAGCTCCCAGTGATTGACAGAAATTGTTTGTGTTCTGTGTCTTACATCTGAATCACTCCAATCTCCACCTTGATGTTCATATGACGTTCTCCTTGTACTTGTCTTGTATCCAAATTTCCCTCTCCTTTCTCTTATAAAGACACCAGTCACTGTTTTAGGGGCCAACCTAATCCATTATGACTTCATACTAACTTGGTTACATCCACACAAACAGTATTTCTAAATAAGGTCACATTCACAGGTACCAGGGGCGGAGACTTTAACATTTAGGGGAACACAATTCAACATACAACAAGGAGTGGCAGTAAAGGGCAGTGACAATAAGAATACTCACTATGGGAAGGACAGGAAGGAGTATACTTGGTAGTCACTTGGCATGAAGAAAGACCTGATGTGAGATCAGGAAACACATTTTCTGGGAAGTGATGATCATTTGGCAGTTGATGATGAGCCTGAAAGGATTGAGATTAGAAACTCAATGTCAAAGAGGTTGAAGAAATCAGCGTACATTTAGATTTACAGGAGTTAAGATTTTTGTATCTCAAATTAATGGCCACTAAAGCTGATACACCACAAAGAACACATGCCTGGGTGGCTCAATCTGCTGAGTGTCTGGCTTTGGCTCAGGTCATGATCTCACATTTCATGGGTTTGAGCCCTTCATCAAGCTCTGTGCTGACGGTTTGAAGCCTGGAACCTGCTTCAGATTCTAAGTCTCCCTCTTTCTGCCCCTCCCCCACTCGTGCTCGCTCTCTCTCTCTCTCTCTCTCTCTCTCTCTTTCAAAAGTAAACATTAAAAATAACACATTCAAAACATAGGTAGACAGGATGAGACAACCAGTGGACATTAGCCAACTTATGTATTTGACCACTCTACTGGTTGTGGAAGAAGCCATGTATACAATGCCTGTGGTAGCAGGGATGGAAACTATGGGTGTGGCCAGTGATTTGGACTTCTTCTCAAAAAACCAGATATACCTTCTCCTGATGCTTGGAGGTCTGAAATTTTCATAGCAGAGACCAATATTGAGCCTATGAAATGGTATCATCCTTCCAGGAAACTTGTCTAGTCAATTCACAGCAAAGTAATTACATCAGGCACTTTCATCCTGGAGCATAGTATTTCATCCTAAACAGGGTTGAGTCTTCAGTACAGGTTAGCCTTTCCTGCCCAAAGTGTTTACTAGCACCAAAATTCAAGACTTATAGCATGTGGCATCACCCCATCTAAAAGACCCATTTTACAGGGAAGGTAATGTTTCAATGAGCACATGAGATCCATTGATTCTACTTTATCCAGAATGACCTGGCATTATGGAATAATAAGATATCTTAATAAAGGCTCAACTAAGGCAACATTTTTGAAAAAACACTTCTCAAGGTTGAGACATTGTCTGCCAGGATACAGTGTATGCATTGAACTGATTTCTTGAAATATGGAGCTTGTATTCAACAATTTGTACTCAGTAACACACAGGGCAGGGATTGGGTAGAGCTGGCTTCTCTCACCATCACTGTCAGTCACCAATAAGAAATTAACGCTGGCTTGCCCAAAACGTTAGCCTCTGCTGGATTAGATGTGCTGATTCCTGGGGGTAGGAGGCTGGGGACATTTATACTAGGGAGCATGGAAGTTCTAGGTACACATACTGGGAGTAGTATGGAAATCAGAAGATCCACTTGGCCCTCTCTTGGTGCTTCCATGCTCATCACTATGGTAAAAGGACAATTGCAGCAATTTCAGTTATGATCAAGAGTCTCAAAGTTTATACTCCTCAGAGATAAAGGTCTGTGTCAACTCATCAGGCAAGCAACCAAGACCAGAGGAAATGCTGCTTGAAGGGGAGACATAGCCAAAATTGGTGATGGAGAAAGGAGATGATAAATATCACTAACAGTCTTAGGGCCACTTCAGTAAAGAGAACTGTAGCTTATTCTACTATCCCTTGCATATTAAATCCTCTGTGGAAAACTTGAAGACTCAGTAACAGAGTGGACTTCATGCAGTGCACATGTAGATGGAGTGTGGGATGGATTTTTCATCCTTTTATCACCAGTGCCCCAGACTCACATCTTCTAGGCTTCTCCCATGATGTCTGCCAGGGTAGAAGTAGAAAGCACTCACAGCTTTCCTCAGAAGTACAGGCATAAAAACTCTGAAGCAGCAATCTTTGATCAATTCCCATGAGAGCTGATGGACAAATACTTTGATTAGAACAGTCTTAGAAGGCATTCCGTATGTTTCCCAGAAGCATCTGTTCCCTATTGCAATAAATCAATAATGCACCTTTATATTGGCTTTTCCTCTCTCTCTCTGTTTCACTTTCTCTGATTCCTCCCTCCTACTCTCTGGCATATGCTCTCAAACTACCTGCACAGAAGTATTGTCTCAAATCTGTTCTTGAGGACACCCAAGCTAACACAGGAGACATTTTTGCCCCTCATTTTGGTATTGTTTAAATTATTAACCATTCTTGAAAAAAGTATGTCAAATCCCGATCTCTGCTTTATTTCATGAAAAGACATACCCAGAAGAATCTGGCAAAGTGTCACTCAGAAGAGGTTTTCTGAAGTAACTTAAGACAACATGAACACTACCCTGCTTGCTACCCATGGAGATCTCCATCCATCCATTCAACCAACTATCCATGTATCTATCCATCCATCCATCCATTATTTCATTCAAATCACTAATACTTTGATCTCTGTTATTTTCCAGGCAGCCTTTTCCATACTAGGAATAAAACAATGAACAAGATGGAGTTCTCTACCCTCATGGAACTTACACAAAGTTCCAAGATAAACAAAATGAAATAATAAGCTTATATCACGTAGAAATGCATACCAAGAATAAAATAATTAGGAAAGTAAAGGAATAAAGGGGGGTAAGGATTGACATTTAGATACAGGGGTAGAAAAAGGTATCCTGAGAAGGAAACACAACAACAGTATACTGAAGGAATGAGGGAATGGGCCATCACCTACCTGGGGACAAGTTTTCGAAACAGAAGGAATACTGAGGAAAAGGACCTGAGGCAGGAGCATGCAGGGCACATAGCAGGAGAGTGTAGAGGCCTCCTCTGTAGGGTACAAAGGGGAGGGAAGTACTCAGGGGCAGATCATGTAGGGGTTTGTAGGTATGACCTTTGAGTATTTTTAATAGTGTGATGGAAAGACACTGGAGTGCTTTGAACAGGGGCATAATAGGGTTTGAAAAAAGTTTTAAATGGCTCTCTGGCTGCTCTGTGGAAAATACATTTTTAATGAAGCAAGTAAAGTTGTATTTTAAAAGAAAATCCAAAATCCTGCAAAGAAAATGGGAAACTTGAGGATAAATTAAAATGACTACATTAACTTGTTGGAAATGTTCACAGACCTAGAGTCATTTTGTTAGTTTAGACACATAAATATTTATTATATGTAAAACGATTTAATATGCTTTTGGTTATTTCCTTCTGTTGCTCTTTCTCCCCATCCACATTAACCCTCCGCTGTGATCTTTTTACCTTTTAACAAGAAGACAGACAGAAAATTAGAAAGAACAAAAATCTGCCCCGAAGAGGCTATTTGCTTCTGCTTAAAGAGAGGCCCCAAAAATATTATCAAGCAGCCATAGAGTCTAAGAATGTCCAGGTACAAAATCAGCTAGTGTAAATGGATTGCCTAGAGGCAGTCGACATCCCACAGACAGGGAGGTACTAAAACTAGTGATGGAGAACTGCGAAATGGAACGTAAGTTCCACAAAGATCTTGATTCGTATTTGTATCTGTGTAGACATAGTACCTAGCACAATTAAGCACAAAGTTAATGCTGAACAATTATTGCGTGAAACTGAAAAAAGAAAAGAAGAAGAGGCATCTCAGAATCTTTACTTGAGCTGCCATTTTACTGGAGACAAGACACAGATTATGTAATTTACCTTTGCTCCAGAAAGAGCAGTATACCAGTTTAACAGGTCACTGACAAGCATATGTTCCTGGCAGCCCAAGGTTGAGCAGGACATCCTAGTGAAGCTGGGTTCATTCCAGTTTGAAGAGCCAATGATCATGGAGGGATGTCCAAATTAGAGGATTTTCTGGGAAGAGGATTCCATTGAGTGTTACTTGTGGATAAAACATTTGGCATTTTATGTTCAGGAAATCTTGACACAAAAAGAAGACAAAAATCTAAAGTGTGATCTTGACCCTAAAGCAGGTAGTGCCTCAACAGCCTTTCAGGGTTCTCTTAACCATCAAAGAAAACAGAGTTAATTGGAAAGTTAAACATTTTGTAAAACAATTTAAGGTTCACTTTAACTCTAAGGTAACATGAATTAGGTTTAGACCACTCTTCTCTCCTCTTTCTCTCCCTCTCTCTTTCTCTCTCTCTCTCTCTCTCTCTCTCTGTGAATATCTGAGATCGTTGACTGCTAAAATATGAATAGCTTTTCTGTAATCTGTTACAATCAAATGTTTTTGTGAAAACGTTGTGATTGCCTGTCTCTAAAAGCTTCATAGACAGAATGCAGAAGGCAAGGATAATGCTGAGACTCAAACCTCAGGGATTGCTTTGGTTAATTGCAGAGTTTATTTTTTTCTCTTTTTATAATGCTGTGTCATCTAGGGGTCCCCAGCCCACTTGCATGGGTTCTGTTGCTTAGCTCCTCCTGTCTACTGAACAGCTGTGAAATGTGGCAGCCTGGTGTGTGGAGACCACAAGTCACATTTGCAGCACGTGTTACCGCCTGGCCATCATCATTTCACATTTTTAAAGGATATCAGCTGAAAATGAGTGATCAACTTTCAAAAGGCATTACAAAATCCATTTAGATAGATAGATGGATAGACAGATAAATGTGTGCAACTTAATATCTACACAACCTATATTTTATATAAAAAATAAAAACAGCTAATTGAAACCAGAATTATTCATTGAGGCAAAAATCCTAAAGTGGTTACATAATAGGCACTCTATTTTTATATATCATTATACATTTCAAAGGGAAAACATCATTGCTATTTTTGGGAAACTAGCCCTGAGGTTTAAAATGTGTCTTGTCTACCTACGCCTTTGATTTTTTTTTTCTTAATTGAGCAGATTTTGGAAATTGCTCTTATGAAATTCAATTACTATTTCTTAATGTACCAGGGTTTCCAGAGAATATGATTATAGTAAATTCACAGAGATTATCCCACTGGCCAGTGGAAGCTGTGTGCAGGGAAGGAAAATGCCACCCAATCTGCCTTCAAAAATGAATTACCTACCAATGGTGGTCTTTATGGTAAGCCCACAAGCAATTACATGTTCCCCACCCTCTACCAAGAATTGCATTGGTCTTCCAGCTCTGCACTTCTGTCCTATGAAAGCATAACCTGAGAGAGAGAGAGAGAGAGAGAGAGAGAGAGAGAGAGAGGGTAAAAATGGCAGCATGAAACTTTGTGTACCAGCAGGTGTCTAGTCTCAGCCTCTGTGCTCTAATATATTTGAGTTTCCTAAGCAACTATGCTCCCTTGGAAACTGGTTAAACTGCTTCTATAGAAACTATTAACTGAGCAATTCCTCCTTCAAACCAGCTTTATGGAGAGAGTACAAGAAAATAATGGGAGAATATTTTCCGCTTCCTCGGTTCTCGAGATTTTCTCGTGGAGTATTTCAGAACTATACTGGGTAAATGTGAGCCCATATTTCCCTAGGTTTTCATTACTTTTCTGCTTATTGCATTGCATATGATACAGAGAAAGGATGTTGTTTCTTCATTGGATAGTTTTGGAAGACTAGGAAATTTCCCCAGTTTGCTTATGGGACTAATTTGACCTTTTCCTCTTCTAAACAATGGCACATAAATTAAAATGCTGTAAAGTTTGGGCTCAATAGAAGATTGCATTAACCTGTTTCATAATGAAATACATCTCACTGTTATTGAATTGAGTCACCTTTATGCATTATCATGAGAAACATAAGGTACTTGTTTAATATAATGAAAATGCACATTTTTGTTTAAGTACATATATTCTTGCAATTTCCATTTATTATTCACACCTGTATGAAAGTTTAATTTGATCTATTTAGCCAGTCTTTAGATGCCCTGTAGATTGCCTTTCTTTGTTAACTTTAAGATGAGGAACGGTAAGTAGTCTAGGAGTAAAAGTTACCTAAGGCCAAGATATTTGAGAACTGGCAAAAAGAAAAGTTATACAAAGTAAATCTTTATATATAAAATTCCTTGGTTCACATTATGGTGCTTATAAAGTAAAAAGGAAAAAGGAAAAATAATGCACTTGTTTTGAGATGTATTTTATCCATTCCAATACCACGCCCATAAGGGCATGTATATAGTTCTCATTCCTAATTCCTTACTCAGAGAAGACAATCATAAGTGTGTATTCAGGAGATTTTTTTTTTTAATGTGCAAGACAGAATGAATTCTAGGCACCAAAATCTATCTAAAAAAACTGAATCAGCTCATTTATTCACAATAGGATACTTGTTGCTTTTCTCTGCATCATACTAAATTTACAAATATTCATAGATGGCATTACCTACATTCTCATCTCTTTAAATTAAGCATTATTCAGGGACTAAATTGCATCCATCTCTTTATGCAGACATATATGCTGTGCATACAGACATACACACACTTGCTTTTATTTAAATAACACAGTTATTATTTTTATCACATACACATTTGTTTTCAATTTTTTTTTCTTTATTGTACCTCACTCCTACTCTCTGCCTTTCATTTTTGGTGTTTGTAAAATAAATGTATAAGAGAGTTCTATATTATACATTTTAGCACTAGAAATAATCAATTAGTGTTTATGTCTTGGCTTATGATATCTCGTGTAATTTTTGGATTTTTTTACAAAATCAAATATTTCTATCTTTTATTCTGTAACTTATAGCTTTCTAACATTAAGTCCTCAATTCTATACTATGTATGTGTGTTTTTTATTCCCCTTTCAAATTTTTTTGTTTTCTACATTTATGTCACTTGTGGGGGTAGAATTTCTTATTATTCAGTGTAAAGGCAGAGTCCAAATTTATTTCCTTCCATAGTGAGCTAAAAGGAAAGAGAGGTCCCCTATTCCATCATATACATAGACAACGTATGGCTAATTGGCCATACAGAATCCTCTAAATCTTGGAAATTAGCTGTTATTCATCATTGAGTTTCTAGAGACCATCAACACCTAAATTACACAATAATGTTATGAATAATAACTTCTATGTAAATCCTTCTAAAAGACACTTCACATTTTCTTGCTTTGTTAATAATGTTGGCTTGATATATCTTAATATTTTATTAATGGCCAGGATTATCATTATAAAGCTGAGTAATTTCATTGCTCATTGATGACCTTAGCCATTTTCTGCCTTTACTTTACTACTTGCAATAAAATTGAACTCTGTTTACCATTCCTGCCTTAAATAGTCTCTTAACTCAATGTAGTGAAATACGTGCCAGACTTCCTCCTAGCTAACACTCTAGAATTTCATCAGTGCCTTCACAAGAAATCTAAATGCTAAAATTTTTCAAATGTTCAGTGCTAAGCTTGTATTTTCTCTTTCTCTGCACTCTCTTGATTGGTGAGTTATGGGTTAAATTGTGTTCCACAAAAATATATGCTGGAGTCCTGACCCCCAATACCTCAGAATGTGACCAGATTTGGAAAGAGTGACCTTACAGATGTAATTAGTTAAGATGAGGTCAGACCGGAGTAGTCTGGGAACTTAATCCAATATGCCTGATATCCTTACAAGGAGAGAGAGACACAAAAAGCAAAATGTCATACGAAGGCACAGAGACACATTGGGAAGATGGCCATGTGAAAATGGGGGCCTAGATAGGAGTCATGCTGCCACAAACGGGACACCTGATGCCTCCAGAAACAGGAAAAGAAAAGCAGAAACCTTTCCTTAGAGACTTCAGAGGGAGCATGGCCCTCTAGACACCTTGATTTATTTCTTCAAACCTTCAGAACGGTGGAAGAGTAAATTTCTGTGGTTTAAGTCCCTCTGTGCTACTTTATTATAGCAGCCCTGGGAAGCTAAGCGAGTGACCTATTGCCTTCCCAAGATTATATTCTATTCCAGTTTCTGTCAATACAGGTGTCTCTCTTCATGTGTAAACAAAACAAATGAATGAAAGTTACTTTCAAATTAAACATGTAGTAAACTCGTAATTTTCCCCTCCCAACTGCTCCCCTCCCCCTCCTACAAACCAATGCCAGGCATCCACATTGCAGTGAATGGTTCTACTATTTACTGAGTTATTCAAGCTGCAAATTGAGGAATCACATTGGATTCCACTCTTCCCCTCCCAGAGACCCCTCTATCACCACTAATTATGCCAAAGTGCCTCCAAAATCAAACTTACATTCTTTCCAGTGTCCTACCTCTCCTAATCACACCAGTCCTCACCACCAACACTAATCTGGCTAATTTTAATAAGCCACTAATTTGTGTCCCCCTTCCACTCTGGCTATATTTCCATACAGATAACATCAATATTTTTATAAGTGTAAAATAAATCTTGTAACACCTTGGCTTAGTGTTTTCTGTGTTTCTCCGTGGCACTCATACAGGAATTTAAACTCCTTAATGTAGATTGCATGACCTATCTGATGCGGCCTGGGCTTATTTCTCCAACTTCAAGCCAAGTCGCTCTTCTGCTTAATACCATCCATCCTCATTGCCCGTCTCTCAGTGGAGTCAGACTGTTTATGCTAGTCTCTTGAGTGAATCATTCTCTCTCAGAAGCACACTCATTCTTTTCCATGGGTGTCTCCTCCTCATTGCTCAAGTATCAGTTTAAAGTGCTACTTTCTCAGAGAAGCATTCTTTACTATTCTATCTAATGTTGTAGCTGCACTCTATAACTATTAATCTATTTCAAAATCTTTGGCTATTGACTTCACTGCACTTGCCACAATATACAATATAAAACATACCAAAAGTCTATTTATATACAATTTTGATGGTTTCCTGTTGTCCCCTAGACTCTAAGCAATGTGAAAAGAAGGGTCACAATAATTGCATCGTCCACTGTATCCCATGTCTTAGCATTTGACCCAGCAATAAAATAGTACTCATTTAGGAAGGAAGGAAGGAAGGAAGGAAGGAAGGAAGGAAGGCAGGCAAGAAGGAATCACTACCCACAATCCTTAAATCATATATTTATAAAATGTGCATTATCAATAGATAATTGTTGTAAGGAAAAGAAAATACTAAAGTATTAATTTCAAATATGTGTCAAGAATAAAAAATAATCTTTTTTTGATGTTTATTTTGAGAGGGAGAGAAAGTATGAGCAGGGGAGGAGCAGAGAGAGAGCAAGAGAGGGAATCCCAAACAGGCTCTGCAGTGTCAGCACAGAGGCTGACATGGGGCTCGAACTCATGAACTGTGAGATCATGGCCTGAACTGAAATCAAGAGTTGGACATGTAACCGATCGAGCCACCCAGGCGCTCCCCAAAATTCATCTTTTGATGAACCAATTTCTCTGATCAAACTGCAGATTTTGGAAAAGAAAGTATCCAGTTCTTACTGACTGTGGATAAGCAGGATGGGAGAAATTATCTGAGTTACACTCAGTCTCCAAGTTATGCTAGTAACATAGCTGCCTAGTTAATTTTTTATACATTTAAAGAATTATGGAAAGATTAAATATTTTCCATGTTACATGGATTAGGAAGAAGTGATAGGATTTATTCCTCCAATTTATTTCTACTCTTCTGATTTGTTTGTTCTATTTCTGAGATGCAAAAACAAGAATCAAGGAAAGGATAGCAGATTAAAACAGTATTTTAGAAACCTACCCCTGATTAACTAGGCAACTTTCATTCAGGAAAGTTCAGAAAGCAGATGGTACACCCTCAAAACATCTTCATGAACTAAGGTAGTGCAAGGAAGCAACAAAATAGGTTTTAATGCTTTAGTCATGAGTGTTTTACCAGGAGGTCTTAGACAAACCAAAAGCACTGAGCTTTATGGAGCCCAGAGGTCATGTTTATTAGTCACTATAAACCTTTCCCCAATAAAATGAAGGAAAACTGAAGAAAATTAAATAGCACTTATAGATGAATTTAGTGCTCTTCTTATTTATGGATTCTGATCAGGTAAGCATTAAGAATCATGGACAGTGTACTTTTTCTGGAAAAGACAGCTTGAGTTGATCTAATAAGTCCTGAAAGCTCTATTAAATATAGATTCAGAATAAGGTTTAAATTATATAGCTACTAGCAAAACGTCATCTGAAAAGTGAACAAGACTAAGTCTAAACTACTTATCTCTGATTTATTAGTGCTTTATTCGATTGAGGAAAAATTTTTTCCTCTGATAGTTTACAGTTTCTACCATTTTTCCACAATTGGAAAAAAATAACTAAAACTACATATTTCAGGGATCCATAATGAATGCAGATTTAATGTTGAACAATGTCAATGAATGGGAAAATGCAATCATTCGTTTTACAGGAATTGCTAATTTAGGTTATCTCCTAACAAACTGTGGGCAATTTCAAAATTAAAATACTCAATCCAAAGAATTTAAAACCATCTTGGCATATGTATGGTAATGCTAGACTTTTCCTCATAGCCTTGAAGTTAGAGCTAATTTTCTTAAAATTCTTTATGTTTCTCAGCAAATTGGCAGTGCTATTGGCTTACAAAAATTGCTAAATTTCTGAAAAGACCATGTGTCTATTTTTTTAATGTTCATCATATGTATCTTTTGCAGGAAAAATAGTTAAAATTTGGCTCCTACACTTATAGAGATGAAGGAAGCTTAGAGGCAATTTGGTTCATTCTTCTCTGCTAAGCAATGACTATTTCCACGGAGCAATTTCAGATTGATAAAAATCAATCCTGTTTTTCACAGAGGTCTATAACAAGTGATGGTAAGCCCTCTTTATCTAATAACAGTGTGCAAATTTCTTCCTTGTATGGAAATTATTTTTCAGTTGATCTCTACCATCACAAAGCCAAAAAGAAATTCCAGGGATAATTTATTCACCCTAGTGTTTTCATGTGAGAAAGTAGCTGAATAATTAAGATCACTTACTGTCTATTCTACTTTTAAAGATCATTTCCTGATAGCTTGTGGAAGAAACATCACTCATATCTGATTTCATAAGAAAGTAGTAGGAATTTTAGGACAGACTCTGAAGGCAAAACATTTGAGTCTTACCCATTTTTTTAAATTTTGATCTTGGACAAGTTATTTCAATTACCTGATACATGGTTTTCTCATTTGTAAAATCACAATAATAGTAGGCCCCTATATGTTTATTGTGAGAATTAACTGTTGTAATTCATGTTGATTCTTTAAGAACATCATGTATATTTATAATATTGCCATAGCCTTTCTAACAAAGATTGCACTTTCTAAAGATATGATGTTACCCAATCTTTTGTATAGGCAAGCTGGGCATTTATCTATGAAATATGATTTAGGGGAAAAAAGTTGTAGCACTTAAAAGTATTTTATACTTAAATCATAGTTGCCACACTATATTCCAATAGGGGATATTAATAGTTTGAACCAGATTAAATTCTGAAAGAGCATATGATCTTGTCTAATTTGTGAAACAGATTACACTTTTCAACATATATTGTATAAAACATTATATCATATGAACATTCACAAAAAAGGATTCTAGAGGTGCCTGGGTGACTCAGTTGGTTATGCATCTGACTCTTGATAACCTGCTCAGGTCATGATCTTGCAGTCATGAGATTGAGCCCCACATAGGGCTCTGTGCTGAGCGTGGGGCCTGCTGGGACCCTCTCTCTCTTTCTCTCTCTCTGCCCCTCCCCTGTGCACATGTACACATGCACATGTGCTCTTTCTCTCTTACACAATAAGTAAATAAACTTTAAAAAATACAAAAAATGATTCCATAGTTACCTACCTTTAAAAAGCACTATTTCCCACTGGTGATTTGAGTAATGTGTTATTACTCTAAAGATGAGGAGAAGATGTATGTTAAAGTTGCATGATTAACTTTACTCAAATGCCATTTACTGCTGTTATTTGACAATAGAATCTGTTTCCCCTTTAGAGATAATAGATAGTATCCTTTGGGATTAACA
Source organism: Lynx rufus (assembly GCF_022079265.1). NCBI lineage: Eukaryota > Metazoa > Chordata > Mammalia > Carnivora > Felidae > Lynx > Lynx rufus. Next base: position 41,426,725 of record NW_025814823.1, read on the forward strand.
TTGTGTGGAATACTTCTTATAAATGTTAGTCTAGGTGCTAATTTTAGGCCAGAAATCTGTTTACATATTTTTCTGACAATGTCTGTCCAAACTCTACTGAAAACTTTCAAGGGTGAAAGTTTGAAGAAACTCTAGAAACACATGATTCTGTCTTTTCACAGCTATAAATGTTAAGAAGTTTATGTTGGTATTATTTATAATTTATTTTTTTAATTTCTACTTATTTGTGCTGATTTTAATCCTTTGACATCCTGGTAATCATTCTAATATTTGCAGATGTTGTCATGCTTCACTCTCTAGCTTTTTTTTTTTTTTCTCTTCAAACTATATCTTCCTAATTCATTCGGTTTGTACCTCTTGTAATTGGAATTCAAATAATCTCATCATCACCTTAATCCATGAAATGTAATCTAGTTCAGCAAACACTTGAGTTAGCAGCTAGGAATTGTTCTTTCCTTCTCCGATCCCATTCCCTTCCTCAAAGACAAGTCTCTAGCCCCATGTACTTTATGTTCTATTCTGTGGGTTTAGGCTATAAACCAATCTGAGTTATTATATTAGCTAATGACAAATATAAAATATGGTGCATCCTAACGGTTATTTGATTTTTAAGGGGAATCTTGATAAGCAAAGCCCATTAAAGTACAAGGTAATTAAATTCTAATGGTGAAGTTATATGAGATTATATTTTAGAAAGAGTTTAAACCTACATCAAATCACAACTTGAAAAACTTCTGATTCTAACTACCCACAAGGGGTCATACTCTTTTCAAGATTCATTGAGACAGACTCTCAATTTCTCTACTTTTCCATAGAGTTTGTTTTAGATTCAAAAGCCCATGGCCATTTCAGTCAGAGAGCATTAAGAGTATGAGACCTTTGTGATTATCTACTCTACCTTATCTTTTTATAGCTGACAAAAGTAATGCCCAGAGAAATTTAGAAATTTGCACAGGGTCATGCCATTAGTTCACTATGAAGATGTCTCTTACTTAAATCTATTCTTCCTGAGTCTTATGCCCATTTTTTTTATTATAACTCCACAAAACCCCTATCAGCCAATGTTTGTGGGGATAAGGTGTTGTTTTAAACAGTAGGAAACTTATTCTGAAGTTAGTATGTAGTCCATGCATAGCATACTTATGCATGGAGAGACCAGTTTTATTTCTTTCATATTTTAAAACACACATTACCAGAAATGTATATGACCTGTGGAATACAAAATTTGCTAATGATATTAGAACTATCCAAGTTGCCTTTGAAATGTGTGTTTATCTTTTTGAGAGTTAATTTCTATGCAATCACAAATTTAATTGGAACTTACAATTAGTAGGCAGGTGTATGCTTTAGTGAGCCATCCAAATTCAATAGCATTTAATGGCTATTTTATTGGCATCATCAATACAATATGTCTTTTCAAGCAGAGACCTATATCATGCACAGTCATTTCAAAATTTAGCACAAATTACGTTTTAAGCCAAAGGGTTAATCATTGTCCCTTCTTTCAGAATACAATTGAGAATAGTTGTTCAGGCAACTGTGAGATACATTGCTTGGTGCCCGCGTTACTGTGCGTAAAACAATGGGCTTCAGTTTGCAGTGCCATCAGCCTGGTACATGTCACTAATACTGAATTCATTTTTTAGAGCAAAACCATATACCCATCTTCCATTGCAATTACTGCAGAGGAGGAGAGATTGAGAAGTAAAAATGAAACATTTCAAGGATGAATGGGCACTGAAAATTGGTAAAGTGGCAGGAAAGTCCAAGTTTGAAGAATGAAGAAGTGAATGTACATAGAAAAAGCAGTTTGGAAAACATGAAAAAAAATGATATTTTGCAGAAACATCTGTTTGCTGTTGCTGAAAAATTTTAGCATTTAAATGTTCTCATTTGGGCTCTGAAGTTAGCACTTCCCTGAAGTAGTTCACACCTTTGCTATTGCTCCTGTTCAGCTACAGATCATTTTATGCAAGGCTGATTTTAACAAGAAAATGGTGCATTAATTTACAGTGTGTTGAGTATTTTAGAAGTGGCAAAATCTAGGCCTTTGTGAAATTTTAGAATCTGAAGAAAATAGAAATACTTATGTAAAGCTCTTTAAAAATACCAGAATGGCTTCATGCACAAGAAATTACACTGATTAAGATCATTAGAAAATTCAGTTGTATATAAAAAATCAACCTCCGAACTAGTGGATTTTCTATGACTCTGCAGAGTCTCTATTTAATAACGAAGCAGATATAATCTTAGACATGATCTGACAAGACTTTTTTATAATATTTTTCTCTCTTACCTACGTGCTCTCACTTTTCCTTCCCTTTCTTTACCTTCTCTCTGTCTCCTCTCTCTGCTCACTTCAATTCTTTTTTCATTCTGTTATTTGTCATTTTTCTATTTTCCCTTCTTATTCTCTCCATTGTTCCGCTTCTTTTTTTTTCCCTGTCTCTAAGCCTTTTCTAAAAATTTCAAATATTTTAAATGTGTCTCTATTAAAAAGAGCAAACTTAATAATGGCAGCCTATTCACTCTCTTATCTCCCTCATTAGAGTAGTTGATATTTTGGAGTCATGTATTTCTGAAATAGCTCAATATTTTATATGCAGTTAAGATAAGCAATGGAACTACATGGGCATTATAAATGTATCTTGATATATGCGTGTCTTACAAATACCAAAACTAAAAGGCCAAATTAATTCAAATTTAGAGATTCTGTTTTCGTTGTGTAACTGCATAAAGTACTCCAAATTAAAACCATAGATATGAAGTTGTGTCCTTTTATTTAAAACATTTGTTTAATGTTTATTTATTTTCGAGAGAGAGAAACACAGAGTGTGAGCAGGGAAGGGTCAGAGAGAGAGGAAGACACAGAATCTGAAGCAGACACCAGGCTCTGAGCTGTCAGCACAGAGCCAGAAGTGGGGCTTGAACCCATGAACTGTGAAATCATGACCTGAGCCAAAATTGGATGCTTTACCAACTGAGCCACCCAGGCACCCCTGGATCTTTTAATTTTAAATTATAAGTATTGAAGCTGTGAAAGAACACTCTTCTGATGTGTTAAGGACTCCCTCTTGCCATAAGTACCATGATAATTGAGTAACCAATGGTTTTATTAATAATCCATATGGATTGATTTTTTAAGCTATTTTCCCTTAGGTTAAAGGACAACACCCTTATACTGTTATGTAAGGTTGGGATGCTGGAAAACAAGTTTCATTTTTTCCAGCAGGCTTCTTGCTGGACTCTGCTAACAGAGGGCATTTGAAGGAGGGAGAAGGGACACCCTACTTCCTGCAAAACTCTAGCAGTAGTTCTTTACCCTGACATAGCAGTTTGTCCCTCCAGCGGCCGTAGGTTCCGGGTTGGGATTTTCTTTTATTCTTGGAATAACCCCTTCGTCCCCCTTCAGAAGAACAAGCCACAACCCATTGATCCCCTTTCTCAGAAATCTAGCACCCAGCTCCATAGGGCTTCTTGTCCAAGTTTGCAAGGCTTAATAATTCCAACCCCTTCTCACCCCCGTGGTAGTAGGTATCTTTTATAGTTACTACCATAGTGTTTCCTCTTTGTTCATTTTTCTAATCCTTGGATAAGAATTCCTCATATGAAATTCTCTTTGTTAAAATAATGATGTCGTCTCTGATCTCCTGACCGGATGATGTCTGATATACCATTTCTTATTTCAGGCCACTAACTCCTAGCTATATGTAGTTAAGTGGAAATAACTAGAGAGATAAAAGCTGGGAGTTCATTTCTCTCCTCAACTCCCCTGCATGTACAATTTCCCCTAGAAAACACTGGATCATAGGACTGATTTATAGTATTTTTCTAAGGTGAAAAAAAAAAGCTGCATCTTACAGTTACCCTACTAGGTTTTATTTCAACATACATCATTGTTATAAAAAAAAAAAGGTATCATTTTGATTATAATCTACTTCAAGTAATCGTATTGGAAAAAAGATAGATTAGAGTTTATAAAGTTACTACAGTGAGCTATATTTAAGGACAAAAACTATATAGACCCACTGAATAAGAACCTTAAGCAAAGCAGTATTTAGAGGATTCATTCATTCAAAAATAAACATTGATTATGTGACAAATATGTTCCTTTGAGAGATTAAAAACACGGTTCTTATTTTCAAAGATTTTATATCCTGTGTAGACAACAGCTTGATACCAGATCATATGAGGTTGAAAATATCTCAAACATACACTATAACTTTTTAGAGTACTAAGCCACGAGGAATACAAAAAATACAGGGGGAAAAATTAAAGGAATTTGTGCAGTCATATACAGTATTAGTGGAGGCATCAAGCAGGACACAGATCACTCCACAAACACACACTTGATGTTTTAATGGTGATAGTAATATCTGAGAATACAGTATAAACATCAGAAATAGCTCTCCTTCATACAGCCTATTACCTAAAGTAAATTGTCTGGAGATTTATTCTGCTAGGATTATTTAATGCTTCATACAAAACAAAACCTAGTGGTTTAAATAGTTATCAGTTATTCTGCTCCTGAATCTACAACGAAAGACACTTCATCCTTGCTTTAATCAATTTGAGATACAACGTCTCCGCTTGAATTAGAGGACCACTTCTAGGGTGGTTGGTTTGTATAGCAAGTAAATTGGTGCAGGCAGCTCATCTGAAAGTTTACTTATGGTTAGAAGCAGGGCCTGCGCCCCCTTCACTGGGCCCTTTCACATGGGGAAGCTTGAGCTTCCTCACAAGATGGTGGCTAAGTTCCAAAATATTCTAAGAGACAGGGAATAGAAGTCACCAATCCTACAAGGGATCATCCCAGAATGAGACACAATCTACTTTCCCTGTATTTTTTCTGATTAATTAGTCACAGAGCCTTCACAGATTCTAAAATAGGGTTTGGCACAGACCCCAGTTTTCAGTGGGAGGATTGTCCAGAAATGTGAAGCCATCTTTAGTGTACTATATATTCATTCTATAATATTTGTATTTATCTCTTACTTAAGCTAGCATATATTCAGGAAATCAGTTTAAAAATGTCAACATCAAGACATGAAGAACAGCTCCTAATCGGGGTGCGTGGGTGGCTCAGTTCATTGAGAGTTTGAGTCTTGATTTCAGCTCAGGTCATGATCCCAGGTGGTGGCTCTGTGTGGAGCTTATTTAAGATTCATTTTCTCCCTCCCCCCCCCACCTGCTCTGTACTCACTCTCTTAAAAACAAACAAACAAACAAACAAACAAAAAACAGCTCACAATTAAAAATTATGTCCAGATGGGGCACCTGGGAGGCCTAGTCATTTAAGCATTTGACTTTGGCTTAGGTCACGATCTCATGATTCCTGAGTTTGAACCCCACATCCGCTTTGGATCCTCTGTCCCCCTCTCTCTGCCCCTACCCTTCTCATTCTCTCTCTCTCTCTCTCTCTCTCTCTCTCTCTCAAATAAACATTAAAAAAAAATATGTCCAGAGATTGCATTGCTTATTTTAAAAAGTTTGTTAGATATATCCATGGGAAGTACCACTAAAAAATGGGTATGGGCATTGGCTACTACATCTTGAACTGCAACTTCTGCATCTACTCAAAGATAGATAAGAAGACTTGATAATAAATAAGGAGTTGGGATTTTTCTCTTTCAATCATCTTGCCTTAGTGTTTTTAAAAGTCACAACATGTGTTTGATATATAGCTTATCATCATTGCTGTTTTCTTATCCATGTCTATGTACCTTTCTACAATGTAAATTCCAGAATGGCAAGATTTGTCTTGCAATATATTTCTTAACTACTGATATTAGTAAGTTGCTGAGGTAAAGTTGATAAATTATAGTAGACTGACAAAGTGATAATTATTCCTAATTAGTCATTCTAAGGCAGAGAGACAGCAAGCATTCAGTATATATATATACACACAAACTGGACATTATTGTGGAAGATATACATATATATTTTCTTATAACTCTCTTCTTACTGATAGTCCTTGTTATTTGCCATAATTCTAATTCTGCTTAAGCCATTGATTTAAGGAAATTTTATGACATCTGGGATTTACTTCAAATTAATTTAGGGGGAAGAAAAATGGGTGGGGATACAAATCAAACAATATTGGCCAAGAATTGATACTTGAGGGTTAGTTACACTATTCATTATCCTTTTGTGTATGTTTGAAATTTTCCATAATAAAAAGTCAAATGCAGAAGTTTTACTCATGATAAAAGGCTAAGATAGATAAAGAGGGTTAAGAGTACACTTAATGTGATGAGCACTGGGCAATGTATAGAAATGTTGAATCTCTATATTGTATATCTGAAATTAATAGAACACTGAATGTTAATTATACTTCAATAAAAGAAATTTAAAGGTTAAGAAAAGGCATATGAGTAATATTTCTGGGTTTGACTTTCTGATAGAAATTTGTTAAATAGTACTAATCCTGAAAGAGTTTGAGAACATCAATTTTCAATCTTGTTAGTTTAATGATGATCTCTTATAATTAAGAAGAAGCTGATATGTATTGCTTAATCAAAAAGAAGAATCTTTAGACATACCAAAATATTTCATATCCACCAGTGATTTGAAATCCATAGATCCTAACAATTTTCTCTTATTCCTTTCAAAAAAACCTATGCTTAAATGTGAAATTTTAGTACCCTTCAGCAGCAAAAAATAATCTTCACTATGTAAATTGATGCAAGATTGTCACACTAAGCCTGCAGCCAAATAGACTAAAACAATATGACCAAAGGTGATGTTATATTTCACATATTAATGAAGCGTTACTTTAGAAATAAAAGAGGAACTATTTAAATATTAACACTATTAATCCAGTATATCAAAACAAACACCTACCCTTCATACATATTTAAAGACTGGGAAGGAGATAAACTATTTCAACACTGAGTTCTATTCTTCCTTAAATAGACAAGGATCACCCTTCAGAGAATAGGGCTGTTGAGGTCTTCCCTCACTGCAATTTCGTCAGTTGGTATGTGCTGTAACATTTAGATAGAAAATAATAGTGATTTGTGGGTTTTTTTTTCTAGAGAGAAAGATAATACATTTTTGTAGCCATGCTTAAGAAAAATCTACTGTATTTATGTAGCTACTTGTGTTTATGTACTATTCACACAAATTTACTTACACCTTAGCACTTGGTAGATAAAAATGTGTTGAATGTTCATAGTACTTACAATATTATGTTGTCTTCTTTGGAGAAGAAATTCTCCTTAACTTTATAAAAAAGAATTTAAGGTAACAGAAAGGGAAAACATTAGACTTTGTGAAAACTAAGTTATGGTTTCTATTTTGCTGTGTCTATATACTTCCTGGAGCTTCAGATCCATCAAAAAAAAAAAAAAAAAAAAGGAAAATTGTGAGATTATATGGCTACTAGCTGTAATAGTTTCTGTGGGTCCTGTAATAGAATAATGATGATTGTTCCAACAGATAAACCCCAGTGGAATTTTCTTTCTCACTTATTGAACATTGCAATGTAGATTTTCAGTAAGCAACCTTCCATGAGGCAATTCAAGGAGTCAGGTTCCTTCCAAATCTTGCCTCTATCATCAATGTTTCCTCAAATTGCTAGTTAATAAGTAAGCAGGTCGGCTTATTTTTTAACAACTTCAGCCCCAAAATTACACTTATAACAACTGCAATACCCCAAAAAGAGGTAGAAATTCCATTAGAAATGGATAGAGGAGAATGACATTCCCAAGATGGCAAAGACCCCAGCTTACATTCTTCCACAAAGGTCAATACTTAGACATCTATAAAGAAACAAATCAGTTTTGGGAGAGCTCCAGAGTCCACTTAAGAAGCTTCAGCAATACACTGGAAGAAAAAAAACTTGAGAATAACAGCACAGAATGGGAAAACAGATCAGCTTTATTTTCTCTGTACCATCCCATCCCCAAGGCCAGGACTACTCATTGCAAAAATACACACACATTGTACCAGTGTCAGAATCCTGGTTTGATCCTGTACTACAATTATGCAAATGTTACCACTGGGGGAAACTGGGTGAAGAATACATGAGCTGTTTCCCTATCTTTGCAATGACGCGTGCACCTATAATAATTTCAAATTTAAAAACTTTTGAATGGTATATGTGATTTGCTTTTTTCAAACTGTTCCATATACAGTAACCATACTCAAAGTCCTTTCTTGTACATAATTTTAAAGTCCCTTTTATTATTTTTGGCTTCCTTGCATCCATGTTCACTCACTGCCCTTATTTTGTGATGGCTACTTTAAGCGATCTGAAAGGCTCAAGTCTTTAACAATAAATTCTAATCTGAAACAATACGTGTTAATATTTTCTGTGATATATGTCACTTGCTTAAATAAAAAGTCTTACAAAACCTTTGTCCCTCAAAACCCCTTCAGTCCTTAGTCATTAACACTGGTAACACAAGTGGAGTTATTCTGTAATATAAAACTAAAATGTGACACTGGTGTAATGGACAGGCAGTGTGAGAAAACAGATACCAGACGTTGGAAAGCTACCTATCTTTGTTGTGAACTGACAAATTTTGGGGCAACTCATTATTACTAAATACTTGGAAGGCAGACCACATGCCTATTGAGCTTGAAGTTTTATTGAAAATGGCAGTAAAGAGCCAGAGTTAGAATCAGGCCACTGCTCTTGGTTGAGTGGCCTCCGTGCCATAGATATCAACTAGTATTTGTTTTATTTGGCTTTGGTATTTTAAAGACATCATATCTTATTTGTAGTATAGTAGAAATTGTTTCTAAAGGTTAATCACCCTATTTCCAAGAGGCTACAGATTATTTCAAGTACTATTAAATACTCCTTAGTGCAATGATCATTTATATGACAATGTAGCCATATTAAAATTACTATTTGTGTCAATTATGTTTTTCCTGCAAATAACAGAATAGTTATTTTTAAGTAAGTCTTAAGTATAAAAGATTTATTATCACAACATAATAGCTATACATAGGTCAGAAGATCCAGAGTTTGTTCTGTGGCTCAATAATGTCAGGAATCTGGGTCAATTCTCTGCAAAGCTCTTGCCCTTCTCCTCATGGTTACGAAATGGCTTCTAGCATCTCTAAGCCATATACAAAAATATCCCAAACGAAGAAAGAGGTGTGAGACGAAGTATGGTGAGATAGCTTACATAACATTTCTCTCTTTCTTAAATAAATAAATATTTTGCAGAAGTCTCTCTGTCAGTAAAAATTCCCCTTATATTTTGCCATATCTGGTCATATAACCACCCGTAAGCCAATCATGAGCACAAGAGTTCATCTTCTAGAGATAATTGTTCAAATATCTGACTAGCTCCAGAACAAACACTGCAATTCCTTTAGCCAGAAAGAAGGGGAGTTAGATCACAACAGTGACTACCACAAATTACAGGACAGAATTAAAGACAGTTATGGGTACTAATAAAACCCAGTGTACCTTAATAAATATAACAGAAATTGTGGGTGACAAATGCGTTAGTTTTATTGAACTTGGTTAGAGTTTCACTCAGATACCACTACTTAGTACATATTAAAGATTAGAATCTCATAAAATATCTGATATACAAGCTTTTTTTTTCCATTCAGTGTCACTACATATGACCTAGGTAGGTGGTCCTACCTCCATCTCACTTTCCTCTACTGGTAATGGAAGATTTGAGGGACAAATTGTCATTTGTGATAAACATAGTACCAAACCTACTTTGATAATCATAACTACTCCATTTTATTAATCCCTAAAATAACAGTGAACTTTAGATAACATATCCTAAATATAGATTCCATAATCTTCCATAAAGATTCTCCATTTTACCCTACCCAACATATGCATGGTATCATTGACCACAATAATCCTAAAATTCATAAGAAAGGGAAGGAACTACATTGATGGGGAAGCTATATCTTACCACCCTCTTCAGGCAAGTTGAAAATTATCACAATAGTTCAAAAGAAATACTCAGGGAATAAAAAGTTGTGAATATTTATTGAAATAATATATTTAAGCAATAAAGATTTACTTGTTATTTTTCAAAAATATGCTGTGCGATTACTATACATTGAATGGGCACTTACTATGAACAATACAGGTATGATCACTGAGTAATAGGAAGGTTTTTTTTTTTTAAGTTTTTGTTTAATTCCAGTTAGTTAACATACAGTATTATATTAACTTCTGGTGTATAATATAGTGAAGCAACAGTTCTGTATGTCACCAAGGGCTTGTTATAACAAGCGTGCTCCTTAATACCCATCACCTACTTAACCCATTACCCCCACTCCCTGAGTAATAGAAAGATTTATCAGACTTGAACATCATCTTAAAATGTATATATTCTAATACAGAAGTTAAGTCAATAAAAGCAATTCAACAGTTCGGCCCAATTCACCTCCAGAAGAGGTAAAAATCCTATAAATATTCAGAGAAATAAAAGATATTCCCCACTTTCTGTCTTTTCCCCACTCCATTGAGGATAGTTAGGGCAGAGAAAAATACAAAGAAAATTTCAAGAATCAAGGATATCTCAGTGTTACAAGAGGCACTTTATCAGGACTTTGAAACTCAGGTAAAATTTGTATTTGCGAAGACAGAGATAAAAGAACTTTAGGTGGAGAATTCTGCATAAGGAACATAATAAACTTAGGGGCACATTATAGAAGGTCGTAACGGCTAGCCCAAGTTGTTTGGAACCTATGCAGTTCCAAATTGTTTGGACTTAGTTCAAAATTCACATTTTGAATTCATCAGGAGCTAGGTTGAAAAATCTGTCAAATAGAGACACATTATGAGCAATATGTCAGGAGATTAGAACACGACTCTTGTTTCTTAAATACTGATTTTTTTCTCCCCTTTTTAGAGTCTCCTTACTTTTACCTTTCTGCTTTGACATGTGATGTCTTTCATGCTGTTTTTTTTCTATATTTTTTCTAATCTTTCTATCAGTGACAATACTCAACAATATTCAAAGATTGGTGATAAATTACTTGCGTGTAAGACAGTAAAGTTTTTTAATTTAATGAACAAATGCATAACTCCTTTGCATTAAAAACCCGACATGAATTCTTATGCTAATGATGCTTATTTATTTGGTAGAGTTATAAACAAAAGATATTCAGAGATTGTATGTCTCTGAACAGTGAAAGTCCAAGCTGGTTTTTTTTTTTGTCTCCCCCCATAGAAACCAATTTTCTGACCTGTTGGAGGACACCCCACCTCTCTACTAATAAGTACAGAAGTGATGGGGTGGGGACATTGGGAGTTGGAAGAGGGCTGACTTCTTCCTCAAAGCAACTGGACAGGTGGGCGCATTCTCGGGCTGATTCTTTTTACTTTTTCTCAGCATAATGTGACAGAAGTGCACAGCATGGGGGAGCTGGAAAATAGCAAAATATGAGCCAGGCAGCTGCTTCCCCATCCCGCAGGTTTAGAAGCCCATAAATTGGGGGGGGGGAATCTAGTAACAAGTGATTTCTTGAGAAATTTAAGGTGCCACACAGAACTAAACCCTAATCTATAATCGTTACCTCAAGGGAAAGACGTAGTTTATACATTTTTAATGCATGGACTAGTTTAACATGAAGTTGAAAGTAATTGTGGCTGTACTACATACATTTTTTCATTGCTCAAAGTAGGGGAAAAAAAATCGCAGATGTGTCCTTAAACCAACTATTAAAGGTACTATACCATTAAGATGATTTTGATTATTAAGAAAAGAAATAACTTATTTTTTGCTGGATTTCTTCAAATGTGTGTTTAATTGTCTAGACTTATTTTTATCATAACAATCATATTATTATATATCATATTGAACACTAATGTCATTTTGAAGCAAACTTTTAAAATGGCCATTTTTAAAGGGCAACAAAATAGTTCCAAAAACACAAAGCAAAAAACCAGGGTTGTAAGCAACAAGGCAAAACCATGGGGGAGTGGGGGCTTTATAACATATGCTATTTCCAGGCAAATGTTTACCAACTGTCATTGGGAGAACAAAAAAGTTATGTTTGTTTTAAAGTAAAGCCTTTTTTAGAAAAAATTTTATGGTGGTGAATACATCGAAGCATAGTTTCTTGAGTTTTCAAAATGGGGACCCGTGATGAAAGATTTAGTAGCATGGAAAATCATCACTCTCCTTTGCATTGATGGAAGCTAACTCATGAAATCAGCATGATTCAGGAAATAACTGAGTTGCTTTGTTCAAGTTTCATGAAAATACTGACAGAAAAAACTAGTTGGAGAAAGAACAGAGGGAATGAAATGTCTTCTACTTTGCTTTCCTTACTCTTGTCCTTATCTAATGGGACCAGCCTAAGCATTTGCTATGTCCTCCTACCAAATCTTGGATTGTCTGATATTAACATTCAGCTTGACCACCCAAGTGTATAAATCTTAGGCTAGATAAGCACTAGCTAATGCAGCTTCTTCGGCCTTCTATTGCTTACTCTGATTTATATCACTGAGTTCAAACATAATCTTTTACAGTCACTAATACTATGTCTGAATGGTTTGAAAATTTTTATTCCTCCATTTCTGATTGCTCAGCCACTGACATTCTATAGAGAAGGTGACACATAGAGGTTTAAGCAGAGCATAAAAATGGAGGCATGTTATCTGAACAGTCACAGTGATCACAACAAATAAAACATACTGCAAAAATAGATAAAGTGTTTAGTCTAATAGCAGCTCAGATCCTAATTCCCCAATGACCTTCTCAGTCGAAAAGGATTACCTTTGGGAGTAAATACTCTGAGACAACACATTCTTACATTCAGTTGTTATTCAAAAATAACAAAAAAAAAATTTGACATTCCATTAAATAATGGATTTGACTAAAACCTGGAGGCTTATTAATAAGTCAACAGCATAAAAATTAGATTCCTTTAAACACTATGTTTTCCTATTCTTGTTGAATTTCCTGTTCTAAAACCATAAGAAGTAAAACATTGCAAACAGCTTCCGAACTTTGTTGAAATTCCTTCCACAATTAAAAAAAAAGGGAAATGCAATGTACACAGTTACTACAACTTTATCAGAAATATTAAAATGTATTATCATACAGAGTTATAAAGTTTCATTATATTGTTCAATTAATAATATTGCTCATTTAATATCTGATATATTAAGGTTTTCTTATAAAGTATTTCAGTTCTTGACCAAGATTATTAGCAAAGTTGAAATGGCATGTCATGTTTTGTCAACTACAAAGACAGCTAACCTGCTCACACATGAAATTATGGCAACAATTATAAAAAACAGCAAGGCAAAACCAAAATAAAACACATAAGTTAGTGTTAAGAATAATTGGCTTGACAAGTCATGATGAAAGAAAATTTATAAATTAAATGAAATTTATTACATGCAAAAAATAGCATACAATTGTTAATAGTTTACTAAAATGATCATAGAGGTAATGACATAGTCCTATTGAAGCATTGCTCAAATATATATGAATGATGCCACTTCCCTAAGAAGAGATGATTTTGTAAATCCTCGAGTATCGCTATATTTTTTACTTATTTTATTTTATTAATGTTTATTTTTGAGAGAGAGAGAGAGAGAGAGAGAGTGGGGCAGGGGCAGAGAGAGAGGGAGACGTAGAATCCAAAGAAGGTTCCAGGCTCTGAGCCATCAGCACAGAGCCCAGTGCGGAACTCGAAACCACAGTGAGATCTTGACCTGAGCTGAAGCTGGCCGCTTAACCAACTGAACCAACCAGGTGCCGCATTGAGTATTGCAGTCTTTGAGAGCATGGAAGTCTAGCTTAATGAGGAACTTTGTATAAAAAGAGGGATGGGGATAAAGAAAATAAAAACTTGCACAGAACATGTCTCTTTTTTTTTTTTTTTGCTATTTCTAAATAGCAAAAGTAAATAGACAAACTATAAGCCTTCTAATAATTTTGACTCATATTTTGGCATAATCAGTGCATAGTAAGAACATCTGATGTTGGCCATTCACAAGTCTCATGAATGTGCAGTCCACAGAAGTTGAGAGAAAGAGAGAAAGAGAAGAAATAATAAATGATGAGCATAGGAAATAAATCTGGAATTCACTTTAGCAGTTGACTGAAAGAAGACATGGCATTGGTGTGTGAAATTGACACCCTTTCCTTTTCTCTGCTGTATAAAAAAATTTCTCCACCCACAAAAAGTCTGGGGTCTTTTGAAGAATGAATATATTAAGAGTACTAACCAAACTCTTGCTATCATCTTAACTGGTTTATTCAGTATTCTATTTTCTTTTGCCAAAATTGAATAGAATATATCATGGTTCACGTTTAGCATCACAAAACTCTGATATCATGACAGTAACATTTATTTTTACTATGTATAGCTCAAACATTAATTGCACTAGTCTGTTAGACTATTTATATATGGAATATGTGTAGCTTTTACCCAGGGGGTGTTGTAATGCTTCAGCGTATTTATAGCAAGAAAATTTTCTGACACCAGGAGGTTATAGACTAATAGTTATGAGGAATGAAAACAACTCAACTAGTAATCAGGTACAGGGCCTCTAGGTAGTTAGATCATGCTCAGACATACTGGCATATGACTAACATGGACATCAATTCCCAAGGTTTCCTGAGTAACTGTCTCCTATAGGTGTAGATAATAAATTGCATGTCTTAATCAAATCCAGGACTGTGATAACACAGATACATTTGGTATATTTGTTACCTTCTTTTCCCCCATTTACTTTTACATACTTTTCTAATAACATCCCATTTTTAAAATAAAAACACTCATATCATTCAAAAACATTAGTGTTCTTTTTTTGTTTGTCTTGTTTTTGTTTTTGGTAGAAATGGTTCATTAAACAGATTTTAGAGTGCATGCCAAGCTCAAAATAGGCACTTCAGTTTTATAGTCTTTCTACATTGGTTGTCAGAAATACCAGGAAGTTGACACACTTAGACATCTATTAAATGAAACATCTCTGTGTTATAATACAGTTTTTCTTTCAGTCTTTATATCCATTGTAAATGAAACTAGGTAAGTCATCAATGAGAATAGAGAAGAACAAGATCTGAGTATCATTATAAGTATTTGCTTTTAGCCTCTTTTTTTTTTTAAATTAAAAGGACAAAGCATATGAGACTAGAAGAGCAAAGTATGTATTACTAAGATGACTTTCTACATTCAGAAACTGTAAAACAGAACAGAAAAATGTTTTGGGCAGCTGACAAAGGAGAGGCAAAAACCCCCATAAATTTACAGTGATTCATAAGTTAACAGCATATCCAGAGAAGTAAACTTTGTTAATGCTGAGTTCTGTATGATGTGTTTTTAACTGTATTTGTTCACTCTGTATCTTGGTATGCAGATAATAATTGTAAAGTAGAGTCCTTTACAAAAGTCAAAATAATATCTGAAAATCTTCTAAAATATTTTGATGTCAAAAAAGCTTACCAATAATGTTTGAACATTGTCTTAATTTTCTACAAATTCATTGACAACTAACTATAAATCATATTTAATGACTTCTGTTGTAAAGATCCATTTCCCCCTCCCCCCAAAAATCACTCAGAAACTGTATACTGGTGAAAGTATAGGCTATAATCTGATATAAATTAATGTTGAGTGAGTAAAAATATTCTTTATCCACTTGACCTTTTGTATCAAGAATCATATAAATATCCATATTATATGCTTTGTTTTTGCACTAATTTATTTCTTAAAAATAAATTTATAAAGTACTAAATCTTCTTCAAATGAGTTTTATGGAAATCCTTATTTCCTCCCAGAATATCCTCCAGAATGTTTCCTACTTACTTTGCAAAATAACTAGAAGGGCTATACAAAGTCACTCTTTCCATGTTTCCTACTTCTCTTTACAAGGGTATTCTGATTAAAAACTGTAAAATTCAGCAGGTAAGTTTATATTTTGCAAGAGGCATTTTGTTTTTGGAAGTTCAAGCAGAGACTGATTCCTGTATTGTGTAATTCCTTCATACTCCTTGAGTAATATTTTAAAACTTTTACTAGTAGATATAGCTCTAAACATAGGAGTAAGTTGGTTTTTTTTAATTAATACCCTTAATAATATTGCAATACAAACTTACATTTAAGTAGAATCACCACAGTTTCTCTGAATATTTATATGTAATATTTATATTTAAATATAATATAAATATATTTAAATATAAATATTAGAAATATAAATATTTATAAATATATATTATATATAAATATACATTTATATATATATTTGGCAACAAAACATGTTTCATTTTTTTATTATCTTGTGCCTTGTGATCTGTTAGGTTTGGTCTCATAGATACCCACATAATCTTGATGTAAACATTTCTATATCTCAGCTGTTCTTCTTTGATAAAACAGGCAGCTTAGAGAAGAAAAATACCAGAGGACAAGACTCCCCAATAGTTTTAGTCTAGTGTAATACTCCTCAAACTATAGTCTAGGCATCAGTATCACCTGAGAGTAAGAAATCCAGATTAATGGCAGGCCTCCAAACCTACTAGATGAAAATCATTGAGAGTTGAACTCAGGAACCTGCAGTTTAAAATGATCCCCCCTAGTGATTTATGTGCACTTTAATGTGTGAGAAGTATCGGTCTAATAGACTTGTGGTAAATTTTAAATTAAATTATAAAATAATTTCCCATAGTGTTGTATAATAAAAATATTTTATAATCTTCATTTGTCCCAATATGTATATCATAATATACAATAAATAGATACATAATACATAGGAAATACTGTATTTATGTTACATATAGCATATATAATGCAAACGGTAAAAATAATAACATTTTATTCATAAGAATTTAAATTTCTGAAGTCCTAGGAGAGTAAGAGATCAGTTGTTTAAATCTGTTAATCTAAACCTTATAACTCCAAGTTTCCCAATTGCTCTTCAAGTAAATGATGAATAGTATTTTAGGTAACTTTCAAAGGAAAAATTCAAATAAATCTTGTTCAAGTAGTAAAGTAGGTAAGCAATGGTTTGTTACATTACATGCCATCTAGCTAACCTGAAAGTAAGAAAGAAAGTGGTTTTTTCTCATAACAAATCTAATTTATATTAGCTGATAGGTGACATGAACACAGGCTATATCCCATATTTACTAGGATTCAAAAGTTAAATAATAACAAGCGTTAATGGATAGTAAATATCTTATTTCAGAGCTAAATATTTATTAAAATTTTTTAGTCCATGAAGTTCCTTACCTTTAGCTTTTTGAAAGAAAAACATTTCCCAGATTGTAAATTCCATAAGAATAAAGATCAGATTATTCATGTTCTTAATACTAGTCCCAACACTAAACATACAGCCTGACATGTTGAAGGTTCCAAATAGGTATCGACTATATGACTGTATACAAATTTGTGTCTGTTTGGAATTACATGTTTCAAGAGTGTCTTATATGCTTGAAAAATGTTTTTGCAAAACAGTAGTTGTTTAATAAATATCTCAACTTGAATTGGGTCTGATTTATGTTACCATATTTTAGAGAAAATGAATCAATAGTAAAATTTGTCAATAGGTGGTCTAGTACTTACAAAACACTCACAGTTTCATCCATTAAATACTTATAGCGTATATTATTTTTAAGGGATAAACAATATTGCATGTAGTAATTTTCAGTTATGATTATTACAGAAACCTGTATTTCCGCCTTCGTGACAATTCATGTGCAACACATATATCTAGATGGAATGCATGGACACACACTTTCATTCTAATTGCTTTTCCAAATGCAAAAGAGTCCCATGAAATAAATCAGACTCAGGTAAGAGTAAATTGCTTTTTTATGATAAATTTTTTTGAGAACTGCATTCATGTATGAGATTTCAAATGACATTGTCTGAAAATACACTCGATTTAGTTAATAAATTGTGGTTTATCGAATTACTGACTTATGAATGATATAGTTTGAGAACACTACTTAAAATTAAATAAAATTCAATATATGACTTAAGAGACAATTCCAAAATAGAATCACCTTTAAGTTAGTTTGCTGTATTTTCTGCTTATAGAACAAATACATAAAGAAACTAGAGCAGAAAATCAGTCACGTTAAATTTACTACCATCAGAAAAACCAAGGTAAGCTAAAAAAGCACCTTTAGCTTTCATATGCAGGTAAGTTTCACAGGATAATAGAGGCAAGTAAAAATTATTGCTAGTTCTAGTAAAATCTTCTGCTCAAAATGGAGCTTAAAGATAGTTGAAACATCTTAAATATAGTTATTTACATATATATATTTATTTTCCCATGCTAAAAAAATAAATAAAATAAACGACCTGGCAGAGTTAGTATCTCTCCTTTTGAAACGAATTATTATTGTCTACATTATATGACATTAAAATGTTAATGATACTTGCAATCTATGTTAAAAAACATAGCATGGTTCAGTAGTCTTTCAATTGCCTGTTTCCTGCACTTTACATATTAGTAAGTACAAATACAGATTTCATAAGCCATACTGTTTCATTTTATTAATGATTCCCATCTTGCCATGTAGACAATTAATGTTTAACTACAGATTGTTGTTGTTGTTTTTTTAAAAGAAAATCACAATAAACTCTGGGGGTAGGACACTATAACTGTCAAGAAGCAAATGTCTATGATAGTACAGCTGGAAACTTTTGAAAATATTGGTATGGGGAACAACAAAGCAGTCTGACCCTGGTGAAAAAAGCTTGTTATGTAGGCCTTTTCTAACATAAAAGTCTCCCTAATAAAGCATAAAAAGTACAAAACAATTTGTTCCAAGCATCAATCCACTATTAATTTAATCTGTGTTTTATTTGAATAGATATCCATCAACACTGTTTTATCACCATGCCAAGCTATTTTACTGTCTTTTAGCCATTTTTAAAGGATTCAATATGTACTGCTTTAGGTGATAGTGAATTAGTTAGAAGACTAATGTTCTTGAATATGGCCCACAAATGTTGTCCAATAGTATATAACAGTTCTTAGAAAAATATTATTTTCTAAGTTTAAGAAGAAAACAAGGCCAAAAGTGGTTGCCAATTTTCTCATACTAATTATCCATATAACTGGATTATTCCCTTAAATGGTCTTGGTGTCAGCTGACTCATTTATAAAAAATGATAATTAGACTAAAGTGACTTTAAGGTGACTAACAGTTCTTTAAAGCTGTGAAATATGTATTATTGTACATCTCATCTTTGGTGGATAAAATTATCCAAGACCTAGTTCCTCTGCTAGAACTCCTGAGGAGAGACTGTAGTATGGTTTCCATAAGAAGAACTCCTATACACAGAAATATGTGAGATGGGGGTTGAAATCCCTTACGGTTCTCAGCCCTCATAAACTAGCCATAAAATAATTTATTAAGATTAATTATCAGCCTCTAATGTCAAGTTTAAAAACATCTGGTTTATATAAACATGTTCTTTAAAATACTCATGCAGTAAAGAGATTAGCATAGACAAGAAATTTGCTCTACTGAATGAGAATTAGTGTGCATAAATTTAATCCAATGTTAAGGAGTTGTAAGATGGAATGTTCTTGAAAATGAAATGGTAGTCTCTCAAGTTATCTGGAACAGTCTTCCAATGAACCTGAGTCAGCTTTTCAGAAAGGAAGAAATACACCAAGGTAAAGGTCCAGTGAAAGAGTTGAATCTCCTGTAAAAACATGATTTACACAGGGCCAATGTTGGTATTCACCCTTGGCTAAATAAGGTCACATCCTCTACTTGTCTGGAGGAACCATTGGAGCAGTGAAGGGCCTAGATCATGCCAACAGTTATGTGGAAAGAGAAGACACAATAATACAATAATAGAAAAGACTATGGCGCCAGATATAGAAGCTTACTGTCTGGGAAACTTGCAGTGAACCTCTCTGGGGAAAATGAAAATAGAGCCACTGGGTAGAAAAGCATCATAGAATTTTAAGAGAACTTTGGAAATATTGCACGATATTGAATACCTTTTAAAAAGGAAGAGTTTGGGAACACTACTTCCTTGCATTTCACAACAATCTAGGAATAGTAAGAGGTGATATAGTATGAACACATTCTCTGCACTAGAATCAGACAGTACTGCCTTCCTTGTGTGTACTTACTCCTTGTGTGATCCCTGAAACTTACCTTTCAGTTCTTTCCTTGCAAAATGTGGGTAATAAAAGCTATCTGAGAACATTTTTGTAATGATTAAATGTGGCAATAAAAGCGCAAAATATTCAGTTATTGCCACTGCTGTAAATATCACTGCTGTCATTTCTTTCAGTAAAATGAGAGGTAAAACAATTGGTGCTCCCAAGTTCTATACAAGAATGTAACATTTCAGAGCCATCCAGACTGTTGGAACGCCACCAGTTTTCCCCAATGTCTGTTCAGTAACATGCACTTTAAGGCATTTCCTCTCACCATCATAATGTTTATCTTAAGTTTTCAGGCTGGTAAAAATATTAACTAGGTACATGTACATTTTCTAGGAAAATTCATGTAGCTATTTCACAAAATTCTTGATTGCTTAATCCTCTAAACTAATTCACAGTTTAAGCAAAAGACAGTAAATGTGGATCAAATTACCATATTTCTTGATTTTGCTCAAAATTCCTTAAGGATCATTTACAAGTAACCTGGATTAAGAAATGAGAATCTGTGGGAGCCAGAGCTGACAAACCTAGAATGAGATATGTAGGGGTGTGAAATAGACCTTGTCTTTGACTTTCAAAATCACACTGTTTAGTCTTACTTTTCCATACATCCCACTGCATTTTTTCCACACAAACTTGATTCCAAGGAATTTTATAAAGTTTTTATTTATTTTGAGAGAATGAGAGAGAAAGTGCACAGGAGAGGCAGAGAGACAGAGACAGAGAGAGAGAGAGAGAGAGAGAGAGAGAGAGAGAGAGAATCCCAAGCAGGCTCCGCACTGTCAGCACAAAGCCTGATGCTGGACTCAAACTCACAAACCCTGAGACTGTGACTTGAGCAGAAATCAAGAGTCAGACGTTTAACCAACTGAGCCATCCGGGAGCCCACAAGGAAGTTTATATAATGTATTTAGACAAAAATGAAAATGACTGATAACAGCTTCAAGTCTTCAAGTATTACCTTTGCTAAAAATACTGAAAAACCCTATTTTAATTTACCTTAATGCTTTAAAGCCATAGTATATAGCCACAATGAAGCAATGGGTTTAGAAGTGGTAAACAGATGGGGAATGCAAGGGGTTATACGCTAATGTGTCTTTTTGCCTGTTTTCTATCTAATCGGATCTGGGCAGAAGATCTCCTTTACACCACACCTTGTGAGGTAGAACTTCCATTACAGCAAAACCTGAGGAAATCCAGCCCACAAGTGAAGGTATATGTCAAAAGTAACTTGGCTCGTAAGTGGCTGAGACAGTATCTCAACTGAAGTGTACCAGACCTCAAAGCTGATGCTCTTTTTCCACTATTCATGATGCCTCTATGTTCAAAGAGCAAGGATGGTTATGTTTTCACAACCCTGAGGGGGCAATATATTATTTAAAAAAAAAGTTTCACGTGTTTCAAGAATATATTTACTGGCAAAGTTCATTCTTGTGATCTAAGCTTTAAATCTCCAGAAAATACACACGTGCAGCATGAGTAATGTTTCTTTTTTGCCTTTGAGTCATATTCCCAAAGCCTGAAGTGCTCTTGCCCTTCCTCCTGGCCTCCTTTTCATCCATGAATATTCCTAATCATCTTTCAAAGTGGGGTCTAATATTGCCTCTTCTACAAAGCCTTCCATATTCAACCCCTAGCTCTTCTCAACCCATGAGAAACATTGAGTACTTCCTCTGTGGTTCCAGCAAACAGAACATTGTTGCATGAGAGCATTCCTTGATGCACTGTACTCATTTGTTGACACATCCGTCTTCCCCTACTAGGCTGTGACCTTTACAAGGGCAAGTACATTGGTTTATTCATGTCTCTTTGTCTTTAGTGACTAGCAACGTGAACAATATCTAAGTGCCTAATAAATGCCTGATGATGACTGCATGGATTTCTCTTGTTACTTGTTCTGCTTACATAAGAGAAAATACTTAACTAATTCACTTGCTCAGAGATGGAAGCCAAAAACGAATTTGAACTTAGTGGTGTTTCTTTCTTTTTTCTTGCTTCCCCACAATTGGGATGTACCTAAGGGAAATTTTCAACGGAATCTGAGTAAAAATAATTTCAGTTCTGAGTAATCACTTCCTGGAAATGGATCCTTTGTGCTCTTTTTTCCCCCTAGTATTTCTAAAAGGAATGGAGAGTAACAACTTATTAAGAATATCTAATTACTTTTATTTTCAGACACTGAGAATGCTTGGATACCATATAGATAGTTTCATTATCTTCTTTGTGGAGGCACGCTGAATGTGAATTGTATCTGAGTCAGTCTATCCTTCCAGGAACGGAATTAGTTTTCCTCACACTCTCGGGGAAGGCGATGCATAACACAGGTTACATGTCAGAAGTGCTCCCCAGAGATGACGTTTTTGATTCAGCATCCTACTGTTTCAAAATACAGCTATGTAATTATAATAGTCATTGGACCTATGTGCTGGGAGCAGTTACTGCCTTGAAAAGAATCAGATTAAATAAAATGTCTTTTATTAGAGGTCAAAATCAGCCGCAGGCATTCATTCTTACAACATAAATAATCTTATTTCAGATTTTATGTATTAGATTTATTAAATTGGATCCTTCCTGATAAAACTGCCTCACAGTAAGTACAAAGGATAAAAATATATAAATAAATAAACTTCCCTGGGCCTTTCCTATTATTCAAAGATGATGTTACTGTCAGTGATTGCTATTTGTGTGTGTGGGTGAAGCGGAAAAGACCAATCTGTAACCTCCAGTCCCTTCCACACGGTGCACACATGGAGATTGCTCTTTGATTTGCAGCTGTTATTTGCAGACCTTGTCATTGTGTGCAACTCTGCTTCTGTGGCTCACCTTAGGCCCAGATCCTCTTGCTCTAAAATCTCCGCAGTCCCTGATTGCAACACGGGGGCTTGCTCTGTCTGCAGTTCTCTCAAAGTTGACTTTCATGACAAAGTACTGGAAACTCTTTTTAGTGCACATTTGTGTGCTGACTGCTTGTACCTCCCTTCACTCTGCCATCCTACAGTTGTTGCAACAGGCTGCTCTCAGTAGTCTTTACACTTAACTCTAGTATTTTCTTTTCCTTTCAAGGGACAGTCTTTCCATTTTGGTGTCCTTATCACTTGGTTACGAGAAAAATTATTTCTGCTTTGATGTCAAAAACAAGACATTGTCCTAGCTTGACTTTTTCATTTTATTTATTTATTTTTAATTTTTTAAATGTTTTATTTATTTTTGAATGAGAGAGAGAGACAGAGAGTGAGCAGGAGTGAGAGAGAGGGAGACACAGAATCTGAAGCAGGCTCCAGGCTCTAAGCTGTCAGCACAGAGCCTACGTGGAGCTTGAATTCACAAACTGTGAGACCATGACCTGAGCCAAAGTTGGTCGCTTAACGGATTAGGCCACGCAGTCACCCCTTGACTCTTTTTTTTAAACCATGAATCATCAGGGGACTCTGATGAAGTAGATGAAAAAGGATAGGCATAATATGAGTTGTATACCCAGGTCCTACTTATTTAGTAGGCATTAATAGGGATTCTGCTATTTGTAAGGCATTCTGACAAATTCTGAAGCTATGAAAAACCACAAGGTATAGACCCTTTTGTGTATTTATCAACATAATAGTGGGGAAGACAAATGTATAATAACAAATGAAGACAATGCTGTACATATTATAAGAGTAGAGAGTATAATCTAACATGGTAGAATCCCAAAGGCTTTCGAAAGGGAAGTTAAAAGTTGAGACACAATGAGGGGCTCCGGGGTGGCTCAGTCAGTTAAGATCCAACTCTTGATTTTGGCTCAGGTCATGGTCTCATGGTTCGTGTGATCAAACTCCATGTCAGGCTCTGTGTTGACACTGTGAAGGCTTCTTGGGATTTTCTCTCTCCCTGTCTCTCTGCTCTGCTCTATCTCTCTCTCTCTCTCTCTCTCTCTCTCAAAAATAAATAAATAAACATTTTTATTAAAAAAGTTGACATATAATGATATATTAGTTTCACGTGTACAACAGTGATTTGACAGTTGTTTACATTACTCAGTGCTTACCATAAGTGTAGTTGCCCCGTCAGTATAAAAGGTTATTACAGTATTATTGACTACATTCCCTATGTTGTACATTTCATCTCTCTCTCTATTTTTTTAAGTTTATTTATTTATTTTGAGAGAGAGTGCCAGTGGAGGAGGGGCAGAGAGGGAGGGAGAGAATCCTAAGCAGGCTCAGCACTGTCAGCACAGACCCTGACACAGGGCTGGATCTCAGGACTATGAGATCACGACGTGTGCCGATACCGAGTCTGATGCTTTAACTGACTGAGCCCCCCGGGCGCCCCTTTCTCTCTGTACTGTTTATTAACTATACTTCAATAATAAAGGGTAGTTAAAGGATACCAACAAATGATGATTGCATGTCATTTTGTATTTGTCAAAACCCACAGGATATGCACCAAGAATGAGTTCTAACGTAAAATGTGGACTTCGGTTGATAATGATGTGTCAATGTGGTTCGTCCATTATAACAAATGTATCAGTCTGTGGGAGATGTCGATAGTGGAGAAAGGTTGTGTGTGGCTGCAGGGAATATATGGAAACTATTTTCTGCTGATTTTTGCAGGGAACCTAAAACTGCTCTAAAGAAAAAAAGTCTGTTAATTCTTTTTTTTTAAAAATGCTACATTAGCTCTGATAAATATATTTCTCATAAACTTGCAGAATGGTTTACCACACCTAACCCAGAAAACAGTTTTATCTTTTCCCCTCCAGCTTCTTGTGTCCACAACATAGAGAAAGAGAAGGCTGCAATAGTAAATGGCACAATTGTATGCACCGTTCTGGTGAAAACCTTTTGGGGCCAGAGCGGGGGGGGGGGGGTCTGACTAGGTATTACTTATATTCCTTCACTGCATGTTCAAGTGTGTGATATTAACATGGAAGTCTAAAATAATACCACAAAAACAGAGAGACAAAGGGATAGAGAAATAGTTTTTAAGCCCATATAAGATAAAGAATACCTGTTTTAGTGTACGCAGTTACATAAATAATATAATGGTGTGATACAAAAAATTTTTAAAGTGTTATTGAGGCATGGGAGGAGGCAGCTACTCCTCCACAGTTATTAATTTTCAATGGTTGCTCATTATTCAGAACTGATTAATCAAAATCTTTGATTTACGAAATATTTTAATCAATTGCCTAGATATGATTGGCTTATATGTCCTTGTTTATGTACTAGTATATTTTAATTGTGTAATTAACAATCTTAAACATCATCCAAAATAACATCTAGTACTTTGAAAATAAACGTTATCTAACCAAATGGTCTTTTGCTCTCATACCAATTCTTCCCTCCACTATTCATTCTAAATCTTCAGCTCCATATATGTCTAAAAAATGTATCTTGAGTTTTCTTTCACTACAAAAGGATATCACTTCAAAAAACATTTTTCACTTGGTGTTATATTGGTAAAATTCATCCATAGTCTTAGATTTAGCTTTAATTGTTGTGTAATATACCATTTTCTGGTTATACAATGATAATTTATTTCTTAAATGTCAGGTCCATTAATGGGCACTTGAGTTGTTTCCAAGTTTTTGTTGTTGTGAACTTTACTGGTATCATACTTCTGAGCCTGTCTTTGATATGCAGGCACAAAAGAATCTTTTGTGGACATAGCTAGATAGGGTTTTCTGTGTTGCAGGATGTAAGAACAATCAACTTATGAAAATAATGCTGTTTATTTTATAAATCAGCTGTTTCGGTGGTAAATCAATGAACTCTCCAACAAATAACATATAAGGGATTCTGTGGATCCTCTTGTCCCTAACACCTGGTAATGCCAGATTAAATTTTGCCAGTGTAACAGAAATATGACAGAATGTCATAAAGTTGTTTTTGTATATTTTGCTGATCATAGATGAGGTTGTCTTTTTTTTTTTTAGACCTTAAGTAATATACACATTTGTGTCTTTTGTCCATTTTTTCTATTTTGTGTCTGTGTGCTTTTCATTGATTTGCTGATGTTTTTATGTAGTTTTGATAGAAAACAATTATAAATATATTTTTTCAGTGTATAGGATCCTTTTTCACCTTCTTTTAATGTGTATTTTAATAAACAAGAGTTCTTAATTTTAATAGAGTCAAATTTGTTAGGCTTTTTTTGTATCTTATTCAATAAGTGTTTTTCTACACAATATTCAAAAGATAATTAATTAAAAACTTTACTGACAGATTTAAAGTTTTATATTTTGACATTTCATCTTGAACCTACCTGGCGCCTTATTTGTCTGAGGCAGGGATCCAATTTCATCTTTTCCACTTGAATAACCTGTTTCTTCCTTTAACTTCCCAAAAAGCCCTTGCAGATGTGATGAAGAATTTTCAAGTACTTATGGACATTGTAGCACTTCAAAATCCTTTGAATAGAAAACAATAGTGTTCCCATATCTTAAGGTAGATAATATCTCAGATATGAAAAATGATACTCAAGAAAGACAAAGGCAGAATTAGAAAAGTAGATTTTAACAAAGATCATAGTTGTAAATTATAATTTTTTATGAAATAAACTTAATGATCTATATAGTTACTATGATCTATTCAAGACAGTGTTTTCATTTGGTTAAAACATTATGGGAGTTCACCACGAGGACCTATAACCCTGAATACTTACCTAACTTTCAGTTTATAAAATACTCACTACTAAAAGCTTTATGTTACAGATATTGAAGAAAGCAATTTGTGCTAAAAATATCTACCCTGAACGTAATTAGTGTTCCTTAATTGTCTGGAGAAAACCCTATTGAAGAGATATAGAACATATCATATGTATTCATTTTGTCAGATAATGAGAAAAAATTGCTTTCTTTGGCAATGTCATACCTGAATAGGAAAAAAAAGAACAATTTTTTTTAACTCACATAAATATAAATGCTAGAGATATAGCTTTAAGAAAGTCTTTGATTAGCAAATAAAATAGTAAAAAAAAAGTTGGTTGCTTCTTGTTTGTTATTAATGTAGCTCAAAATATTATTTCCTGTGTTTTATTTTTTTATTTTTTTAATACATGAAATTTATTGTCAAATTGGTTTCCATACAACACCCAGTGCTCATCCCAAAAGGTTCCCTCCTCAATACCCATCACCCACCCTCCCCTCCCTCCTACCTCCCATCGACCCTCAGTTTGTTCTCAGTTTTTAAGAGTCTCTTATGCTTTGGCTGTCTTCCACTCTAACCTCTTTTTTTTTTTTTCCTTCCCCTCCCCCATGGGTTTCTGTTAAGTTTCTCAGAATCCACATAAGAGCGAACACATATGGTATCTGTCTTTCTCTGTATGGCTTATTTCACTTAGCATCACACTCTCCAGTTCCATCCATGTTGCTACAAAGGGCCATATTACATTCTTTATCATTGCCACGTAGTACTCTATTGTGTATATAAACCACAATTTCTTTATCCATTCATCAGTTGATGGACATTTAGGCTCTTTCCATAATTTGGCTATTGTCGAGAGTGCTGCTATAAACATTGGGGTACAAGTGCCCCTATGCCTCAGTACTCCTGTATCCCTTGGGTAAATTCCTAGCAGTGCTATTGCTGGGTCATGGGGTAGGCCTATTTTTAATTTTTTGAGGAACCTCCACACTGCTTTCCAGAGCGGCTGCACCAATTTGCATTCCCACCAACAGTGCAAGAGGGTTCCCGTTTCTCTACATCCTCTCCAGCTTCTATAGTCTCCTGATTTGTTCATTTTGGCCACTCTGACTGGCGTGAGGTGATATCTGAGTGTGGTTTTGATTTGTATTTCTCTGATGAGGAGCGACGTTGAGCATCTTTTCATGTGCCTGTTGGCCATCTGGATGTCTTCTTTAGAGAAGTGTCTATTCATGTTTTCTGCCCATTTCTTCACTGGGTTATTTGTTTTTCGGGTGTGGAGTTTGGTGAGCTCTTTATAGATTTTGGATACTAGCCCTTTGTCAGATATGTCATTTGCAAATATCTTTTCCCATTCCGTCGGTTGCCTTTTAGTTTTGTTGGTTGTTTCCTTTGCTGTGCAGAAGCTTTTTATCTTCATAAGGTCCCAGTAGTTCATTTTTGCTTTCAATTCCCTTGCCTTTGGGGATGTGTATTTCTTGTGTTTAAACAACAAACAAGATATTCATTTTCTATAAAATTTACAACTTGAAATCACAGGATATAATGTATTTTTTACTAACAGTTTTATATATAGAAGGCACCTCGTCAGATTGAAAATTAGTGTGTCATAGTATTGCATATGCTAGATCAGAGATTTTAACTTATGTACCAAAAAAGAAAAAAATGCTAACAGATAAAACTTTAAATTTCTATGATACACCCTTATTCTCAAGAACCAGATAACTCTGAGGCTGTTTATGCAAAGGACAGCCAAAGAAGCATAATGTATATTTTTTCCTGTGTTTATTTGACACAATCTATTACTTCGTAGCACAGCAATGTATCTGGTTTATCACTTTGAAATTTAGTGCTAACTGCCCTAAGAGTTCCCAGGTGCTCATGGAAGTTATTTTCTGCTTTGAAACATCAAGGTATGGAGGGATATATCTATTTCTTTCATTTCACTTTTAACTATATGAAATGAAGTGTTATAAGTCAACCTTATTATCTGGCTTTTAAGATGACTATATCCACTCTTATGTTAAGGAAGGATGAAATTGTTTGTCTATAATTAACATTATTTTCAATACCAAAGCAGAAATATTTCACCTTTAATTTCATAATTTTTGGCCAGGTGAGTAATTTAGTAACACCATTATAATTTGCATGATTTTTATAGCATATATTAGAGTTCAGGAAAAAGCAGGCATTCAAGTTTCAAATTTTACGTAAGACAATGCTTAATTGTGAAAAAATAAAACATAAATTGACATCATAGCTTAAGTATAAAAATTAAGTTTAAAAAATGTGAACCAAGAGAACAAAAAGACAATGCAATAAACACGGTAATTTAACATGCCTGTCATAAAAATATTATCCGCTCCATGCTTAAGTCTTAACGCCCTCAATTTGTTGTTGAGGCTTCCCTAATGTTACAGTTCAGTGTATTATTTCCCCCTTTGATCTGATGTTATGAACAACATTAGTTCAGTTACAAAGTCAAAATCCTTAGCTTCACCACAGATAGCTAAATAAATATTAATATCCAGGTGTAAGGCTTGGAATTGTATCATTTAATACATTCATCATCTAATTCTTATCAGGGAAGTTTGATAATATCTGTACAAATGTAATTATTCTCAGTCATGATTGGTGTCAGCTTTAAATTCAATTTTTTTTAACGTTTTATTTATTTTTGAGACAGAGAGAGAGACAGAGCATGAACAGGGGAGGGTGAGAGAGAGAGGGAGACAGAATCTGAAACAGGCTCCAGGCTCTGAGCTATCATCCCAGAGCCCAATGCGGGGCTCGAACTCATGGCCACGAGATCATGACCTGAGCCGAAGTCGGATGCTTAACCGACTGAGCCACCCAGGCGCCCCTAAATTCAAAAGAAGCTATACCAAGGAAATGTTTTTACATTTCCCATAGTTTTTGGTCCTAGTGAGTATCCACATTTGGTTTGAAACTAATAACTATTTCAGATAATTCTAGAAAAATATATATAGACATAATTAATTTCCAAAATGTTAAACATAAGAAAGCTAAAATATACAAAGAATATATTTACCACAAACCTTTATTGCTAGAATTGAATCTAATATATTCATTTTAAATAAAGTGTAATACTCCATTGTAATATACCACAATTTTTTTTTTTACATATTTCCCACTGATGCACATTGGGCTCTAAAATAAAATCATTATACATGTCTATTTTTCCATAAGTGGAATACACGTTTTCTGTGCTTGCTATCTTCAGTGTTCTGTAAGCCCTTGTAGACTGTAGGCTGAAGTGTTGCAGGTAAGGGATGCAATCCATGTCCAGAGTTTTTGTCAGTTTCAGTAGGGACAAAATCATCATTCCTTTCAAGGGAGAAGGAGCCTATGTAATCAATCTTCTGGTAAATCTCACTAAGTAATAGTGTGAATCAAAGCTCAGCCACATTCTCTGCTACTGACATTTGGATATCCATCAGTGACAGCAGCTAGAAGATTCTTGGCAGGGTTGATTCCATATTTCTGAGCCAATGCATAATCTCCATCCCTGCACCTATGTGCCTATGCTCTTGTACCTACTGCACTAGCATTGGGATGACCAAGAAGATACATTGGTTGTCAGCCCCAGGACAAATCTGTTTGAATTGGTCAATGTGTTGGAGAAGGATTTCTATTTTTATTTTTTTGAGCAAGATTTTTAAATAAGATAAATGTTGCCATGGCAATCCAAAGAGGTCTACCAAAAGGACCAAAACTGAGAGTTTTAGTGGTACCAACTTTCAAGATTCAAATCATTTTCATTAAGTTTAAAAGATATGTCTCAGCAAGACCTATATCATTGGATTTGACTTATTTAGCAGACCCCTGAACCATTGAAGTATTTATCTTATTGCTGCTAACAGGCATGTTTGTTACTAGGCTACCTAAAATACTTACTAGTTCCTGCTTGGCAGGCCCAATTAGTATGCGTGTTAAAAATATAGCAGATCAGTTGGTGTTTACTGAATACTAATATAATTAAAGTATCTGTAGGTGATCAGGAGAGTTAACATGAAAAATGGGCAAAAAAGTAAATGTATATTTCTCTCCTTGCCATATGAGAATAACAAGATCTTTCTTTCTTTCTTTCTTTCTTTCTTTCTTTCTTTCTTTCCCTTCCTTCCTTCCTCCCTCCCTCCCTCCCTCTTCTCTCTCTCTCTCTCCATTTCTTTCTTTCTTTCTTTCTTTCTTTCTTTCTTTCTTTCTTTCTTTCTTCTCTCTTAGCCTTCTGCCTCTTCCTAAATAAAATGCCAAAGAACTTCTAGTAATTACATCATATTGATATAAATCCATCATCATTTCCATGCCTTAATAAAAGAATGCAGACAAATCATTAGGACCACTCAAATATCCTGGATAGACCAGTGAATCCAGGGTAAAGAATAACTGCCTCCGTATCTTTAACTTCTCCTTATATTATAACCTACAATCCACTCCCACCCATGTTCTCATGATTCCCACTGATACTTACCCAGAACCTGCAATTTTTTGGCATACACTATTTTCTTCTATCCAGGAACTCTTTTCCCCTATTCACACAACTGACACACGAACAAAAGTAATACACATAGAGTCAATTAGAAGTGGCAAAGGTAGGGGGGCCTGGGTGGCTCAGTCGGTTGAGTGTCCAACTGTGGCTCAGGTTATGATCTTGCAGTTTGTGAGTTCAAGCCCCACTTTGGGCTCTGTGCTGACAGCTCAGAGCCTGGAGCTTGCTTTGGATTCTGTGTCACCCTCTCTCTCTGCCCCTCCCCAGCTTGTGCTCTCTCTCTCTCTCTCTCTCTCTCTCTCTCAAAAATAAATTCACATTAAAGAATTTTTTTTAAGTAGCAAAGGAAGTATTAAGGAAAACTAGCATCATTTTTTAAGTAATTGTTTTGGTTAATTGTTGCATGGGCTCGGTGTAAATTCGAGGTTCTAAGAATCTCAGGCTTATTACACACAAAACCATCATCTCAGATCTCAAGGATGGACTCATTCCCAATTACATCAGAGATTTCCAATGCTGAGAAGAGCTTCACTAATTCCTAGGATATTTTTTCAAGCTACTAGACCTTGAAAAGTCTTCAGAGGATCAATCAATTTCCAAGAAAGTAAAGTCTGTGTAGCTTGACTGGAGGTTTGGATGTCAAAATTTATCTAGAATATATGCATTTTGTACATCATCAGAACTCAATGATGAAAAGTGTTTCCTTCACTTAAAAAAAAGTATTCATACTAAAATATGTTCTCTTAACTTTAATTTTATTGTATATATCATATAGAATTTTTCCTTGGGGCTATAAAAATGTCAGGTTTTTGTTCTCGCAAGAAGAATCTTTTTTTTTTTAATTTTTTTTTCAACGTTTATTTATTTTTGGGACAGAGAGAGACAGAGCATGAACGGGGGAGGGGCAGAGAGAGAGGGAGACACAGAATCTTCGGAAACAGGCTCCAGGCTCAGAGCCATCAGCCCAGAGCCCGACGCGGGGCTCGAACTCACAGACCGCAAGATCGTGACCTGGCTGAAATTGGACGCTTAACCGACTGCGCCACCCAGGTGCCCCAATCGCAAGAAGAATCTTTTTTTTTTTTTATATATATATATGAAATTTATTGACAAATTGGTTTCCATACAACATCCAGTGCTCATCCCAAAAGGTGCCCTCCTCAATACCCATCACCCACCCTCCCTTCCCTCCCACCCCCCATCAACCCTCAGTTTGTTCTCAGTTTTTAACAGTCTCTTATGCTTTGGCTCTCTCCCACTCTAACGTCCTTTTTTTTTTTTTACCTTCCCCTACCCCATGGGTTCCTGTTAAGTTTCTCAGGATCCACATAAGAGTGAAACCATATGGTATCTGTCTTTCTCTGTATGGCTTATTTCACTTAGCATCACACTCTCCAGTTCCATCCACGTTGCTACAAAAGGCCATATTTCATTTTTTCTCATTGCCACGTAGTATTCCATTGTGTATATAAACCACAATTTCTTTATCCATTCATCAGTTGACGGACATTTAGGCTCTTTCCATAATTTGGCTATTGTTGAGAGTGCTGCTATGAACATTGGGGTACAAGTGCCCCTATGCCTCAGTACTCCTGTATCCCTTGGATAAATTCCTCGCAGTGCTATTGCTGGGTCATAGGAGAATCTTTTTAAGTTTTCATTATGAACTCCACCCACAAGGGCTCTTTGGCAGATATCAAGAAATACCCTAAATTGTAGTGTTGAGATAAAGATCAAACATTTATATTAGAAACAAAAAAGTTTTTTGTAGGATATAAATTCAAACTGAGAGATTTAAATTCTGTATACCTGATATATGTTAACAGAAGCAGGAATAGATGCCTCTATTTTGTTAAGAATTAGAATGAAAATAGGGGCACCTGAGTGGCTCAGTTGGTTGAGCGTCTGACATCAGCTCAAATCAAGACAAGATCCCGTGGTTCATGGGTTTGAGCCCCACACTGGGCTCTCTATTAGTGCAAAGCCCTTTTCAGACCCTCTGTCCCCCTCTCTCTTTGTCCCTCCCCAACTTGCACACACGTTCCCTCTCTGTCTCTCTCTCTCTCAAAAAAAAAAAAAAATTAAAAAAGAGAATTCAAATGAAAATATACCAGTATATTTCAACTAAATAAGCTGTGGCATGAAAATCTACAACATGCCTAAACTATTGTTAAAGAGAAAGCAATCTCCTGGGGAACTTGGGTGGTTCAGTTGGTTGAGTGTTTGACTTTGGCTCAAGTCATGATCTCATAGTCTGTGAACCCAAGACCCACGTCAGGCCCTGTGCTAACATCTCAGAGCCTGGAGCCTGCTTCAGATTCTGTGTCTCCCTCTCTCTCTGCCCCTCCCTCACTTGTGCTTGTGTGTGTCTCTCTCTCAAAAATAAATAAACATTGAAAAAAATTATAAACAAAATAAAAAGTAATCTCAAAATTATAACAGAAACTTTATTCAATTGATTAAAGTAGTCCCTAAGAGTATTGTTGTATTTCGGTTGAGTTTTGTTTGCTAGTTTTGTTTTATGGTATAACAGAATAAAAATGACATTATAAGGAAAGGCAATATGTTGATTGATAGGAGGAAAAAGTGAAAAATAGACATGAGAAAAAAAAGGGGGGCTTTCTTCAAAAATAAAGTATTTTCTGTTAAGACTCTCTTCTAACCCCGATCCTGTAAAATACTACCGCAATATAAGCAGGCCTCAAATTTTAGGATTCAACCCCAGTCCCCGGGGCTTATTTAACAGAAAGTGCTCTTTTTACCTCTTTTATTCTCACTTCTTGGGGGTACCCTTAACTGCACGTGAAGCAAAGAGCTCTAGAAACACTCTAACTTCCTTTACACTGTTGTCAACTCCAGGGGCCTCTCCTCTCTCTCTTGCCATTCCTGGGTGTGGTTTGCAGAGTCCATTGCGGTTTTTTGGCAAGAGTGTGAAGCTTCTGCAGTTTTCATAAAACGAGAAGAAACAGACATATAATATTGTCTGAAGAAGACAAGAAAAGAGAAGCCAGAGGGTTTTTTAAATCTTTTTTCCCCCACTACTACACTACAGTTCAGAGAAACATCTCTTGAATATAGTAGGTACTCAATAAATGTATCCAAGGGAAAGGATGCACATTCATACTTCACACAACCCTCTAATCGCTAAAATACAGGTCACAAATGGTTGTACTCTAAGCCTGACATTGTTTTGACATCAAATATCCTGATATTCTTTTCATATCAAATAAGGTGCTAAAAACTAAATACAAAGCAAACAACAACCCGTGCAAAAACTCAACACAATATTTCTATATATGAGATATATCTATACAGTTTCATGTGCTTAATACAAAGTCATTAAATCCCACTGAAAAAAATTACCTACAAAAAATTAATTCAACTCTGCTTAATCAAGACTAAATAGCATTCTCCCAGCTCACATCACCGATTAAGTGGAGTCTCCATTCCTTTTATACCTTCTTAGATTTTTATATTTTGTAGATTAAGCCAGTTTATTGCCTCTATAATAGTCCAATTATAATAGTCGTCAGTGTAATCTTTTCGAAGGATTCCTTTTGTGAGCAAATCTTAGGCCACTACCATCTCTTACAAACCAGAAGGGAGGTATTTGAATACTGTGATTATTTCAAATTATCAGGTAAG
The DNA here is from genome assembly GCF_022079265.1 of Lynx rufus. NCBI lineage: Eukaryota > Metazoa > Chordata > Mammalia > Carnivora > Felidae > Lynx > Lynx rufus. The sequence continues at coordinate 41,461,589 of NW_025814823.1, forward strand.
GTAGCAGGAAGGTAACGTGTGTTACTATCTTTGTAACGATAAAACCCTTTCCTTAGCTAGTATGGCGTAGAACAAATGGGTTACATATAGCCAGACTGTTTTCTGTCCAACTGCATGTTTAAGAGAGGAGGCAGGGTCCGTGCCAGCAGGAGGGAAGCCCCTCAGCATAGATTTCCCAACCTAAGACTTGTTGTGAAGGTCATGTATGATGTTATATAATTGTCACCTTGAAAACTTCTTTGATAGCTTGAACTTTACGACTTGCAAGCAGTGCTGGGCTGCCAAGTAGAGCACATTTTCCAGGTTTCTGAGTCCACGCTTGAGCTAAATAAAGTGTGACAAATCCCCTGAGGCCAGCCCAGGCTTTTCATGCCATGAGAACCTCTGACTCAAAAGTTACACACTCTTAAAGTAATATAAGACTGCACAGCCAACTACAGAGGTTGCCTGCAGTAGGAAAGAAACTCTCCTGAGACCATGTCTACGTGATATCTCCAGAATCCTTCAGAAGTGACCATAAAATAAAACCTCTGATGTTTTCTTCCTAAAGAAAATAGCTAATTAAATAAAATGAAGAGAGTGTGATGATCTGGATTTTGAATTTTTTCTTTGTCCTTGCCAGCTGACTTACCTGACATTTGCAGGAAACCAATTTGAGATGAATTGATGACTATACAAAGCAAGTTTTAACCTTGAAAAACCAGCACTGAACCAGCATCTCCTCATATCCTGGGGTGCTCGAGACATGAACTCTTGACTGTAAGCCTTCTCAACTCCCAGTAAAAAAGCACAAAAACAAACAACAAACACAAAAGCTTGTTGCCTTTTGAAATGGTTTTTTTAGCTACCATAATAACACGGGTGGGTTTCTTAACATTGTTTGGCCAGCTTTTAAATCTAGCTTTCTCTGACAATTTCTTATGAAAGTGAAATGAGGGTGTGGCTAGCATATCCATCCATCACCAAAAAACTTTTTTTTTTCATATTTCAAATATCAAAACCCAGGAAGAATTAGCATCATTGCAACTAGCTGGTTAAGAAATGTTAATAAAAGTGGTGACTAAAAACATACATTATTGGTTTTCTTTTAAAAGGGAGCTACAGCATTCACGCACAGTCTCAGAGGCTGGGACAATGAAATGGCTCAATGTGAAGCAGAAAAACTTACTCCCAATTTTTGATACCACATTTTTCTACCCATTTTTCACATAACACATAATAATTTGGCAATTATTTTCAGAGTCAACTTCAGGTGTAGCCAGTGAAATTAACAATTATGCTGTATAACCACTGGGTTTCTAGGTAAACCTCCCACCCCCTTCCCACTTTAGGCCCATCCAAATAGGTGTTGTATCAGGAGCCCCATGTCTCTCAGACCTGCCTGAAACCTCAGGAGTTTATTCAGAGGAGAAAGTTCCATCAAAGCAGGAATGGATATGAAGATTCACCATGTGACAAATAGAGAGCCAACTGTACTTTATATATTATTTAATTACATTAGACAGGTATTAAAAAGAATATTCTGCCAGCAAATAACTTCCCAGACATTTCCAGAGGGTGGAAATGCATTTTTTGTTGAAGTAAGTTTGAAAATGTATTGTTATTGTTGTTGATTTACCAGACACATTTACATATTAAAGGCTTTGGAAAATTTTCAGGAAGAAAAGTTGTGTAATAGAGTTAAAGCAATCATTTTTCCAAATGCATTTGACAAATGCATCTATCTTACATTTTTCAAACAATACTTATGAGCATCCTATTGTTTCCTGTCCCATGAAGCGGGAGCTGGGAAAATCAAGAAAAGAATATTCCTGACTTCTGCCTGGCTTTTGGAATCACTCCATCCCCAGGACTTATTACAAAGTGACCAAACAATATTAAAGAACACTTACAAGCTAATATTTTCTCAAATTTAAAAGGAAATAATCCAATTCCAATTTTATTTTTATTTTTTTTCTTTATCCAATGTGGGGCTTGAATTCATAACCTGTATATCAAGAGTCACATGTTCTACTGACTGAGCCAGCCAGGGGCCCCACTTCCAATTTTAGTTCAGAGATACAAGGAAATGAAGAGTGTCACTTCCCACTGTTCCAAAAGAAAACACTGGACAATCTTCAAACTAATGGTTTTCTGAAGCTCATCAAAGAACTGAGGTCGCAGAACAAACTAACCTGAAATCTGGAGAGGGTGCCATGAGGTAGAAAGAAACTTAAGCAATTCCTTATGCAGGCCAGATGCCACTGGCCATCATATAAATAGGAAAGAAGATTCAGTAAGAATTTATTTATTTATTTATTTATTTATTTTAGAGAGAGAGAGAGAGAGTAGGAGCAGGGGAGAGGGGCAGAAAGAGAGAGAGAGAGAGAGAGAGAGAGAGAGAGAGAGAGAGAATCTTAAGCAGGGTCCACATTCAGCATGGAGCCTGAGACGGGCTTGATCTCATGACCCTAGGATCATGCCCTAGGATCATGACCTGAGTTACAATCAAGAGTCGGACACTCAGCCAGCTGAGCCAACCAGGTGCTTCCAGTGAAGAATTTTTAATAAATTGCTAAACCTCTAACTGTGGGCTCTCAAGACAGTGTAAGACACCTGAGGACCACGGGCATAGGTAGGATTCCCAGCCACATTCAGGCTTCCTCTCTCAGGAGCTCCACTAATTGATCCATGAGAATATCAGGATGAATCCTGAGAAAGCTTTCTTCATGGTGTTGGCTGGATGAGGGGAAACATACCCACTACAGATACTCTGTCCAGATCCAATCCTTATGCCCTAAAGAAAAAAAAGAAGAAAAAAAAAAAAAACACCTTAGGAAGGAAAACAACAACAGTAGCCTGTGGGCTCTGGTAGAAATCTTCAGTGGCTAGAGGAAAGGAGAGAAACCCTGTCCATACCCATTTGTCTTATATCACCTGAGGCACAAAAGCCTTAATCTACAGGAAGGAAAGAAACGAACACTGAAGGCCTGGTGGACACTTAACTGCTGAAAGAGGGGGATATGAATAAAAAACTCTCTATCCTTGGGGGAAGGGTAGTGGTATATGTTGGGTCCAAGCCTACAGTAGAAGAGAAGTAATGACAGTTGTATAGGCTTTACCTGGAAACCCAGGTTCAAGTTCCAGTCTAATGGGTTCAATAGATTGCCTAATATTAAGGCTCACTCAAACAAGAGAGTGCATACCTCACTCCCATCACCCTTCCACGCTAACAATTATTAGGAAATAATGACAGTAGAATATGGCTGAAAGTGCTGCAAGGCATAGAATCTCTCTAAGAAGCAAAGAAAGATTTAAAATCAAGTTCAGTGCAAGCAGAGAGAAAAACATGTGACACATAAATCAATATCATAAACACAAGATATCATCACTGGAATAATTTGAAGCTTCTGGTGCAGTGATGTTAAGTATAACAATATGCTTCAAACCCCACTCCTGATCCTATTAGCCACAATACTCCCAAATTAAAAGCCTACAGGAAGGAAAGGCATATTCAGCTCCAAACATAAACATGAGATACATCAGTATAAATGGTCCTATACACCATGTCTGGCATGCAAAAAAAAAATATGTTGCATATAAAAAGGCAAGAAAAAACACAGTCTAAAGAAATAAATCAACCATCAGATCAAGACTCATATAGGACAAAAATCTTGGAAGTTTCAGGTAAGGAAGTTAAAATGCCACAATTAACAGTTAAAGATTTTGCTTAAAAAATATAAAAATATGCAAGAACAGGCAAAGAATTTCAGCAGAGATAGAAACTTTAAGAAAAAGTCAATTGGAAGTACTAGAAATCAAGAACATTAGGTGGAGGTAACGAATGTCTTTGAAGTGCTCATCTGCAGACTAAACACAACCAAGAAAATAACCAGTAAGAATGAAAACAGTTCAGTAGATATTATCCAAACTGAAGACTATAGAGAAGTTAGTGGAATGGGGGCGGGGGGGGGGAACAACAGAGCATTCATTAACAATACCATATGATCTAAAGAATACATCATCAGAATTCCAGAAGGAGGAAAAAACAAAAAACAAAACAGAAAAATTATCTTAAGAAATAATGGCTGATAATTTCCAAAGTTAGTAATAGTGTTAAACTTCAGATCCAAGAAGCTTGGGTAAAGTCAAACAGGATAAATACAAAGTGCACACACAAGTATATATCTTCAAACTGTTGAAAACAAAGACAAAGAGGAAATCTTGAAGACAGCCAGAGAAAAGCATATTTACAGGTTCTGGGGATTAGGAAAGGGACATCTTTGAAGGATATCATTTTGCATAACACAGTACTCCTCTCTCCAGGAGGTGGATCTTAATTAAATCCACCCCTCCTTTAAGGGTGGGCTCAATTCAGTGATCAATTTATGCTTATAGTGTGGAAATGGAAAAAGAATAATTACGCAGTGGAGAAATCATGCAGAAACCATCGTAACCAAGTGATCAAGTTTAACACCAACAGTAATCAGTTATGTTGATATCATGTACCCTCTGATGTTATGCAATGAGAAGGTAGCTTCACCTCTGTGGTGGTCTTTTTATTTACGTATTTTTAAAATTTTTTAATGTTTATTTTTGAAAGAGAGAGAGTGTGTGAGTGGGGGAAGGGCAGAGAGAGAGAGAGAGAGAGAGAGAGAGAGAATCCAAAGCAGGCTCCAGGCTCTGAGTTGTCAGCCCAGAGCCCAACACAGGGCTCAAACCCACAAACCATGAGATCATGACCTGAGTCGAAGTTGGATGCTTAACCAACAGTCACCTAAGTGCCCCTGTGGTATGCATTTTAAAAATCTATAACCCCAATCTAATAATGAGAAAATCCAAATGGAGGGCCAGTCTATAAAATGCCTCATGAGTACTTTACAAAAATGTCCATGACATTAAAAACAGAGAAAGATTTAAGAAATTGTCCTAATTTGCAGAGATTAAGGAAACTTCATGAACACATGCCATGCAGTAAACTAGATTGGATTCCTTGGAATACAGGAATGACATTACTGGAAAAACTGATGAACATTCTACAAAGTCTGTAGTTTAGCTCACAGCATTGCATCAGTGTTAATTTCTTAGTTTCGATGAAATGTTTTTTTAAGATGTGAACTTTAGGGGAAGCTGAGTAAAGATGTCTAATAGCTCTCAGTACTATCCTTGCGAGTCTACTGAAAATCTAAAGTTACTTCAGGATGAAAAATTTAAAAGAAGAGAGGTAATCACTTTCTCCCCTTCCTGCCATATCTAATGGAACTTTATAAAAAGTCACTTGCATTTCTATTTCTCTCATATCTTGTTTAGGATTACAGCCTAAGGAATGATGACAGCTATGGGTGCCTTTCTTCCTTTGAGACTTTTATATTTTACAAATGTATCAATGTGCTGAATCAGAAAAAAAACCACAAGAGTTCATAAGCTCAATTAATTATGAGTAGGATCTTTTTTCTCATACCTTATTCATCTTCATTGCAGTACATAAGCCCAACATGATGTACCCCTACCAAGAACATGTTTCTTTTCCACTCAAATGGATTTTTACAATTTGACATTTCTCTTTCCTCTCTAGTCTTCTCTTCTTGTCATATTTTTAATATTGCATGCTTTTTTCCAGCCTCTATACCAGTGCTATTTAAAGAAGATTTTCAGTGAAGTAGTAGTTTGACTGCTCCTGAACTGTAGCGTATACTACTAGAAGAACCAAAGGCGTTTTTTTAAACCTTGCTGTACTTTAAATCTTAAGACTTGTCATAAAAAGACAAAACTTGGTGACATTGGTTTAAAATCTATGCTTGGACTTTTATGTCACATCATTTCTCATATTCTGTTTTTGGAAAAGGCCTTCCAGATTGATGAATTCAAGAGAAGTATTACAATAATCATATTAAAAATATAAATATTTGAAATAGGCAATATGCACACAGACAAATCCAACATCACCTCAACTTTCCATGACCTCAAAGGACTGCAAACTAGAATTTAAGTTAAATTGACTCTAAAGCCCAAAGATTTCAGGTCTGAAAATTAAAATTAGACCTATTAGTTTAATTGATATGTATTAAAGATCATAATGTCCCATATAGATTCTCATATGGAACAAAGTGTGGCTAATTGACCAACAGAATTAGCATCATCTGAGAGTTTATTAGAAATGGATACACATTTGCCACAACATGGACAGACCCATATATATATAATATATATATTATATATATGCAATATTTGTCCTTTTGTGACTGGCTTATCTCACCTAACACGATGTTTTCCAAGGTCATCTATGTTGTTGCAAATGGTAGCATTTCCTTCTTTTTAAATGCCAAATAATATTCCACTGTATGTATATATTACATTTTCTTTATTCATCTGTCAATGAACATTAAGTCTGCTCCCATATAATATCTTGAAATGCAATTTTTCTAAATTGTTTTTTAGATTTAAAAAATCACCCTATCCAGACTATCCTCAGTTTACAAAATGGTGGCTTTGGGGAACAGTTATAAGTTGATTATTTAGAATTTAGGATCCATTTACTTTACATGCAAGGTTTGTGTTTCTCAGAATTTAAGACTGTATATTTCTAGTGAAAAAGTTATCAACATTTTAACATTATAATTAAATGAGGCAGAATGAAGCAGAATGACAATTTATATGGGTAATAAAAGTATTAAAGCAGAAATAAGGAAAGATTTTGCTACAACTTTTAGAAACGTTAAAGGAATGCAGAAGTTGATAACACTCAATGATTATTCTTCCTAATATTAAGGTAAGGGTAATATCTTTTTTTTTTAATTTTCCTGGAACTATATTTACACTAATTAGCCATGATAATTAGAATTCTCTCTTTCTCTCTCCATGTGTGTGTATGTGTGTTTATGTATGTTTACTCTCAAAATTAAGAGGAAATATAAAAGGCTGACGTTCCTGAGGTAATGGTGCTAACAGCCGTTATTGACAAAGCAAGTTAGGTTGGGAGGCACCTGGGTGGTTCAGTCGGTTGAGCGTCCAACTTCAGCTGAGGTCATGATCTCACAGTTCATGAGTTTGAGCCCCACATTGGGCTCTGTGCTAACAAGGTCAGAGCCTGGAGCCTGCTTTGGATTCTATGTTTCCCTCTCTCTGACTCTCCCCTCCTCACATTGTCTCTCTGTGTCTCTCAAAAAAATGAATAAATGTTAAAAAATTTTTAAAAAAATTTAGGCGGAAGAATATATGAAACTATGTGAAAAAGAAACTGCTTTGTGATGAATTTACCTTTTCTGGGAGAGGTAAAAGGCAGAGAGATAAGGAAAAGGAGAAAGAGATTACAATACAGTAAGACTCCCATTGTGGCTTGGGGAGAAGGAAACGAGGGCAGCCCATATTAGAATCTTAGAGGAAGGTCTGTGAAGCTTTAATAAACATTTTAAATATTTTGTATTTAAAAGTTTTAAATATAAAGAGATAGTTTTCTGTCACAGAACTCCCAATATCAATGCCCAACACATTCTTCAATGCAGTAACACTATTCTTAGTGTCACAAATAACCCTTAAATCTTATATCAGCATCAGCGGCAAAGGCAGAGGGTCCTTGAGATATATCTTATTTATTCAAAAAAGGCATGGATTCTAAAAGGTTGAGATAGACTTCTTTAGATAATAAGGGAAGAGTAAGCTTTGAAACCAAATTTCAATTTCAGCTACCAGGAAAAGCTGTCAGCCTAAGTCAGGGAGCTGTCTGGAATGTGTCCGGGGGAAAAGGCCTATCCACCTGGCTCTCCATATGTATCACCCGTCCCAGAGCTACAGGACTTAGCAGAAATTGAACCGGGGGAAATCGAACTGGAAGAAAGGATGAGCCAGACTTGGCTGAAAACGGTGTCTGAAGTGGGCAGCACAGTGAGCTCCGGACTTCTACAGAAAGAGGTACTGAGAACGATGTCAGAGAGGACTCCAAAATACTGAACCCTGTGAAACCTGGGTGAGGAGCCAGCCAAATACTTCAGATTAGGGCAGTGGGGGATCGGGATATAGAATTTCTGACATTTTGCCCAAGTCTTCGCTGCTCACAGGCAGCTCCTCTCGGCCTTGCTGGGGTGCTTATCTCTAGCGTATTTTCGGGGAATTGAACATCCTCAAGAATTTGGAGGACGTAGTACAGGAATCATACAAGGCTTCCAGGGTCAGTAAAATGCTGCTGCATCGTTCATGAATGTTCTATTTGAAGTAACTTTATTAAAATGATTTCCTTTTTCACTGTTTCAACCATAACACGCATATGGAAAATTAATGAAATGCTCTCTTTTCCTAGATAAAAACTGCATTATTATTGTAAAACACGAGCCTTTAACAGTGCTGTGGAAAAAGAGCTGGACCAAGAGCCAGGAACCCGGCTCTGCCATTGTGCTCCTGGGCATTTCACTCACACTGTCTTAGATTCGGTTCTCTCAGCTGTAAAATGAGCAGGTTGGGCCAGATCATCTCGGAGGCCTATTCCACATGCATAATTGTACAGATCCATCATTATTATCACTACTTAATGTGAGCAGCTATCTTGTCAGCGTGTACATATTCCAATTCAAAGCTGTTGGCTTAATATAATAAGACTTTTTAAAACATCGATTTAATTTCCATGGGAAGAAAACTGAAGTAATTGATTAAACAAATTTTAAAATAATATAATTTAGCTTGCTGGTCCTTTTCTTAGAATGGAAAAAATAGTTTGATTTCCTATAAAATCTATTCAAGTTGCACCTTCTTCCAATATTTTGTTACAGATTTTCCCTCTGCCAACAGCAGTCACCCATTTTAATTGAATGGAGGAAAACAGTTCTGATTGTCTATGTCATTCTATTGGATTTTATATCATTGAATTTCAAGCCGGTTTCACTGGGACCTGCCAAGAGTGGCTTATGCCAACCTCTGAGTCTCCTTGTTACACTTCTATCCTGGGTAGCATTGTTTGCCTTTTTGTCTGCTCTCTGATTAAACTGACATCATTTTGCCTTTTGTGACTCTGGTGTCATTTTCTGTTGACAGTGTCTAGTAATGGTAACAGACTTGTGTCCTTGTGGAATGGGTAGAAGTCATTGATTGGTTAGGTGTATTAATGCAGGCCTGTTAAATGACATGCAGACTTGTCTTTGTGCTAAGTGGCAGCTGAATGGGTGCCAGTGAGAGAGGTTATTAAGCACAGATAAGAAGCAGCACCTCTATTCACTGGCAATGTCACTTTCTCCCACTTGAGGAGAGACATTTGTTCAAGACATTTTTTTTTCTCCTCTCACTGACGATATTTAAGACAGAAAGTTGCTAAGGTGCTGCTGACTGCAGAATAGATTGTTTTGAGAAGGTGAACTCTAGAGAAAGATCCGTTTAAAACGGTTATTCTTGAAAACCATATTGCATTGAATGGAAATGTTTAAATAAGAACAATTATATTGTTAACACTATCAGAAAACAAACAAACAAACAAACAAAAGCATAGAGGCCCAGTGACAAGATGTGCCATCGATCATTGCTGTATATCATTTGGAAATGAAAATAATTTTAAAACGATTTTATCTTCTGGGGTCTTCAAAGAAATAAGAAGATAGCAAAATCTAGTCAAGCCTGTGAAATTTTTCTAAGTAATTAAATTACAAATAAAGTGATGATGGGGCGCCTGGGTGGCTCAGTCAGTTGAGCATCAGACTTCGGCTTCAGCTCGGGTCATGGTCTCCCGGTCTGAGTTCTAGCCCCACGATGGGCTCTGTGCTGACAGCTCGGAGCCTAGAGTCTGCTTCCAATTCTGTGTCTCCCTCTCTCCCTGCCCCTCCCCCGCTCATGCTCTGTCTCTTTGTCTCTCTCTCTGTCAAAAATAAATTGAAAAAAAAAAAAAGAAAGAAAGTGATGAAAACTATCTTTATTTTTGTTTTATTGTTTTAATATCCAGGCATAGATTGCATATGGTCTAAGTTAACTAGGGATGTGATAGTATAGCATTAGGCTGTAAATTACAAACTTGTGAAAGTCTTTCTATTCACAAGAAAACGTCTTGACCGGTCTTTTCTTTGTAAATTGAGAAAGGCTGACATTTTCTGTGCAGCTTTAACTGATATTTGCCAGGCTTGTTATTTGTGGGTTTTTGCTGTACTTTGAAATATTCCACAAATCCTAACTTAGAATCAATCACACCCTTCAGTAGTTTAGCCTGTTGCAATGATTTACCGCTTCTGCTGTCTTCCTTCAGTCTCCAGCTTCACGTATATATACACCCTTTTCTGTCTTCGCACAAAGCAGTTGTTAATGTTTGTTTATAAAATGTGTCAAATTTAGTTGGTAAGTTCAAGTCACTCTCTTAGGCACTAGAGGCAGAGACAAATGCACAATATACATCAATCCTCTATTTCCATTATGTAACCTCTTTGAACTTCCATTCTATCTTCTATAAAATGAGGATTACAATAAATCAGAGAGTTGCTCTAGGAATTAGCTGAAAAAGTGGATAGAAACATCTAATTCACTGCCAGCCACAGAGTTGATTATTAATAAATGTAAAAATATCTTTATCTCCAAATCATTATGAATGTGTGAAATCACAGCATCTTGGTTCTACTCTATTTCACCCTGAATCAGATTTCCCCAATAACTATTCCTTACTGATAATAAATGAAAGCTCAAGATAGGAGAGAAGATCTCTGATATGTTTATCTTTTTGTTCTACAAAAGGCGGAAGTCTAACATAAGAACACACATAAAAATATATGCCTCTTATTTACTCGGCGACTGATATTTCAAATGCACTGCTTTGTTTCATGTCTCATCTCAAACCTTTGAAGTATTATCTTTATTTTAAAAATAAAGAATCTTAGCTGTGTGATGTTAAGTAAATTCTGTAAGATATCCTGCTTGGGAACAAACCTGAGCCTCACGTCTCCTAATTTCAAGCTTTTGATTACTTAAAAAGTCCTTTTGAACTATGCTCCAGCATCAACCTCTAAAGACATTACGGCTGTTTGATACTGAGCTATCAGACAGTATTAATAATTTCAAGGAAACTAGCAGAAAGGAGGCCCCAAGAAAGCAGTGAGAACTGAAGACACAGACATTAGTCAATGGCTCCCAGGTCTTTCCTTTCTGCGTCTGACATTCTTTCTCTGGGCCAAGTAATAGAAATTATTTCTAAGTGAGGTTTTTGTCACCTCATACAGCAACAAGTGTTTACATTATCAATGTTTCCATTGTATAACCCAGATAGTTGTATAACTTATGTGACATCAGAGAGCCACAACTCATAAATCCATAGATTTTAGGATGGGTTACCGTAAACAATCCTAAACCAAGGACTAAGGGCTCCCCTCCTGGCAAATAGAATTAGTCTATTTATAAGAAGGTACAATTACCAGCGTGCTTACACAGATACTAGACAGGATGACTTATCTTTCTTCCCCCCCCCAAGTGTGTCACCAGATGTGTATGTTTACTTGCTCTCCAACCTAGTTTATATTATTGAGAATATTAATTCCCTTTCAGAGAAATGATACAAAATGTGTGTGTGTGTGTGCATAAAATAGCTTTTTAAATATATTTCCTACAGAATCATAGGATTGTAAGTCTGAAAAAAAAATTAGCTGATCTGCCCTTTCATCTTATTGTTTTGAGAAAATTAGAATAGTTATTCTTTGGATCAATTTTTTCAGCACTAAATTCACTTTGCTTTGTATTGCATCCAGTTTGTTCATTTATTCATGCAACAAATATTATTCTGGGCCTGATATACAGCAAATCAGACAAACATCCCTGCTCTCGAGATATTTATATTCTACTGAGGAAAACAGACAAAAACTCAAGTAAGGTAACATCTATCTATACATAATATAGCATGTTAGATACGAAGTAATAAGAAGAATACAAATTAAGCAAGAAAAGTAGAGAGTAAGTTGGCAAGGGCCAGGATGGGGAGATAAAATCTAAATACATTGGTCAGGAGAGGTCTCTGTGAGAAGATGGTGTGGTGTCGAGAACGGAAGGAATGAGGAAGTGAAATGTGTATCTTACTGGGGAAGAGAATCCCAGGCAGGGATCAGCATGTACAAAGGTTCTGAGACAGGAGAACCTCTGTTCTGGAGGAATGGCAGTCTAGTGTGCCTGGAACAGAATCAGGTGATAGATCGTAAGGTCAGACAAATAGTGGGGTGCTATGTCATGCAGGATGAGCACTGAATATGTATCTGTATTCTTCACTTAACTGAAGTTTCTAGAAGTCAGTGTCTTTTTAGCATGCTAAATCTATTCACCCAACGGTCTTGAATCTATATGCCTAACGTAATGTCTTCCTTATAAATCTCAGATCCAAGTTTGTTGGTTGAAAGAACAATGTTTTAAAATCTAATTTTTTTTACCTATTGAAATGAGATTCCATTAGTTCATGCCAAAATTTTAAGACATAATAATTATTTGAATAAATACATAATTATATCACTTTCAAAATTGTTAACTGCCTTGCGAACTACTTTATGATTTTCTGCATATTCTCTTGAGGATAAAATTTCAAAAACTTCTTGGTCATAGAGGCTCACATACATGTCCAAATTACAGAAGATACTAATTATTTATTAGCCAATACTCTATATGTAACTATCTTCCCAGTTCTATTCTTATTTCCCAAGGTCTCAGGTAAGACTTGGCTTATATATTAAATGCATGTTTGGGAGTAAAAACTAGTTCTCCCTAATTCAGTTGGGATTCAGCATATTTAGGTTTGATTAACCACAAATCATAATGCTTCTCAGAAATTGATATTAATATATACATCTCTTTATACTATCTTAGATTCTGTAATATTTTCCAGAATATGCGGTATTGTTTCTTGTACTTTTAAAACTTACTCTGATAAATATAAATGAACACACGTCTCTTTTATAGCTCTCAACTATATTGTGCTTCCTAACGACATAGTTTACCATTATCTGTAATAATAAATCAGGCTTAAAGAATTCTGGCTAAAACATTGCCAGAAACAACAGAATGCAGAGAATGGCAAGATGCCATAGTGGGCCATATGACTTACAGTAAGTTGTCTGAAGAGCAGTTTTTAAATATTCTTACAATCTCCTTATGCACTTTCTCCTTTGATGCAGAGGAATGAATACTTACTCTGAAAAAATAACCTTTGTTGAATGTTTCTTCTCACACATTCTGACATCTGCCATACAGCTATGGTGCTGAAATAGGATTTCACATCAAGTATTTATATAATAATATATAACAGTAGAAAACATTATTAGAGACCATTTACGAAGACCCAAATTGCATAACATTTTCGTTTAAAGAAAGCTTAGCAATTCTATGTAGATAATATTAGTTATCTTATCTCTGTAATAAAAATGTACTAAAAATTAAATTTTACACCCTGTAATAGAACTATGAACACACACACACACAAAAAAATTGCACACCAAAAATACATGAAATTGAACCTGAGTTGTTTCACTTGGTGCGTGTTACTCTACTTCATACATTTCTCCCAGTCTGGCACATTTGAGAAATGCCTAGAAAATGTCAAATTAAGAAAAAGCCAATGCGGCATCTTCATGTTATTCCAATCCCTGCAATTCTCATGTCTGGGTGACATAAATGGAATGGCAGCTGTTTCTTCAGTGCATTTGATATATACTCTCAGAGTCATTTCCTGATGGATATTTTGGTTGTTACATTTCCAGTTGTTGCAGCAGCGATGATGACTCTGACACTCTTCTTTCGAGGTAATTAAACTTTCAGCCCATCTGTGCAGTAACTTTCATAATATTTTCAAAGGGCACGGAATGCTTTTAATATTTGTACCACTTCACTGTTACTTGCTCAGGGACCTATTATCTAGCTGAACATTGTTGAAACAAGTTTTTCAAAACCTGGCTAGTGAAAGGGGACATGAAAATGTCACATGAGCAGGAAAGTAATGCAACTGATGCTGAATTTTAAAATAACCCGAAGGGTACCTTGTTTACCAAAACCGCAGTTCGCAGTTAGGCATTTTATCTTTGACTCTCTATGATGTCGAATCTTCAAGTGAAACGACGAGTTCTGAGTATGATCTTTCTTGTTCTGGAGATACTGTCTGCTTTGAGAAGTTTTTAGCTTTTGTGTACTACAGGAAGAGAAGTTAAATTAGTGTTAAAATAGTGAAGAAATGATGAGGTGAGTAGACACAGAAAGACCATATGTTTATAAGACCGGAGTGTTTCAAAATCATATACAGCATATAAAAATAATGATTATTGTCTCTAGAAAGTAAACTTTAATGCATCAGTTAGTGTCTAATAACAACTTTAATGCATCAGTTAGTGTCTAATAGAGAAGAGGAACTTTTATATTTTGAAATGTGCTCTTAATTGAGTCACTTTTTTCTTGTTATCAGTATTTATTGTAGGAAGTTTAAAGATAAAGGTATGAAGGGGCACCTGAGGGTCTCATTCGGTTGAGCATCCCACTCTTGATTTTGGCTCAGGTGTGGTCTCACGGCTCCTGAGGGGAAGACCCAGGTCGGGCTCTGCACTGACAGCACGGATCCTGCTTAGGATTCCCTCTCTCCCTCGCCCCCGCTCGTGTGTGCGCACTCTGACTCTCTCTCAAAAGAAATAATAAAATAAACATTAAAATAAAAGTCATGAAAAAATTCGAATTTTAAAATCTTCTCTAACTCCAATATTCTCATTAATTACTATTATCAATTTAATTTTGTACATACTTAAGTAGACACAAATTAGCAGTACCCTAGGCATTTTGTTTTACTGCCTGCTGTTTTATCATTAACATTTCGAAAGATAAGTCACATTTCTTTCAATGTCAGCATAGACTTTCATCAATTGGAAGTAACATGTATCATTTAGTGGATCCCTTTTTATTGTTATACAATGTCTATTTTTGATGACCTGTCCTTTTCTATGACTTTTCTTATTTTATATTTAGAAATATTATTCTTTTATAGACAAAAGATACATATTCATCCATATTTTCTTCTGTTTTTAAAAATATGTTATTTAACTAAAAAGTATTTAATTTATTTAAATTTATTTTTGTGAAAAGAATAAATCGGCGATTTTATTTTTTTCCCTAAACTGTCAGAATGATCTAAATGCCATTTATGTTATTTTTTACTCTTGCCTCTAATTTTCCAGTTGCTTTGTTTATTAGCACTTTCACACTTTATCATTCTTCTTGACTCATTTTCAATGATTTATAGATCATTAGCATCAAAATACAATATCAAAACTTTTATAAATATGACTAAAATCCTATGATAGAACATTTATAAATACTAAACACTTATAAATAACTAAAATCCTGTAATGGAACACTAAATCGTCTTTATAAAAGGAGAACACAAAGAACTTTAAAATGTATCATTAAGTTTTTAGATGAATATTAGTATGTTACAAGACAGTGAGATCAAAATGAGTGAATTCAGTGTATATGTTAGCTTCCTGGTATGTTCAAGCTCTGCTGTGTACATGTGTCCCAAAGGTGAAGAAGATATAGTCCTTTTCCTTAAGATACTTTCAAGGAGATAATGCCATTTGGAAAGGTTGTGTGATAGAATTGATGTACATGTAGTGTGATGTGCAAGTAGTTCGTTCAGCTCACCTTGGCTGTCAGGAAAGGACTCCTGGAGGAGACACATCTGAACTTAAAGGATGAATAAGAATTTTCCAGAAAAACAAAGGTAAGCCTGATACCACATGAATAAAGCCGTGGAAATGTATAACAAAAAGTTTAAGGGAACTGGAAATAGCAATATTGTAAAACCACGTGAGTTCAGCTATTCTCTGATGGTTTGGTACCCAGAAGAAGAAAAGAAAAGCATAATCATACCCAAATGTCTATCTGGCTATCATCTGTCTGTCTGTCTGCCTCTCTATCTATCCAGCCACAAATCTTATTTTTGGCCAAAAAAATAATTGCAGAGAGAATAAAAGAGAGAGAACCTATAAGAAAGAGAATATGAATAAGAAACATTACAATGTTTGCTAACACAGAGTTGATCAGCATAAACTAAAATGATATTTTCTTTTAGTTGTTCCTCTGCTTACTACTTACTAGATGTATAAAAGGAAGCTTACTGAACTTTGTAGAGTACTGGCAATCCAACATTACAAGAATAGAATGGAGGAAAACCAGCAAATGCCCTCCTGTAACATGGTATATGCAGCAAGTAAGAGAATGTTTTATTCTAAAATTTTAAATAAAATACTCTTAATTTATCTTTAAATCAAAATGCAAGAAAAAAGGTCACAAGAATAGAGTAGTTTAAGTTAGTGTTAGTCATTCTATATATAATATTATACTGGGTTTGGTGAGGAAATTGAAATAGGAAATTATTCCTGATCTTGTGGAGTTTACAATATGTTCACTTATTATACAAATGGGAAAATAGTGAATATTGTCTTTATCAATGTTGGCTTTGTTAGGAGACACATACCACTAGTTTCAAACAAACTCCATAATTTGTAATTTATTAGAATTTTGATATTTAATTTTGAAATTCCAATGAGTGCTTTCATACTTAAATATGAAATATATGACATATATAGTTAATTTCTATCATAATGGCTGCATTACTCTTAAAAAAACATACATGAAACACCTTATGTTGACCATCTTATTACTCTAACTTGAATTTTTGTCTTTATTTTTTAAAATATCATTAACTACAAAGTGATGCCATTATATAGTTTTTGTCATTCTAACTTTTTGAAAGAAGTAATAAAGATACAGCCCAACAAAAGTAAAATTCTGCTGTGGAAATGGCTTATTCCTCTACTCTTTCCTCTTGATTTGTGGGTAGATTAGTTCATTCTAAATCTTCTCTCTCTCCTCTGACATTTCTCCAAGGTGTCTACATTGTAAAGAAGACTGGCTTTTCATTGGTCCCAAACAATCATGACATAATTTCTTACTGCCTTATCCAAACCATCTAAAAACACTGCAGTTAATTATCTTATATAGAAAGAGATAGAATGAAAACAAGTGACTGTTATACACACTCTGATTTTAACATGAAATTCCACTGCATTTTAGGTGAGTTTCATTGAACTAGAAACAGATGGCTACAGTAAATCAGGTTGTAGAGCAGTTTGCACTATGCAGTACAGGATTTGTAGCACGAATCTCACAAAGATAAGACATTGTTTTATAATCAGATTCATGGAAAGTCACTATTCATCCCTTATCTCATGAGGAAAGGGGATAACGTGAATTAAACAGTTGATTTAAAATATACATCTAGAGAAACACAATCACTAAATATTTGAATCGCTTAGTGGGCTGACAATCAGCAGGCCCGTTCTTCATGAGGAATGTAGCAAACAGGACACAGTTACTTTTCTAATAATGTGGATATACTAGTGTCATGCTATCTGGGGAGTAAAGAAAAGGCATTTGTCCCTGATCTTTTGAGAAGTAACGAGATACATCTTACCTCCCCTCTCAAAAACAGACTTCAAATGATTAGGCACAAAATGTCATAATAGGCATAATGAGTATTCGCTTTACAGAATTTCTTTAAGAATCCTATGTTATAGGGGCGCTTGGGTGGCTCAGTCGGGTAAGCGTCTGACTTCCGCTCAGGTCATGATCTCACGGTTGGTGAGTTCAAGCCCCGCGTCGGGCTCCGTGCTGACAGGGCACAGCCCACTTTGGATCCTCTGCCCCCCTCTCTCTGCGCCCACTTGCACACGTACTCTCTCTCTCTCTCAAAAATAAATACAAACTTTTTTTTTAAAGTCCTATGTTACAGAAACTTAACATTAATCTAGACCCCTTTTTAAGTATTCTTTACTTTCTGAGTTAACACCAAAAAAGACAAACCATATTTGTCAAGAATCTCGTATTTAAATGAGTACAAATATTAACAAAATTTACTTTAATTACCTTAACATGTTTTCAGCATTAAATGCAATTCATTATTTGAAACAATTTTCAACCACATGCTATTTTTGTAGCTTATTCACTAAATTTTACTTAATACATTTAGCCAAGTTGACAGAAAAGAAGTTCACAGCAGTGGCTTTCTTCATTGAGGGAAATTCACTTATTTCTCCCACAGGGATCTCACTAGAGGTTCAGCATTTACATTTCTCAGGAATCTTAATATTCTCAGTGTGGTCAAAATAATTGTTTTAGGCATTTAGTGCTTGAATAAATCAAGACTGGCCCAAATTATCTGAACACGTACAGAAGTCATGCCAAAACAGCACCATTCCATATTTTAGAATACATAGTTATCTATAGTATTTTCTCGTTCCTCCCACAAAATCTAAAAGCTTGGTTCAGCCTAAATTTTACACATTGGCTTAACTTAAACTGTCTGTGCAAATATGAAAATGTATACATTTTAACTAGACATATTTACAAATATTTCAATGAAATATTTTAGGGAGTGCTAATCAAAAAATAAATTATATAATGTGGTAGCTTATTATTAGAACTATAGAATATTCATAGGAAATCTGAAAGTAAATATCCTTTCTAATAACCAAGGACGTAGCCAATATTCAAAATTTCTGATGGTCATACAGCCATTGAAAGAGGCACCTCAACTGGTGAGCAGTATTATTAACAGCTTTATATTCTTTATTTATATCAAGTAAAATCCACATTGTTCATTACTATGATGTCAACTCTGGTGCCTGTATTACCCTCCTGAGCACACAGTTTGAGGCACTGCATGTTACAACTGATAACTCTTACTGAAAGAGGAAGAAGAGGTGGGGGCAGTTTTCAAGGGACCCTACCTCCCTTGATACAGAAACTGAAGGCATAGTGGAAGGCAAAGCTAAAAACTAGGCAGTAAGGGATGAGGACCATTCTCTTCCATGGGGTGACAGATGGGATGGTAGTGACGGGTGCACAGCCACATTTGGCAGTTATATGGGGAGGAAGCCCAAGAAAGTTGGGATCATAGGGAGGAAGGAGGTTTCCAGGCAGTTTCCCACAGAACTCAAGACACATTTTGGATTCATTGTTACTAGGTAGCCAGGTGGAACTAGAAATGTGGATTAACCTAGTTTAAGGAGACAGTGATAGAATGAACATACTTGTGCTTTCTCCTGTTCAGCTAAGGTCTCCCATTAGTATAAAAATATCCATGTGCCATTTGCTAGTGTGTCACTTTACACAGAAAATGAAGTATATAGAGCTAGATAGAATATTCCAAATGTGAGCCGATTCCCATGTAGTGCAGTAGGATTACCATATCCTTTTGTATTAATAAATACATTCAATTCTCTACACGTGGTCCTGGGTGCTTTCTGTATATAGATCCCTTCTGTAGTTCTGCAACCCATAAACCTCTGAGAAATGAAAGCTCTTTCATATGTGATGCAAACTTGTTTGCACAAAACCTGATTTGACTCATGAAGAGGTATTTTATGGTCTTTATTAATCCCATCCGATGTGAATATTGGCAGCTTTCACTACAAAAATGTCAAGCTGCCTTGTAACTCATTGGGAATATTTCAGTATAAATACTATTTCACTCTTCTGAAATTGGAAAAATTGTGAATTCTAAAACACTTCTGCGTCTGCAGGTTTTAGGTAGGTGATTATAGATCTGAACTCACCCCTTTAAAACTCTCAAAATTAAAACATGAAATAGGTACCACTTCTGCATTACATATATGTTGATGAATTGCTCAAGGTAATAGAGCTAATTAATAAACTTTCTAGAATGTAAAACACAGCAATCTGGTTTCAGAGTCCATTCTTCTCCTTCTGAAACTTTATGATCACCTGAAATGACCTTATATAACGGTCAATATCCAGTATGATAACATTCTGTTCAATGTACATCATTTAATGTGTATTTTCCTGGCCAGTGAAGTCTTTCATCTGCCCCAAGAATTTGCACTTCTTTTTTTTTTTTTATGTTTATTTTTTTTTATTTTGAGAGGGAGAGAGTGGAGGGAGGGCAAAGAGAGAGTGGAGGAGGGGCAGAAAGAGAAGGAGAGAGAACATCCCAAGCAGGCTCCACACTGTTAGCGCAGAGCCTGACACAGGGCCTCGATTCCACAGTGTGAGATCATGACTTGAGCCGAAATCAAGAGTGGAACACTTAACCGACTGAGCCATCTAGGCATCCCAAGATTTCGCACCTCTAATAGCCATTTTGTCCAAGGATTTGATTTCTTTAAGCCTTACTGGACATCCTAAAGAAATGTTCAGATGATGTAATAAGGAGTCCTTAATACTATGATTCTATTCTGGAAGCAATAAGTAAGACAAAGAAGGGCAAGGTGTTCTTGATTTGTTTGTTTGTTGCTGTTTTCCAAAACATCTCACTTAGCTATGTGGGAAAATAAAAGTAAGATATTGGAAAATCTCTTTCTCTTAAACCAACAAAGAAGAAAAATATTATGCATTCATTTTTAATTGGGAGGGATGTTATTATATTTTATTTAGTCTAAGTTGCTTTTTAGTCCAAATTTTGTAAAGCTCCAATTCTCCCTTACTAGAGGTAAATTCTTAACACCACCGACATCATAGAAAAAAAAATAATTTCATCTCAAGTCACATATTATATTATACATATGTACACATATATGTGTGAATATATCTGCATATATTCATATGTATTATCTTAGTGCTGCCACAAAAATATCATGGTGTATATAACAGCACGATAATTACATAGTAAGCACTTAATCTTTTCAAGAGCTAAATGAAGTATATAACTCCCTATGGAATATAACTCAATAATGCATTAGTTTTACATGTATTTCTATTAACTATTCTATTTTTTTCTTTCCAATTATTAAGCTTCTCTTTCAGCATAACTTCAGGCTACAAATACTCTTTTGTCTATTGCCTTTAGTAGATAATTTATATTCTTGTGATTTGTTACATTTGCATGTTATGCATTTATAGTTACATTACCCACTAAAAAAAGATTAGACTGTTGGAGAAGTTAACAAGGTTATGAAACTAGTGCATTGATTAAGAGGTGTATTCATTTATTCAAGAATTATTTATCAATTTTTCTATCATTTGCTATGTCCACTGTCATCACTAGGAATAAACTAAGAAATTAATACAAAATGTCCCCTCCCCTCACACAGCTAATGGTCATTTCCCTATTCCATCAAAGACACCTAAATAATACAGAACTTCTTAATAATTTCTGTCTTTTTCTTCCTAAAATAAATTTCTCATTCTTAATCCTCTGAGGTCTCTTTGATAGACATATTCATATTGGCTTGTTATAAGAATTCCTATTCTTTTAAAGTGGACACCAAACTGTCTTGATTATTACAGCTTTGTAATATACCTTGAAATCCAGAATCATGATGCCCCAGTTTTGTTTTTCTTTTTCAGGATTGCTTTGGCTATTTGGGGTCTTTTGTGGTTCCATACAAATTTTAGGATTGTTTGTTCTAGCTCTGCAAAAAATGCTGGTGGCATTAAATGTGTAGATTGTTTGGGTAGTATAGACATTTTAACAATGTTTGTTCTTCCAATCCATGTGCATGGAATGTTTTTCCATTTCTTTGTGTCCTTTTCAATTTATTTCATACATGTTGTATAGCTTTCACAGTATACATCTTTTACCTCTTTAGTTAGGTTGATTTCTAAGGATCTTATTGTTTTGGTGCAATTGCAAAAAGGATTGATTCCTTGATTTCTTTTTCTGCTGCTTCATTATTGGTATATAAAAATGCAAAAGATTTCTGTGCATTGATTTTATATCCTGTGGCTTTGCTGAATTCCTGTATTCTAGTAATTTTTTGGTGGAAGTCTTTCAGGTTGTCTACATAGAGTATCAGCTTGTCTGCAAACATTGAAATTTTGACTCCTTTTTGCCGGTTTGCATGCCTTTTATTTCCTTTTATTGTCTGACTGCTGAGGCTGAGCAGAGAAAGGGGAACCCTCTTGCACTGTTGGTTGGAATGCAAATTGGTGCCGCCACTCTGGAAGGCAGTATGGAGGCTCCTCAAAAAACTAAAAATAGAACTACCCTACAATCCAGCAATTGTTCTATTAGGTATTTACCCAAAGGACACAGAAATACAAATTCTGAGGGGTACATGCACTCCAATGTTTATAGCAACATTATCAACAATATAGCCAAACTAAAGGGGTGCCTGGGTGGCTCAGTCTGTTAAGCATCTAACTTTTGGTTTTGGCTCAGGTTGTAAGTCTGAGCCCCAAACTGGACTCAGCGCTGTGCATGGGGGCCTGCTTAAGATTCTTTCTCTTACTCTCTCTCTGCCCTCCCCCCTTGCACGGACACATGTGTGCTCTCTCTCTTTCTCAAAATAAATAAATAAACTTAAGGAAAAAAAAAAAAACAATAGCCAAACAGTGAAATGAGCCCAAATGTCCATTGACTGATGAATGGACAAAGATGATGTGGCATATATATGTATATAATCATTCTATCTATCTATCTATCTATCTATCATCTATATGTATATGTACGATCATGGAATTTTACTCAGCCATCAAAAAACAATTAAATCTTGCCATTTGTAATAATGTGGATAGAAATAGAGTGTATTATGCTAAGTGAAATAAGGCAATCAGAGAAAGACAAATACAGCATATGATTTCATTCATATGTGGAATTTATTTTTGGGACAGAGAGAGACAGAGCATGAACGGGGGAGGGGCAGAGAGAGAGGGAGACACAGAATCGGAAACAGGCTCCAGGCTCTGAGCCATCAGCCCAGAGCCCGATGCGGGGCTCGAACTCACGGAGCGCGAGATCGTGACCTGGCTGAAGTCGGACGCTTAACCGACTGCGCCACCCAGGCGCCCCTCATATGTGGAATTTAAGAAACAAAACAGATGAACATATGGGGGTGGGGGGGAGAGGAGAGAGGGAAATAAATTGCAAGAGACTCTTGACAATAGAGAAAAAATTGAGGGTTGATGGAGGGAGGTGGATAGGAGATGGGCTAGATGGGTGATGAGTATTAATGAGGGCACTTGTGATGAGCACTGGGTGTTGTATGTAAGTGATGTATCAGTGAATTCTACTCCTGAAACCAATAATGCACTGTAAGTTAACTAACTTAAAATTAAATTTTAAAAAATACACCCTGTTGGAAGAGGCTGAAAAATATTCTTGTGACACCTATTCTTTTTTCAGTTTTGTCAATATTTGCTATGTATATGAAGTGATATTGGGTAAATTCATCTTTTAAACTATTTTGTTTTTCTGAAGAATTAATCATTTTATAATTATGATCTCCCTCTTTATCTTCAGCAATGTATTTTGGTTTGAATTTCATTTTGTCTAATATTACAATAAACACACTTGCCTTCTTATGATTAATGTATGCCTAATGTATTTTTCCAACATTTTATTTCTTTGTTTTTCTTTGCCATATTTTTTATTTTTTAACAAATACCATTGATAATTTTAGTTTCAATTTAGTGTTTGCAATTTTAGGCAACTCTTGGCATTATACCACATTCCATTTTATCAATCATTAGTTATCAGTTCATTAATTCCTTCCTCAGATATGATAGTGTTTCTGTCACCATAGTCTCCTTCATTGGGTTCTTTTAAGTTTTTAATTCCAATTAGTTAACATACAGTATTGTATTAGTTTCAGGTGCACAACATAGTAATTTACCACTTCCATACATCAGCCAGTGCTCTTTAACAAGTACACTCTTTAATATCATCATCTATTTAACCCATCCCCACACCTACCTACCCTCTTGTAACCATCAGTTTGTTCTCTATACTTAAGAGTGTTTCTTGATTTGCTTCTCTCCCTCTCTTTTCCACTTTGCTTGTTTGTTTTGTTTCTTAAATTCCACATATGAGTGAAATTATATGGTATTTGTCTTTCTCTGACTTACTTTGCTTAGTATAATACACTTTAATGTCATCCACGTTGTTGCAAATAGCAAGATTTCACTTTTTATGGCTGAGTAATATTCCATTTTACATATTTATGTGTGCACATATACACACACACGTACCACCTCTTTTTTATTCATTCATAAGGCAATGAACATTTGAGCTCTTTCCATAATTTGCCCATTGGAGATAAAGCTGTATAAATATTGAGGTGCAAGTATCCCTTCAAATTAGTTTTTTTTTTGAATTAGTATTTTTATATTCTTTGGATAAATATCTAGTAGTGTAACTGAAGGATCTTAGTTTAGTTCTATTTTTAACTTTTTGTGGAACTTCCGTACTGTTTTCCAGAGTGGCTGCATCAGTTTGCATTCCCACCAACAATGCAAGGGGGCTCCCCTTTCTCCACATCACTATGTCGTACAACTGACGCTAATGATGTGTCAACTATACTCAAATAAAAAACAAAATAAATTAATTAAGTGCTAGGCTTATTAAATCAACAGGCAATATTATGAGAAGATATTGTACTCCCAATTCCTCAATTTATTCATTAAAGACATCACAGTATATCTAGCTTTTGTGTTTCCCCTCATTGTGAAAATATAGATGTGATACTCTCTGTACCTGTTTACATGCTGCTGAAGTTGAAGTTATTGGATAATATGATAGCTCAAGTCATTATCCATGTCTCAGGATAAAAAAAAAAACAAAAAAACAAATATTACATTTTAATCATACCCTGTCTTATTTGTTGCCGTTGGCATTGTAAACTATTCAGTATATTACCACTTATTAGCACCTCCTATGCAACATACTAAGCAGAAAAATAAAAATATAAATTATTTTATCTTCCTAAAAAGTGCACAAACCAGAAGGGACTAGTAAGTAAGTAAACACCATTAACATAATATGATATGCTAAGATAGAGATACAAATAAATTACATTAAGAAAAATTCCACATGGAATCTCCTAGGAAGCTTTTCAAAATCCAAGAAGCAAATATTCCTATTTCTACTTCTAACATTTCTTAGCAAAGTTGTTTGAATACGGTAGGAGAGGAGAAGCCAAATTGTAGTATAAATGCCTTAAGATTTGCTATTCTGGAGATATGCTGTGGGTTACTTCACTTTACTGTTCATATAACTTTCATTATTTTCAAAATCTCTTTTCTCTCTATCCTATTTCTTGTTCTTGCCCTATTTACTTTTCTCCTCTTTTCCTTTGTCTTTGCTTTTCAAATATGGCAAAGGCAGTCGCTTTTTTTTTCCTCAGTGATAGAAATCTTGTTGACCCTTGAACAAGAACATTAAGTTATTCCAACAAACTTTGAATTGGGCAAATAATTTTACCATTTTTATTATTATTTTTTACTTGTTTTACAATTGTGTAATGTAGTCAAAAGAAAATTAAATTCTGACTTTTGAAAACATTTTTTCTCAAGTGTATAAACAGATAAGAAATCACCACAGGACCCAATTAAATATTGCAATTAGTTATTGCAATAAAAGGCTTCCAGGCTCCACTATTGCAATAAGAACCTTAACAAATGTGTAGTTTAATAAATATTTGCATAAGTAAAGTTCCAGAAATTTTTTTAGAAGAGTGGCCCAAAATAACTAATAAAATCATCATCATATTTTTTTGGAGGGGGAACAGTAGAAAATGAATAGATTTACTATTTTATGAAAGTTAATGCTGGGTTTTTAGGATTTTTTTAGCCTATTAGGGAATAAATTATGCAAATTCAGAACTTAGAGCAATATCTACCAGGTAGCAGTAAATGTTTTAAATAATAAATCGGTCTATACTGATTTTTACCAACTTCATACCAAAAAATAATTTAATGTAAAAATTTTTTTTCTGTTACAAAAATATTTACTTTATATAGTTACATCTTTTAAATTTTCTATAGTTCCTAGCATGAGTCTAAACTGATAGTAGGATTACATTTAAAGAAAAAACATTTAGAGATTATCCTACACTATTCCCTCATACTACTGTGATGGAAAATTAGGACAATGGAACACAAAAATATTATCCATGACTTTTATTAGAGGGAAAACAAGAATGAACACATACTGCTACTGACTTATTTATTTATTGTATTATTTTAATTTTGTTTTTATTTTGTACATATATTATTAACATTATATTGGGTATTATTAGCTCATTTTTCAAATATTAGTTGACCATATATGTGTAGGTTTGCTTCTGGGCTTTTTCTCCTTGTCCATTGGTATATGAGTCTGTTTTTATGTCAGTGAGAAACTGTTTTGGTTACTATAGTTTTTATATTTTGAAATCAAGAATTATGATACAGGTTTGTTCTTCTATCTCATTATTGCTTTAGTTATTCAGACACTTTATGGTTCCATACAAATTATAAGATTTTTTTTCTATTTCTGTAGAAAAATGCCATTAGAATTTTCTTATTTTGCATTGAATTTATAGGTAGCTTTGGGTAATATGGATATTTCAGCAATATTAATTCTTTCAACCCATGGATACGGAATAGCTTTCCATTTATTTGTCTCTTCTTCAATTTATTTTATCATTGCCATAGTTTTCACTGTATGGGTCTTTCACCTCGGTTAAATTTATTCCTAAGTATTTTATTGTTTTTAATGTTATTGTGAGTGGGATTGTTTTCCTTATTTTTTTCAGATATTTTGTTGTTAGTATATAAAAATGCAACTGACTTTGTATGTTCATTTTATATCCTTCAACTTCACTGAGTTCATTACTTCTAAGAAATTTTGATGGAGTCTATAGGGTTTTGTCTATATATACTATCATCTGCAAACAATTTCACTTCTTCCTTTACAATTTGGATGCTTGCCCTTCCTTTCTTCTTCCCTTCCCTTCCCTTCCCTTCCCTTCCCTTCCCTTCCCTCCCTTTCCTTCCTTCCTTCCTTCCTCTCCTCCTCCTTCTTCTTCCTCTTCTTCTTCTTCCTCCTTCTCCACCTCGTCCTGCTCTTCTTCTTCTTCTTCTTCTTCTCCTCCTCCTTTTTCTGCTGCTGCTTCTGCTTTTTCTTCCCTTTCTCCTCCTCCTCTTTCTTCTCCTTTTTCTTTTTCTTCTTTTTATCCTCCTCCCTCTTCTTCCTCTTCTGCTTCTTCTGCTTCTGCTTCTTCTTCCTCCTCTTCCTCCTATTCTTCTGGTTCTTGTTTTTTTTTATTTGTCTTGTATGTTTTGGTTTTGGTTTTGGTTTTTGGGTTTTGTTTTTGTTTTTGTTTTGTTTTGTTTTGTTTTTATGATTGCTCTGGCAAGGACATCCAGTGCTATGTTGAATAGGAGTGGTGAGACTGGATATCTTAGTCCTGCTCTTGATGTTAGAGAAAAAAATGAGCCTTTTAGTATTGAGTGTAATGTTAGCTGTAGGTTGGTCATACATGGTCTTAATTATGTTGAGGTACATTCCTTATATACCCGATTCGTTCAACATTTTTATCATGAAAAAATGTTCAATTTTGTCAAATGCTTTTTCTACATTTACTGAGATAATCATATGATTTCATCTACCATTCATTAATGTGATGTATTACTTTTATTGATTTGCCTATGTTGAGCCATTCTTGCATCACTGAGCTATATCCTGCTAGATAATGGTGTCTGATCCTTTTTTATGTGCTGTTGAATTTAGTTTGCTAATATACAATTAAGAATTTTGTGAATTTTCTAGCTTCCCACTTGATATTGGTTTCTCATTTTATATCTTGTGGTTAAACAAGATATTTGATATAATTTCTATCTTCTGTAATTCATTGAGACAGGTTTTGTTGCTTTTCATATGATCCATCTTAAAAAATATATCATGTACACTTAAGAAGAATGCATATTCTCATGCTTTTAGACAAAATTCTCTGTGTTAGGTCTGTATATGTGTGCTTGTTTGTTTGTTTGTTTGTTTACGTTTATTTATTTTGAGAGACAGAGGGAGCACAAGAGGGGAGGAGTAGACACAGGGAGAGACAGAACCTCAAACAGGCTCCACACTGTCAGCACAGAGCCCAATGTAGGATTCTATCCCACAGTCCACCAGATTGTGACGTGAGCCAAAATCAAGAATCCGACCCTCAATTGACTGAGCCACCCAGGCACCCCTGTTTGGTTAATTTAATATTATTCAAGTCCACTATTTCCTTATTGATTCTCTGTCTGGATGATCTATTCATTTTTGAAAGTTGGGCAATAAAGTCCTCAACTGTTATTCTATTGTTGTTTATTTTTTCTTTCAGTTCTGTTAGTATTTGCTTTATATATTTAGGTGGTTTGATGTTGGGGTACATGCACATATTTACAATTATATCTTCTTGATGAAGAGCTCCCTGGTCTGGCAGGGCTGGTGGCTGTGTTTCATAGTCAAGTGGGCCACTGACTGGATTCTGCAATTACCTCCAGTCAGGCAAGGTCACAGGCTCTCTTTCCTTGTAGGGTAGTACCACTGGTTGTATTAACTATTTGGCAGGGTTGCAGACTGTGATATTTGTGTAATCACTCCTGGTTGGGTGGGCTGAACTCCCTGACCAATGTTTCTACTGACCTGACTCTGTTCAAGAGGGGCTTCACACTGTGCCTTATGATTAGGCTACACTTTAGGATGTGTCCCAGAGTTTGGTGGCTATACTACACTTTGGGGTAAAGTCACTGGTCTTTTCTGTAAAGTTTATTATCAGTTATGCTGCTTGACATTGTGATATAGAAGCATAGGTCCAAGTTTCTATTCTGACTTTAATTCATGAACACACACATATTTTTTTTATTAAAAAAGAAGAATTTGTGCCAAAACATTATCTAGCAATTCTTTTTTTTAAGTAGTCTCTTCACCCAAAATGTGTCTCAATTTCACAATCCCGAGATCAAGAGTCACAAGCTCTACCGACTAAGCCAGCCAGGCACCCTGATTAATTCTTATGATTAGGAAACTATAAATTCATTGCAAAGATTAGTACCTCCCTTAAAATAAATATGGATTTAAAAACAATAAACACATTTTAATTTTATCCTGTGCCTTTAAACTTAATTTTTTTTAGACTAGTGTGTAAGAAGTAAACATTATAATAGCTGTATTTCAAAAATCACCTCTTCCAAGGAGTGTATATTCTTCCTTAGCTTTTGTTCATAGACAAGCAATGTCTCCACTGTTAATAAAGAATTTCAGGTGTGTCTGGGTGGCTCCGTTGGTTAAGCATCCAACTTTGGCTTAGGTCATGGTCTCATGGTTCGTGGGTTCCAGCCCCACATCGGGCTCTGTGCTAACAGCTCAGAGACTAGAGCCTGCTTCCTTCCGATTCTGTGTCTCCCTCTCTCTGCCTCTCCACCACTAGACTCTCTCTCTCAAAAATAATAAACATTAAAAAAATAAAGAATTTCAAAAGTATATTGGTTTTATGAAAAATTGTAGATACAGAAAACTATGATTTTTATTTTATTAAATCCCATTTAGGTTTTTCAGAAATGCCATATGCACAAAAAAATAATAATACAGGAAAGACCATCCAAAGTCCTCTAAGTATATATCTCTTCCAATAATTTTACAGCCACTACTCAGTGACACAAGTTGTCATTCATCGTATTCAATATATTCAGTTTCTTCTGATGCAAATGTCCTTATAGCATTCACAGAAACAAAGATGAAGTCCTCATTGACAAAATGCAATAATAAATCCCATCTTATTTTTGTAGCACTTTAGAATTTACTATTTGATTTGATATATGTTACACCATTTGATAAGAAATTTCCTGTTTTTAAGGCAAATTGATTCTCTTTCCTTCTCTCCCTCCATCTCTCTCTGTCAATCTCCCTCTCTCTCTCTCCCTTTCTTTTTCACCCTTCTTTTCTTCCCCCCTGCATCAAATTTATATATGTGAAGTTTGTGCCTATGAATTTCAGATGAAAAATTCCCAGAACTATTCTTTAATACCATGCAGAACATTCTTTAAAGTTGAATAAATACACTTGCATGGCATTGGAATACAAATGACTGATATTTCTGATACTTTGCCAATATGTTAGAGTGTAATATTTATTGAAAGCTACCTTCTTCTAACCTAACCTTGTAAGCTCAATAACTAAAATGGAAATGGAAGTGGAATGATTAAGCCAATTCTGGTGTTCATGGCAATGTAGGAAACTCCCTCAATTTCCTATGTATTTATGTAAATATAGCTTACTTTGTCTTGTGGGCCTTACCATAAAAACAACTTTTGACAGTTGTTTGTGTGCAATGACATTTTTGTCTTGTTTAAAAATAATCAGAATTTTTATATTAGTATTTTCTGTAAGTACAATTTTATCTCTCTTTTTTTAAGTTTATTTATTATTTATTTTTGAGAGACAGAGAGCAAGAGCAAGGGAGGGTCCCAGAGAAAGAGAGAGAGAGAGAGAGAGAGAGAGAGAGGGAGAGAGAGAGAGAGAGAGAAAGAGAGAGAGAGAGAGAGAGAGAGAGAGAGATTGAGAATCACAGGCAGGCTCCGTGCTATCAGCACAGAGCCCGGCACGGGGCTCAAACCCATGAACCATGAGATCATGACCTGAGCAGAAATCAAGAGTCTAATGTTGAACCAACTGAGCCAGCCAGGTATCCCAAATTGTCTCTCTTTTTTCATAAAAATATATCATATAAACTACTAAAAAAATTACTATGTAACTTTCTGTCTAATGTAGCTCCTTAAATTTTTCAGTCTTGTAGAACTTGACAGAGAAACAATGAAGAATCTGTTCTGCTTGGTAGGAAAATGTTGATTTATTTTCATTGAAGTTCATTCATCTCACAGAGTTAACTCTTCCTTAATATGTTTGTATGTTACAAAAAGGCTGATAACTCCACTTACAAACAGATATACTTTATGAGTGCATACTTAAGTCTAAACTGACAACCAACAGTCTATATTTTGTTGAACTTTTTCAGAGACCTTGCCATATTTGAGATCTTTTTCTCTACTGAACTCAGTTTCTAATCTAGATCTTTTGTAACAGACTCCTATCTGACTTCATATATGAGCTTGATACATCCACAATTACCATTAGTAAGTCAACTTTGTCAGCAAGTTACTCTAAAAACAAAAAAGCTTTACTTACATTAATCCATTGCTCAAAAAATTGTGATGGGTTCATATCAGACATATCTTCCCTATAAGTCAAACTCATGGAATCCAAGACCCCCTACAGTCAGGCTCCAACTAATCTTCTAACACTTACTCCATCACACTCCATTAGACAAACCCCCAGGTCACCCTGCTTTCTCAAAAAACAGACATTCCAGATACAATTTTTGTGATTCTTTTATATTTCTAACCATATCAAATTTTTATAAAACCTATCAGGACATTTTGCACGAATATCCACAGGAAAAATATAAAACAATTGTGCAGAAAAAATGAAGATTTTTTGCCTTTATGGGTCATTTCTCTTATGGATATGAGCTAGCTACTCAATAATGCTTGCCTACTACCAATGATATTAGCATATTTACTAGACAGATTACGTATGAGAGAAAGTATTTGATATCCTTATTATCTGCCCCAGATAATGGGATCAATCCGCACTCAACAATACACAGTCTGAGCTCAGAGTCTTTACTATAATTGGAAAATACGTGGGCTGCTTGCCAAAAACTTAGGAGCCTCTGACTATATGATGTGATTTAATGAGTATTTAATCCCACATCTTACCACTGAAGAGCTTCAAATTCCCTTGATTAGTACACATTTATTGTGAGCTGGAATTTTAGTTTTCCTATTTATCTGTTCCCAAATCTTGCATAGTATTTGTCATATAGCACTTAGCCAACACATATTTGTTAATAAAATTCTCCTAAGGTGTTTTTAATCTGCATATGCATTTCAATTAGATTTAGTCATTATTGCCTACATTGGTAAAACTTGAAACTAATATATCCTCCCTGGCCAAGGGTACTGGGAAAGAGGGTAGCTAATTCGTGAATGTTAGAAGAGGGACAGGTCTACATTATGGAAATTTCTAGGAGGTCGTATATTGGGGTGGAGGAACCTTAAAGCAAAGCGAGGGAGGCTGAGAACAAAATGAGTAGCCTTGATTCAGTGGGAAGATGCTGGGTTCCTATTTTGAAGATGGAGAGTAAAAGGGGAAAACTGAAATTAGAATTGTGCTATGGACTGAATTGCATCCATTCAAAACCCATATGTTGAAGCTCTAACCCCTAGTATGACTATATTTGGAGACAGGGCCTTTATAGAAGTAATTAAGGTTAAAAGAGGCCCTAAGGGTAGGGTTCTGATCCAATAGCATTAGTTAAATTGTCTCTCCTTAAAAGGAGAGACAACAGAGACTTTCTATCTCTCTGCTGAGTGAGGACTCAGTGAGAAGGCAGCCTCCTGCAGGCCTATTAGAGGGCACGCTCTAAAACCCAAACATGCTGGCATCCAACTCTTGGAATTACAGCCTCCAGATTGTGTGAAAATAAATTTCTGACGTCAAAGCCACCTTGTCTATATTTTGTTATGGCAGCCAGAGTCGTCTAACACAAAGTGTAAACAAAGCCAGAGGTTTACGATGAAACATAGCAGATTAAATTCATTTATTTACCTCAAATGTCTTCCAAAATGGAAACATTCACACACATGTGCGCACGCACACACACACACGCACAAGAAATATCAAAACCTGTGGCAGGAAAGCCCAAGTGCTGGCTGCATTTCCAAAGCTATGCCCCAGAGAACAAGGAGAGAAAGCACCCTGACATGGAGAGAACTAAGAGAAACCTCACCACGGCTGTTGTAGGCAGGCGTGTGTACAGGGGAGGACATATGTGAACGGAAGGCAGCCCTGCCTCCTTGTGAGAAAATAAAAATAGGAAAGGGGTTGCTGGAATTTGGTTTCTGCTTCCTCCCACTCTGCGTGGGACCAGCAATGCCAGAATCCATACCAGCAGTGACTCAGGTCTCTGGGCCAGTTTTTTCTGGAGTAAGATCACAGCCACACAAAACCATGGATGGATGGGGAGCTGAGAAAAGCGGGTGTTGGGGATCTAACATGCCTTGGACACGGGCTGTACCACCTCTGTCTTCTACACACCTCCAAGGCTGGTAAGCCAGAGTGAGGAGGGCATCCTTTTCATTCTGTGTCTCTTTGCTTAGCTTGGGAGAACGCCTTGATCTGAGGAGTTGCTAAGAAATTATTATCTCTGGTTCTCTGGTGTTTCTGTGCTTCAGCCTATTCAGCACAAACTTGGATCAGTCGGGGTTCAAGTAGGAAAGGTCAGCAGTTGTTATGGCACAGGAGAACAAGGGAATTGTTTTAGGAAAGTTACCCAGAACCGTTGTGGAAAGAGCCGGGAAGTGAAGATCTGAAAGGAAGAACTGGAGGGTCAAAGTTACTGAGTCAGTCATTCTGAAGGGGGGCTGCAAAGGAGGAACATAGTTCAGAAGCATATTGGGCGTATGTTGTTACTGAGGATCCTCAGCCAAGTGTCCAGCGATAGGCCTAGAGCTGTTGTTGCTCAGCAGAAGCAACGTGTTGGTAGAAGATCTGAGAACAGAGCTGGGGAGAGCAAGGGCAAGCTAGACCCCTGGTGACCTCATGCGTGTCTCTCACGTCTATCTGTAAGGATGTCCAGAGAGTGATGGTGGCTCCTTCACTCCCACCTTCCAAATCTTGCATAAATTCCTCTTTTGACCAACTCTAATCTAGAATCAAAGAGAGCAGAAGGTTCAGGGAAATGCAAGTTTGACTTAGCCAAATGGACAGAATACAAACCACTATGCTGCTCTTTGAGATCGCTGGACTTGGCACAGGTTAGGACCTTGCCTGACTGAATACTAAATAAGCATACAAGCTCATAAGTTGGTAAAATCTTACAAGTCAAAATAACCAGGCATTTGCAGAGCACAACTATTTCAAATGAGAGACAACATACTATGTTTGATTGCATATAAAGTATAAATATTGGATTAGAGGGACTAATAATTCAAAAATAAGCCAAATAAACATGAAAAAAGGGGCAAGAAAGATATCAGCAATACGAAACTAGAAAAAAAGAAAACGGAAAAAAAAGGACAAGCATACCATTAGACTGAAAAATGTAATGATTGAATCAAAGAAGACATTTGTTAGATAAATAGTGGAGAAGAAGAAAAAAAGAATATACAATGGAAAGATATGCCTGAAGAATAAATTTGTGTATCAAAGGGAAATTTGAAATGATGCATTGCTGAAGTATTTGTTGAAGCAGGGATACAGTGTGTTTTAATATGAAAGAGAACCTGACAAAATGTGCTGGCTGTCCCAGACTTCTCCATAATTTATCCGTATCTCACCATTACCTGTGTCCTTATAAATTATTAGCAAAATTTGATTTCTGACTTGTGGGTCTCATTTAGCAATCCTATACTTTATAGTATTTTGTGATCAGCCTTTTTATTCTTCTCTGACTTAAATATATACATATATTTACCATATACATATGTATTATAAGAAATATACAAGTTTGGATGTGCATACATATGTACAACTGACCCTTGAATAATATGGAGGTTAGGGTTGCTGACCCTTCATCTGCACAGTTGAAGATTCAAGTATAACTTTTGACTCCCCCAAAACTTCTTAATTGATAGCCTCCTGTCGACTAGAAGGAGATAGATGATAGAAACTGATGATAGAAACGATCGATTAACACATATTTTTAAATGTTATTTGTATTATATACTGTGTAACAATAAAGTAAGCTAAAGAAGAGAAAATGTTATTAAGAAAAATCTTAAGGAAGAAAAAATACATTTATAACACTGCACTGTGTTGATTGAAAAAAAATTCACCTAGAAGTGGACCCATGAATTTCAAACATATGTTATTATTATTCCCTTTAATGCAGACTATGTAACTATCAAAAAGTAGCATTATGCCTACAACTTAAAAATCTTGAGATATTAAGTGAGAAAAGCAACTTACAAACCAATATATTTAGTACATAGCAAATTTTGAAAAAAAAATCTATATGTGAATATTCTTATGCATGTGAGTATTCTTATACATTTTATATATTCATTAAAAATGTCTGGAAGTGCAAACATTTTACTGTTATGAATCATGGGTTTGGGAGGAGGAAAAACAGCTCTTTATTTTTATTTTAAATAATTTCAGATTATTTTAATTATTTACTTATAACTATATGCAAACAAACAAGGCAGAACAAATAAAACCTTCTAAATTGAGGGTCAGAATTTCAAGTTTTACCTGTCTCATATAGCTAAAATCTCTGTGATTTTATTTATTTTTATTTTTTTATGTTTATTTGTTTTTGTGAGAAGGGCACGGGCAGGAAGAGAGGGAGACACAAAATTTGAAGCAGGCTCCAGGCTCTGAGCTCCAAGCTATCACCACAGAGCCTGATGGCAGGGCTCGAACTCACAAATTGTGAAATCATGAACTGAGTCGAAGTCTGGAGCTCAACCGACTGAGCCCCCAGGGGCCCGTCTGTGTGATTTTAAGCAAGGTGATGTTACTTCTTGTAATTCTTGCCTTGAAAGTTTTTCAAGGGTTAATATATGTGTACTTTGCAAATAAAAAGGCAATTCGCCAGAAATGCTCATTTCTTTACAAAGTAAAAAGAGAAGGAGGAGGAGGAATAACTCCTTTCTCTAGGATATTTTTGCTTAAAGCCCTTGAGGGAGTTAGAATCATTCCAAAAAGCAGATTTTAAATAAAAGCAAATTAGTACAGTGCTAAAGCTATAGCTTTACTCGCCACCCACTATCAAGTGTTATTTGTGGAATTCTATTGTATAAAGATTAACAAGGGAGAATACAGATGGGCAGAGCTGCAATTTTATATAGATACGAAAAATGAAAAATACCTGTGAATCCCAAGTTGACTGAACTTCATTCAAGATTATTTTACACTTGGGCAGAACCGAGTGGATCAGGGGGACAGTCAGTCCATGGAGACTCTTCCCTATTGTTACCTCTCTGTAAAGCACTTCTGTCATCAATTCCATGCTTAGAAATAGTCCCTGCCAGTGGAAATTAGGAAAGTAATTTTAACAGTGGAAATCAGCAAGTAAAACTCATCAATCAGTAGTCTTAAAAGAGAGAAATATAATCATGGCAGAAAAAAATGGGAGTCAGACCCCTGAGGGCAGTAGGAGTTTGGTATAAAGATACATATGATGACTTTGCAATAAGGACGTCGTGCAAAACAATTCTAGATTGGCTGTCCTTGTCAACTCAGAGATGTCCCTAGCCTGTGGTCTTATAATAAGATCTCATTTACAACATAAAGATATTCAAATCATGGTGACTGATAAACAAGAAATCCACTGTAAGACTAGAGGTCTTTTCTGAAGTACTCCTGAGGATATTTACTTTGGCCCCTTAAACAGTTTGCTTTGCTGTACCAAGAAAGCAGAAATTCTTATGTGACCACTTGCGCCAAATTTTGTAAATGCTGGCCTCTGGAAAGTCCACTGTTTAAGCTGCATCCACAGCAGCCACGGTGCCATCTGTCACATGGAAGTCAGCATATGCTGCTGGACCTGAATAAAATAAATCTACGGCTGGCCCCAGCTCCTGTGGTCCCTTGGTATACAGCTTTCTCCAACACCGATGCACATTTCTGCTGATTGACCCAGGTGGCTTCTTCCTCACCAAAGAGTGGATAAACCTTCAGTGTTGAGCCCAATCTATGAAAAACCAGAGCAAAGGCTCAAGGCCAGAAAAAAAAAAAAAAAAAAAAAAAGTAAGTCAGAGGGAATAACTCTTAGGATTTCCACATAGCCATTTTCCCAAAGGCAGAGGAACAGCGAGCAGGTGCAGGGAGAACAGGGAATGAGGAGAAGACTTGGACTGCATGTCCAGAATCTATTGTCTTCCCCAATCCCCTGTAATTTCTTTACATCCAAAATGTCAGGAAGAATTTATCTGACTTTTGCCAGTGGGTCTAGAACTCAGATGTGTTTCAAAGTGGAGCTGGATGTTATCTTCCCAAGAATCACTGCTTTTCCTGAAAATTAATTAAAACACGGCCTTGCTGCAACTGCAGACACCATTGCCAAAAAGAAAAAAAGTATTCTATGGGCCCACTGTTTCCCTTGCTGATCTGATGCCTCTCTCACCACCAAACCTGCTGTAAATTTCGCATCCTTCAGAATAAGAAGGGAGGAAAGAAACAGCCTCTCCCTTCCAGTATCAAGTTACTTTTTTGTGTGGCTTCAGGAAAATGATCCCCAAAATTGATTCACAGTAGGAGTTTACATACATTAAAACAAAACAAAACAAAACAAAACAAAACAAAAACCCTGCACCCAACACATTACAGGGGATTTTTCACAAAGGGACTCAATAGATCATTGCAAAAATGTCAGGAAAATTTACTATCGTGCTTAAGGGCCAGAATCCCTGGTTTATATCTTAGCTCATCATCTATTTATTAGCTGTGTAAACCTGGGTAAGATCCTTGCCTTCTCTGTGTCTTGTATCTTAATCTGAGAGCAAAAGGAGTGTTCACAGTATAACACAGGCTGTAGTGAAGATGAAATAAATTAGTCAATTAAAGATGTAAAAAAACCAACACCTGCAAACAGTGAATGTTCTATGAATAGTTTTCTCACTCTGGGATAGGTTTATTTCACAAGTTTGTCATGTTCAATTTTATCTATGGACACCTTGTAATAGTAGCCACCATAAGCATATCATATCACAAGGGGTGACAAAAGAGGGAGAAAGTAGACAGGTTATGCAGAAGAGAAAAGAAAATGTAGACAAAAACTTGACACTATTCTTGAGACGGTATTACCAAAATCTGGCACCTCTGGGTCACAAAAAGCATTTTCCCCAAAAAACAGATTACAAGTTCTCCATCCCTTCAATCACAGTAGTTACATTGTGGCATTTTAAAACTAGGACTGTTGCACAGTAAAAGAATAAAATGTTACAATCTTATGTGTGTTTTGGTTGGATGGGTGGGTGGTAGTTATTGTAGCTTTTCTGAGAAAACTGATAGAGACACAAATGCATTCAGTAGCTCAAGTCTTGCTGAAGGACCATTCTGCCCACTAAAGATCTCCAAAAATAACTCTCTAGCAGAAGACTTTCAGAGAATTTTTCCTTTTTCTTTGTATCAGGCAACTCTTCCCAATTATCCTTTTGTGCTGTCATTTATAAACAGTGAATAGCTATGAAAGAAGAGCTTTTCAGCAAAGGAAAGCAGTGACATCCAACCCTTAGTTGCCACATTCTATTTTCTGACTTCCTTATTTGAGACAGTCATGAAACTGCCACGATTTAAACTATGAGAGTTTGGGGATTGTACTTCAATAGGTCTCAGGAAAAGTTTATGGATACTTTTATTCAATTCTTTCATTGAATGATAAAATGTTCTATCTTCATTGCACAAAATGTAAAATGCAGAAGAGTGGATGGAAGAATTAAGTCACCTGCAGTTTTATAACCAGATGTAATCACTTAAAAATTAGTGTGTTTGTGAGAAAGAGAGTTTATATTCATACTACACATTATGTTTAATGCAGTACAAC
This sequence comes from Lynx rufus, assembly GCF_022079265.1. Classification (NCBI taxonomy): domain Eukaryota; kingdom Metazoa; phylum Chordata; class Mammalia; order Carnivora; family Felidae; genus Lynx; species Lynx rufus. The sequence continues at coordinate 41,499,910 of NW_025814823.1, forward strand.
TAGGTTAAAATTAGATATGATAGATGATAGATATATAGATAGATAAACTAGAAGATTGGTAGATAGATGAGTAGATTGACAGAATGCATTATATGTGTATTATAAATGGGAAGAAAGAAATTGGGATCATTCTAAAAATCAGGTTAATGTTATCTATTTGGTTTTCCACATATCATGAGGAGTTTTCTACATATTTAGGCATGCTTTGAACATTAATAGCTACAAAAATGTTATATTAATATACCATCATTTACCTGAGCTGAATTAAATGACTTAATTTTTTAAACTATTTCTCTACTGTTGAATGTTAGGTTGTTCTATTATTTTTCAATCTTAATGTTTTGAAGAAATTTCTGGAGCATCAAACACAGTTTGATTCTTGATTGTTTATTTAGGATTTATTATTGAAAGTAAAAATATTGATCAGAGAGCCAAATTTCCCTCCAGAAAGCTTGAACCAATTTTCATTTTCCTCCACAAGGATATGAGAATACTTAAGTGTATTAATTACTAATTTTAGGGTTAGCCAGTTGGGAACAGGGGACATATCATCTTATTGTTTTTTTTTCTTAATTCGCATTTTAAAAATTATTGGTGAAGCTAAACATTTCTGTTTTAGTCATTTGCTCTCTTTTAAAAAATTGAATGCCATTATACTTTGGAAGAGTTCTTCAAGCTTTTTAGAAGAAAACAGGTTTGAAAATGTTTTTATTAATCAATTGTCTGTTAGTTTTATCTGTGATGACTTCTGAAATATCAGCGTTAAAAGACCAGGTAAAACATGACTCAAATAATTTCTGTGTGTCTGGGATATTCACCTGTATTTTCTGGTATTCGTATTATTCTGGTTTTATAAAAAGTGTTATTTAACTTATTTTAAACCTCTGGAATTTATTTGGGTATATGTTGTAAGCAAATAAACTAACAAAAACTCCCCAGATACCTACTATTTCCTGCAACTTTTTACGACTAACCCATCAGTACTGCTCAGATCACTGTTGGTTTTGAGGCTGCATTTTCTGCTCCATTTACGTATTTGCAGATTTTTACGCAAGCTGATTTTTTTACATTATTCTATTTTATACCATATTTTAACATTTCGTCGGGAAATCATATTTCCTTATTTTCCAAATTCATCTTTATTTTCACTGCCTTAACGACACTAGCCACCATCCATCTGACAGTTCCCTGCTCCTTCTACTACAATAATTACTGATTACTCTGAAGTTGAGAATTATTTTGACAAGTTCCAACAACAACAAAAAACCCGTGGAGAAGTGATATATATGTTTCATTACATCTATAAATTAATTTGGGAAAATTGGAAATTCTTACACTATTTAGTTTTGCTTATCGTGTCTAATTTATCAAAAGACAATTTTCATTAGAACACATATCTACGGATGCCTACAATGTGCCAGATACTGCTCTAAATTTTGGGAATACAGAAGCGGCAAAACAGATTAAAATCTCTGCCATGGAGAGTTTTGCATTCTAAAGAGAACAGAAAGACAGTGAGAAAACTAGCAACAAGAAAAAAGTTAAAACATACTATGCCAGATGTTTGTAAAAACCTGTGGAAATAAAACAAAAACTGTGTTTTGGGTGAAGAGGAGACACATCAGTGAGGAGGCAGCATTTTCTTGGGGGTGTGAAGCTGGGAAAGGCAGAAGTTAGTCAAATATTTGGGGAGGAGGCATTCCAGGCAGAGGGAACCAGTTAAAACTTTTTCTTTTTAATGGAAGATTCCTTCAAGCTTTATCTTCTTTGGATGGTCTCCAATCCTTTCTTGCAGCTATTTTAATGTATTTTATATTTTTTATTGCTAAGAAATATAATTGTTGTATCATTAGTATTACCGTTATTACATCCTCTAGGTTACCGCCATTTATAGAACAGAACTTGATTTTTTACTACTTTCTATTTATTTTGGGGGGTGTATTAAAATGCATTGGTATTGAGGCCCCTGGGTGGCTCAGCCAGTTGAGCATCCAACTTCGGCTCAGGTCATGATCTCACGGTCCTTGAGTTCGAGCCCTGCGTCGGGCTCTGTGCTGACAGCTCGGAGCCTGGAGCTTGCTTCAGATTCTGTGTCTCCCTCTCTCTCTGCCCCTCCCCGCTCATGCTCTCTCTGTCTCTGTCAAAAATAAATAAACATTAAAAAAATTTTTTTCAATAAATAAAATGCTTTGGTATTAAAACACTATTTCAAATACATTTGCATGATAGGTAAGTAAAAATGGTGGTTCTTCCCAGCCTTCCTTACCCTCCACACTTCCAGAAATAGGAACTTACCACTGTTACCTATTTCTTTGGGTGGTTACATCCATATTTCTAAATAATAGGCTTCTAGTACTATTCATTGAATTTTCAGTTTTAGCTACTTAACAACCTCCTCCCATTCCCACCCTTACATGTACTTCTAACAGTGTCTCCAATATAGTTGTATTACAGTTTTTGTTAAACCAATATCTTGTGATTTTTGTTATGACTCAGGAACTATTCTTCAGATCTATACAACTCAGTTATGATGCTTACATGTTTTTCTTGTCTGACCTCTCTTTTTCTGTTCGTGTGTTTTAACCTATGAATCATTATCTAATTTGTTCTTTTTTTCTTCTGTAACCATCATGATTCTTTCTCTCCAAGACTCCAACAAACCTTTCACATTCTTTTCAATACAATGGACACATTGGAAAGTCTATCATTTTTGTGTTGTTTTATTTTGCTTGGGTTCAATTTGTCTTCTGGCTCAAATCTCCCCGGAGCCCTCTGTCCTCCTGTTCCAGCCTCAACGGGTGGTGGATCCTATCTTCGTAGGATCTGTCTTCACCATCATCCTGAGGATTCAACTTGCCTCTTTTCTATGTTGGATCCTCTATATTCTTGCATTTATAACTTCCTCTTTCTTGGTTAATTCTGTCTGGGGGAAGCTTATCTTCAAATAACCAGGAGTCAGCAACCTGTGGGCCTTCAGGCCAAATCTGGTTCTCCATCCATTTTGTACTAGACAGAAGTGGAAATAATTTTTACATTTTCAAATGTATAGGGACAAGAGAATAATATTTCATAGCATACATGTGACAGTTTATGAAGTTCAAATTTCATTTTCCATAAATAAAGCTAATTGGAACACAGCCATACTTCCTCATTTATGTATTGTCTATAGGTCGTGTCACACTACAAGGGCGGAATCCAGTGGCTGCAACACAGATCTGATGGTCCATACAAAATGTAAATTATTTGTTATGTGGACCTTTAGACAAAAGCGAGTTGTTGGCCATTGCAACTACCTAAGGATGGGGCATGATATTAAGTTGTTTTGGAAGTTTTGCATTTGAAATGTTTCTATGCTACCCTCAGACCTAATTTATAGTTGAGCTAAGTACATGTTTTTAGCTTAAAATCACATTATTTCTTCAAATTTAATTTTTTAAATGTTTATTTATTTTTGAGAGAGAGAAAGAGACAGAATGAGAGTGGGGGAGGAGCAGAGAGAGAGAGAGACACAGAATCTGAAGCAGACTTCAGGCTCTGAGCTGTCAGTGCCAGGCCCAACAAGTTTTTTTGTTTGTTTGTTTTAATTTACTTTTGAGAGAGAGAGACAGAGAGACAGAACACGAACAGGGTAGAGGCAGAAAGAGAAGGGGACAGAGGATCCAAAGCAGGCTCTGTGCTGACAGCAGACAGGCGATGTGGGATTCCAACTCACAAACTGTGAGATCATGACCTGATCCAGCCAGATACTAAACCGACTGAGCCACCCAGGTGCCGCTCCTCTCTATGAGTTCTTAAGTTATCAAGAGCTCTGAATTTTCAGAATAATCTGTCTTGCTGTGGATATTCTTAATTTATTTTACTGAGACCTCAAGGGGTTTTTTAATCTAGTAATATATTTCCTTCACTTCTGGTGATCTTCTCTGAAATATTTCTTTGATGATTTTCTCCCTTACTTTTCCCCAGTTCTCCTTTCCTACAAATCTTTTCATCAGAAATCAGGCCTTCTGGTCTGATCTTTTATAGTTTTTGCTTATTTTATTATTCACCTACTATTATCCCTTCCTCTATCTTTTTGTTATCTCTAGAATTTTGCTTCGACTTTATTTTCCAATTCTCCGTTCCTTATACATGCACGTACAGTGTATGTAAATATATATAATATATGCCACCTATATAGTATACATTAATATTCAATATCATTCATTTAATGAATACCTTTTTTTAATATCTTTCTGCTTTCCTTTATGGCTTCACTCTCTTATACTCTAAGGGTACTTGTAATTTAAGTTTCCCTCTACTTAGTTTTTGCCTTTTTTTTCTTTTGCATGTTAGCCTCTGTGTAACAAAGTACCCAAAACATAGAGGCTGTATACAGACACACACACACAAATATGCATATATATGTACCCAAATATTTTATGTATTGTTTGTTTGTTACCCCACCGTTTTCACAGGCAGGAACAGTTTAGGGGGTGCCTCTGGCTCTGTGTTCCTCAGGAGGTTACAATCAGGGTATCTGTAGTGGCTACCACATCTCAAGAATCAACTGGAGGAGAAGTCCCCTCCAAGCTCTCTTAGGTACTCACATATTTTTAACTTTAAAATATACCCTATTTCTGAATTATGTAATATTTCAATGATTATACTGAGCTTATTGTTTTATTATCAAACTTACAAATTTTTTTTTAAATGTAATTTACAACAGCTTATGAGTATCAGCACTTCATGGTCACCCCTTGTAAAGCCCTTTCCGAAATTTTGAGTTTTTAATGTTAATTTGTTCTGCAGGGAACCGAAATATGCATTCAGTTTATATATTTTTTTCAGGATGGTAACCACATGCTATAATGATCATCTTGTGTTTCTGAGAATATCAATATGTGTAGGCTTTAAATATTAATTTAAACTTACATGAACTTAAAATTCTCAAATAACATTTATATGTATATATATTAGCATGCAGTATTTCAGGAAAGATTATAAGCCAAAATGAAATTTAATTCTTCATAAATATATTATTTTGCTTTTTTTTTAGTTGAATGAAGGGCTTTCTTTATGCTTATAATTAAAAATTTGTACATGCTTGAACTAGGGTGAAAATCTACTGATTGATTGTACCTGATTCACAATAAAGCCATTCAAATAGTGGATCTATGTTATTGTTTCTTTTCCAGAAAATTTTCTTTATTTAATTCTAATGGGTATTGATTCTTTTTCTTTGAGCTCCTGGAACTCTTAAACTGGATTGCAGGCTTTGTCTCCCATACTTACCAACTTCTCTCTCATATTTTAATCTCGATTTCCTCTTCCACATTATGAAATTCTTTCTCAAATTTGTCTTTTACAATGCTATGATGATCCAAGAGATGAATTTTATTTTTCACTGCCTCTATTGGAAGTTTATATTATTGATTTATGTTTTTAGATTCCTTCCAATATAACTCTCAATGAACTCACATTCAGTATCAATCCTTTACTTTCTGGTAGGATCCTATTTCTGTTTATAGGGAAGAGGTCTTTTAAGGATTCTAAATAATTGTTTTAAAATTCAAATCTATTTATTGTACAACTTTCAGAGGCATATTCTCCCCTTGAATTTTTAGTATGGCATTGTCTTTTCTTTACTCTGAAGAACTTTCTATATGCCCCATGTTGATTTTTATTATTAATCATTCTTGGATGAGGAGAGATAGCGCTAGTCATGATCTTTGCCAACCAAAAGGGTATGGAGGCTGCCCTTGTGGTATTTATTGCCCAAGGGTTGCTGGTTGAATCCTATTCCTTATCCATATCTAGAAAACTGATTAGTACATACATCTCTTGACAAAACTCTCAGCATTGAACAAAATTAAATAGTGTAAGTTTCCTTTGCTCTAATACCAGTGTGTTTCTGTGATGATTTGAAAAATGATAAAGAAAAAACTGCTGCATTTCCTAGAAAATAAATTTCTCTTATAAAACCCTTTACTTGCATCAGAGCATCCTTTCCTGTGAAATCTGTACATCCTAAGATTCACTACATCATGCCTAGTCATCCTGGACGATCTATTCTTTCTTTGTAATTTCTCAATGCCCGAGACATTGATCATATTGTGTGCATCCTTCTATGACTCCAGGGAAATGGAATGATATATATCTAATCTCTCCCTTTGTCTATGTCTCATACCTGCTTTCAAACATGTGCAGTGTTATTAACCAAAATATTTTTCATGTCCTGGCAATGAGTTATCAGCCAGTCTCAGTTTCCAATGTTGTGAGTTTTATGCTTTCCATGTCTTGATAACTATTTAGCATGAAGAGATGAAGTCTGAGAACTACTAAGACAGTATCTTAAACTGAACATTTGGGTTTAAATCTAATATCCAAATATCTCTACCATATTGATAGAATATATATATATATTACTTTTATTTATATATTTATATACATATATATATACATATATATGTGTGTGTGTATGTATATATATATATATATATATATATATATATATATTTCTGATGCTGCTCATTTGGCGTCAATACTGATTTTCCTCAAGAATAAGAAAGTCTATTTTTGGTGTGACTGCCTGTGTTTCATAGATCCTCATCTAGATTGTAATTTAAAAGGTGACATTATTTCTTCTTAGCATAACAATTCCACCAATTTTTGTCTTACTAGGAATAGTAAAATAAATGCATCTAAATACAAAAATGTTGTTTGGATTTTTTCATTTTAACATATTATCACTTTTATTTCTCAACCCCCTACCCCAAATTTTAACAGTTAATTAGCACACCATGTTACTTGTGAAGAGGAAAACATTCTTTAGAATGACAGGTGGCTGGGTCCCAAGTCATTAGAAACTTATACCATTTCTTTTGGAGAACAAAAAGTAACAGATAAAATATGCAAATGATAATGCCGGTTTAGTATTCCATTTCTGGTATTTTTTCTCTCTTAAATCAAAGTGTACTTATAAAATGTAATCTTATGAAAAGATTGTCTAAATTTAGCAAACAGCACAATGTTAAGCTATAATTATTATTATGAGTATCATTTCAAATTCTGTGTATTCACCTTGGTCAAAAACTATAATACTGGCAGCTTGAAAGTTATGTTTTTAAAATCATATAAATATGTTTTAAACCTTATCCACAATCATCAACATTTTAGCTTGCTAGTAATATGCTTTAAAATAAGATGTATGATAAAGAAATTAGAAAACAACTGATATCAATGTAAAAAATTAGTTATTTGGTAATATAAAGTTATTGACATAATGTGACGTTCTACTGTCTTAAAATACACCTATGCCTCAAGGTTCCTGCCAGTAACTTTCTACAGTTGAGGAAACTTCCCTGATTTGCATTGACATTCAATAGCTTCCCCCAGGCAAATACCTGCAGACAATCAGCTGTTGATGCCTGTCTATAGGCAGAGGAAAGCTTTAGAACAGTAGCTCTGTAAAATCAATTATTCCCTTGACTGTTACAAGAAGGACATTAGAGAACCCAGAAGATTATCAGCTCCCATTTATACAGTTCTTTTCATTCCAAAGACTTTTGCAAACGTGTCGTTGATTTTTAATATAATTTAGAAGACAAATTAGTCAATATGTTACTAAACTCTAGGTTGAAAATCCTACTTCCTGGTATATATGACTTTCTCAGTTCTAGTATACCAAACTCCATTTATTAGGCACTCAGCATGCACTGAGCACTGTGCTTGGTCCAATGGGTCTACACAACATAAATTTTTATGAATAGCTTTGAAGTTAGAAAGAATTGCAATAGAATCCTGTCTGCCTTTTGGCTGCATTCCCTTTACCAAATTACATAATCTCCTTAGGAGTTAGAGTTTTTAGCATAAAGTGGAGGTATATTGTCTAATTCCTTGAGTGGTTATGATGATTAAATTTTATAATCTATTTTAAGGTCTCAGCCCAGTGGCCAAGTAATCACTCTAGAAAAGGCACTGGATGAATGCAAGTCATTACTATTACTGAACTATCAAGAATCTCTTAGTATCAACTGTGAAGATACAGTTAAATAGATATTACTATTCTCCTTACCTGACAGGTCCTTAAAATATTTCAAAGGAAAAATTCAGAGAAATGTATCTCACAAGTTTCTTAGTAATGTTAAAATAGATTACAAATTTGGACTGACATTGATAAAGAATTTATAAATACATTCTTGTATGATTCCTTTATTAGATGGTATTTTCAATGCCATTGAAGCATTTATGGGAAAGTATGTTTAAGAGTAGAGTTCATTGAATGAGACAGATAACTACACACAGTTAAATCTCTGAGATTAGGTCTTTCTTTTAAGGGAGAAAAAATATACATATTTTAAAAAAGGTATTTCTCATTCATGATATAAACCAGAAAAGGGGAGAATAATTATAATTATTAAGAGTCACAAAATTAGCAGAACGTTATTACCAAAAGCTAGTTTGTGTCAGAAATAAATATTCTCCGGGGTGAAAATGATACCATTAGCTAAGTGAGATATTCATCCTCTATAGTCTCCAGAAACAGACTTGGAAAATGTTTATTAAAAAATTAACTGAAGTACTAGATCAAGACTGGTAAAACCCATAAAAACTTACTATATGTTACTTCATTTAAATTTTGTTTGAATGTCATTTTCTTTATATATAAATACATTTTCATCAAAATTATACTATATTTAATAATAGTAATTCATCCTAAATGCAAAAAATAATTACTTTAACATGTATAAATTATTTTTACTTTTCTGATACCCTTTGTGAATAATGAAAATAATGAGCCTAACGTACTGTAACATTCAAAAATTTCTACCTGTCAAATAAATTCCATTAAGATAGACATGATTCAAAGTAGTTTAACCAGCCTTGAGAAGACATGATTAACAAAATCATCTTTATTAGATGCATTAGTAAAATTTAATATCTTTAGAATATAACATAAGTAATGTTGATGAGATTTTAGGAAATAAATAATTACTATTTGTTTCATTTTCAGTTTAGAACTAAGTGAAAAATAAGACATATAGGAGATCCACAAACAGAGATGGAAATGTCAACTTTTAACTGATAAGTGCATTTGAAAGTGTGGCTTTAGACCTGTTGCTCAAATGGCTTGATGATGGCTTGATACAAAAACACATTCTACAGAAAACACTCTTACCCATTATTCTACCATATCTGCTATCTTTTAACAGGTTAACTCCACTAAATCAAGAAATCGAGACTGATATGAAACAAGCATAGAAAGCGAGATAGCCCCCAAAAAAGGCACATTTCTAAGAACTCATCTCAGTTGTTATCAAGAGAGATAGTAGAAAAGAAAGAACCTGCTGGAGCCTGGGGCCAAGGGTCACAGAGAACAGTGGGCAAGGGGGTATCTCCCTGAGAGCAGAATCAGGGCTTACTCAAAGCACCTACCTCATCCTTAGTGCAATATTTTCCCAGTGGGATTTAAAAGTTACTATGGATTTGTGACGGTGGAATGTTTTCTGTTCTTCTTCCTGAATGAGAGTGTTCGTTGCAATCTTCCCATCCTTGTTTCACCACCGAATGCTTGGTGTATGTACAAAGGGATATAAAGTGATGGAGCTACATACGACTTGACATAGAGAACACTGTGTATTATCAGAGATTCTGGACTTCTGAGCCTGATGCAGTGATGGGATAGAACCTTAGAATTGGTTCTAATCCCCCTCATGGAGAGGGGATGAGTGTTTTCTTTCATGGTTATAAGGTAGAAAAGGAATATCTGATGGTCAGAATTGTTACTAGTTCTGGTCAATGGATCATGAGTGGAAGTAATAAGTGTCACTTTCAGGTTGAAGCAATGAAAAGACTTCACCATGTACCAGGTTCTGTGTTCCTTTCCTATAACAACTCTGGACCATTGTGGAGGCACAAGACAGACAAATTCTTTCATCGCAACTAGGAGCTGTCCTAGAGAGTCTCAAACTCTTTCAGAATTTCTTTGAATGAAAAACCTCTGTTTAGGTAAAATTCTGAAATTTGGTGATTTAATTTTATCTTATCTATATAAGATTTATCTTATATAGCTATAAATGTTATCTGATATATCCATAGATTACATATATAATAATTTAAATAAAATTAAGCTTATACATATAAAAAGATGGATCAATGGAAAGCACTGGTAAATTGGATGATTCACTGTTTGTTTTTGTTTTTGTTTTTGTTTTGTTTTGTTCTGTTTTGTATTGTTTTCAGAATGAGAAATCAGAAGAGGTATTCTTGTAGAAGCCTTGATATCTGGGAACAAGATGTTAGGAGGAAGAAACTTCTACACACAAGCTTGGGATATATTATTATATATTAATTGGGACATTAGCTTTACAAATATATCTATTACTTACTTAGATAACATTTTAAATATTTAAGTAAGCGATGTTTAAATTTGTGTGTGTGTGTGTGTGTGTGTGTGTGTGAATGATCCATTAATTTTAGGCTAAAATACATAGACATGTTTCTATAATTAGTGGCCATATAATTTATTCTCTAAACCTTGACATTTTTTAATGTTAAACAGGACATAATTAATAATTATGCCAGAATAATGGATGTAAACTGGGACTCTTCTGGGAAAACTAGGACATATGGTCATCCTATCTGGAAACAATTTCCAAGCCCTAGAAGGTCCTTCGACCTCCCTCTCCCCTTCCTCCTCCTGGAAAACTAAACAACAAAAGAACTTTCTTCCTTTCTTAAAATATATTGGCTAAAACTATAGACTGTCATTCCACTATCGGAGTTTAGACTTAAAATGCAAATACTCTTGGATAACATATGGATTAGTACACACATTCTCAGAGCGGGTTACAATGGGTTGTCATTGGTAAGATGGAGGGGCATGAGAGAAGACAGGAGGGTATCCACAGACGAAAACAAAAGGTAATGAGTAATGACTGGATGCACCAAAGATACACTTCACTTACTTTAGTCTTGCGAAGAGCCAGCCCTGTCTGAATATATAGTTCCTAAAACTGAATTATCATTAACCTTGAGAGAAATTTCATGGTGCATGTTTTATTGTTCTCATTTTATTCCTAATTTCAAACTGAGATCTACTGCCAAGCAACTTTTCTTTCTCCTTCAATAATTACCTGAAATCCAAACTTCTACATGAAGTTTTTCAGTGATTAAGTCATTTAAAGAAATTAAACAGTCTTGAGCAATAATCAGTCAGAGCAGTTATCCATTTTAGATGAGTCATCTGAATAATAAATGTTTAAAAAAAATCTCTTCAATGGCACTTTTAGCCTGCATTTTTTCTATAATTGCCTTAATCCCTCAGCACAATTACTAAATGTCCACACACTTCTTTTACGATTTTACTACCCAAATCACTTGCTCTTTCTCATCAGCTTTGCAAATTAATAGTATATTAAATGCACCAGGGTAGCTTACTTGAAAGGAATGCTAAAGTGAATTTTTCCAAGTGGCTAATAAACGCGACTTAAATGACATTTAGTAAGTTTTAAGATTTCTTATTCTACAGTAAACCTGTATTTCTTTCTAAATTGCATTCTTCTTATGACATTGAAATTCATTAATGCCAACAATTGTATTAATAATGATAACAATAACTACCCATTCATTTAGTCCCTAGTATGGGGCAGGTGCTGTGCTAGGGATTTTCTGTGCATTAGCTCATATTTGGCTCTTAAAATAAGGCTGTAAGCTATTTTTATCCCTATTTTAAACTTCAGACCTTATACACAAATCAGGCATCTCCTACGATAATGTGCCTTTACGTATTTTCTTTCAAAATTTATGACATATACACAACAAACTCTATGGAGGCATAGAACATGTCTGTCTGTTATAGTTGCTCTGCACTATCTCTACCTCATTCAAGGATTGTAGAGGTATCACGTATCAGGAAATTTTCTTAATCATAAATGTTAAAATTTCAGGAAATTACTTTCTATGAAAAAAACATAAAAAATAAAATGTAGAGTAACAGAGCTAACTCAAAATAAACAAAATTATGTCTGTTTTAATTTGGTAATAACTGTTGTGTGACTTCAGTTATTTATATATCTCCATGCTTGTATTTCCTCATCTGCAAAAGCATGAGATTACTACTCAATTTTCATTTCACTCCATATGGAAAAAAATGTAAACTAGAAGAAGAAGCACAAACGTACAAATGAAGAGAATAATTCTATGACAGATACTAAAATGGACTATCAGCAGACATTTCACACTCAAATTTCTCGCTAATAGAACCCCAGGTTTGTTCTGTAACATTCTGACTGGTTGCAAGGAATAAGCCTTGACTGGATATGAGCCAATCTTAGCCGATAGGTTTTTTTTGACAGCTCTTTACTTTCTCAATCTCCCTTGCCAGTTGGAATGGCTCTGGGACCCATCCCCGGTCCATTATATGTTGTCATGTGGAAAATAGCCTTCATGCAATGGTAGCCTCTACATACACTCCAGGTACGTTACTCTGGAAGCCTTGGAGCCAAAAGATTTACAAACCAAGTCAAAATGCTTAAATCTCAGGGATTATCAAACACAAGCAAAACAGGAGGACCATATTACCTGAATCCTATATATGCAAAGTTTGTATGTCTTGTCTCTTTCTCTACCACACCAATCTTCTCTGCCTATGGTATAGCTACAGGGACCAGAGTGGATATTCTAGCAGCTTCACCAAAAGACAGAAGGTGTCCTGGGCCCGGGATACTTGCTCCATTGGAGACTTAGGGAAAAAGTACACTTGGACACTGGGCCAAGGTGATAGCTTGACAAACTTCTTGAAGAATAGCATAGGATGTATTTGTGTTTCTTTTAGCAAAGAACTCATGGGGCCAGAATGAGTTTTACCAGTAGATGGCCAAATAAGACCTCATGAATATGTAGTGTCTGAATATTTTGAGACGCTTGTATATCGAGTCACATACATATTTAGTATATCATACATATTTAGTATGCAGGTGCCTCATGAAGATTAGGTATCTCTTGGTCCTTCCATCCTTTTCTATCTGTGTTTAACACACACCTGCTGTACTTATTACCTATTTATCTTGTAAGTAACATATCTTATGAATTCTGCCTATGTCTAACAAACTCTGCTTACTGGTTACTTATCTATAATGAAAATGCCTCAAAGAGTTTTACCTATGTTTATAAACTACAGACTTATTCATCTGAGAGAATTGAATATTTTCCAAAGGAAATGCATATTTCAGATGTAAGGGAAAATTGCTTGAGGGCATATGGGGAATGTGGTTCTTTTAACGGATAATATCAGACCTCACTTTTTCTGTCTCCCCACTTCTTTTCTGCTTGGGACGCTGGTATAAAGGCATGACTCTAGGAACTGTGAGGGCCTGGCTGCTTCTATGTTGTTGAAAGCCAACATGCTGGAGAACAAGTTGTCACAGGGTGGAAAAATTGTTTCTGTGTCCTTAACGTGTTTCAGCCATTGAATGAAACCTGGGAGTGCTTCCTGTAGAGTTTTTGTGGCATAGCACCATGTGCCCTCAGGATCTAAGACATCATTAGATTTTCTTTGTACTCAAACACACCAAACTGATTCAAAGGCCTATCATCACCCTTCACACCAAAGTTCATCAGGGAAACCACAGCTATAAGTAACAGTGTTTTGAGCTTAAAAAAAAAAAAAAAAAAAAGCAAGCAAGCAAGGCGTGAGGAAAAATGCAAAGGTGTTTTTCAAGACATTTCTCATAAATTCATTGCCACACACAAAGTTTTTAGAGGCATCCAGTTCATCCTTTCTAAAGCAAATATAGAAGAAAAGAAAAATTGTTTTATTCTTTGGTTTTACATATATGCATGCATGTATGTGTGTGTGTGTGTGTCCTCATGGCATGTTAAAACTATCCCTGTTATTTTTTCGTCCATCACACACACAATCTCTCTCTCTCTCTCTATATATATATATATTTATATTAAAATAAATAAATATAATATATTAAAATAAATATTTTTATATAATCTGCAATAAAGATGTAACCTCTCTATCCAGTTCCTTGGAGATATATATATATATATATATATATACATATATTTATACAGATCTACATATCAATCTATATATATATATACACACTAACACTGTTTCAACTATTTTATTTCACATATATATCTATATCTATATTCATATCTATCTCAATTAATATATATTTCATGTATTATGTGCATATATATCTAAAGAACAGTAAACATATATATGCATGTATGTGTGTGTTTATCCATTTACCATTGGAGATATACAGATACTGATATAGATAAACACACACACACACACACACACACACACACACACATAGACATTCATCTGTGGGTATGTGTTTGTGTGTGTATCTCCTCATGGCAAGCTAATACTATACCGGTTATTTATTTCATACATGTTTGTGTGTGTGTTGTGTTAATAAAATAAATAATCAAAATAGCATTAGCTCACACAAAGAAAATATGCCTTCTTTTCTTTTATCTTAGAACACAACACAGTACTTGATATAGTGGGTATTCAATTAAGGGCATATTTGAGTGATATCATTGGATCTTTAAGGAAATATTAAGGTCAATTTAAGTATAATTATTAAGAAAAGGTAACAACGAATTTGAATAAAAAATAAACCTATATGAAAACTCAGAAAATAAACTATGAAGAAAATAATGCCAATTACCTGTAAAAGGTAGTAAATGTTTAGCTTTTGTTACATACAGTACTGTGTAACACCAAAGATGATATTGGAATAATGACAGCTGGTTCCACAAATAAGTAGCTATAACAGAAGGATATCATCACTGTTGAAAACTCACAGTGGTCTTCCAAATGTTCAAATGTTCTCTTTTTTTTTTTTTTTTGAAATTTGTTCCAAAAATTCTTAAAGAAAATAGTACAGTAGGATACAGCCACTTTTTAAAATATAAAACAGATGGTGATATTAGACATACATGAAAAAGATTTTAAACTTTGTGTTAGAGATTAATGCACTGATAAATTGAAGAGTAAATTAAATAAAAGACAGTAAATTATAGGAGTAAATGTGCACCAAGGAATGTAGAAGACATTATAAGTTGAGTAATAGATTAAGAATATAGAAGTTTGTGAACCAATCATGGCACCAATTACACATGAAACCTGTTGTCCTGCCTTGTTTTGGTTTCTTAGGAACTCCTTTTTCTCTTCTTTCGTTAACAGATGTGACCCTTCAAGTAATATTTACTAGTATAAGGTGGGCACCTGTCCCTCACTAGACCAAAAGAAATCCATCTCATGATGGGAGAGACAGTACAGAGAAATAATTTAAAAGGCTCTGAAGCCAAATTTTCCAATTTCACATCTGCTCCTGATACATACTAGCTGTCTGATTTAGGGCAAATAAGTAAACTCTCTGTTGCTTGGTTTCTTCAACTAGAAAGTTTAAGTGAGCTAGTCAACAATAGGTATATAAGAGTATCCCTTTAAAAAAGGATTCCAGTGGCACCCAGGTGGCTCAGTCCATTAAATGACTGACTTTGGCTCAGGGAATGATCTCATGGTTCATGGATTCCAGCCCCCATCAGGCTCTGTGCTGACAGCTCAGAGCCTGAAGCCTGCCTCAGATTCTTCTCCTTCTCTCTCTGCCCCTCCCTTCCCCCTCAAAAATACACATTAAAATTTTTTAAGGATTCCATAAATATAAACAAAAATACATAAAATAAAATCCCCAACTTAACCCCTTGAAGCCAGACTGCTATTTTAAATGATAGAAAGATAAAAACATAATTACTTATTATGAGAAAACATAATTTTCCTATTCCTCCTGCCAAATACAACTAATCCCCTAGATACTATATATAAAACAAAGGAAGACTGAAAACTAGAGAGAAGAAAGTAGACCAGTTAGAGATCTTGGTATGAGAAACATCCGGGGGCTCCTGGATGGCTCAGTTGGTTAAGTGTCCAAACCTTAATTTCAGCTCAGGTCATGATCTCATGGTTTGTGAGATGGAGCCCCACATCAGGCTCAGTGCTGTCAGCACAGGGCCTGCTTGGGACTGTCTCTCTCCCTCTCTCTCTGCCCTTCTCTGTGTTCTTTCTCTCTCTTTCTCTCTCTCAAAAATAAATAAATATTTGAAAAAAGAAGAAAGGGCACATGAATGGCTCAGTTGTTTGAGAGTCCAACATTGGCTCAGGTCATAATCTCGCAGTTCATGAGTTGGAGCCCCACATTCGGTTCTCTGCTGTCAGCACAGAGCCTGCTTTGGGTCCTCTGCCCTCCTCTCTCTCTGTCCCTCCCCAACTTGTGCTTTCCAAAAAATAAATAAACATTTTTAAAAAGTGATAAAAAAAAAGAAACATCACAAAGGTGAGTTTCCAGGATTTTTGTTTCGTTTTGTTTTATTTATTTATTTTTTGCCTCAAATACCCTAGGCTGGAAATTGGAAAAGCTGGTAGCCCAGAAATGCCAATGGAAGAAGAACAACTATTTTTTGTAACCAAGGGGAAGGAAAGGAGCAGCCTCAAAAGACAGAAAACTGGGGCTTCTAGGTAGCTCAGCCAGTTATGCATCTGCTCTTGATTTTGCCTCAAGTCATGATCTCACAGTTTGTAAGTTCAAACTCCACATCAGGCTCCACACTGACAGCATAGAGCCTGCTTGGTTGGGATTCTCTCTCTCTCCTTCTTTCGCTGCCCTTCCCCCCTCTCAAAATAAATACATAAAATTAAAAACAAAAAAAAGAAGACAGTAAACTTTCAGCAACTACTCTGCTTTAGCCAATGCCACAGGAAAACAAAAACAAAAACAAAACAAACAACAAAAAAAACAAACAAAAAAAAAACTGTGGCCTCACCCTCATCCACACCAGAAAATTCTGAATGGTTGCCTAGAATTCCATCCTGCAGAGGCTATAGGGGAGGTACCCCAATACATCTGCCATGATGGTGTCAAAGAAGGCTAAGTAGAGAGTTGGGAAAACTTCCTCCCCTCCAAATGCTAACAAGCCTCCTTCCCACCATTCAAGGTATGAATGGAGACCACCCGAGAAGGTCGGGCTTCCAACGCCACCCATTAATGTTGAGGCAACCCTTCTCCTGCCTGCAGGTATGGTGTCAGAGGAGACTGACTAGACAGGACTCTCACCATCTTAGCAGTAACCAGGCCATGTCCCTTCCATGGTGTCAGTGGTGGTCACATGGAGAGCAGGAACAGGGAGGGCCTTCTTAGCCCCTCAGAGCCTGAGGCCTCAGAGGCACCTGGGTACTTCAGGTATTTCATACTGTTAAAGCAAATAATTTTTTAAAGTGCTGAAGTATTAGCTAAGGGAACTATCAAGTGTAATAGGGGTATTTTTTCTATTCTTCAGGGGTTTTCATCACTTTCTTCAATTCAGTGAACTTCCTATTCATCTTTTCAGTAAATCCTTCTTATATTATGGATGCTACAATGCGCTACATTTTCTAGACACACTAACAGTTGTTTTTTTTTTCCCCATGTGATCCAAGTTCCACCAGTCATTCACTCAAGATGTAAGAGACAAAAATGAGCAAGTTTTGAACCTTCCTTAAGGAAATCAAGGCCAAAGGAAGAGGCATTTAGCCATTGTATATATGTTAAAATATATACGTAAAAGAATATATATAGTTTTACATTCAAGTTCAAGATATTGTAAAACATCAATGAAATAGGATCCACTGTCAACTTCCTAAGGACATTGATGTAAAGAGGAGGGCAGATGTCAGTATAGATGGGAAGATACCTTCCAGAGGGATGCCAAATTCTTTTCTTGCCCAAGAAGAGCAATCCTGGGCTGTGGATGGACATTTATGCTAGGTATATTATCTTATGTTATCATTCAAGTTCTAAGACACGCCTAGAAATTCTGTGTACTGCGTACTATTTTCTTCAAAATTGTATCTATCAAAATTGAATTCTGTTGCCTGCAACTAACAGTGACCAATAAGTAATTGGTAAAAGAAATGGTTGCAAGAAAAATAAGCCAAAATATATGCGACTGTAGTGTTTTTCTGACCTAGAGTTTGAAGGCAATGAAAATCTGGTTTACATAATCTGAAGAAACACTGATAATCTCTGGCACACAATAATGAAACATTATTTATGTGATTAAATATGGGTAGTTGGAATGAAAAGCCTATTGAAAGCAAAACTTTGAGTGACTGTTACAATAGACACTTTTGAAAGACTGTGATGTGAGCTGACTGCTTCTAAGCTTGATGGAGAACTTAAAGAAAATGACTCAGTTAAATTGTTGAACAAAATCATGGTCAGAGAGCCACTGGGTTTCTTCTTGTAGAAGCAGAGCTCAATGGCTGAATATCAGATGTTGAATCCGCACTTCAGTGGTACTGAAATATACTATGAGATATACTCACAGCATTTCCAGAGGGTTTTTTTTTAAATTTTTTAAATGTTTTTATTTATTTTTGAGACAGAGAGCATGAGCAGAGGAGAGGCAGAGAGAGAGGGAGACAGAATCTAAAGCAGGATCCAAGCTCTGAGCTGTCAGCACAGAGCCCGATGCGGGTCTCGAACTCATGGAGTGTGAACTGAACTGAACTGAAGTTGGACATTTAACTGACTGAGCCACCCAGGCACCCCAGCGTCTCCAGAGTTTTTATAGGAAAATGGAAACATTGCTTAGGAGTGATTGGGAAATTAAAAAATACACTGGAGGCATTCATTTGCCTCTGGATACACTAAATGAACAAATTTACTGAGCTTCCCTTCTCTGTAGAAATGGTCCTTCTTCAATTATTGGATGATTCTCTAGATGAAAAGTCTGTAATGACCATACCTGTTATTTGACAAAAGAAAATAAGTTTTCCTCATGTCCCACTTATACCGCTGTGCATAGTCACCAAGCTCATAACCATACCTGGCTGCACATCAGAATTACCTGCAGCAATTTAAAATATCCTTCTGTCTTGACCAGTTAAACCAGATTCTCTGAGGCAAAGCTCAGGTATCTGTCTCTTTTAAATGTTCCCCAGGAGAATCTTACTTATCCCTTCCCCCCAAATTTTATATTTAGAATATATATAAATATGCTTTATATATTATATATCTGCATATACATTATATAAAAATATATACATATGTATGTATCTATATATTATATGTGGGTATAATATGTATACAAACTCTTCTTATTTATTAATATTGTTAAAAACATGAGGAAATGCATGGGTATTTATTCTAAGGATGCCGATGTTAAATTAGGAAATAAAGAATATAAATTTAGACCTGGATGAATTTCTTGATATGAGTACACTTAGAGGTTCTGGATTTCACATATTAAATAAATTATATAAGAATAGTTTTAACCATTTGATTAAGTGGCTATTTTGTGTAAACATGGATGAAAATAAGAAAAGCTGCCATTGATAGTCTCAATTTCAATGTTTTTGGTAGTATTATGAATTCACAATGATCAAAAAAACAGTACCTAATCACCAGAGCAAAATTAGTGGCAGAACTGGAGTGTTATTTGGGACGGTTGGTTAAGTAAAGATCTTCGGTGGTAGCTAACTCATTAAGATTTGATTTTCTTGGGAAAAAACTGTTAAGACTAGAAAGAATGACAGCCTTACTTGACCCCCAAAATACAAAGACAAGGACCTCCATGCAATTACAATATTTGAGTTCAAATACACAGAGTATATTAAATGAAATGAATGTTAAGGTGTCTTGAGGTAGGTCTCAGTAATAACCTCTCAAGAATATCTTAAAAATCCCACTTCTAGTAGTCTCCCAAAGAATGTTTAGCTATATGTTAAGAGTAACTGTGCATTGGGAAAAGAAAATATCCAGAACTCTGCAAGATTATTGGATACTTGCTCTGAGTTTATCCTAATCAATCAGGATCACAAATGCCTATGTTGATCTTTTGGTCAAAGTGGGGACTTCTGGATGTCAGGTTATTAACTCAGTCTCACGGGGTCTATAAAACAATCTTGTGGTTTTGTTCTCCCCAAATTCCAAGTGAATAGTAAATTATACACACACACACACACACACACACACACACACACACACACACACAAACACTGAAAGAGGCCTCACTTTTACCTTCCTGATCTGTGAGTGAACATTAGCATGGTAAAAAGAGTAGATTTGACTTTTCACACTGAACAGTAAACTAAAAGCAATGTAGTAACCTTGGTAAGACAATCAAAGTTCATGTCACCCTTGAAGATTTGAAATAAATAGTAGTGCTGATACCTATCACATTTTATATAAAACTTTGGCTTGACTTATACCAAAGACAAATGAATTTAGAAAATGACAGCAAATTATTATAAGCTTAATCAGGTGGTGATTTCTGCTGAAGCTACCATTAGAGATGTGATTTATTTTTTTCTTTTCTGGAGTAAAAGCGCAGAGTGTCTGGAACCAAAAATTTTCTTCATCTAACAGATTATGTTTCCCTTATTACATAAGGAGAAACATCAAATGGAGTGTTCTTCCACCTGGAGGAATCAGCAATATATCTATCATATATTCTGGGCCATGTGGCATCTCTGATGCTGTGATATAATTCCTTCTGCCAAGACACTGACCATCTACCATTTCTTGGTACATCACTACAGTCCAATATAGCTGGTATCCTGAGTATAAGATCACATAAGCATGAACCTGGTGGTAGCTCTCATGCCTCGCACAAAAGATAAACCTTGAAACTTTAGGAGTCTGACATCTTAGTAAAAGTTCTGAGTCACATGGAGTGTGACATGTTGGAATGAATACTTTATAAAGATCGAAATGAGACAAGTCGTTGCATCATGTAACCCACTTTCTATGAAGATCCCAGAAGTGTAGGTAGAAAAGCTACTGTAAACTTCTGCCTATCTAAAAGTCAGAATGCCTTTGGAATTCATGGGTCACAGTTTGATTTAAAACTCAGACGTAAAATGGATTGAGTCCTCATCTCATCTAAAAGCAGGAGTAAATATCCTTCCCTACCTCCACTCACTATCATCTTTTAAGGATTATCTTCTGTCAATACAGTTTGGCAAAAAAAGGATTGTTTTCTTTTCTGGCTCTTTACAGGTCCCAAATTTTAGTTGTCTTTTGTTTGTTTGTTTTCCTGCTAACTTGTCCCTTGTTACTACTCTGTATACCAGCTTAGACTTCCGCTTTCTTTCCTGATGATAACGGCATAGAATTCCCAGGCTACCAACTTCTTTTGCTATTCCCCGAATTACCACAAAAATAAGAACTTGGGGAAAAACATATTTGACTGAAGACTTGGGATAATGGCAAATGTATTAAAACTGTAAGTTACGATGTTAACTCTCATTGTTGTGACAGCCTCCAAATCTCAGTGATTTTACACAATAAGCCTCAGTTCTCTTCACAATTGTATGAGTTGGGTGACTCTTCTGAGTGGCTCTCCAAGAAGTAACTCTGAAAGTCAAGTTCCATTTACATCATTGTTCCATTGCCCCCTGGAGCACCATCCACAATTCAGGGAACCTTTGCACTCAACTGTCCAAGAAAGCAAGTTAAGTATGGAGGATGCCATAAGGCACTTTATAGCCAGGACAAGAAGGGGTGTATTTGACTTGCAACTACATTATACAACCAGTGCCATCCTCATCTTCCATCCAAAGAAGGCTGGAAAATGTAGTTACCATGTGTTCCCAGGAAGAAAAACAAGATTGATAAGCATCCAACTAGAATATGCCCTGGAAAGTAACTATAGTAAATACACGAAATGGGAGAATTTAATATTAGATAACATTATTCCATAAAATAAGGCTCTCAATTCAATATAGAATTTCATGAACCCTGGTTCCCCCTCATATTTTTAGGACCTTTCTCTTTTTTTACCTTCTTACGCCTCCCTACAACACCAGCAGCTACTTCCAAAACTCATGTAACCATACTTTGCAAATTATTTTAACTGTTAGTTTTGCTTACACATTTCCCATCTACCCTTTGTTCTCACAACCATGTCTTTGTTAAATAAATAGAACCATTAATATTTTTCTGAGGCAAAAAGAGACATTCTCCCACAGAAGTATTTTTTCCCTGAGCCAACCAGCTCAAAATGTAGATAGCTTTTAAAAGAAGCAATTTTTCTTGCTGTCATAGAATTTTTCAAAATCCCTATACCTTCTCTTCATATAGGAAAAGCTGTCATCAACATTAAAAAGTGGCCTGCCAAATGAGAGATATTGCTAGAAAGACAAACTCATAACAGTTGTATCTGCTATTCAGGGATGCTGTGCAAATTATATGAGAAAATATATGTAAGTGCCATGTCACAAACTATGTGCTCAGTCGATTTTTTTTTCTCTTCTTTCTTCTCATCCTGTTCTTCCCACTTAGACCCTTTCCACTTGGCTCTGACCTCCACAACATTCACTTCTATGGTTGACTTCTTCAATCTAATATCTATTACCTTCTCTGGAATGTAAGTGGTCTGGACTTCTAAGAACACTGCAAATAAACAGATAAACCTTAGAGATATCCTTTTCTCAAGTCTGCTTCTATTTTAGGGAAAGGTGACCACTTTTTAAAAATTCTATTCCATATGACAGCTCCTTAAATATACTTGCTTCTCTGACTTATTTTGTTGTTGTTGTTGCTGTTCCTTGATGGGTAACAGACACCAGAAACATACCCCAGTGTGACTTTTATGCAATAAAATCATTTCCTAAGATTAATACGGCATACAATGTTGAACAGTCTGCTTTTCATCACATCTCCATACTGGTTAAGAAACAAAGAGTTGAATCTGTAATTTTACATTTTACTACTATTACTTATATTTTTAAAACAACTACTTAAGGGGCACCTGGGTGGCTCAGTCGGTTAAAGCATTCAACTCTTGATTTTGGCTCAGGTCATGATCTCATGGTTCATGAGTTGGAGCCCTGCTCTGTGCTAATGGCGCATAGCCTGCTTAAAATTCTGTCTACCTCTCTGTCCCTCCCCTGCTTTCTCTCTATCTCTCTAAAAATAATAAAAACAAATTTTCTAAAATAAAATAACTACTTAGAATAAAGACCACAATTTTCTTTTATTCAGTATGGCCTCAGCAACTTACATAGTGGCTGGCAATGATCACAAATGCCTTCTTTCTTATCTATCCTGCATTTGTTTAATAAATATTTACAAAAAAGGGAAATTCTGCTAAATTATACTACAAAGAATATTGGTAGAGGTTGTTAGACAGTGATGTCTACAAAGCTCTGTTTATAATTAGTTATGATAGCGATCCCTCCAAATCTGTATGAACAGCTCAAATTGTGCACATCACTTACAGAATTTCTCCCTGTATAGAAAACCTTTCCCCTTTCTAGCTTCACAAAAGTGCTCACCCTTTTTCTTGAAAGATAATCTCCAGCTGTATGCAAAGATTAAGCAAGCACTTGTTAAGCCTGCCTACCCAACACCAAATTTCTAAAAATAATTTTAAAAAATTCAAAAACACCGAAGTGCGTTGGGAAACAAGAAGAGAAGTTATTGTCTCATAAACTATGCGTGATCATTCATACAGAGAAAATAGGCAAAATTAATATGAAGAAGAAATCCAAAGCTTAAAAATGTGTGCCAATGTATTACTTCTGTAAGTAAAGGCTAGTGGAGAGAAACTGCAGAGAAGACAGGAGGTGATGCAGTGGCAGCCAAAGCTGTCATTAGTTTGATTACGCCCACAGAGGTGGCCAGGAAAAATCTCCCCTGTCCATTGCTGACTTGTGTCAGGCAATAGCCATGGAGGCAGACACCTACAGGCAAAAGAACAGGGTTTAGAAATTTGAGCAGAAATGGGGTACTCACTCCCAGAAGATTTGGTCCTAACCTGCAGTGTCCACTGCCTCTCCCACCCCTCTGTCACTTTCCTGGAAAACAGATCAAGCAAAAGCTATAGTTCTTGCTGCCAGGTCTTTACCTGCAAGCAAGCTGTGTAAAGGATACTACAGGCAAGGCAGTCTAATAAATGGAAATCTCACCTAGGAAAATGAGAATACCCGATAGCCAGCACTGAGAAACAACTCAACCAACACAAGAACTAACACTTGAGGAATCAAAATTAATAGAGCAAGCAGAAAAGATGATGATTTCCTCAGATTACAGTACTTAGAGGAATTAATGACGTTGGGTAATGTTCTAGTTATAGAAGAAACACTCAGAATCAGGATTTGGAAATGTCAGTATATACAATCAATCAATTTCATGGTAATATATATTTTTTAAGTATAAATATATGTATATATATATATATATACGTTTACATATATATATATGAAATTGGTTAGCAAGAATAAAATTTAAGTAGCCTCTTGTAATGACATATTACATGACATATTAAAGAATATGCCATTTTCTCAGGAAAAAAGTTTCTGTGGTTGAATCTGATCCAATTTTTCCAAATTATAGATGATGGCCAAGTCCAAGAGAGAGTTAGTGTTCAGAGTAAGAGCCCTCTCTGCAGGCCATGGTCACCAGGCATCAAAAAGGACCCCTCATGCTAGATGGGGTCACCTCTCTGCAAAATCAATACTTCCTTTGCACATCTGTCTACATCAACATTAGCAGAAGCCAAGTGGAAGCCTGTATCTCTTACTTATTCTAAGAGCCTTCCCCAACTCAGCATTCATATTCCCTTCATCACTGTCTGTGTCCCTTTTGTCTAAAGTAATCATGCCGCTCCTCCTTGTTTATGACCATCACACAAGTAGCTCAAGACCCTCAGATTTCCCTTCATCTCCCAAACCTTAATTCTACTATTTCTATACAACTGCCCCTCCGATCTCCTAACACGCTCACTATATTCTCTGAAACTCGAAGCAAATCGTCACCAAACTCCTCTTTTCTTTTCTTCCTTCTCTTTTTCTTCTTGGAGTAACTGAAGTTTGGCTCCCTCTGATGCTGCTGTTTCTCCTCAAGCCTATCCAAGATAGAATTTATTACTCTCCCAAAGCTCTCACATGGCTAGGTTGCAGGTCAAGTAATTACGGTTCTTATTCTCCATTATAGTATCTAGAATATTTTGGTTTTTGCTTCCTCAGAATATCCAGCCTAAACCTCAAATAATCAAACTACACCTCCCATTATAGCTTCTTGAATAGCTAACTGAGTTACTGCCTCACGTTCCTAGATTTTATCTCCAGGCTTAACGTCATATTCTCCAATACTACTCTTATTATATAATATTTGGTGATTTCAATCCACATACATCTTCCTGTTGATGTCTTCACAACCTGATTTCTTGATCTTCTGTCTTTTTCTTACTCTGTTTTCCATTCTATCTCAGCCATTTCTTTCTTTGATCCTGTCTCTGACTCTGTCTTACCATTATCTTAATATCTTTTTTAATGTTTATTTATTTATTTTGAGAGAGAGAGAGAGAGAGAGAGAGAGAGAGAGAGAGAGAGACAGCAGGGGAGGGGAAGGGAGAGGGAGAATCCTAAGCAGGCTCTGTCCTGTCAGAACAGACCCCCACATGGGGCTCAGTCTTACAAACTGTGAGATCATGACCTGAGCCAAAATCAAGAGTCAGACACTTAACTGACTGAGCCACCCTGGCGCCCCTCAATACCTTTCTAAGCACAATTTAAAATATTCAGCTCTTCTGTTGCCATTTCATGTCTTTCTAGATTATTTCCACTAACACTCCAACACCAACAACTTTGAACCCACTTTCAGTCAACTTATCTAACTTATTCATGATGCCTCATTCTCCACATGGCCTGTCTTCTCACTTTACCCAACTTAAATTCCGCAGTAAATCTCTTTCGCATATACTATCCACTTCATCACTCCTCTCTGTCTTTGTCATCCTCTTTTGGTGAAACCACAACCCTAGCTAAATTCATCTTCCTCCGTACTCCATGCTGAATGTAGTTGAGGAAATTCACACTGTGATGAGTGGTCTCACTTTGAATGTAGCATGTCTTTTGGTCTCTCCAAGGGTCCCTACCATCCTAGTCCAGTTTCACACCTACCCACTGAGACAACTCTTTCATTCTTTCTTCTCTTTTCTCGATTTCCAATATCTTCTTTCTCATTTTCATTCTCAATCAATGATTATATTGAACAATGTCATGCTTCTCTGAGAAACATTCTGATCCATTTTGTTTGTTTGTAGGCCCTTAACTGCAGAATGCTTTCATGTCACACAACAAGCACCTGGTTTTTTTTTTTTTGTTTTTGTTTTTGTTTTCTTTTTTTTCCAGAGGACTACCTGAGAATAATGGAGCCTGTTTGGTAACAAAAGTACTGGGAATTTGCCACCTTTGGAAATCATTTAAACAATGAGTGATGAATACTGTTGTATGAAAGTCCAGCTCACTTGCCTTTGATCAGGACAAGTCTTAGGCCTAATTTACACTCCAGAATTCCCCTACAAGATCGGGCTGAATATTTATGGGACTATACCTGATTGATTCTTTTTTTTTTTTTTTTTTTTTTTTTTTTTACTTTCGCTCTTTCCCTGGCCTCCTCCCAGCTATCTCTTAATGGTCTCTCCTGAGCATACTTCCTTAATAAGTTGCTTTCACAAAAATCTTCAGCTCAAGTCTTCTTCTGGAAAACAACAAACAAACAAACAAACCTAAGACAATGGCTTTGAAGAACTCAGAGGAGTTCTACAAGCTATCACCCCCATCTACTTATCTATCCACCAGTATATCTTAGGATTTTTCCCATTAAAATGGGAGGACAATCATGTACTCAACTCATGCACTAATTCTCATCTCCTCTTGCTTCCTCAAGAATATCAATTTTTAGCAGCTATCTCCTGCATCAGCAGTTTTTCCCTCCTTGATGCACCATTTCCATCAGTATCTGTTGTGGGTTGAATGATGCCATCCAGACAGATATGTCCATATCCTAAAACCCAGACACTGAGAATGTTACTTTATTTGGAAAAAGAGTCTAAGCTGATGTAACTAAGTTGGGGATCTTCACCTGAAAGCATCATGGGTTCACCAGATATGCCCTAAATCCAATGGCAAGTTTTCTGAAGACAGGATGTAGATACAGGAATGGGAACAGGCAATATGACCAGGGAGGCAGAGATTGGAGTAACAGAGCCAAGGAGGCCAAGGAACACCTAGAGCCACCAAAAGCTGGAAGAAGTGGGGGAAGGATTTTCCCCAGAACCTCGCAAGGTAGTACAGTTCTATTAACACCTTGATTTCAGACTTCTGGCCTCCAGAACCATGAGAGGACAAATTTCTGTATGTTTTAGACCACCCTGTGACTATTTGTCTCAGAAGCTAGAGGAAATGAATATAGTATCCAGATATGTTATTTATTTCTCCCATGAAAAAAATACAAAAATGACAAACTTTATCTTAGCCCATTTTCTGTTATAGTTACTATGCCATTTTCTTTCCTTTTACTATGAACGCCCTTGAAAGAATTGTCTCTACTTGGTACTTCTAATTTCTTTCTTCTCTTTTTTCTAATGAAAAAATAAGGTTCCAATAAGGTTCCCACCCCCACCCCCATATCACTACAAAGAAACTGTTCTTATTGAAGTTACCAAAGACCTCACTAATAGATTCTAAATCCAATTTTCATTTCTCAGCCCTTATCTTTCTTGACCTATGAGTAGTAGCCTTTGACAAAGAGGATCGCTCTCTCTTCCCTTAAATAATTTTTCCACTTACTTCCAGGGGATCTCACTCACCTGTTTTCCATCAACCTTACTCTTGCTGCTTACTTCCCATCACCGCAACATCTACAATTTAAATTTCTCTAAGACTTACTCTTTGAATTTCATCTTAAATATTAATATAACTCTTTGGGTAATTTCACCCAATTTTGCAGTTTTAAAAAATACCTATATGCTGATTTCTAATTTATATTTCTATTCCAGTCCTCTACTCTGTACTTCAAATCCATATATTAAACTTTTTACTTAATACCTGTACTCAGAAGTGTAATAATTATGCTAACTGTAACATGTCCAAAGCTGAGTTCTAATATTCATTCTTAATTTCTTCTTACCTCCTAATAGTCTACATCTTAGCTAATGGCAACTTTATTTTTCCAGTTATGTAGGCCAAAATATTTAAGTCATTTTTGAATGTTTTTAAACGTTTATTATTATTGAGAGACAGTGAGAGATAAAGCATGAGCATGGGAGGGGCAGAGAGAGGAGGAGACACAGAATCTGAAGCAGGCTCCAGGCTCTGAGCTGTCAGCACACACAAACCCCAACGCGGGGCTTGAACCCACAAACTGTGAGACCATGACCTGAGCCCAAGTTGGACGCCTAGCTGGCTGAGCTATGCAGCTGCCCCTATTTAAGTCATTTTTGACTCACCTTTTACTTGCTCCTCCAACCCAGGAACTGATAGCACTTAACAGTTCTTCAAATGAACTTCAAATGAATAAGCTCACTTTTCACATTACAACTGCCAATATTCTGATCCAAGCTAACAACTTCTCTTATGTGGATTACTGAGATAGCCTTCTAAATTGTCTTTCATCTTCTGCCTTTTTCAGTGTCCTCTAAAAATGGCAGACACTGTGACACCATTTAAATATAAGATACCTAATGTTATGTCTCTGCTCAAAACCATCCCACATCTTCCCACATCACTCAAAGGAAGGAACAGATTTCTTCAATGACTTTGGAGTACCTACATGATTTTCCTGCTGCCTCTTACTTCTGGGATCCCATCTCCTACTACTGTCTCTCTTGCTTACTCCCCTAAACTGTGATTATTTCATAGTATATCAAACAAGCCATGCACACTCCAACCACTGAGAGTTTCTTTCATACCTCTTCTTCCCTTCCCTTCCTTTCCCTTCCCTCCCCTCCCCTCCCCTCCCCTCCCCTCTCCTCTCCTCTCTTTTCCTTCCTCCTCTCCATTCTCTTTCTTCTTCTCTCTTCTCTTCTCTTCTCCTCAGTTGTTCATCTCCATATTAGTTCTTTATAAAAGGCACTTTCTCATACAGAGCTACTGTGGGGTCCTTGTCTAAAATTTCAGTTCTCCTTCCTGCATTGTTTTTCCTTCTTAGCACATATCAGCATCTAACATTCTATATATTTAAAATTTTTATATTGTTTATTGTTTGTCCTTATCATAGGTTTTAAAATTCATGAGGTCAGTGATATCTGCCAGTTATTTTTACTTTTGTATCCCCATTACGTGGTATGTTGTAGGGACATAATTAATAGCTACTGAATGACTAAATACAGTGATAGAAAACATTAGCCTTGAGAGGTGAAATATCACAGACTAAAACATCAAAACAAAGTCACCTTATTTACACCTTTTGTAATTTCTGGCAATAATAGGAGATTCTCAGGAAACACAACTATTACAGATAACATTTAGGTAAATTCAACTGATATTTTAGATTAAGCATTTAATGCCATAAAGTATTTAGATCCCCAGTATTCATTTGTAACAATCTACTTCATTTTGACTCAGGATTTTATATTTTTCTAAAATAATTAGTATTAACTCCATTCCAGAACATACCATACTGTATAGTAGACAATTGAAACATTTCTAATAAAACATTTTTCAATGTTTGTCACTTTTTTGAACTGCTAAAATTATTATGATTAATGCTTATTACTTTCTATCAGAAAATATATAATATTTATTTCTCTTTAACAAAAGTACAAACAATATACTCATATTAATGATTTTACCTAAATCATGCTACAAACAAAAGATATATTTCTTTTAAAGATTTTAGGAGAAAAATATTTCTAAAGCCCTCCTGATGATAATTATGTTTTAATATTAGCATCAGTGTCCTATATCATTAACAACTGCCTCTGGTGTCAGTTGAGGTCTCTTTCCAAGAGCTGTACCTGAATTATTTTATCACGTAATAATTTATATCAAAATATTTCATTAGATACCACCACTTTCTTATTATACAATATAACTAATTCTAAAGAAGAAATACTGTTAAAGAACTGGGGAAATCTCTGAATGTCAATATATCTCGATTCTAGTTTAGATTCTTTCAGTAACTAGTTATGAAACTAGTCATGATCTCACAGTTTGGGTTAGAGCTCCACGTTGGGCTCTGTGCTGACAGCTCAGAGCATGGAGCCTGCTTCGGATTCTGTGTCTCCCTCTCTCTCTGCCCCTTCCCCTACTCGTTCTCTCTCTCAAAAATAAGTGAACATAAAAAAAAGGAAAGAAAGAAAGAAAGAAAGAAAGAAAGAAAGAAAGAAAGAAAGAAAAGAAAAGAAAGAACAGGGGGAAAAAGGAAGTACCTAAAGATAAATACAATTATCTGGAGAAAGTATGCGTTTTATAGATTCAATGCACTTATTGTAGAGATAGTCACCCTCAGTTTTTTAGTTTTTATTAATTTTGTTAATAAGTACTTAGTTTTGGGGGTACCTGCGTAGCTTAGTTGGTTAAGCATCCAACTTCGCTCAGGTCATGATCTCTCAGTTCCTGGGTTCGAGGCTGCGTCAGGTTCTGTGCTGAAAGCCCAGACCCTGGAGCCTGCTTCTAATTCTGTGTATCCCTCTCTCTGTCTGCCCCTACCCCACTCTTTCTCTCTCTCTCTCTCTCTCTCTCTCTCTCTATCTATCTCTCTGTCTCTCAAAAAATGAATAAACGTTAAAAAATAAAATAATAACAATAATTACTTAGTTTTTCATGGAACAAATATTTGAGGAAAGTTTGGATACTTGTCATGAAGGAAGCATTCTGCTTGACCTCAAAGGTGCAACAATGGAATGGATAGACATGGTCAGTGCTTCGAATATTCCAGTGTCTTTACAACATGAAATTAATTTTTAAAAAAATTTAAAAAAGGGAGAGAGAAAAAAAGAGAGAAAGAGAAAATATTCTTCATTCTCTCTCTCTTACTACTGGAGTTTTCTTAGATAAAGGAGAAAATAAACCATCCACTATTAAAGAGTTAAGGGCTTGGATCTATATAGAAATTAAGCAGTTCCTTCAGGAAAACAATACTATCATGGCCTCTGAGCCACCTAGATCTGACTTCTGTTCCTGATGTTTCTTTAATGATTTTTTACATAAATGTTTTATTTTAGAATAGCTGTGGACTTATGGAAAAATTGCAAAGATGGTACAAAGAAATGTCATGTACTCCACACTCAGTTTCCCCATTATTAACATTTATATTAGTATTGTATATATGGTACATTTTTCATAATTAATGAACCAATATTGATACTACACATTAACTAAAGTCACTACTTAATTCAGATATTTTTAGTTTTGCCCTAACCTCCTTTTTTTTTTTGTTTTCTAGGATGAAGGACACAACACTACATTTAATTTTCATGCCTATTCAGGCAATCTTCTTTCCTTTGCAGAGGACTCCTTTGTTAGAGAGAGGGCTCAGGGTATATTTCACAATGATTACTCTTACCCTTCTGTTGGAAAACATGTACATGAGAACCAGGTTGGTTTCTTGAGTGTGTTACCTCCCACAAAGCAGTCCCAGGATTTTCTCACTCTTAAACTAATGTCAAGCACTCAGCCTCGTGCATTTATGGAAAATCAACGTTGAGCATTCTTACCAGTTCATGACTTCAGCAGCTTCTACTCCTGGTAGGCAGATCTTGACAGTGACTCTCCAAATTTCAGGGTGTCAGTTTGCTCTGCAACCTCAATTTTCATATGGGTCAAGGAGAAAGTGATCGTTTTTCAATTTGTAAGAATGGAAGTGACAACATCCCAACTGTTTACATGATGTAGCTGATATCATGTCTTTGATTTTATGCAGTGTCAAGGCTGAATGTTTTGCTGACTTTTATAGTTCTTAAAGATACATCCTAGAGGTGATGGTTGTAAGAACACTTAAACTTTAGCTTCCTTTTTGTAGGAACATTTACTTCTTTTCTGCTGTTTAAAGTAGCACTAGTTTCTTAAAAGACTTCTGCTAAGGAGAGTCATTCTATTAGTAGCTATTAATGAAAAGTCATATCTAGATTGATGATATATGTATAAATAAGCAGGGAGAAGAATGCTCTAGTTTTTTGAAAAGAATAAGCAAAGAGTATGTTATTCCTGTATGGGGAGGAATGGGGTACAGAAATGCTTTTTTCTCTTTTTACAACCATTCTTTCATTGAGAAGATGTTTATGAATCTGGAAGGACAAGGAAAAGAACTCTATTTTTGCTGAAAGTGCACAGACTTAAGAATTCTGCAGCTTAAATTTCCCAATTTCATGTGTGAGATGAAGGTTTCAGCTTTATCCTCTGTATACTGTGGATGATAGTTGTACCCCACAGCCTTCTTGTGATTAGATTACGAAATGGTCGTATAGCTCCAGAATCGGTACACGTAGCTGGTACTCAATAATCATTAGTTTCTCCTCTTTTTTTTTTTTTTTTAATTCAGTTGGCTACCCTTTCCATCCTATTTCACATCTTTCTGAAGGGACATGAGTTCTTACCGTCTCACTTGACCTTTAATTTGCCCTTGTGAAGAAGGCAAAGTTTGCCAATAGGGAAATGATACTATTTTGAGTTATTTATATAGTCTGACAACTATGCTACTGACTTAATATTCATTATCTTATTTACTCTCACAATATTCCATGTTTATTTTTTGCAGTTTTGGGTCCAAAGACCAAGAAGTGTTAACTGTTTGTCTATGATCACATATCTAAAAAGTGGCTAAACCAGAATTGCAATCAAGTTCTATCAGAAAACAATAATTATGGTTTCATAAACAATCTAAAATTTCATAAAATAAATCTCTCATATATTAATGATGTCCATTTTCATGAAATGGACAAAGAAAGCCAGACTTGCCTGAAACATGAAGACAGAGAATTGTATTTTCTGAGCCCAGATAACAGGCAAATGCAAACTCAAGAAAAAATTTGAACAAAGTACATTTTGCCTAATGCAATTGTTGTGAACAAGTGAAGAAGAAAAAACTGAAACTTGAAAAAGTAGCTGATTGCATTTTTTCGTCAGTGACATCTTCATAAACAATTGAACAGAATTATTTTCAATGGCACCTGGGAAATAAATTTCTGAAACAAAATTGTAGAGTCTCCATATAATGTGATCTTCCAAAATGTCTGACCTTTCCGAGCTAGCATCGAGACTAAGCTTAGTCAGCTTATAGGCTGCTGATTCGGTAAGCCTTTTTAAACTAACAGAATAACTAAAATGATAGCTTAAAACTATCTAGATACACAATGACTATGAGATTAGCAGTTATCTTCTAACAGGTTAGTTATAGTTGGATTTGACATTTAGCTAATACCTCTTCTGTCATCCAACTGTAATTAACACTTGATCTGTAGTCTTAATACATGTACCACAGATGCCACAAGGCCAGAGTAGAACTTTGTGGATTGATGGACGACCTGCCAATGGAACATCTGGACATCTTATTTTAATGACGATAGGCCTAAGTAAGCTTTCTTTTATCCTGTCTTACTGGACTTATTGGGATGTGTATTTTGCAACTTGGCTACATTGAAGTTCGAATTCTCCTACCCTGAGGTACTATATATTTTAGCCAGTTATTTAATCTCTTCAAGTTCCATGGATTTCTGAAAATTTGAGTAAGATAACATTTTCAGGTCTATTAGAATGTAATAAGACTTGATTTTCTATTATATGAGAAGTTAAAAAAAATAATCTTGGGGCCTGTGCTTTTCATTAGATTGCAGAAATTTTCTTTTGAAAAACCCAAGTTTTGTGACAGAGATGAGATTAATGTCGTAAGCACTAAAAGCACACAGACTCCAAAGTGTTTAAATCCGGGTCTGTCCCTTATAAACTCTATGTCAGTGGAAAGTTGTTCTAACCCCAATGAACTTCAATTTCTTCACCTGTGAAATAGAAATAAAAGCATCTTTCTTATATGGTTATTGTGAAGAATGTTTTGGGCTTTTTTTTTAATGTGTGTAAATCATCTGTACTTATTAAACCATGACCAGTATTATTATTCAATTAAAACAAAACAGCTTTCTTCTATCCTTACTATTGCTAAGAGCACCAATGTAATTCTATTATTCTCTTATGATATAATGAGAAAGAATGCAGTATTCTGATTTCAAATATCTACAGAGGCAAGCAATATAAATCGGGTGAATCTGAAGTGCAAAATGATATAAACAGAGATGAAGAATGTGTAAACTGGAAAGTGTATGCCCATTGAGAATCTTTTCCAATTGAAAAAGTTTTAAATGCTACTTTGACCAAACAAATGAAATCTGTAGGATTAATCTGGCCCATTGTTCCCATTGTAAGTGGCTTAACATGTTGCATAAGGGAGTTGGAGTGTAAAACAAATAACTTTGTCCTCTATAGCATTTTATTTTCTTTTTTGGCCCAGGGAAAATGCTTCCATGTGTTAGAACTTATATTGTATATTCTTCAAAGATGTGTGGCCCTAGAGGTTGTAAAATAATTTCAGAAATCACACATATAGTGATTCTAAATCCACATAATAACTTTTAGAATAACTGTTGTTGGTAGGTGACTTATACCGTTTTTTTTTCTGCAGTGGGAATTAAAAACAAAACAAACATATGAGAAATCCATATACTAGTAACTTCAAAGAATTATTTGTAAGGTTCTTTGAGGTCAACCCTAATTCAAGACCAAGGAAAAAGCGTGGAAAGCAGCAGAAAGACATGCCTGTCCTGTGATGAGGACACATCATGCTCCATATACTACTCAAATATCAAAAGTAGGTTATCTATTAAAACACAATTTTTGATGTTGCCTTTAATATAGGAAAATGAGTTTGTTCCTAGTGTTTTCTTAAACTGATCCATTTCTAATTTAATCAACTCCCAGGTAACTTTTCCTTCTACTGGATGAACGTGGAAGTTTTTTAATCTTCAGTCTTTTGTTTTATACAGTGGGTAAGTTGAGAGCTGTGGGGGGGAGATCTCCAACTCAAAAACTAGCCCCTCAGTGTGGCCCAGGAGCTCTTCCATAGTTTCTTTGCCATTATATCCAAAACCCTTTTCAAAACCTCTCTGCTCTCATCAAATCTCCAAACCCATTGCTCTACTCTGACTTAAGATTTTCACCTTCTACTTCACAATGAAAAAAGAAGTACTAAGAATAGTCAATTCCATTCACCCTTAATTAGGAGAATTCATGGAGCTCCTTCTTCCCACCTGACGTACCCTCCAACTCACCTCACGACATAAACAACCCAACAAAAACAACTAACGATAAAGAAGGGCTCTGGTTTCTAAATAAACTGGTCATATTTGCAAATTGTGTAAGATGCCTCTTATTAGACATTACCCTTGTCCTATCTGTCCCTTGCATTTGACAAGTAATTCATTTTGTTTCTCTAATATCTTCTGTGCTTCTCTCAATCATGGTGCCTCATAAATGCTTGACTGAAATGATTACTATTCAAGTATAAACACCAGAAATACTTAGATACATTTTGAAGGATGAAAATTTACAAGAATCTTTAGTCATAATTCTCTGAAAATGACTTGAAAAAGAATATTCTGAAGTTTAAATCTAAACTGGGTAGCTTAGAATTAAAACATCACATGTCCCCTTAGACATAAAGGAGATGCAATAGCTACTCAATTGTAGAAAAGACTGTACTAAAGATGAAAAAAAAACTGAATTAGGTTGTCTGTCTTTGTCCAGTTGAGTTACTTTTTTTTTTTTTTTTTTTTTTTTTACTTTACTTACTCTTTCTCAATTACATGGGGAGAATTACTCTTTCTTCAATTACAGTAACAAAAACTCCACTTCCACAAATTCCTTCTGAATTCTGCCATTTTTGCTCTGGGTAACAATCAGGAAAACAAACAAACAAACAAAACACTAGGCAGTTTTCACAACAGGAACATTATTATTCAAGACTTACTTAAAGGGTGGCAAGGGGGTGAGAGAGGAATCAGAGGAAAGAATTAAGATAAGGAAAAATGGAAAAGGAAATTAAAAGGAAGTAGAGGAAATAAGGGAACATAGAAATGCTAGAATAATGGAAGTAGAGTCAGCCTGGAAGTTGAGGAAAGGAGAGATTTACACCTAAATTTATTTACAGACAGATCATGTGTCCTTGAGGAGTGGCAGCAGATGCCGTCTCCCTTTTTCATTCTAGAAGCCTCCACTCTGTTCCATTTAGTGTGGTCACTGACAAATTATATTTACTTACCAACTAAGTAATCCAGCAGCATACGTAGAGGTCTTCCCTCACTGAATTGCCTTAAGGTATGAATTAAAATGTAAACCTGTGAAGTATCAATAAAGCTGACATAAAACTTTTTGTTCCCAAAGATAGAAAGCAAAAAGAGCATGGCCTTAGGGTAATATACTATGCCTAAAGGCTAACCGCGTCTCCTGCCACACATTATATTGGAGTGTTATTACATTTTGTCTATTAAAGGCATAGTGCCCTTGGGATTTTACAGGGTTTTGAACATAAATCCTTCTGCAGCTCGAATTTAGTTGATGCAGAAGTATATACCATGGCTCTAATGCTCATGAGTGGGACAAAATACCAAATCATATCTTGAGATGCCTAATGTGAGTGTCAAATTACCAGCCTCCACCAAGCAAAAGGGAATGCTAATTAAAAGGGTAGGACATGTTCCAGTTGTTCTAATCAAAGAGAGCTTAATCCTTCCATAAGCTGGCTGGCTTTGTTGGAGGAAATTCTGAACAACCTTGTTACTTTTGATAACTGTAAGCCACTGACTCATGGCCCCTTGACAGCTAGCTGAGCATGTAATAACATTTCTCTGTATTTGGGGACTGGCTTAGCTGGCTTTATAATAGATTATTGTGGATGTTAAAGTGAAATGTTAGTCTTTCTTTAAAGCTCTGTATTCCCCAGTAATTAAGGTTATAAAAAGGGCACTGAGCACAATATAGTTTCAAGGTCGCCAAACACAGATATAACAGCCTTCAGTTTGTGTAAATAAGGTATTAACCATAGGTTTATTCTGCAATTGTGTCATGAAAAATAGGTTTTTCAAGAGCAGTTTGATGGGAAAGTATTTTGAGGTGCATTTAAAAATGCTTTTTTTCCTCTTTTAGTTCCAAAGAAATTAATGAATAGAAAGGAAAGCAAGTGACATTACAGAAAGGCAAGAAACAGAAAAAGAAAAAAATATGCATATATATATATATATATATATAATTTTAAAAGTTGAAAGCTATCAGTTAAAGAGAAAAAAACAGATACCTGAGCAGAGTTTCATCCCAATGCATTTGAGGTTATGGATATAACAAGAACCTTGGAGAAATCACCACCTTTGGCATGAAATGTCTACAGAGACCACACAAACAAGGATTTCACTTTCACTTTCAAGGCAGTGACAGTTATTGGCTATTTGTGTTTCCAATTCATTGTAAATGGAAAAAGTTAAAGAAAAAGTTCACCCAAGAGAGCCATTTAACCACTTATTTCAAAGGAAGAAATTGATACAGTTTCACTTAACTTTACAGTTTTGATACTTACTCACCATTTGAATCAGATCCTTATGTTCATCATTAAAATAAAGAGAAATGTTACATCGTGTGTTTCATAGGAAATACTTCTTTGTGGTGTTCAATTGCCATATAATTTGAGATGAAAAAAAAAGAAAGATTTTCTATTTAAGTACTGTAAAGGTAAAACAACTTCCTATAGAGCAAAAAAGTCACACTAATGGTGTAGATTACTATTGCAGAAGGGTCCTCCAGTTGGGAAAGCATAATTTATAGTGTCAGTAAGGCAATCATATTTTCATTCTACCAGATAAGATCAGGGCAGGTACTCCCCAAGGAGCGAGCCTCTTTGCTTCAATTTTAAACTGATGAAAGGGAGGATGTGCAATGCTTTATAGTGCAGACAAAAATGTCACATCAGTAATTGCTATGCAGGTGCGTAAGTACATGCCAAATAAAACCATAAATTATATTTCTCATGCATTAGGCGTTAATTGTGTCAGTAGTTAAAAGAACAATTACCACATAATATGTACCTTTTTAAAAGATAGAAATACTCAGGAAATCATTCGGATAACCTTTTGTGAAGAATTAAGACTTCCTTTGAAGGTATTTTACATTTTTGTGCCTATCTTCTAAGCAGAAATCTTTATTTTAGTCAAATTCCTGCCATCAAATGCCATATATAATATATCGAAGGCTTCCAAAATGTATCAAATAAAACTATAATTAGGGATATAATGAATTCATTTGAAGTTACATGGTAGAATAAAATGAAGCTTGCATAATTTTCAGGAAATTAAAGCCATCGTAGACATCACCAGCCCCTTTCTCTCTCCCCACACAAATTTACTCAGTTCCTCCTTTAGAAGAGACAAGAATTTCAATAGCTGTGTACCTCACACCTGTAAACCTGGTAACCTTGTTTCGGTTGCTCCTCCCACCTGCTCTTTCCTAGGCACAATTTCTCTCCCACATTCACCCAGTCTTTGCCAACCAGAGCCCTTTTCTGGTATTGTTCAAACACAACTTAGGGAGAAGAAGTGTCTTGTTCCTCTCTGGCCATAAGGCAATGAGGATACAAGCACTGGGCTGGTAATGCTGACGTTTAAGTATTGCTGAGAAATGAATGCACAGAGGAAAGCAAAGACAAGAGCAAACAATGGGAAACTGGTGGTATTAAAGTTTCCAA